>NC_133333.1:85924278-87124278 GCF_042186555.1 Aquarana catesbeiana
CTGTCCTACTCTATTTACCTCATTGTCCTTTCCCCCTCCCTCCCCTTTTTTCCCCCACCCCTTCCCTCCTTCCCTCCCTCCCCCCCAACTTTCCCCCCCCCCTTTCCTCCCCTCCCCCTTTCCCCCCCCCCCTCCCTCCCTCTCCCCCTCCCCCCGTTTCCCTCCCCCCTCCCCTTCCCTTTCCCCCCCCCCCCTTTTTCCTCCCCTTCCCTCCTCCCCCCCCTCCCTTTCCCTTCCCTTCCCTCCCCCCCTTTGCCTCCCACCCTTCTTCCCCCTCCCCCCCCGTTTTTCCCCCCCCTCCCTCTTGCCCTAACCTTTCTCCTTCCCCCCCTCCCCCTTCCCCCTGTTTTTTCCTCCCTTCCCTTTGTCCATTCACCTCTACCCATTCCTCAACACTTCCTTGGCCCCCCCCCTTCCTGCACACGTTTCCAATCCTAGAGGCACACTAATGCACCTCCTCACCTCTTACTCCCTCCTAATGATTTCCAGTCCATACCCTTTATCTTACCATCCCATTATTCATTCAGGGGCTGTTTAGTCATCCCCTGTGTCCGCCACGGGGGGAATCGTTTGAGGCCGTGTATACCCACCGGGAGCCGTAGAACGGGTGAGCTCATTCTTTCCCTACCTAATTGTATATAATTGTGTAATATTCTCTCTAAATGTTTGTGCTGCATTAACATGTTACTATGGAAAAAAAAAAAAAAAAATTTTTGTGTGTTATACTCATTACAATTATCATATGTTGCACCACAGATATTGCTCTCCTGAGGAAGCGGTAAAACCGCGAAACCGGTCGAGAATTCAAGCTCTATTTGTGTCTACTAACACTATGGGTTGTAATCCAATTGGTTGTATTGACTGCTTCCATTTTAAATTACAACTGTTATGTGATATTGTTACAATTTTTTAATTATGTTTTCTATTAAAATGGAATTTTTATACTACCTTATTGCCCTCTTTCTCTACCTTTGTGTACTGTAATTTTCACTTTATTAGTACCGCAATAGTCCCCCCCCCCTTCCCCCTCTTTAGGGGTTGTTGTCCCTGTTATGGGGTATTGAGATGCAGGCCGACAGAGGCAGCTAACTGCGACCGCTCTCTACCTCATTCACAATATTATTGCAATAGTAATACATTGGTTGATGATCCAGTAGATGCAGTAGATGAAGTTGAACTGGCAAGGTGTTTACGTTGTCCTTTTCTATAACTTTTGGCGCGATGGTATGTGGGATCTGTCCAATTATAAACACGATCATTTTTATAGTCCTCCCAGTCTCGTTCCAGTTTTGTACGTTTACGTAACTGGATGTTGGTATGAAACCTATCCAATTTGCCATTATTAGTTTTCCTAAATTCCAATAGTTCCTCTTGATTAGAGCATTGTTGCAGTTGTTTCTCTAGGTCAACAATCTCTTGTTGCACGAGAGTTCTCTCTTGTTGTAGAAATTGTACAGTTAATGTCACGATGTCAAAAGAACATTATTCAAAATCTGTGCAAATTCCATAGTCTGAGAAAAAAAGGTTGGGATTAGACGAACCCTTAATCCTCTAGGTATCATCTGCATTTTATAATATTCAGCCAATGTTACCTCATGAAGTTCCATCGAGATGGCCCTTTGAGTGAGCTTCTCCATTTTTCTGGTTAGCTGTATTGAGGATGATTGCGTCAAGAAATCCCTAGATCTAGTAGTATCGGTAAAAATCCTTGAAGCTTCATTTTCAGAGAATGAGTATAAGCCGCTAGTTGCCATTTTTGTGATGATTCCACACCGATTGCTGGTGCTCTTTCTCAGGGGAAATATATATTGAATCACAGAGGAGAACCGCACCCAGCTTGCTATTTAGTGCTAGCAATCAGGTCTTCCCACCGACCTTATATATAAAGAAAAAGTCCAAGAAGTTGCTGCAAAATTTCCATTGCTTTATTTCACATAGTCTTGAAGAAAAATTACAAAGCAAGCATAATTATTCCAGGCAAATAGTGGCAACAAATGCCTATATAATTCAAATATGAATGGATTACGTTTCGGGCTAATATGCTTATGCCCTTCCCAAGATCCATCAAAGCACATCTGAAGGTTTCCCTGCAACCATTCATTTAAATACAGGTTTGAAGAAAACATCACACGTCGAATCAATATGGTTAATCAGTTAAATCCTTATAAAAGATACCACAGACTTTTTATCTAAAATTAAAGATATAAAACTGTCACCAGATTCCATCCTAGTATCATGGGACATCTCTAGTTTATTCACAATTATTCCCCATGATTTGGGGATAGAGGCATGTTGGCGGTTGTTATCCCAGTCAGATGACTATAAAAATAAACATATTTTGTTTTTACTTGATTTACTGAAAACTGTTCTTGAAGAGAATTATTTTCTTTTCAAAGACACTCACTTTTTGCAACTAAACGGGGCAGCGATGGGTTCTAATGTTGCACCCCCATATGCGAACTCGTTCATGAATATGATTGAGACATCTTTTATTTATGTGAATGATATATTCCTTGAGCACTGTCAGGGTTGGTATAGATTTGTGGATGATATTTTTGCTATATGGTATGGTAACATGGAGAGCCTATTTTTGTTTGACAAATACATTAATTATTTAATACCTGGCCTCAAGTTCAACATTGAAATTGGTAAAAATGAGATCTCCTTTCTAGATACTACATTAAAACTGAAAAATATGCAGATCACTAGTGATCTGTAGGTAAAGCCTACAGATCGTAACCAATTGTTACATTTTAATAATTTTCATCCTCCTAATGTATTTTCGTCTATTCCAAAGAGTCAGTGACCAGCTGTGCCGTGATCAGAGACTCAATGAAATGAAAGTTAAACTGATTAATAGACGGTATCCTCAAGCCTTGGTTGAGACAGAGCGGTCTAATATGAACAATACCAGGACCCCTAGAAAGGAAACAAAAAGAATTCCCTTTATTACACAGCCATCCCTTTTCTAATAAAATCTCTCAAATAATTAAAAAACATTGGAACCTTTTGAGAACTAGCTATCCTATGGTACAAGAATTTTGGAATCCACCTATGCCCTCTTATAAAAAAAGGTAGAATGATACGGACAGATTAATAAAATCGGACCAACCTTCATCTATAACACCAAAATTAACCTTCTTGGGACCAAAAAATCTGGGTTCATACCCTTGTTTGTCATGCATACAATGCAATTCTATGATTAAGGGTAAATATTTTACACACCCACATAGGGGTTTTAATATCCCTATACGTGGACATTATACATGCCAATCCTCATATGTGATATATGCTATAAAGTGCCCATGCGGTTTGGTTTATATTGGAGAAACCACACAAAAGGTGAAAGACAGGATAGCAAGACATAAGTACAGGGGGTCCCCGGGTTACAAACAAGTTAGGGACTGTAGGTTTGTTCTTAAGTTGAATCTGTTTGTAAGTCGGAACAGGTACATTTTTTAAGTGTAGCTCCAGCCAAAAAAACTATTTTTAAGCTTTTTGGATAGCATAGGGAAGGGTTATCACCCCTGTAACATTTGTATTGCTGTGTGTGCCCCTGTTTATAAGATTTCACCTCACTTTCTGTCCCAATGACAATTGGATTTTGAAAATTTTGGGTTGTTGTGGAAACAAGCCTTGGTGATAAAGCATCAGTGGAGGTACCTTTTCCCCATAATAGCTCTTACAGGAGTGAATTTCCCTTCCTAGGGGTAGATTTCCTCTCACTTCCTGTTGTCTCCCTCCGTTTGTAAGTAGGAGTCGTTTGTAAGTCGGATGTTTGTAACTAGGGGACCCCCTGTACTCTATACGAGATAAGCTAACACAGTTACCTCTAGCTAGACATTTTTTAGAATTTGGGCACAATATATCACAATTAAAGTATATGGTCCTAGAAAGAATAGAGGAAAACAGGAGGGGAGGAAACCGTGAAATGATTTTGAGGAAAAGAGAAGAATACTGGATACATTTTTTGAATACCATTGCCCCGTATGGCTTAAATGTGGATTTAGATCTTTATTTATTTGTTTGAACTAGTGAATATGACATGAACATGAACGTGACCATTTATTTGGACAAAATATCTCTTGTGAACTACATACGTGGGTATGTTTATTTTATACATATGTATATCTCTTACAGGTTCATGGATATCTTTTGAAGAAAATGAATGGGATGATAAAGTTTATTGGCCGCTATTTGCTATATTTTGTGTTTATGATAGATAATATATATATACAAGTACTAAATATAATAAGGATTTAACTGATTAAACATATTGATTCGACGTGTGATGTTTTCTACAAACCTGTATTTAAATGAATGATTGCAGGGAAACCTTCAGATGTGCTTTGACGGATCTTAGGAAGGGCGTAAGCATACTAGCCTGAAACGTAATCCATTCATATCTAAATTATATAGGCATTTGTTGCCACTATTTGTCTGGAATAATTATGCTTGCTTTGTAATTTTTCTTCAAGACTATGTGAAATAAAGCAACGGAAATTTTTAAGTGCAGCAACTTCTTGGACTTTTTCTTTATATATAAGGTCGGTGGGAAGACCCGATTGCTAGCACTAAATCGCAAGCTGGGTGCTTTCAATATATATATATATACACACACACACACACACACACACACACACACACACACAGACAGTATCTCACAAAAGTGAGTACACCCCTCATATTTTAGTAAATAATTCATTAAATCTTTTCATGTGACAACACTGGAGAAATTACACTTTGCTACAATGTAAAGTAGTGAGTGTACAGCTTGTATAACAGTGTAAATCTGCTGCCCCCTCAAAATAACTCAACACACAGCATTAATGTCTAAACTGGCAACAAAAGTGCAGCAATAAGCTGACTTGTTGGACATAGCAATCCATCAAGTCAGCTGGAACAAATGCACAAATTCTGATTTCTGAAAATTTACCGCCATATAAATAAATGGTGACAGCTGGGTAAGGGGAGGATTAGAGGGTCCTCCCAAATGCATTCCTCGCTCATCCTGACTAGGGATGGGCGAACGGTTCGGCCTGAGCATAAGTTCGGGCTGAACTTTCATTGTTCGGACGTTCGGAGAACAGCTGAACAAGCAGGACGTTCGACCGTTTGTTCGCCCCCCGAACCGACCACAATGCATTGTGGCGTTGAACAGTGCATTGCAAGCCCTGATTGGCTGAAGCAGTGAAAGCTTCAGCCAATCAGGGCACAGAGCACTGTCAAAGTCATGATTGGACATTGTCATCATGACTTTATCCAATCATGGCTCATTCCTGCCCCACAGTATAAAAGTATTCTTTCAATGGCAGCCATTTTCAGTGTGATTTTGGTGTGGAGAGAGATAGAACAGGGCTCTGTTCAGTGCTATTAGTTAGTGTGCTATACTGTGCTATTTTGCTTCAGTTGTCAGTGTAGAATATTAGTTTAGTGTCAGTCTAGGGATAGTGTGAGTGTAGTGAGGAGGACCATCATTCAGCTTTTCATAGTGTGCAGCTAGAGTAGGGACAGCTCAGATAGTTTCACTGTAGTGTAGTGAGACCGTGTCAGTAATCTTGACATTATTATATAGCTAGAGTAGGGACAGTTCAGATAGCTTCAGTGTAGTGACGGTTGAAAACCATCTATTTGATTGTGTTACTGCCAGTTTAACGCCATATAGTTTTGCGTGCGTTACTGCCAGTTTAACGTCATATTGTATTGCGTGCATTACTGCCAGTTTAACGCTATATAGTTATGCGTGAGTTACTGCCAGTTTAACGCCATATAGTTTTGCGTGCGTTACTGCCAGTTTAATGCCATACAGTTTTGCGTGCGTTACTGCCTGTTTAGCTCCATATAGTTTTGCTTGCGTTACTGCCAGTTTAACGCCATATCGTTTTGCGTGTGTTACTGCCAGTTTAATGCCATATCGTTTTGCGTGCGTTACTGCCAGTTTAATGCCATATCATTTTGGGTGTGTTACTGCAAATTTAACGCCATATAGTTTTGTGTGCGTTACTACAAGTTTAACGCCATATAGTTTTGTGCATTACTGCCATGTTAAACGCCATTTACTTCTGTGTGCGTTACTGCCAGTTTAATGCCATATAGTTCTGTGCATCACTGTACGTTTGGCGCATTATATTGCAGTATATTATATTGTATCCGTGGAGTGTGTCTGTGTAGTGTGAGTACTCAAATTAAAGGACACCAAACACCTCTTTACATTGATTAAAGTGCATCTACGTACAGATTTCAACTACTCCTTTACATTTGCTTATAAGCACCGCCCCCTCCCTCCCAATAATGTCTGGGAGAACAACAAGGAGAGGCAGATGTTCCCTTGGCACTGTAAGGGGGCCAGCAACAAATGTGTTCACAGGCAAAGGTGGATGTGGTGGTCAGTCCTCAGGCAGGGCATCATTTCCTCTGTTTAGTGAGTTTGCCCGTGCTATCCAGCCACAGCATGCAGAGGAGGTGGTGGACTGGCTTAATAAACCTTCCTCATCCTCCTCATCCTCTGACACACAAGCAGAGACAAGTGTGCAGTCCCCTGCAGTTGCCAGAGTGGATAAACCTGCCTCCTTGTCCACATCTAATCCTGCCATAGCCCTAACATCAGCCTTTGAGGAGGCAGCTGAGTTATTTGACCACAGCTTCAGCCACTTGCTCCTTAATGATGCCCAGCCATTACTGGATTCAGATGCTGGTTCTGAGGTTGAGGATGACAGGAACATGAGCCTAGAGAGAGGGAGGAACACTGGTAGACAAATTGGCATTCATGTTCCCCAACCTGCAGCGTATTGCCAAGTTGTCTCCAGTGGTAATGATGAAGATGGAGGAGATGGAGATGGAGATGATGATGATGATGATGATGATGAGGTCACTGATGCGACTTGGGTGCCAGATAAAGCACAGGAGGAAACTGAGGGTGAGGCGGCACAACCCCAAGGAGGTTGGCATCAAGATAGAGTAGAGAACAGGCACCTTATTCCATCACATTCTGCAGCTGTTATCTCCCGGCCCACGCCCCACAGCTCAGCTGTCTGGGCCTTTTTCAGCACATTTGCAGTAGGTCGCACTGTTGCTATCTGCAAACTGTGTCACAGGCACATCAAAGGTGGCAAAAAACACCATTTGGGTACCGTCCAACCACTCAGCCCTTGGCAAGAGCACACAAAAGGGGCACAAATCTGTCCCTCCTCCTTCTCTTCCTTACCCACTTCAGTCTGCCTCTGTTATACCGAGTCATTACCTTTCAGCAGCCTCCACTGACAGGGATGATGGTATAGCACAGGGTGTCCAAAGACTTAGCAGCTACCAGCAGCACACCATCAGCTGTAGACTGTAGCTGGCAAATTTCTCTGCCCCATCTTCTGCAGCGAAAAAAAAAATACAGTCCCTGCCACCCACATGCCCAGCGCCTGAAAGCAAGCTGGTCAAAGCTGTTGGCTTCTGTGGACTCTGCCCCCTTCCGTGAATTCGCACAATGTGCTGTACCACAATGACAGGTTCCCAGTTGATACTACTTTTCACGTAATGCCGTTCCACCTCTCTACCATCACATGGAAGGGAATGTTCTGGCATCGTTGGGCAAGGCAAAATCCACCTTACTGCTGACACGTGGTCCCGCAAGCATGGGCAGGGACAATATATTTCGTTCACAGCACACTGGGTGACGCTGCTTGCAACTCAAAAGGATGCAGGACAGGGCTCAGTGCTGCAGTTTGTTGTGCCCCCACATCTCCATACAGCTGGTGGTGATGATGCCAGACCTGTGAGCTCTACCCCCTCCTCCTCCGCCACCTCCATGCCCTCCTCTGCAGAATTGTCCTATGAACATCAGGTACCCCATAAGCGTTCAAAGGGCTTTTCCCAGAGGCAGGCTAAAAGGTGCCATGCAGTGCTTCAGCTGGTGAGTTTAGTGGACAGGAACCACACCGGAGCAGAGATTCTTGCTGCTCTGCAAGGACAGGCCCAGAGGTGGTTCACACCACGCCAGCTGGAGCCAGGAATGGTGGTGTCCGATAATGGCTCAAACCTCCTGTCCACCCTTAGACTAGGAAAGTTGACACATGTGCCATGCCTGGCACATGTTCTCAATTTGGTGGTGCAGCGTTTCCTAAGTACATACCCAGGGTTGCAAGATGTACTAAAGCAGGCCAGAAGAGTCTGTAGCCATTTCTGGCGGTCATACACAGCCAGTGCTCGGTTGGCTGAAATTCAGCAGGAATTCCACCTGCCAGTAAACCGCCTGATTTGTGACATGCCCACCAGGTGGAACTCAACTTTAGGAACGCTGCAGCGGCTATACATGCAGCAGAGGGCTGTCAACAAGTACTTGTGTCAGTACGGCACGACGACAGGCTCAGGCCGCCTCGTCTTTTTTTCCCCACGCCAATGGCTGATCATTAAGGATGCATGCACTGTATTGTCACCATTTGAGGAGGCCACAAGGATGGTAAGCAGTGACAGTGCATGCATCAGGGACACAATCCCTGTTGTGTTCCTGCTGGAGCAGACTCTGCATGGCATTATGGACAGGGCACTGGAGGCAGAGCAGCAGAAGGAAGAGGAGGACTTCCTTTCCTCTCAAGGCCCACTTTATGCAGACACCATCATTCCTATGTCACAGAACACACAGGAGGAGAGAGGGGAGGAGGATGAGGAGGAGGATTCTGGCACTTTCATAGGCTTTGAAGAAGAGGAAGACATGCATCAATCTGTAAGCGATGGCTTTCCAACCCCAGGACCCTTGGGAGTAGTACGTGGCTGGGAGGAAGTTCCAGGTGCAGTCTTCCTGAGTGACCCCGAGAAGTCTGCTTCTCAAGCCTCTGCAAATTTGAGGCGCATGGGCAACCTCATGCTTCAAAGCCTGCGAAAGGACCCAAGAATAAGTGGCATAAAGGAGAAGGATGATTACTGGTTGGCAACCCTCCTTGACCACCGTTATAAGGGGAAGGTCTCTGAACTCATCCCGTCCCCACAGAGAGTGCAGAGAATAAAATCTCTTGAGGACACATTAAAGAGGATTTTATTGAACATTTTTTTTGACTCTAGTAGGTTACAGTGTGGTGGAAAACATCATTTTGAGTCTTCCGCTGGTCAAGAAAGGAGCATTGGAGAAGGCATCTGCCTAAGTGAGGCATTTTGGAATTTTTTTAGTCCTCGCTGCCCAGGGCTGTCAGCAGCTTCCACATCCCATTGGCAGTGTCTGCATCATATGGTGGACGATTACCTCAGGGCCAAAACAGAGGCAGAGACTTTCCAGCTGACGATCCACTGGCTTACTGGGTCATGAGAATAGACCACTGGCCAGAACTTGCCCAGTATGCTATTCAGTTGTTGGGCTGCCCTGCATCCAGTGTGCTTTCAGAACGGGCATTCAGGGCTGCAGGAGGTTTCGTTACTGATCATAGAACGCATCTGTCCACAGACTCTGTGGACCGTTCGACTTTTAAAAAAATGAATCAGTCCTGGATTACCAGCTATGAAGTCCCTGATGCCGATGTCACTGATTAAGTCTTTTTGGGATGTGGAATCTCTGCAGGACTTCGAGGCTGCCTAGCTTTGAGGGTGTTCAATCATTTCATCTGGAAGAATGTTTTTGGTATAGGTTTTATGGGCACAATTACCACCCAAAGACCAATTTTTCTGCACCTGTTTGACAGGTGCATATCATTGCAATTTTTTACAGCAAGGCAAACTCTCACTTTGATCAAGAGTACCTCTATAGGGTTACGGTGGGAAGGCACCACTGACACCCAAAGACCAATTTTTCTGCACCTGTTTGACAGGTGCATATCATTGCATTTTTTACAGCAAGGCAAATTCTTGCTTTCATCAAGATTATCTCTATAGGGTTATGGTGGGAAGGCGCCACCGACACCCAAAGACCAATTTTAACGCACCTGTCTGTTCTGCCCATATTGTTCATAATAATATGTGCTATGTACTGTTACAGTTTATACTGTAATGTTAGTTTATGTTGTTGCCATCTAGTGGTCAGAGTTGGTTATTACTTTGCCAGAACTTGACAGGAAGTAGGATTCTCCTCATAGTAAAAGGCAGTAACCTTTAACCTGGAACTGTATTTCCTTCATTTCATTACTGCTCCTGACAGACTCCTAACAGACTGCATGTAGAAGAGCTCTTAAACCATTCCTGGACTAATGATGGAATTGTCTGTGAGTACTCTCAATGATAGAGTGAGGCTACTGTATAATATTTAATGTACTGACACATATGTTTTGTTTATGCTTATGTTGTAGTTTTACAAAGTTATTCGGGATAAAGAATACATACAGATCTGATGTCTCACGTTTCTTGACTCCTGAATTATTGTTAAGCTGTCTGACTAGTGTTATACAACAGTTCAATAACGCGAAGCAGAACAGTAATAAGACAACCACGTGGCAGTCTGGAATAAACTGAGACGCCATTGCTGCAGCACGAGTCTCAGATCAGGAACAAAGTACCAGGCTGATGACATGCTACCTCCGACACAGCAAGGCAGGGAGAACATTCCCAGTGCCCAGCAAGACGATGCACAATCGCAGGTGTCCAGATCTTCACGGGCTAGCAAGATGTCCTCAGCAGTTAAAGCTCGTGCCAAGGCAGAAGCCGCCCGCATCCAGCTACAGTATGCAGAAAAAGAAGCCATGATGATGCAGGTGTTAGCAGCAAAGAAAGCTGCCATCGCACAAGAAGAAGCAAAGAAAGCTACCATCGCACAAGAAGAAGCGGAATTAGAATCAAAATTGCTCATCCTGCAGTGACAGACTGCTGCTGCGGAAGCAGAGGCCGCTGCCTAAATGGGAACAAGTCGTTCTGGAAGTGAAAAATCATATAAAAACTCAGAGGTTCCAGGAAAACCTCTATTCTCTGCAGATCGTACAAGTGAGTACATCCAGAACCTTACTACTGCCCATGCAAAGGAACAGTCTCTTAAACCTGAAGCAAAGGAATTCAGGCCGAAATCAATAAGCCCCCTGAGCAGGCCCAAATAACCACATGAGGTCAGCGGCTGCCAGCAAATCAAGAATGAAGCACCATAAACCCCTAAGAACAAAAAACAAGTGTTCCCATCACCTCAACCTATAGATTACATGTGCGAACAACAATGTGCAGTGGATGTCACCAAATATCTCATCCGCAAAGAAATGGTAAGCTCAGGCTTTCTCCAATTTGATGACTGTCCTGAAAACTATCGGGCATGGAAATCTTCCTTTCTGAATGCCACTGAAGGTCTGAACTTTTCACCAGCAGAAATGCTTAATTTAATTATAAAATGGCTTGGTACCGAGTCAGCAGAGCATGCTAAGAGGATGAGAAGAGCAAACCTGTTCAGCCCTGCAGCAGGACTCAACATGACCTGGAAAAGACTAGAAGAAACGTATGGATCCCCAGAGGTAATAGAAGGAGCACTGTTGAAAAAACTTGAAGTCTTTCCCAAGGTGGGCTACAGAGACAACGTGCGGTTACAAGAACTAAGTGATCTTCTATTAGAGATAGAATACGCCAAAGAGGATGGCTACTTGCCAGGACTTTCATACCTAGATACAGCTAGAGGCACTAATCCCATAGTAGAGAAACTACCCTCAAATCTGCAAGACAAGTGGATGTCTGTGGGAGGTAAATTCAAAGAAGATTATGGAGTCGCTTTCCCCCCTTTCTCTGTGTTTTCAAAGTTTGTCCGTCAGCAAGCGAAAATCCGAAGTGATCCCAGTTTCGCCTTCACCACCAGTGGCAATCAATCGCACAGACCTGAGAAACCTCACAGACCTCACGGTAAGACCTCTGTATCCACACACAAAACAGCTGTACCTTCAGAAGTCACAGACTATCAAAGCACCCACAAGGTACACACCATAGAAAACCCTTATAGACATTGCCCAATACACAAAAAACCACATCCACTAAAGAAATGCAAAGGCTTTAGAAGCAAACCTATTGCAGAGCAGATGTCCTTCCTTAAACAGAACGGCATCTGTTTCAAGTGTTGCGGATCTACTTATCACGTTGCTAAAGACTGCAAAATACCAGTAGAATGTACAGAATGTGGCAGTAAGAGACATATTGCAGCTTTGCACCCAGGCCCTGCTCCTGCCCCACTAGAGACTGTAGAACCCAGGAAAGATCAGGGCAGGGAGCAACAAGAGACCCCACTCTCCTCAGTAATGTCTAATTGCACTGAAGTATGTGGACAAGGCAAGAGTGCACGTTCATGCTCTAAAATCTGTTTAGTGACTGTGTATCCCACTGGCAAGAGAGAAAGGGCAGTGAAAATATATGCAGTGCTAGATGAACAGAGCAACAGATCCCTTGCAAAGTCAGACTTCTTTGATATCTTTAATCTTAAGGCAAGTGCAGTTCCATACACTCTAAGGACATGTGCGGGGACAATTGAAACCACAGGGAGAAGAGCTTCTGACTTTACCATTGAATCCTTCAATAAGAAAGTGCAGTTTCCACTTCCTACCCTAATAGGGTGTGGCATGATACCTGACGACAAAACTGAGATTCCCTCTCCAGAAGTAGCCCATCACCACCCTCATCTCCACTCAATTACTCACCTTATCCCAGCTGTTGAGCCAGATGTATCTATCCTTCTACTTCTTGGGAGAGACCTTCAGGTTCACAAGGTACGCCAGCAAATCAATGGACCTTATAATGCCCCCTATGCACAGAGACTGGACCTGGGGTGGGTCATTGTAGGAGAAGTTTGCCTGGGGACAGTGCACCAGCCTGACAATATTACCACTTTGAAGACATCTGTGTTAACAAATGGACGCACATCCCTTCTCAGTCCCTGTCACAACAGCTTCATTGTCAAGGAAAGCTTTGGCAGGTCGACACAACACTGTGACTCCTCTACTCTATATGGTAAAGAAGAAGTCAATTCCAACATTGAGACAGACAATCTAGGGATTACAGTGTTCCAGAAAACTAAAGATGATGATAAACAGGCCCTCTCTATAGAGGATCAGACCTTCTTGCAGATTATGGATAGAGAGGCCTACCAAGATGACAATCACAGTTGGGTGGCCCCTCTACCCTTTCGCACACCCAGACGTGTTTTACCTAATAACAGGGAACAAGCCATGAAGCGTTTGCATTCACTCAGCAAAACTCTGCAGAGGAAGCCAGAAGTGAAAAGAGATTTCACTGAATTCATTAAAGGGAGGCTAGACAATGATCATGCTGAAGTTGCAGGACCACTTGAAACAGACAGGGAACACTGGTATCTACCAATGTTCGGTGTTTACCATCCACACAAACTTGACCAAATCAGAATAGTGTTTGATTCCAGCGCAGAGTATAAAGGAGTCTCTTTAAATTTATTATTTATTATTATTTTTATAATAATAATACGTACTGTTGAGTGGCCCTGACCTAAACAATACCTTGCTAGGTGTCCTCATGCGCTTCAGAAAAGAGCCTGTTGCTTTCACAACAGATGTGCGCCAAATGTTTTATTGCTTTCTCGTCAGAGAAGACCTTTTTACGTTTTCTCTGGTACAAAGACAATGACATAGACAAAGAAATTGTCGAGTACAGAATGAAAGTGCACGTATTTGGTAATAGCCCCTCTCCTGCTGTCGCTATATACTGCATGCAAAAGGCTGCCCAGAAAAATGCAGAGTGCTATGGACAAGAAGCCAAACACTTCGTATTAAGGCATTTTTATGTAGATGATGGACTCGCTTCTGCTAGCACACCCGAAGAGGCAATTCCATCCTCAGTAAAGCAAAGTCTGTTATAATTTCTTCTGTTCAAAACAAACATTTCCAGAAGGTAATTGACTGCATCATAAAACAAAAGACATTCCCAAAACATAGCCGTCTTAGGAGGCTTAGCCCCTTTTTAGACAAGAATGGGTTGTTGAGAGTAGGTGGACGTTTGTCTCTTGCTGAACTTTTAGAAGAAGAGAAACAGCCTGTCATTATACCTTATTAACACCACGTTGCGACACTGCTTGTTAGGTACCATCATGAACAAGTAGTTCACCAAGGGCGACACATCACAGAAGGTGCAATTAGATCCGCAGGTCTCTGGATTCTTGGTGGCAAACGCTTGGTATCAGCTGTTATACACAAATGTGTCATCTGTCGCAAACTGCGAGGAAAATTACAAAGTCAAAAGATGGCAGAGCTACCAGAGGATGAGTAATTGCTCAACCACCTTTCACCAATGTGGGCCTAGATGTATTTGGTCCATGGTCTGTTTTAACCCTTCGCACTAGAGGAGGCAGCGCGGACAGTAAACGATGGGCAGTCCTTTTCACTTGTTTGTCCACCCGAGCTGTACACATAGAGCTACTTGAAGCCATGTCAACATCGAGCTTTATTAATGCCTTGAGGAGATTCTTCTCAATTCGTGGCCCAGCAAAACTGCTCCGTTCTGACAGAGGGACAAACTTTGTGGGAGCCTGCAAAGAACTTAACATTTGTGACAGCGAATCACAATTGCATGACTTTCTCCAAGATAGAGGATGTACATGGGTCTTTAATCCTCCACACTCCTCACATATGGGGGGTGTCTGGGAGAGACTTATAGGTATTGCCAGGCGAATCTTGGACGCTATGTTGCTACAAACCAAACCTGCTCACTTGACCCATGAGACTTTAAGCACCTTTATGGCAGAGGTTACGGCCATTATGAATGCCAGGCCTATAGTTCCTGTGTCCTCAGACCCAGATACACCTATGGTCCTTACCCCAGCAATGTTGTTGACTCAAAAGATGAACTTTTTGTCTGCTCCATCTGGGACCATAAGTACAACACAAGTTCATGCAAAACAATGGAAGCAAGTACAATACTTGGCAGACACCTTTAGGAAAAGATGGAAGAGAGAGTATCTGTCAAATCTGCAATGCCGTAGGAAATGAACTGAGGATCGCCCAAACGTAAAAGTGGGTGATGTTTTTCTTTTGAAGGACAGCCAAGAGGGCAGGAACGAGTGGCCCGTAGGACTTATTGTCAATACTCTACCAAGCAGGGATGGCAAGGTTAGAAAGGTGGAGATCAAAACTGTAAAAAATGAGACCGCCAGAATTTATCTCAGACCTATAACTGACATTATAGTTTTGATCTCGGACTAGCTAGGATTCTATTTTCCTGTTTATATTATTTTTCTGCATAGCAGTAGTTATTTAGGTAATGACATAATAAATTATGCCAGACAGGGAGAGTTCTGCCCATATTGTTCATAATAATATGTGCTATATACTGTTACAGTTTATACTGTAATGTTAGTTTATGTTGTTGCCATCTAGTGGTCAGAGATGGTTATTACTTTGCCAGAACTTGACAGGAAGTAGGATTCTCCTCATAGTAAAAGGCAGTAACCTTTTTTTTTTTTTTTTTTTTTTTTTTTTTTTTTACATTAAAACTGCAAACTTTATTGTCAATTCTAAGTAAAGAACCTAGTGCAGCGTTTCCATATCCAGATCTCAAGTGTTCATGCCAAAAAGGCTTTTAAAAATACAGATGTCTTTAAAACCGTTGAGATTACTACAATTTGAAAACACCGTCTTAAAACAAAATCAAACTACATTGTATTTGAGGAAAGAAAGAAAGAAAAAGCACAGACTAATGAGTACGAGTATAACACATTATTCATTTGAGACTGTCCTAACCAACTCAGTTTAAATCCTTTCCATTTCTACATTTACACTATTACTCTCACCATCACAGCACTTTCACCTAGAATCTTGAGAGAATGAGGTGTGCCCAGGTACAAACTCCACTGCAAAACTGGCTCTTACTGAGCCATTGTACAGAAGTCTGAGGGTGTGGAATATATGAAGCACGTCTGCAACAGCATCAGTGCAAACCATGAACCCAAGGTAAAAATACAGCACCATTTACACATTAAGCATTGAAAGTTATCACAATATGTGACCACACTACACTTTCATAGATAATCCAGACACATTTGGTCACATCAACACTATATATCTGGGTAGAGCCATGTGCAGCCTGAGTAAATATTTAAATTGAATAAACAGGGCTTTAAAAAGACTGGTAAATGAAGATGCTCATTTTAAACCATACAGAACCATTTATGACACTAATATGGACACTTAATGGAGCAGTCTAGAAGATTGACAGAAATGTATTGCATTTAGTTAGTCCCAAAGAGGATCACCTTCCAAAAAGGATTTGATGCCAGTCAACAACCAGCTGGACTTCAATGGAGATCAGACCATTCTTAATGCTAAACTGACTGGAAGCCACTCAGATGAGTGGTTAGAGGAGGAGGAGGTCTTCAAATTAAATAAATCTAGTACAATGAATCCATGACATGGATAACTTAAGACAACAGGAAACAATAAAAGTTGCTACGCATTACTACATTAGTACACAAGAATTCTAACTGAATATGTTTGCCGATTTTATACCATGTTCATGGAACAAGCTCAGACTGCAACAGAAGGCTAAAGAAATTGGATCAAACAAGAACAGTAGCTTTTTTTTATTATTAAATGAAAACTTTCAAGTAATATCAGAAACAATGGCAAGTGTAAGGTTTTAATTGTGCTTTCAGTCCCTGACATTATGTGAATGGCATTAGAAGCGGTGGCAATTCAATGCTGCGATAATGTATCATTCACTGCTTTGAAGTTAGTGGACATATTTTTAGTCGCATAACAGCAGGGACTGGAAGCACAATGTACATGGTCCAGAAGCAGTCTGCTTTTGGTACCACTGGTCTGGCATCAGTTTTCCAAGAGCTGCATCTCAAATGACAGGATGATGTGAAATGACTTGCCAGTATGTGGTTTTGGCCAAGATGCCGCTCTCCAAATAATGATGCCAGCTATGTTCATTTATAATGCAGTTAAACTGACTTGTTTATCTTTATACTCAAAGTTTTCAAGTCTATTTTTGGTGAAAATAGCACCCCCCCCCCCCCAAGAGTTTTGTGGTCCCCAAAGAAACTAATTAGATGCAATCTTTAAAGAAAAAAAGACCTCAGTGCCATCAGTGGTGCAAAAATCTCACATTAACTGCAATTGCCACAAAAGGTAAACTTACAAGTGAATGTGTGTCATGGTTAAGGTCATTGAATAGGCTTTCAATGTGCTGAGAAAGTAAGTTTTTAGGTCTCTGCAATCATTAACCATCTATGAAGTACAACAATGCTGGCAGTGAAGAGAAGGAAGGCATGAGTTCAAAAATATACTAGCACAGCAGTCTGTGGCAAAACTGCCAGCACTATTAATGACCTGAGTAATGCAGCAGGAGGCATAAGTTGTTCAGTCCTGTCAAGCAAGTTTTTTCCTTCAAAGACTTAGTATACAAATGCATTTTTTTTTTCACTATGAACGTGGGCTACAAAAGAACATCGAGGAACAAAGACAACATTGAAATTGAGGTCACTGGTCTTCTGATGACTCTGCTGTGCCCCCCTCTTCTTCCTCATCCTCCTCCTCCTCTTCTTGTTTCTTAGCAACTTTGTTTCTTCCACTGGTTTTCCCAACTTCAGGTTTCTTAGTATTTGAGGTTTCTTTCCGGCCCTTCTTTGTACTGCCTTTAGGGCGACCGCGTGGACGTTTTGTGGTGGGAGAACCACTTGGCTCTTTTGCATTAGTTTGTGCTTGGGAAGGAGAGGTTGACCTTGCTGGTTGGCTTGAGGCTTCCTGTGGCTTCTTTCGTGGACGACCTCTACCACGCTTGGCAGTCTCCTCCGTAGAAGTCCCCTTTGCTGCTGCCTTAGCCTTTGAGTCGCTCATTTTGAAATATCCTTATTTTTTCCTGTAGGAAAGGACAATTACCCCCACCCCTCCCCCGCTCCTATATTTATACTATCAGCCCAGATTAAAGGCTTGGGAGGGCGTGTTTGTACCCCGCCGATGTCATCTGGTGGGAGGGGGGACCTACAATTCATAGGGAAGAAAGGCGTGGCCGCTTAACCCTTCCAGAGCCCATCGTTATTGTTAGCGCCCAGCTCTTCCCTCTCCGTGTGTTACATGGCAGTAACCTTTAACCTGGAACTGTATTTCCTTCGTTTCATTACTGCTCCTGACAGACTCCTAACAGACTGCATGTAGAAGAGCTCTTAAACCATTCCTGGACTAATGATGGAATTGTCTGTGAGTACTCTCACTGATAGAGTGAGGCTGCTATATAATATTTAATGTACTGACACATATGTTTTGTTTATGCTTATGTTGTAGTTTTACAAAGTTATTCGGGATAAAGAATACATACAGATCTGATGTCTCACGTTTCTTGACTTCTGAATTATTAAGCTGTCTGACTAGTGTTATACAACAGTTCAATAACGCGAAGCAGAACACTGTCACTTCTATCCAAAGTCAAAGTGACACCAGAATGTATCCAAAAAATCTCTTATCTTGTTCACAGTGCACTACATTGGGGCCTCATTATACACACTGGCTCCCCAGCTGTTGCTGAGCAAAGTAAAGGCAGCTTGCAGGAAAAATGTCATTTTTTTTGGCTTTATAAATTCAATTATTGCTGCAGCAGATTCTTTAGACTAAGGGGACCCCCCTGGCACAATATTGGAAGGAATTTTTCGTTTTTAGGCTTTCACTTTAAAAATCAAAAAATTCCTGCTCATTTAAAAATTACGTTTTTCACAAACTTTTTTTTATTGATCCATGCCCCCCCAGTGTAGGACCCGGACCTCTACAACTATTGTATCCCTAGTTACTTGCATTTAAGCCTTCAAAATGGGCACTTTTTAACGTTCGGGTCCCATTGACTTTAATGGGGTTCGGTGTTCGGGTCCGAATGTTCATGGTGTTCGGAAGTTCTGGTCCAAACCGAACAGGGGTCCGTTCGGCCCATCCCTAATCCTGACAGCAATGGCGCACATAGTCACCGCCCGGTACCACATCCAGTGCAGCTGCCGTCACCCTCTAATCCTCCCCTGTACCCAGCTGCTACACATTTGGCCATCATTTATTTGGCAGAAAATTTTCAGAACTCGGAATTGGTACATTTGTACCAGCTGATTTGTGTTGGATTGCCCTATATACAGTATATGCTGTGTGGGTCTTCTGTTGGTCATTGCTGTAATCACCTTGCAGAGTTCAGACACCATCTGCTGGGCTTTTTTATGTTGCTCTCCACACACTGTTATGAAGTAGACTTTTTGTGGGAATTGCTTTTTAGGTGGATATACAGTTTATGTGGAACATTCATATATATATTTTTTTTTGATGAGCTTATTTTGTAAAAATGTTTATTCCCAGCAGTTTGGTTTTCACTAATTGCATAATAATATCCAACCCCCCAACTTTTTTTCTTTGCTAGGTGTTTATCCCTTTTGTGTGTTGCGAGTGTGGCTGGGTTTGGCATCTCTTGCATCACACCAAGATATACCTCAGGACTTTCCTTGAACACACACTCATTCTTTATATGCAGCATTGGGTTTTTGTAAGTAAATTTATATATATATATATATATATATATATATATATATATAATTGACTGGTTCATACTTTTCTTATTGTGAATATTATTGGAATTTATGTATATCTATATTCCAGATTTATTGTTCATCGCCTGACTTTTTATTAGTTGAAACACGTTGAGGTTCAATACCACTGACAGTTTGTCATTGACGACATCTTTGAATGATGGAACTCAGATATGTTATATGTATGATGATGTATTGGATTGCAATATTTTACTCTGTGTCTACATATTTTTATCTGTATTTAATAAAAAAATATATAATTTGTATACATTTCTTATTGTTCTGGGTGCCTAAAGAAAGTCCCATTCGATGTTTTTTTTTTAATGCAAAGCTACCAGTTGTGTTCAAAATGCAGCAAGGCAGCAGCTCGGCACAGGATCCGGAAGCTATTGGAGATCACTGTTGTAGTGGTGCCTACTACAGTGATTTCCAGCTTCCACTGGGATCCTACAGGAATGACACATACATACTAACATCAGTCCAAGATAAGCCAATGTAATCATTAAAAAAATACTATATCGAAACTTCAGGTTCAACCACTTGATTCCATTAGACTTTTTGACCCTATAACCCCCTTCAGTCCCAGAAGTGTTGCCAACCGTCAGTATTTTTACTGGCAGCCAGTTAATGGGCACTTTTCTTCTGCCAGTAAATGCCAGTGACAGGAAAAGATTGCCAGTAAAAAAATATGGCTGAGCTGCTCGGCACACGCAGTTCTGGTCCGGGGCCAGCCGGGACCATCCGAGTGCCTGCTACAGTGTGTTCGGGCGGCGAAGGGTAGGTCTGGCGGAGGCGGTGCCTGAGTGTGTCGTGTGATGTCATAGTGCACAGGAGTTGAGCGGAGAGGCCAGAGCCTCGTGCCCGAGTCTGTGGGACGGGAGCAAGACAGGGAGTGGGACTGTCAGTGCTGTACTTGTTTGTAGCCTAAATATTGAAATTTGCACTTAAAACTGTCATTTTGGAAATGCCAGTAGAAACTTGGCTTTGCCAGTAAATTTTGGGTGTCATGTCAGAAAATTTCAATCTGGTAGGTTGACAACACTGAGTCCCAGTACATTTGTTTGCATTATGGAGATTCTTCCATTCCTCACTGTATATGTTTTAACTTTATAGATTATTCTAACATATTATACAGTGCCTTGAAAAAGTATTCATATCCCATGACATTTTCCACTTTTGTCATGTTACAACCAAAAACATAAATATATTTTATTGGGATTTTATGTGATAGACCAACACAAAGTGGCACATAATTATGAAGTGGATGGAAAATTATAGATTTTTTTCAAATTTGTTTTACAAATAAAAATGTGAAAAGTGTGGTGTGCATTTGAATGCAGCCCCCTTTACTCTGATACCCCTAACTAGAATCTAGTAGAACCAATTGCCTTCAGAAGTCATCTAATTAGTAAATAGAGTCCACCTGTGTGTAATTTAATCTCAGTATAAATACAGCTGTTCTGTGAAGCCCTCAGAGGTTTGTTAGATAACCTTAGTGAATAAACAGCATCATGAAGGCCAAGGAATACACCAGACAGGTCAGGGATAAAGTTGTGGAGACGTTTAAACCAGGTTTAGGGTTTAAAAAAATATCCCAAGCTTTGAACATCTCAGGGAGCACTGTTCAATCCATCATCCAAAATGGAAAGAGTATGGCACAACTGTAATCCTACCAAGACATGGCCATTAACCTAAACTGACAGGCTGGGCAAGGACAGCATTTATTCTAATCAGAGAAGTAGCTAAGAGGCCCATGGTAACTCTGGAGAAGCTGCAAAGATCCAAAGCTCAGGTGGGAGAATCTGGAGAAACTATTAGTCGTGCGGTCCACAAATCTGGCATTATGGAAGAGTGGCAAGACGAAAGCCATTGTTGAAAGAAAGCCATAAGAAGTCCTGTTTACAGTTTGTGATAAGCTATGTGGGGAAAACAGTTGAACATGTGGAAGAAGGTGGTCTGATCAGATGAGACTAAAATTTAACTTTTTGGCCTAAAAGCAAAACGGTATGTGTGGCGGAAAACTAACACTGCACATAACCTGGAACACACCATCGCCACCAGGAAACATGGTGGTGGCAGCATCATGTTGCGGGGATGCTTTTCTTCAGCTGGGACAGTGAAGCTGGTCAGAGTTGATGGGAAGATGGATAGAGCCAACAGGGCAATATTAGAAGAAAACCTGTTAGAGTCTACAAAAGATTTGAGACTGGGGCGGAGATTCACTTTCCAGCAGGACAGCAACCCTAAACACAGCCAGAGCTACAATGAAGTGGTTTAGATGAAAGCATATTCATGTGTTAGAATGGCCCATTCAAAGTCCACACATAAATCCAATTGAGAATCTGTGGCAAGACTTCAAATTGTTGTTCACAGATGCTCTCCATCCAATCTGACAGAGCTTGAGCTATTTTGCAAAAATTAATGGGCAAAAATGTCATTGTCTAGATGTGCAAAGCTGGTGGAGACATACCCAAAAGACTTGCAGCTGTAATTGCAGTGAACGGTGGTTCTACAAAGTATTGACTCAGGGGGCTGAATACAAATGCACGCCACACTTTTCACATATATATTTGTTAAAAATGTTGAAAAACATTTATCATTCTCCTTCTACTTCACAATTCTGTGCCACTTTGTGTTGGCCTATCAAATAAAATCTCAATAAAATACATTTATCTTTTTGGTTGTAACATGACAAAATGTGGGAAATTTCAAGGGGTATGAACACTTTTTCAAGGCACTGTACTTCATTTTTTGGGTACAGATGGCGGCGACAGAACGTCACTTCTGTTACAAATTCTGATGGGTCACCTAATCTGACAAAACACCTGCAATGGTAGCTCTTATATTTCTCTTAGGAAAGATGTACTTTGAAACAGAAGAATACAAAAATATTGATTGTATATTGCTGAAGCATACAGCCGAAAATTAAAGGTTACTTCAACAGTGTTTAATCTGGTCTAAAAACACTGATCATTCTTCAAATGTGACAGATTTATTTTCATTTGCCACTAAGTAAGAGAAAGCTACTCAATAGATTTTTTTAAAAGCTTATGAACCAACTTGAATTTTACTTTATTTTGTCGTTGTTTCAAATATTGGACTGATAATAATGAAGGACAGAGGAAATATAATTGTTTTCCGTGCACAGGCCAAGCTCCTGGGATGTTCAAGTTTGTGTTGACTCTTCCGAGACGAGCAGAGCCATATGATCCAGTGCGCCCGTTTCTGAAACAAGGAAAGTTTATTAGATATTCTGCAAAAAACATTCATTAGTCATTCATTGTGAATGTGTTCTTTTTTTAAAATCAACAAATTTTATTTGTATACATATAATCAACAGTACAATATAAAAGTCAATCTGGACATACATTTGTATTCTTTATCCCTCTTGACGGTTTCTACAACCCCAACATTGGAGTCAGATCTACCTGGGAAGCTACTCAAAGCTACTAAAGATATTTTAGTGTAGGCCGTCAGACTCGACATGTAGCATTAATTAATCGCCGTTAATTCACTACCGTATAGCGGTGGATGCACATGGATGGACCCCCTTTTCCTAGGTTATGCTCTTGGGCAGGACTATGGTCATGTCCTTGCTACAATTATGCACAACTAGCCAACTTATTTGCTGTACAGACCTCTGGATATGCTATACTGCCAAGCAAACATTTACAATATATAAATGGAACCTAAATTGAGAATTACATTTTTGGGTACTGAATTATTCATCCTAACTCCTTGGTGTCCAGCCATGTTCTATCTATCCCACCACCTTCAAAATAGAACAAACCCTTGGTTCCAAGTAATATCACGCTGAAACCTCAGTGGCTCAGTTGTGTTTGCTCCCATGCTCACCCAGGGATTCCTGCCTTGATGCCCCCATGTGACTGTCAACTGGCTGTGCCTGACCTTTGGGTGTCCTATTGCCTCTATTTACTCCTGAAGAAGCAGGCAACATGTCGAGTCTGATGGCCTGCACTAATATCTTCTCTGGAGTAGCTTCCCAGGTAGACGTGACCCCAATTTTGTGGGTGTAGAAACCGTCAAGAGGGAAACATTTGTATTCTTTATGTCCAGATGGACTTTTATATTGTACTGTTGGTTATATGTATACAAATACAATTTGTTGATTTAAAAAAGAAAAATCTTTGTAATGTACTGATAAAAAAAACAGGGGGGAGAGGTATGCCTGTATATCATAAATGATATAAAGGTGAATGTGAGGGACGACATCACTAATGGAGCAAGGGAAGAGGTGGAATCCTTATGGGTAGAGTTACAAAAGGAGGAAACCAAGGAGAAAGTAATACTGGGGTATGCTATAGGCCCCCTAACCTGAGGGAGGAGGGTGAGATGGGCTTCCTATCAGTTTGGAATGGCGGCAAGGATTGGAAGTGGCATTATAATGGGGGATTTTAGTTATCCAGACTAGACTGGGCGGAAGGAACCGCTCATTCATCTAATGCCGCGTACATACGATCGGAATTTCCACCCGAAAAAATTTGGATGGTTTTTCCGACGGAATTCCACTCAAGCTTGCCTTGCATACACACGGTCACACCAAATTCTGACCATCAAGAACGAGGTGACGTACAACACGTACGACGGGACTAGAAAACGGACGTTCAATAGCCAGTGCGCCACCCTTTGGGCTACTTCTGCTAATCTCGTGTTAGCAGAAGTTTGGTGAGAGATGATTCGCGCTTTTCAGCTTCTGTGCTTTTCAGTCCGTTACTGCTCTTCAGTTTGTGCTTGTGGGTTTGTATCTGGTTTTCAGTGCGTGTAGTCAGTTCGTATCTGTTTCTCAGTGCGTTCTTGTCTGCTCGTTTCTTATTTTCAGCTCGCGCTTCACATGCCTTTCTGTTCTTCAGTGCGTTCTGTTAGTTCGTTTTGACCAGCCGACCATTTTGAAGCCATGTTGCGGGTACGTGCTCGTCGTAGAGTTTGTGCTGTGCAGGGGCTTGGTGTTGGGGTCCATGAACAGGGTGGGGAGGAGTTCATGGACCAAGAATTGGTTGCTCCAGCGTGACCAATTCTCTCATATGCCTTTGCTGCGCGAGATCCAGGAGAATAACCCTGATAATTTCAGGAATTTTCTCTGGATGAGGGACCCCCTTTTTCACCGTCTGTTGGCTTTGCTGTCCCCTTATATTATGAAGCAGGATAGCAGAGGCTAGTCGCCACATTGCGGTACTTGGCGACAGGGAGAAGTCTACAGGACCTCAAGTTCTCTACAGGCATCTCCCCCCAGGCTCTGGGAATCATTATCCCAGAGACCTGTTCTGCCATCATTCAGGTCCTATAGAAGGACTATATTAGGGTAAGTTTTCTCCTTTAACATCACATTATATGTATTTAATGTATTGTATTTCTTTCATCATTCTCTAATTACCATGATTCTAATATGCTGTGTATGTCCCCTTTGTCCTCATGCATGCTGTAAGCTTTTAATGCTCCTTTTTTCTCCTTCATGCATATTTGCCTTCACTAACCTCTCCAGCATGCTATCTTGGGCCCATATACACCTAGCCTAGTCACTTAACAATGTATTTTGATAGCTCCATTGTAGTGCTTTACTTTAAACACCCCCTAAAATGTGTCCAAATGTTATTGTTGTCCTTAAATTCAGGCAGAGTGCCAGAGACTTTTTTACGGGGTCCAAAACTCATTTATAACCCCCCCTCCCCAAAATGTTTCCAATGGGCCATCAGAGGGGGTGAGGAACCTGATAAGTGGACCTTATATTTTTGTCTTTAAATACTCCTTAAAATAAATGTTATACTGATTTTGGCCAAGAATGTTTGTGCCTAATCTGCTTGCAATGTTATGTGCAAAAGTACTAATATTTTTTTTTCTTTTTTGACTCCACAGTTTCCTTCAACACCACAGGAATGGCAGACTGTGGCTTCCCAATTTGCTCATCGTTGGGACTTTTCCAACTGCGGAGGGGCAATCGATGGGAAGCACGTCCACATTGTCCCACCACCCCACTCGGGGTCATACTATTTTAACTATAAGGGGTTTCATAGTATTGTGTTGATGGCGGTGGTGTCAGCCACATACGAGTTTCTCTATGTGGACGTGGGGAAGAATGGCCGGATGTCGGATGGTGGTGTCTTTGCCCAGACCAAGTTCTACCGACATCTCCAGAGTGGTGGCTTGGAACTCCCACCTGCGGAAGAGAACGTGGAAGGACCCCCATTTGTTTTTATCGCTGATAACCTGATGAGGCCATTCCCCCAGAGGACCCTCACCCCGGAGAAGAGGGTTTTTAATTACCGGCTGGCCAGAGCCAGAAGAGTCTTGGAGAATGCCTTTGGGATAATGGCCAGACAGTTCCGCCTATTTCTTACAGCTATTATTATGGCGGAGTACAAACTTAACCACATAGTTCTACCATGCTGCATATTTCACAACTTTTTGAAGAGAAATGCTCCAAATTATGACAGCCCTGGAAACTGGCCATCCTGGCTTGCCCCCCCAAAGTGCCCGTGAAGTGTGTCAAAAATATATAGATTATTTTATGGGTGGGGGGGGCAATTGCTATGCCAGCAAATTTGTAATTATTTTAGATATTAAAAAAAATGGATCTGATCAAATCTTGATTTTGATTTACTGCTTGTGTTTCTTTCAGGTTCTCCTAGTGCACTTGTAGTGCCAAGTGCTTTTTCCAATATTAAATAACACCCAATGTCACTGTAAACACCAACTTAATACAAAAACTGGTATTGAGCATTGAAAGAAGAAGCCACACATTGTTGAGTATAAAACCTTTTACTCCGTGCACATTCACATGTGCGTTGTAAAAAAAAATTTTTAAATATTTTTTTTTTTAAGTTTTACCTTGAAAATATTTTTTTTGTACATAAACAGGCATGTTTCAAAACATAACATACAAAACTCAGGAACTTACAAAGTTCAATATTGAAAAACTGAAGGCAATATCAGACATTATAGTGTCAAAGATGTGTTGATATTGCCTTCATCAGATGGGGTGATGTACCCCTGTAAAAGACAAATTTTGAAGATGCACACAAATTGGGAATCAAACAGGGGATTTCCCTCCTGATCCCATGCCTAATGTCAACATGTGCTATCTTCTATCATGGGGGATCAATGGACGTGTTTTGGGGGTGCAACCACTTCCTCTCACCTACTTGAGTTACGAGGAAAGGGTTGCACCCACAAAACGCGTACATTGATATCCCCTGATGGCAGATAGCACATGTTGACACACTGTGTGCATCTTCAAAATTTGGCTTTCAAAATGCGTAAAAAAAATAGAAAAAAATGTCACCCCAAAACGAGAAAATGGTGTCATTTTGTTGTTCTTTAGATTCTTCCTAGTACATCAATCATGTTCTTCAGTTTTTGTTCTATGTCATTTGTTTTTTGCTTGATGAGGTCTAAATCCTGACTACAAAACATAATGTCCTGGATTAGCCTTTGTATCAGTCGTGAAGTGAGTAGATTGTTCTTCCACAACATGCACATCACCTAAAAGAAAAAATACACAACATGTATTATAAATATGCAGGCATACATCTATTACCTGAATCTGTGGTGTCAGACACTCACCTGTTGTGGTGACAGTCTCAACCACCTCTCCTTCCTCCACATCCTCAGGTTGTGGTGTCCTCTGTTCCCCTTCTTCAGGAGCGGGGGTTTCCTGGTGTCCTTAGACGTCTGGAGTCTTTTCTCCCCTATAAGAATGAAACAAAATGTATACTTAGCACACAGATATTTGAGGCCAGAAATAGGAATATGAAACATTATTTGGAAGTGGGGTACAATTGTCTGTTTTGGCAGCGTTCCAAGCTGAAGACATGATTTTTTAACTTACCAAAGCTGGAATACTTACCTTTTTTGGAAAGTTTCACATATGGAGACACCCCAAGTATCCACTGGAGTACCTGTGTGGGACACCCTAAAAAGTTTGTTCTTGTGTCCCACACTAGTGCTCCTGAGTCCAGATGTGTAAACAGCTGCTGAGTGTCCTCTCCTTACATTACACTGAATCAAGTTTGCAATTCTTTCTAGTTTCAAACACATCTAGACAACAATGTCCTAAACTTCTTTTAATACAAATTAGCATGACCAAATGTAGTTAACCCTGTATCTGCCCAAAATATTGTATTTAGTTGGCAAATGAATGATGTTTCTTACGACCGATTACTGTGCCCATGAACATTAAAGTAGCCATTTTAAACTGTACAACAGTAAAGAAAAGCACATGGAGCAGCATGCAAGTAATAATAATAATCGGAACACATGACAACTACTTACTCTTTAGAAGCACTTTCTTGATCCTTCTGTATGGGCGGAGTTTCATGCATGCGCAGTGTATATAAGGCTAACACGTGTGTCGTATGTACGATCTGTGAGTGGAGGAAGTGCCGAATGTTATAACAAAGGTAACATTTTAACTTGGGACATCAGTGGTCTATACTGATTCGAGATTGGGGCCTAAATTGGATAAGATTAGGAGAGTTTAGCCTGATATTAGTGTTTTTGTCTTGTGTTTTGTCTTGCAGCAAATATGAAACAAATCAAAGACCCTGAATTCAGGGCCGGTTCATAGACAGATACAGGGATATGAGAAATTTGTGGGAGATTAAAAACCCCTTATATCGAAATAAACCAGCTAGGAAGGCATCGCTGGAGAAACTGCTGCAATTTGTGAAGACGTAGGTCCCCGACGCAGACATCGAGTTTGTGGATAAGAAAATTGGTAGCTTGAGAAGCACGTATAGGAAGGAGCTTAATAAGGTCCAGGCTTCCATGAGATCAGGAGCAGCAGCAAAGGATGTGTATGTACCAAGTCTGTGGTACTACAACAGGATGCGGTTTCTGGAAGACCAGATTGAAGCCAGGGAATCACTTTCTACACTTCCATCCACCCTTCCCTCAACCACAGCTGAGGCTTCCGAGGACCAACCTGGCCCTTCCATCCTGGAAGAAGTTGTGGAGCCCAGCTGGTGCCAGGTATAGTATTTTTGAACATATTTATTGTCCGAAAATGATTGGTGTTAACTAGATGTTATTATTGATAACAAATGAATGATTTAACAAAAAGTGTTTTACATATCAATAGACAGTTGTGGCCAAAAATGATTGGGACAAGAATGAAAAATGCTGGGCTCAGAATGATAGTCTTTTCTATTTATTAACATTCAATTTGCAACAGTCATGAGCTGAAAATTGTGTGTGATTGATGAACCAAAAACTACAACTATGTCCCTTTTTTATACACAGAAAGACCTCAGCCAGGATGAGGCTCTGGAATGTGGCAGCCAGGAGGAGGCGGGGGTAAGTGTCAGCCAGGAGGAGGCGAGGGTAAGTGTCAGCCAGGAGGAGGCAGGGGTAAGTGTCAGCCAGGAGGTGGCCAAGCCCAGTAGCCTCACCCAATCCCAGGTGCCTCCCCTCCACCTTTCAACATAAAGGGCCATGAAGGGGAGTAACATGGAGGAGGCAGCACTGGGCCTCATTAAGGAGGCTAATGTGGCCCTGAAAACACCCCCCCCGATGCTGAAGAGGCCTATGGCTGCTATGTATCTGCAAAATTGCAGCAAATGGAGGAGGGCCAACGCTTCATGTGTGAGAATTTTACTTTTCAGTCCCTTCGAAAGGGGTTGAGGGGCCAAATTAGTGAGAACATGCACTTATGTGCCCCCACCCATCCTCCTCCTCCTGCCACAAGTGCACCTACAGAGCCACAGCCTCCAAAAAAGGCTGCAGGGAAGGCTTCAGGGAAGCGTGGAGGGAAGGCTGCAGGGAAGACAAGAAAGTGATGGCCTGGGTTCAGTCTGGTCTGACAGAAGACACAGGCTGTGGTAGTACCACAGCCTGGGGACATATATGTTATATGCTGCTGTTCATGATCTCTGGGAGTCCTGGACCAGATTGTGCTCCCTATTATATGGACTTCTCAGGCTACCAATTTTTAGTTACAAAGAGTTGATGTGTGCCCTGGGGTACAAAGGCTTCGCAAACTCAAGCAGTTTCTCCAGCATTTCCTTCCTCTTTATTTTGTTATGAGCCAGAATAAATGTAGTTTTTTTTATATGAAAATACGTGCCTATGTGTTTTTCTTTAAATAGAACAGTTTGTTTGTGAGTAGGCAGGTACATTTCAAAAATACAATGTCAAATTAACAAGGGACAACAACCAACCTCCTTGAGCTTTAAAAATACAAGATAATAATGTTGTTGTGGAATCTTGACACAAAAAAAATATTAATATGGAGATAACTAGAAAATAATTTAAAAATAATAAAAAAAACAGGAGATCTTGATTAAAAAAATGACTATAAAAAATAACTCTAAACATTATTATGGAGATCTGACTTTAAAAACAAAAAAGATGGGGGCGAATGCGCGAAGCCTAACATGGAGGACGCTTCCTGTTAGAGCTCCGCACTCCCCGCCGCATTATCGGGACCTAAACAGGCGACCGAACCGCTCTCCTGACTCGCTCCTGCAGGGATCGCCTCACGATCTACCCCAGCATTGCCCGGAATGGTGCTAACAGGCCACCTAGGCAAAAACAAGCCTAAACCTATAAAAGAAGCTCTGCCCGCGCCTCCTCCAAAATGGCCGCGAAGGCCCTGGATAAACAACATGCAGCATCGCAGGCTGCCCCAGAGCTAGCAGACAGTGGAGAAGAGGATGATGCAGATTTCAACCTTGGCTGCTCCACCACACTGCCTCTCTCAGGTATGTCACAAAATGACTTTCTTAAATACATGGAATCCATGCTCCAGAGAGCCCTGAAAGCCACATCTGACCAGATCACAAATAGACTCTCACGGGAAATACGTGAAATAGGTCAGCGTACAGCAGACCTTGAAAGTAGAGTGGATGACATGGAACTCTTCGTGAGGAGAATGCCACATTGCTTTCTCGTTTAGAAGACGCTGAGAACCAATCCCGCAGATCTAACCTGAGACTCCATGGAATACCTGAGGCGATCGATGATATTCAGTCGTTCATCACCGCACTGTTTCAGAAGCTCTCACCGTCCATCCCAATAGAGCGGTTAGAGTTCGACAGGATACATAGGGCTCTCACCGCCGCCAAACCGATGGACCACCACGAGATATAATCATCAAGCTACATTTTTTTTCCGCACAAAGGAACAGTTGCTCTCTGCTGCCCGAAAAAGGACTCGCTTCTGTTCCAGGGTCATGCATACCAGCTCTTCTCTGACCTGGCAACCCTCACCATAGCCAAACGCCGTGCCATGAAGCCGCAGCCCCAAATCTTGTTACAACACCAGCTGAAATACATCAGGCGGTTTCCTTTTGCCCTTCAGTTTTCATATCAGGGGCAGCAACATTCCTGCACCACACCAGAATCTCTGCAGCGGCTCCTGGAAACTCTTCACCTGTCTTCCCCGGCCCAGATTTCAGAGACTATGCTTCAAACACACGCCAGCCCGTGCTGCTACACATCCATACACAGCTACACCGACTTGCAACCAGCCAGGACCGTCTTCGATCCATAAGGGAACACCATCGCGGATTCCAGGGGATAACTTCACCAGTCCAAAATCTTGCCCACCCCACTGATTTTGTAATGTCAGTTTTTCTTTGCCTACTGCACATAGGTTCTCGATGATCCATGAAGAAACTGCCTACCTAACATCACATGAAGGTTTTTCTTCCACCGAGGCCTAAGAGACTGCACCCTGGTATGTACTTTCACTCCCTGTAAGACCACCCACCCCCCAAGGGGCTAAACAGGTTCGGACACCCCACAATTTATTCAATCTCACTAAGAAATGTCCATCATTACTTAGTTTGGATACTTCCTCCGGTAACAAGGACTGATGCTCTTAGCATCTTTGTTTTACCAGATCCCTGGTTTAAAGCAGCATTTTTTAATTCCACATTTTCTAATCCCTGTCTGATCCCTCTATGTATGATGCTTGCTGTTACTAGATAAAAACTAAAGTTATCCTTTCCCCCCTTCCCCCTGTTTCTCCCCCTTCCCCACTCTCCACCCCCTCCCCTTCCCTGCCCCTTCCCCCTCCCCTTCCCTGCCCCTTCACTCTCCCTTTTTCCCTTCCCTCCCCTCCCCCCCCTGCTCCTTCCCCCCTCCCCCTCCCTATCCACTATATTGTTCGAGTAGGCCTACTACATTTGTCTCTTACTATGCCCCCAAAAATAACCCAAACCCCTTTTTCTCTCATCTTTTGCAGACTGTAAAAGCACACTGTAAGGGCACACTTTTTATGTGTGGTGAATCCAACTTAGTACTCCACCCCCATCTAGACAAATCTCCTTACTCTCCGGAACATTATTCCCCCTCCGCCCAATTCCGCAAACAACTCCAGCAGGCTTTTCTTCTCGATACTTGGAGGGAATGCAATGCTTTAAAGAGAAACTACACATTCTATTCCTACCCCCACAAATCCTTCTCTAGGATTGACCATATTCTTATCCCAATTGCATCCTCACCGATTTTACTTGGCTCCACTATACAACTCATCACTTGATCAGACCACTGTGCAGTGATCACCACGATCTCCTCATTGATTCCCCAGACCAGAGACAAAACATGGTGTATGAATGAAGCACACCTAACTAACCCGTTGTATTGCTTAGACATACAATTAGCCCTCAAAGATTATCTCCTACACAACTCCACACCTGGAATATCCCCGATCCTTCTATGGGAGGTGCATAAACCAGTGATTAGAGGCAAATGCATTTCGGTGGCCACACATCTCAAAAGAGACAAGAAAATTAGAATGCAGCAACTTGAATCTGATTTCCAAAATCACTTTCTCCAATTTCAGGCCTCCCCTTACTGAAGCCCATAGATTGATCTTGGAGAAAACCAAAATTGAACTGGACCTTCTTCTGGCTGAGTCTGCGGATAAAGCAATACGCAGAGCCAGTCATACAATATACACTAAAGCTAATAAACCCAACACGTTTCTGGCTATTCGCCTTCATCAGCCGGAGCAAACAAGGGCCCGCATTAGACTCAGACTGGCCAATGACAGCCATACAAGTAACCCAATCAGGGTGCTTTCTGAATTTCGTAAAAGGCTGCCAACCTTTATGAAGCAAAGGCCTCTTTTTCTCTGACCCAAGCAGAGACACTATTTCAAAACTTGGCAATATCGAAACTGTCCGACGCCAGTCATGAGTCACTGGAGAGACCAGTCACGGTTGAGGAACTTTCCCCGACCGAAAAATAGAGAGCATGCTCTCAATCTTTTGCTGGCTGGAATTCCGAATGGAGCATACATACGGTCGCAATTTCTGACAAAAAGCTCTCATCGGAGTTTTGCTGGCGGCATTTCCGATTGTGTGTACGTGGCATTAGGCTCACCATTTCCTAAATGTCTTACAGGACAATTTCATAGGTCAGATGGTAAATGCACCAACAAGAAACAATGCATTACTAGACCTACTGTAAGGGCTGGGCTCAGCCCTTCCTTCTCTGAGCTGGCTTCTCAGCTGTCGGCTAATTGCCAGCTCCTATCTCTCCACAGTGACTCACCTGTTGATGATACCCGGCTTGTCAGTCCTGGTTACTTAAGCTGTCCAGTCCAGATCTTCTCTGCCTTCACCTTGGTCACATCTCTAGAGACACTCTCCTGTGTTCCTGTTAAAGACTTGCTTGGCTGACATTTCTTCTGGCTCCAGATCCTGCTGGCTGTTCTACTACATTGATCTCTGGCTCCCTGACGTTTTGGCTTGTCTGACTACCCATTACGGTTCCTGAACTCTGGCTATGTTTTGTCTACGTTTACTCCATTTACCTTTTTTTAAACTGTACTTCTGTCTCAGTCTGATTCAAGGTTTCTGACACCTACTGATTACTAACGATACAGACTTGATCGCGGATGTAGAAATACGGGGCAACTTGGGGAAACAGCAATCACAAGTCAATTCGTTTCAGTATAAATCACACAAATCAGAAGCATAAGGGCAATACAAAGACACTGAATTTCAAAAGAGCCCATTTCCAGAAACTATGCTCCTCCTAGAAGATACTAAATGGAATAAAATCCTAGGCACAAAGAACACGGAGGAAAAAGGGGTGTGCTTTAGGAGCATAATAAACAACGATATTAGCTAGTGCATCCCAAAGGGTAATACATTTAAAAGAGCTAATAAAAGCCCTGGGTGGTTTAACACCAATGTAAAAATTCATATAAAAGCAAAGGAGAAGGCCTTCAAAAAATACAAGGTCCTCATCAGCATTCCAACTGTACAAAGAGTGCAATAAGAAATTTAAGGGTGTAATCTTGGCGGTTAAGATGGAACACGAGAGGCACATAGCGGAGGAGAGTAAAAAAAATTCTAGGAAATTATTTAAGTACATAAATAGTAAAAGAGGGAAGACAGATCATATTGGCCCCATAAAGGATGGTGAGATGGCAAAGGTTTTGAATGTATTCTCCTCAGTCTTCACGAGGGAAACGGGGGGGGGGGGCTTCAGTAACAAAAACTGCAAGGTTTAATTCTCCCACTCTACAAGACTCTGGTCCGGCTGCACCTGGAGTATGCCATCCAGTTCTGGGCTCCATTCCTCAGGAAAGATGTGCTGGAAATGGAGAGAGTATAGAGAAGGGCAACAAAGCTAATAAAGGGTCTGGAGGATCTTAGTTATGAGGAAAGGTTGCGAGCACTGAACTTATTCTCTCTGGAGAAGAGACGCTTGAGAGGGGATATGATTTCAATGTACAAATTCCCATACTGGTGACCCCACAATAGGGATAAAACTTTTCCACGAAAGGGCATTTAAAAAGACTTGCGGCCATTCATTAAATTAGAAGAAAAGTGATTTAACCGGAAACTGCGTAGAGGGTTCTTTACGATAAGAGCCATAAGAATGTGCAATTCTCTTCCACAAGCAGTGGTTTCATCAGGGAGCATAGATGATTTAAAAAAACTATTAGGCACCTAAACGACCATAACATACAGGGATACAAAATGTAATATTGGCATAAAAGCGCACACACACACACAGGTTGGACTTGATGGACTTTTGTCTTTTTTCAACCTTACCAACTATGTGTACTAGGCTTTAGCTAGTCCACACCTAAAGTGTATTTACAATGCCTGCCTCCTCACTGCCAAGCAGACCTATTTTATCACTCTCATTAACAATTTATCATCCTGTCCCTGTCAACTCTTCTCTACCTTCAACTCTCTTTGTCATCCACTGCCTCCACACACTAACTTACTCACTGCACAGGAGATCGCCAATCACTTCAAACATAAGATTAATACAATTCTTGAAGAGATCTCCTCTGTACAGATACCTTCTACACTTAACATTCCATGTCCACAAGTACAATCATTACTTCCCTCATTCAACCCCACCACAACAGAAGAGGTTGCTAAACTTCTTTAAAACATCCACCTGCCCCCTGGACCCTGTTCCCTCGCAAATGCTACATTCACCCTCTAGCTCTATTCTTCACTCTCTAACTCACCTCTTCAATCTCACCTCTGTTCTGGCATCTTCCTCAACTCTCTAAAAACATGCACTAGTTAGCCTAATACTTAAAAAGCCCTAACTGGACCCCACCAATTTTAACCTAGGCCTCTTGCTCCCCTTCTTATCCAAACTCCTTGAACATCTGGTCTGACCACCTCACCGAGAATATCCTTCTTGATCCCCTTCAGTCTGGATTTTGCCCTCAACACTCCACTGAAACTGCTCTCCTAGAACTCAAACAATCTGCTAACAGCCAAAACCAAAGAACCCTATTCTGTACTCCTACTTTTGGACCTCTCTGCTGCCTTTGATACGGTTGACTACCCCCTCCTCAAAAAATTCCACATTTTTGGTCTCCTCGCTGGTTCTCTTCCTACTTATATGATCGCACCTTTAGCGTTACGTACCATTCTACTTCCTCCTCTCCTCTTCCTCTGTCAGGATCCTCCAAGGTTCTGTACTTTGACATCTCCTATTCTCCATCTACACCTTCTCCCTGGGTCAGTTTATAACCTCCCATGGCTTCCAATACCATCTCTGCACCAACGACACCAAAATGTATCTCTCTACCCCTCAGCTCATTCTTAAAGTCTCCTCATGTATCACTAATTTACTAACAGACATATCAGCTTGGATGTCACCACTTCCTCAACCTAATCAATCCAAAACTGAGCTCGTAAGTTTTCCTCCCCCACATGCCCATTCCCCTGATTTGTCTATTAGGATCGATGGCACAACTATCAGCCCATCCCCGTGTAATCAGTGGCCGCCGGTCCATAAGGGGCGCAGGGGCGCCGCCCGCCCCCCCCATCCATGCATCCGGCCCCCTGATCTAAATGCAGGGACGCCAATGGATTCCAATGATGGGGGTGTATTTTATTGAAAGTGATTAGAGCCAGAGGCTCTAATAGGCTTCAAAACAGGGTTTTTTCTACATGGCAAATGAGGTTTAAAGTAGTAAAATGTAAAGTAATGCATTTGGGTAGCAAAAATATGAATGCAATCTATACACTAGGGGAGAACCTCTGGGTGAATCTAGGATGGAAAAGAACCTGGGGGTCTTAGTAGATGATAGGCTCAACAATGGCATGCATTAAAAAGGGGATCAACTCCAGAGATAAAACGATAATTTTCCCGCTCTACAAGACTCTGGTCCGGCCACACCTAGAGTATGCTGTCCAGGTCTGGGCACCAGTTCTCAGGAAGGATGTACTGGAAATGGAGTGAGTACAAAGAAGGGCAACTAAGCTAATAAAGGGTCTGGATATTAGTATGAATATTAGTTATGAGGAAAGGTTGCGAGCACTGAACTTATTCTCTCTGGAGAAGAGACGCTTGAGAGGGGATATGATTTCAATTTATAAATATCATACTGGTGACCCCGCAATAGGGATAAAACTTTTTCGCTGAAGGGAGTTTAACAAGACACGTGGCCACTCGTTAAAATGAGAAGAAAAGAGGTTTAACCTTAAACTACATAGAGGATTCTTTACTGTAAGAGTGGCAAGGATGTGGAATTTCCTTCCACAGGCTGTGGTCTCAGCGGGAAGCATCGATAGTTTCAAAAAACTATTAGATAAGCACCTGAACGACCTCAACCTACAGGGATATACAATGTAATACGGACATATAATCACACACATAGGTTGGACTTGATGGACTTGTGTCTTTTTTCAATCTCACCTACTATGTAACTAAGGGTGGGGTTGGGGCGCAGAGCACTGCGCTCTGATACCACCCAGTTGTGTGACACTAGCGAATGAATATTCCCTACTCTTCCTCATACACCTCCTCGCCAATCAGATAGCCCCCATTGGCCAGGGAGTCTTAGGACTCCCTGGCCAATAGTGTCTCACGACACACTTCTGATTTCCAAACGGCCAGGGAATGTCTTTGTGCTCGCTAGAGCGGCCCCGGATCTTCCTTCTTCCTGCCTCTGTGCCTCCTCCTGTCTCCTGCGGGGGGGGGGGAAGGTGGGGGGAGATTGCCGCCTGTGTCTCCCATGGGGGTATAATGTTGGTTGTGCCCCCCCCAAAAATAGTGAGCACCAGCTGCCATGGGGTGTAATCCTGGACTCTGAACTTTCCTTTCAGCCCCGCGTCCAATCACTATCCAAGTCTTGATGCCTCAACTAGCGCAACATCTCCAAAATACGCCCCTTTCTAACCAATGACACTTCAAAGCTCCTAGTTCACTCCCTGGTTATCTCCCACCTCAGCTACTGCAACTTCATCCTCATTGGCTTACCTTTACGTAGGCTATCTCCCCTTCAGTCCATTATGAATGAAGCTGCTAGGCTCATCCACCTTACCAACCAGTGTCTGTTACTCCTCTCTGTCAATCTCTCCACTGGCTTCTGCTCACCCAACAAATACCAACAGCAACTTACAAAGCCATCCACAACTCAGCCCCCAGCTACATCACTAGCCTAGTCTCAAAATACAAACCTACTCGTTCTCTTCATTCCTCTCAAGACCTTCTGCTCTCTAGCTCCCTCGTCACCTTCCCGAGCCTCTCCTGTTCTATGGAACTCTCTACCCCGATCTGTCCGATTATCTCCTACTCTGTTTGCTCAAGGAGAGGTTGTAGATATGAGGGGGTTGGAGATAAGGAGGGGTCTGTTTTCTTTGCAATCCATAGGAACCCATGTAGACAATGCTAATACCATGTCCTTTGGAAGGTAGGAGCACACTGCATTCCTGGCACATCAATAGTACTGTACTTTCAGAGTGTTTAAGGGTTAGTTCACTTTTTTCCAAAAAATGAAGAGGTAAACTAACACCTTACACACTCCCCACCCGCCGGTCCCTGCTGCAATTACCTTTTGTGAGTGATGAGCTGTCAATGCCTACGCAGTTTTAGTAGCAGTCTGGGTATTTGAAATCCCTGATCTTCTTTCTGTAGAGCTACCAGGATGAACCAGAGCGATTCAGTGCCAGCATATGACCACTTTGACCAGTCAAAATCGCTGTGATCCATCCCAGAAGCTCTACCGAAGAAAGAGTGTGTATTTTAAATCCCTGGACCGCGACATCAGGGGTGTTAAATGAGTTGTTGAGGCTGTAGAGTGTTAAGTACTTCAATACCAGACACTTTTACACCCTTCCTGCCCAGGACAATTCTCAGCTTTCAGAGCTGTTACACTTTGAATGACAATTGCGCAGTCATGCAACACTGTACCCATATGAGATTTTTATCATTTTTTCACACAAATAGAGCTTCCTTTGAGTGATATTTAATTTAGTCCACAAACTATGGTATATACAGTATATTGTTCAATCTTGATGTACTGATGGCCTATCTCATTTCTTGAGGCCCTTTTTGGAAAGTGGACAGTCCACGATATTTAGTGAGAGGCATGGTGAGTTTTTTGAAGTTGTAAATTTCTGTCACAATTTTTTGGAAAATTAAATAAAAACAAAAAAGGACACATTTTTTAAAATTTTCTACATAGTGTCACCAGTGCAGTACAGCATCATCATATAACTGGTGTGGCGGTGATCAGGGACACCGACTGGTGACGGTATGTAACAAAAAAAAAATATTAATAATTTTTTTGTCAACTTTTTTCTTAATTTTTTTCTTTTTTTTGACAATTGGCCACAGCTAATCACATAGTACAGATGGGCTGTGATTGGCCCTGTATGTACCATGTAATCACTTTGACCAATCACAGAGCTCTTTACAATAGTACATAATGAAAGGCATGAATCCAAGCCTTTCATTGTGTACAATTTCATGTGATCTGCTGTGATTGGCCCAAGCAATCACATGGTACCAGCAGCAGGCCGATACAGTGATCTGTCATCTGCTGTGTCCAGTGGACACAGCGGGTGACGGATCACGCCGGAGCACGGCCGTGTTTTGCACACGAGGAACAATCCTGGGAGGATGTCACGACGTCCTCCCAGAGTAACAGGGCTCACGCTCAGCCTTCATTTTACAATTTGCCAGACAGGAGGGGGTTAATTCACCTTTTAAATCTTTTTGAAAAGGCAAACTTATACTTCAGGGATAAAACCTGGGGAAATGTGCATGCATTGCAGGATTTAGTTTTTTGCTTTGACATACTTTATAAAACAGAGCTGCTCCTATGACATATACCACTTTAGCCAAATATTCCATGATGGGCCTGCTTTTAAAAAATCTCAGAAGGCAGCAGCCAATAAACGATTGCTTTAGCAACCAGTGCGGGAACAAGGTCATCTAGTACCCAGGGCAAAGATGCCAAAAGGCGCACCCCCAAATGTATGAGCATTATGTGTCAGCAAAGATCCCCAGCCTCCCCTCCCAAAAAAAAATCAAGAACTAATCTTCACACTTACCCCCTAAGCATAAATTCCCTTTGCAAGCCAAGAATCTCCCCAAACAAAAAATTCCCCTCTTCCAGAACAAATCCCCCCTCCTCCTAGTACAAATCCTCTACCCCTCAATTTTTTCCTCTGAGCATAAATCCCCCCCCCCCCCAATTCCTTTCTCCTAGCACAAATCCCCCTCAAATCTCCTCTCCTAGCATTAATTCCCCCTCCCCAAATCCCTCAATCATCCCTACTAGCACTAATCCCCCCCTCTAAATCACCCCTTCTAGCAAAATACCCCAAATCCCCACTGGGCCCAGGGCAGCCGCCCGACTTACCCACCCCTTGTTCCGGCCTTGTTAGTAACACAACTTGCATTTTTCTGCAGTTCAGTATAAAATTACCTTTGAGGCGTAGATATGCCAGGAATTCAAGGACAGTCTGAATGGTAGTCTCATCCAATGAATGTAGCAGTGTTCCTGTAGAAATCAAAAAAATTTAACTTTTATTCTTTAAAATTGATACATTTCTTTTAAACCATTCAGTGCCCTCAAAAAATAGGAACCTTTTTTTCACTAACATGACAACATAATGCAAAGTCATATTGCAAAGTGCAAACTGCTGTGTGTGTGCTTGACAAATTTGAAGCTTCATGACATAAATTCTCTAATAATGGATGAATTTATTGAAAAAGAATTGAAAAGAATTTATGTAGGGAAATAAAGAAAGTGTTATGTTGTGAGAATGCAGCACAAACCATATAGATCCACTAGATCCCTATAACAGCCATTATTCTTAAAGTGGTTGTAAACCCCATTCATAAAATTTGAACTAAGCACATATGTCTGTAGTGTTTACTTGTCTCGCTCCAAAGCTCTAAGTGTCGTTTCTCTCTGGTGCTCCGTTCCTGTTATCAGCATGAGTCACTTCTGACAAGTTCTCCGACACGTGATAACATGAGCTCAAAATTTGTGTCAGGAAGGGAGCTTAGGGGGAGATAAGCAGGGAGCTTGTCTATTCAGAATACAGCTCTGAATGTGCCTTTGTTCCTCTGCTTATGTGGAGGGGGTGTATCCCTTTCCTCCAATCAGCTCTCACACAGTGTAAGTGCAGACTCCCCACCCACCCCTATGTACTGCTGAAGGATGAAGAAAGATTTTTAACACGATCTGCACTTTTGAGGCTATTCTCTTCACTAGGTATATGAGGGATTACAACCACTTTAAAGTGAATTAGAGTTTAAACTCAGCCAGTGTGATTTTTTCAAATTCCCCCCATTGTTCCAATAAAGATGTTAAATACCACAGTTTCCATATGTGGATGATGAGGGAAAGCATTTTGCAGGTTGCTACCCTATGATGAGCCTTTCTGTCTGTAATTGACTCTTAGACATTGGATGATCATTTGATCTAGCCAAAAACAGTTGAGTTGGGAGACTTATGCCCCCTACAAATGATCAGAAATTCCCTCAGCAAAAGTCCGATGTGAGCTTTTGGTCGGAAATTCCACCCTGTGTATGCTCCATCAGACTTTTGCTGGCGGAATTTCTGCCAGCAAAAGATTGAGAACAGGTTCTCTATTTTTCGGTCGGAAAAAGTTCCGATCGGAAATTCCCATCGTCTGTACAAATTCTGACGCGCAAATTTCCTACGCATGCTCGGAAACAATTCAACACATGCTCGGAAGCATTGAACTTCATTTTCTCAGCTCATCGTAGTGTTTTACGTCACCGCATTCTTGATGGTCGAAAGTTCAGAGAACTTTTGTGTGTATGCAAGCCAAGCTTGAGTGGAATTCCTTCGGAAAAACCATATAAGTTTTTTTCGACGGAAAATCCGCTCGTGTGTACGGGGCAAAAGAGTAATATAGAGATTGTCATTTCTCACCTGCTCCTGAAACTGCTAGTTTCCTGAATATTTTGTGGATTCTCTGGCTTATGCACTTTTAAAACCACTGACCCAGAACAAGTATGCAGATCAGAAAAGTCAGGGGAAAGTCTGAAACTTTGTCTACATACTTGTTCTCAGAATCATACTCTCTATTTGTCATGTTTATCATTATCATCAAAAGTGAAAGGAAATCCTAACTTTTGGGTTGTCCCCAGAACAGTATCAGAGGGGAAACCTTCCAATGGAGACACTAGTTCTGGTGACCCCAAGTGTTGCCTTTAGTTCTTCCTTAACAATGGTGGCCTCTCTCAGGAAAGATTTCTAAAGATAGAGAAGGAAGATTATAGATAGATGGACTTACCATATATGTCTTTCCCAGCCTTGAACAAATCTTCCACTATCTCCCTTTTACCGGGTAAACCAACTTTATCAGGCAAAGTCCGATGAGCATCTGTTGGCAAAAGATAACAGCCATATAATTAAAGTATTTGTAAAGCTTTAAGTTTTTTCACCTTAATGCATTCTATTTATTAAAGTGAAAACCCATCTGGGTTGCAGCTCCCCAATAGACCCCCCCTTTTTCTTACCTGAGCCCGATCCGATCTAGTGATGTGCACAAGCGCAGCGGCTCCAGCCACTGTCACTTTCCTCATTGGACAGATTAATAGCAGCAGGAGCCATTGGCTCCCGTTGCTGTCAATCAGAAGCCGTGACACGGGGGCGGGGCCGAGTCCCGCTGTCTGTGTCAATGGATGCAGCACTGGGGCTTGAGAGAGAGCCCGCATGGGTGCCCCCATGGAAAGCGGCTTTCCGTGGGGGCACCGGGTGAAGAGCAGGAGCCAGGAGCACCGGCGGGGGACCCCATTCAAGGAGGATTGGGGCTGCTCTGTGCAAAACCATTGCACAGAGCAGGTAATTATAGATATGTTTGTTGTTTTTTTATTTTTTAAAAATCAAAGGTTTTAAAATCACTTTAAATTATGATTATAAATAGCAATTTTATGCATAGAGGGTACCATGTGTTGAAATTTCCCTAGCATTGCTAGCAAGATAATCACAGCACACTCAAATATATCCAGCTATTACAACACCATTTTTTCCCAACTATATCCTACATAAAATCGCACCAGTGTAGTTGGTGTTAATTTCTCCCAGCTTTTCTTCAAGCAAGATAACATTTCAGTTATAGGTGAAACATGATGGGTTGAGTCAACCTCAACCTTTGTTGGTCTTAAATCTCCCAGTTGTAATAGATATAAACTCTGTTTCTGTCCCCCTAGAAATGTTGATTGTTACCGACCACCTCTGCATACATCTCCTTATACTGCATTCTTTATGAGGAATAATACATAAGGATCAAACAGGAATAGTGGCACTCCCTCATTTTGGGCAGCAGGTTTGTAAACCCATGAACTTAAAGCGGAGTTCCACCCAAAAGTGGAACTTCCTCTTTAAGCACTCCTCCCCCCCTTACATGCCACATTTGGCATGTAATTTTTTGCGGGGAGGGGGGTGGATGACTACTTTAGAGAGGGACTTCTTGTCCCACTTCCTCCTTCTGCCCACGGGTCGTCTTGGCGACTCCTCCTCTCCCCTAGGCGGTCCCTCCCTCTCGGCAATCTGCTGGGACACGTGACAGGTCCCAGAAGATTGCCTGTCCACTGGGAGAGCACAGCGCAACTCGTGCATGTTGTCATGGCCGGGTTCCCACAGTTCCAATGGATGCGCCGAGGAGAGGGAGAGGACCAGGGCTCCGTGTGGCTGCATCGCTGGACCGTGGAACTGGTAAGTGTCTGTTTATTAAAAGTCAGCAGCTAAACTTTTTGTAGTTCCTGACTTTTAATAATAATAAAAAAAACTCCGCTTTAAGGCTCAAAAACTAGTCAGCACACTCACAAGATATAAGAATTATCAGGTTGACTCTCCAGCATATATCAGAACCGGAATATAAGTTTTGGGTGTACCCACACTTTAGGAATATAACCCTCTGCAGGTCAACTGTATATATTAGACAAAGTTTAACAAACTTCGTTACAGATGCTCACCTGATTATATTCTGCAGTGAACTTGATAAGCTCCTTCTAATTCAATAATAATTGGGAGGGTCTGCTATTTTTAATATATATATATATATATATATTATATATAGTGGCACTGATGGGTGGCACTGATGGGCGGCACTAATGGGGGGCCCATGATGGGTGGCACTGATCGGTGGCACGGATAGGTAGCACTGATGGGCATTGATGGGCGGCACTGATGGGCATTGATGGGTGGCACTGATGGGCAGCAATAATGGGCAGCTCTGATAGGCAGAACTGATAGCCAGCACTGGTGGGCACTGATTGCTGGCACTGGTGGGCACTGATTGCTGGCACTGGTGGCGCTTTAATGTAATTTAATGTAATCAGGGCACTAATGATCAGTGTCCTTATTACATGTATCAATGTCCCCTGCGAGGAGATGCCGCTGATTGGCTCTCCTCGCCACACACTCTTGCAGTGTGAGGCGATGAGAGACGATTACCTCATTTCCGTGCTTACATGTGACAGGCTGTGATTGGACACAGCTGATCACATGGTTAAAGAGCCGCAGATGTGTGTCATAATGGGGGATTTTAATTGACCAGACATAGACTGGGTGGAAGAAACCGTGCATTCATCAAAAGCTCGCCAGTTCCTAAATGTCTTGCAGGACAATTTCATGGGTCAGTTGGTAAATGCACCAACTGGAAACAAAGCGTTACTAGACCTACTGTTTACCAACAATACAGACCTGATCACGGATGTGGAAATACGGGGCAATTAGGAAACAGCGATCACAGGTCAATTAGTTTTAGTAGTTTTTAGTTTTAGTATAAATCACACAAATAGGAAACATTAGGGGAATACAAAGACACTGAATTTCAAAAGAGCCAACTTCCCTAAACTACGATCCTTGCTATTGGGATAAAATCTTAGGAACAAAGAACACGGAGGAAAAATGGGTATGCTTTAAGAGCATATTAAATAAGGACATTAGCCAGTACATCCCGAAGAAAATAAATTTGACCACTTCCAGCCCACGGACATCATATGACGTCCCGGGCTTTGGGCGGGTATATCTAAATGATGCCTGTAGTTACAGGCATCATTCAGATATTGCCGGTTTCAGCCGGCGAATCTCTACACCATAGGAATGATCATAGCGGCCCTTCCGCCGCTTGATCGTTCCTATGGGAGGCGAGAGGGGACGTCCCCCCCTCCCGTGCTTGCTCCGACTCACCGTTACGATCGGTGAGGCGGAGAGTGGATCCACCGGCGCCGGATGTAGATCATAGAGATTTCCGGCGGACCAGATGGTCCCCGGAGTCTCTATGATCGTCGGAGGCCGGGCGCGATGTTATGACGTCACGCCCGGCCTCTCCATTCAAAAAAATGGTGCCGCTTCGGCTGGGAAGCCGCGATCGTTTTATTTATTTTTTTTTATTTCAGGCTTCTCAGGCTAGTGGTGAGATATGGGGTCTTATTGACCCCATATCTCACTATTAAGAGCACCTGACATGTCATATTGCTATTACAAGGGATGTTTACATTCCTTGTAATAGGAATAAAAGTGATCAATTTTTTTTTTTCAAAAAAGTGTCAAAATAAAAAAAATAAAATATAATTAACAATTAAAAAAAAAAAATTTTAAAGCGCCGCTGTCCCCGTGTGCTCGCACGCAGAAGCGAACGCATACGTAAGTCCCGCCCACATATGGAAACGGTGTTCAAACCATACATGTGAGGTATCGCCGCGAACGTTGGAGCGAGAGCAATAATTTTGGCCCTAGACCTCCTCTGTAACTCAAAACATGAAACCAGTAAAAAAATTTCAAGCGTCGCCTATGGGGATTTTTAAGTACCGAACATTGGCGCCATTCCACGAGCGTGTGCAATTTTGAAGCGTGACATGTTAGGTATCTATTTACTCAGCGTAACTTCATCTTTCACAAAATGCAAAAACATTGGGCTAACTTTACTGTTTTGTTTTTTTTTTAAACACAAAATAGTTTTTTTCCCCAAAAAAACGCGTTCGAAAAATTCCTGCGCAAATACTGTGTGAGATAAAAAGTTGCAACAACCGCCATTGTATTCTCTAGGGTCTTTGCTAAAAAAACATATATAATGTTTGGGGGTTCTATGTAATTTTCTAGCAAAAAAATGATGATTTTTACATGTAGGAGAGAAATGTCAGAATTGGCCCGGTATTGAAGTGGTTAAAAGAGCTAATAAAAGTCCTGGGTGGCTTAACGCCAACGTAAAAATGCATATAAAAGCAAAGGAGAAGGCCTTCAAAAAAGTACAGGGCTGAGGGATCATCATCAGCATTCCAACTTTACAAAGAATGCAACAAGAAATGTAAGGGTGGAATCAGGGCAATTAAGAACACGAAAGGCACATAGAGGAGGAGAGTAAAAAAAAAAAAATCCCAAGAAATTATTTAAGTACAATAATAGTAAGAAAGGGAGGTCAGATCATATTGGTCACATAAAGAATGACGAAGGAAATCTGGTTACTAAGGATGGAGAGATGGTGAAGGTATTGAATTTATTCTTCTCTTTAGTCTTCAAGAGGGAAACGGGGGGCTTCAGTAACCAAAACTGCAATGTTTATCCTCATGACACATTACAAAAAGCACCCTCATGGCTAACAGAGGACAGAATTAGAAATAGACTTTAAAAACTTAACATTAATAAGTCAATTGATAACTTTCAGCCTTTTCTTTTTTTTAAAGCTGATTCAAACCCAAAACCCAAAATTGAATATATTATAGCTTAACAATCATTAGATGTGGTGGCAGCATCGGTTTTCTTTTTTTAGGCTTTTTTTCCCTCTGTTTTTAACTGATAATCTGGCCAGTAACTCACCTCCTATATTAGAGTGCCCCCACTCTGGATGAAGGAGCACAGGAACATCTTTAGACAGCAGCATTGTCAGTCTGGGGGGAGGGGAGTGTGAGATGTACTTGCAGATTTATGCCCTGTAGTTGGACATTGATCGGACATTCCAACAACAAAATCCATATATTTTTTCCGACGGATGTTGGCTCAAACTTGTCTTGCATACACACGGCCACACAAAGTTGTCAGAAAATCCGATCGTTCTGAACGTGGTGATGTAAAACACGTACGTCGGGATTATAAACGGGCCAATAGCTTTCGTCTCTTCATTTATTCTGAGCATGCGTGGCACTTTGTGCGTCGGATTTGTGTACACACGATCGGAATTTCCAACAACGGATTTTGTCGTCGGAACATTTTATAGCCTGCTCTCAAACTTTGTGTGTCGGAAATTCCTATGGAAAATGTGTGATGGAGCCTACACACGGTCGGAATTTCCGACAACAAGGTCCTATCACACATTTTCCATCTGAAAATCCTATCGCGTGTACAGGGCATTAGACTAACAAACGGAGGCTCACACTGCAGTTACAGTTTTTCTTTCTTTTGGGATAAAGGTTTAAGATAAATAAATGAAAGCGGTTTATTGTAAGCACCCCTGTAAGTAGTAAATGGTTTGTCTCAGCAATCTAACTAATACATTTGTGAGCGAGCTTGTTCTGTTGAAAAACAATAGATTTACTGGCCAGATCAACAGGCGAAAATAAAAGAAAGTCTAAAAAGAAAAAAACATTTAATGCAGCCATTACATCTAAGAATTTGTAAGCTGCAATATAATGAATGTTTTCTTTTAGGTTTAAAAGTGGTTGTAAAGGCTGAAGTTTTTTGCCTTCATGCATTCTAAAAAAAACCTTCAGTATGCAGTTTCTCTCAAACCCCTTAATACTTACCTGAGCCCGATCTCTATCCAGCGATGTGCACGAGAGCTGAGGCTCTCCCAGGTCTCTCCCTCCTAATTGGCTGAGATGCAGCAGCAGGAGTCATTGGCTCCTGCTGCTGTCAATCACAGGCAGTGAGGTGGGAGCGGGAGACGGGGCTCAGCCAGGCTCTGTGTGTCTTCTGGTCAAAGAGAGCCAGTTTGGGAGTAAGCCTCTTGCTATGGGGGGTATAGATTGTTTGCTATGGGGGGGGAATAGATTGCTATGGGGGCACTCGGCAATGGGGAGTGGCCCAGAGTTCCGGCAGGGAAGAGAAGGATGAGGTCTGCTCTAAAACCATTGCACAGAACAGGTAAGTTTGACATGTAATTATTATTTTTTTAATTTCCTATACAATCACTTTAAGTCTTTTTAGGTTACCTCATTGCCCCCTGCAGTTAATTGTTGCCTCATAACGTTGTGCACTAGACAATAATCAAGTATTTTCACTTTAACAACATAACTAAACCAAGCCCACAGGAGATTGCAAGGATTTTGGTTTATTGATGATATATTTTATTTGTGCAGGGACATCTGCTTATAATGCATGTGCAATGATATTAGTGTTATCATTATAATTTTAGTGTAAAATTTTTATTTTTTAATTAGATTTCATGTAAGCTTTTATAAAGCATAAAACATGAGAGCTATTTGACAATGTCTGGGGATGCACTTGAGGCTCTTTATATCCACCAAGTAGATCACTACTGGTCTAGACAGATTATCACTTCTAACTAGAATTTATAGATTGCAGGATACAATAAAAAGGTGCCAGGAATCAACATCCATATAGTTAGATTGGGAGGCTAGCCAACCTGACTGCAGTGCAGACACCGACTATACAGAGAATATAAAACTGACTGCTTTTTCATAAGCCTACAATCCAAAAAGAGTGCCAAACAATAATAAAACTGATTCAGGGCCAGTTCACACCAGAATGCGATTCAGGAAACCCGCATTCCATGCACATTTCCCTCACCCCATTCAAAAACACACTGCACTTGCAATCTGCACTTGCCTGCACCGGATCGCATGGTACAATAGTACCATGTGATCTGGTTCCTTTGCATCTTATAAAGTAGGGCATACACTACTTTTGGTGCAATCTGGCAGGATTTCAGACAATTTAAATGAATGGGCTGAAATTGTACTGCACCTGGCTTGCAAATAAATCGCATAGGGATGCACAGCGCATTCCTGTGCAATATATGGTGTGAACATGCCCTTATAGTAGAAAAAAGCCAACAGGTTTTGGGGGCCAGACACACTCTTCCTTCATCATGCAACAAATACAGTACAAAGGGAGCAGGAGGAGAGGATGTCAGGGGCCAAGTGATCAGAGAGTAGGAGGAGAGGACACCGGGGGCCGTGTGATCACTGAGTGGGAGATCCCAAACAGCTAGAGAGCAACCAGTGCTCAGAAAAAATAGTGTCAGGTAGAAAGATTAACACTATTTTGTGTAAAATATAATTCCTAATCTTTCCTAAATTATCTCTATTACATTAGTTAGTACACTGTCAAACGGGAGTGGTGATGTGACTTTGTGCACATCTTGCACCATGTATACAGTATGTCACAAAAGTGTAAATTTGCTGTCCCCTCAAAATAACTCAACACACAGCCATTAATGTCTAAACCACTGGCATCAAAAGTGAGTACACCCCTAAGTGAAAATGTCCAAATTGGTCCAAAAGTGTCAATATTTTGTGCGGCCACCATTATTTTCCAGCACTGCCTTAACCCTCCGGGGCATGGAGTTCACCGGAGCTTCACAGGTTGCCACTGAAGTCCTCTTCCACTCCTCCATGACGACATCATGGAGCTGGTGGATGTTAGAGACCTTGCACTCCTCCACCTTCCATTTCAAGATGCCCTACAGATGCTCAATAGGCTTTAGGTCTGGTAACGTGCTTGTCCAGTCCATCACCTTTACCCCCAGCTTCTTTAGCAAGGCAGTAGTCATCTTGGAGGTGTGTTTGGGGTCGTTATCATGTTGGAATACTGCCCTGCAGTACAGTCTCCGAAGGGAGGGGATCATGCTTTGCTTCAGTATGTCACAATACATGTTGGCATTCATGGTTCCCTCAATGAACTGCAGCTCCCCAGTACCGGCAGCACTCATGCAGCCCCAGACCATGACACTCCGACAATCATGCTTGACTGTAGGCAAGACACACTTGTCTTTGTACTGCCACACACAGCCACCATCTGAACCAAATAAGTTCATCTTGGTCTCATCAGACCACAGGACATGGTTCCAGTAATCCATGTCCTTAGTCTGCTTATTTTCAGCAAACTGTTTGCAGGCTTTCTTGTGCATCATCTTTAGAAGAGGCTTCCTTCTGGGATGACAGGCATGCAGACCAGTTTGATGAAGTGTGCGGCGTATGGTCTGAGCACTGACAGGCTGACCCCCCACCCCTTCAACCTCTGCTGGCAGCACTCATACGTATATTTCCCAAAGACAACCTCTGGATATGAGGCTGAGCACGTGCTTTGCTCGACCATGGGGAGGCCTGTTCTGAGTGGAACCTGCCCTGTTAAACCGCTGTATGGTCTTGGCCACCATGCTACAGCTCAGGGTCTTCGCAATCTTCTTATAGCCTAAGCCATCCTTATGTAGAGCAACAATTCTTTTTTTCGGATCCACAGAGTTCTTTGCCATGAGGTGCCATGTTGAACTTCCAGTGACCAGTATGAGAGAGTGAGAGCGATAACACCAAATTTAACACACCTGCTCTCCATTCACACTTGTGACCTTGTAACACTAACGAGTCACATGACACCGGGGAGGGAAAATGGCTAATTGGGCCCAATTTGGACATTTTCACTTAGGGGTATACTCACTTTTGTTGCCAGGGGTTTAGACATTAATGGCTGTGTGTTGAATTATTTTGAGGGGACAACACATTTACACTGTTATACAAGCTGTACACTCACTACTTTACATTATAGCAAAGTGTCATTTCTTCAGTGTTGTCACATGAAAAGATATATAAAAATATTTACAAAAATGTGAGGGATGTATTCACTTTTGTGAGATACTGTATGTTCCTTGAACAACAGTTCGGGGGCAAACACTGCTGCACAAAATTTTGTGCAAGTTTTTTCCTTGGAAACCCAGATCTTGAATCTAAGGAAGCAGTTGACAACACCGCAAAGCATCGCCAACCTGAAAGGGAGTTTGGATTGTACCCATCAGGTGCTGGCAGGGGCCAGTATAAAAGTGGGTAGAGACATGGAGTGCAGGCACCAGACCAGCGTAGATGGGTGACAGCTAGAGGGGGTAGAGGGAAGAGTGTTAGAGAGGCCAGTCAGACCAGATACGCCAGGTTATGTGATGTTGGGGATGTCATTACAGGAGTGGCAATGCTGGAGCAGAGAGACTCCCTTGGCTGCAGGGGGCACAACTCCTCCAGTGAAGAAGGGAGCAAGATTACAGGAAAGAATAGGCAGATACTGGTGTTAGGGCACTCAATTATTAGAAGGACAGATAGAGAAATCTGTCACAAAAACCGTGATTAATGAATCTTATGTTTACCAAGCGCTCAGGTTCGGCACATTGAAGATCAAATGGACAGATTGTTGGGTGGGGCTGGGAAGGACCCAGCTGTTATTATACATATTGGTACCAATAAGAGTTAAAGGAAAATGGAGCATCCGAAAAATGATTTCAGAGACTAAGGAACTATATTTAAAACAAAGTCTTCCAAGAGGAGACACCAGAGAGGCAGCAGGCAGGGCTAGAAATAATGTTCTACTAGATCTACTAGTTACAAACAACATACATCTGATTGTAGATGTGGAAATAAGGAATAACTAAGGTACATGCTCTGTCCTGGGACCATTTCTGATAGAGGTTTTTTCGACCAGACTAACTATGTAACTATGGGGGATATTTACTAAAACTGGAGCACTCAGAATCTGGTGTAGCTGTGCATGGTAGCCAATCAGCTTCTAACTTCAGCTTGTTCAATTAAGCTTTGACAATAAAACCTGGAAGCTGATTGGTTTCTATATAGAGCTGCACCAGATTTTTTACTCTCCAGTTTTAGTAAATCAACCCCTATGTAAATACATAAATAGTTCAAGGATAAGTTCATCTGTTGGGAAAAAATAATAAATACACATATTTTTGCGGGGAAAAAAAGTGCATTTATTATTTTTTCCCTAAAAAGCTTGAAAGGCATTGCACCCACGATCAGTGGATCAAGGGTGCAATGCCAGGCACCTGCAGACAAGCCCTGCAGCTTTCAGCCCATACCCCCACACAGGCTTAGTGTTTACAAGCTGCAGGGATTGTAAATGAACTACAAGGCCGCTCATCAGCAGCCTTGCAGTCCATTCAGAACTACAAGCCATCAGCTGCAATGGAAACTGTGATAAATGATGTGGTCATGTGGGCGGGCCTTGCACAGTTACGTTATTTTCAAATAGTGACAGCAGACTCGGAGAAAGATCCCCTGTTCAATGTCACAGAAAAGGGGGGAGAGGGAGAAAGGTTGCAGCTGCTGGAAGATGTTAGATGTTCCTTTCTAAATGCCCTAACATGTTCCAAAAGGTGAACTTATCCTTTAAATCTTTAAATTTTACTGTTTGCTGATGATACAAATAAAATAAACAAATGGGCAACTGCATGGCAATTGAGCTTTAAATATGAACACAAGTTACTTGCTGGGGGAGAACTTTTAGGGGAATCCAGGTTGGATGGGGTCCTAGTAGATCACAGGCTCAATGCATGCATAGCTAGCAATGTTATTATAATGGGGGACGTCAATTATCCAGATATAGACTGGGCAGACAGAGCTGCTCACTCATTTAGGGCTTGTCATTTCTTAAATGTCTTGCAGGACAACTTTGTGAGTCAATTGGTGGATGCTTCAATAGGAAATAATGCTCTGCTAGATGTACTAATTACAAACAACACACATCTGATTGCAAATGTGGAAATAAGGGATAACTTAGGAAACAATGATCACAGGGTAATTACATTCAGCATAAATCATAGAAAAAGGAGGCACAAGGGTAGTTCAAGAACACCTAATTTTAAAAGAGCCACATTTTACAAACTGTGCTCCATACTAAAAGATTTTAAAAGGGATCATATTCTAGAAACATTGAACACTGAGAAAAAATGGGAGTGTGTTAAGAACATATTAAATAATGGCATTAGCCAGTGCATTCCAATGGGAAAAAGTTTATAAGAGAGCTAAGGTTAAACATTGGTGGCCAAACAAGATACATAGCATAGGAGAGTTAACCAATCCCCCCCCCCCCAAACATTTTTAAAATATATTAATATTAAGAAAGAAAGGTTAGAGCATATTGGCCCCATAAAGGATGGTCTGGAGAAGTTGATTACAAATGGCAAGGAGAAGGCAACTGTACAAAATAAATGTTTATAGGGCACATCTGCATGAAGGAGACCTCATGTAGCTTGCTGTTCTTGGTCACTATCTAGGGAGGATGGGAAGGACTCAAGAACGCACTTAGAGCGGCACTTCTGAAGATGGTGGAACGCATGTGCAAGATGGCCACCGCATTTCCGGGTCGGCGTGGAATGCACGCGTCGAATGTGACGTCAAGAGGAGGGGGGTAACTGTACTAAATGCGTTATTCTCCTCGGTTTTTACAAAAGGAAAAGGAGGGGGTATAATAATCATGACAGTATTGTTAGTAAAACAACACAGAATGTACCTTTGTGGCTAACAGAAGCCAGTGTCCAAAAAAGACTTGAACAGCTTATATTACCTGGACTAGATGACTTGCACTGGAGAGTCCTTTAAAGAGTTTAGCCAGGTTATAGCCAGACCTTTATTCCTAATTTGTAAGGACAGCTTAGTGACTGGAAAGGTAGCAGCTGATTGGTGAAAAGCCAATGTGGTACTAATATTTAAGAAAAGTCAAAGATATATCTAGTAACTACAGGCCAATCAATTTAACAGCAATAGTATGTAAACCATTGGAGGGGATGATGACTATATCCATGTATGTGCTTATGAAAACCGTATCATTAGTAGTAATCAGCATGTTAACATTTTATGCGGAAGTGAGCTGTCACCTAGATAGAAGAAGGCCTGTGGATCTGGATTTTGCCAAAGCATTTGACACAATGCACCAAAAGCTCTTAATTGACAATCTGAGGTCTGTTGGCACGGACGATAATGTTTGTACCTGGATAGAAAACTGGTTACAGGGGTGCGCCCAAAGGGTGGTATTAAATAGTGTGTACTCAGGATGGTCTGGAGTTCTGAGCGGGTTACCCCAAGGCTTTGTCCTTTGACCAATTCTGATAAATGTTCATATATATAGTCTGAGTATAAGTTCTCTTTCCTTTAGGGAAAAAATTATAAATGCACATATTTTTGCAGTAAAAAAAAGTGCATTTATTATTTTTTCCCTAAGGAGCCTGGAAAGCATTACAACCATGATCAGTGGATCAGAAGTGCAATGCCAGGCTCCTGCAGACAAGCCCTGCAGCTTTCAGTCCATACGTACACACAGGTTGACTGTCTACAAGCCGCAGGGCTGCTAATGAGTGTTTATAAAGACACTCATTAGCGAATTTGCAGTCCATTTAGAACTAAAAGCCATCAGCCGCAACGAAAGCTGTGAATGAATGACCCATACAGGGCTCAGCCCACATTATTTTTAAATAGTGACAGTGGGCATGGGGAGAAGATCCCCAATTGCTGTCACAGGGAAGGGGGGAGAAGGAGAGAGCCTGCAGCTGCTGGAAGATGTTACACCCTAAATATGGGTGGAACATCTAACATGTTCCAAAAGGTGAACTTATCCTTTCAATTTTAGTGTTTGCTGATGATACAAAGCTAAGCAGGGCAATAACTTACCAGCAGGATATAGAAACTTTACAAGAAGAGCTCAATAAAATACAGGAATGGACAATTACATGGCAAATGAGGTTTAAATATAAATGCAAGTTACTTGCTAGGGGGGCAAACTTGTAGGGGAATCCTGGAAGGATAGGGGTCCTAGTAGATCACGCGCTCAACTATAGCATGCAACGCCAAGCTGCAGCATGCAAAGCTAGCAGACCCTTAGCTTGCATTAAAAAACAGTATTTACTCTAGATATAAGACTATAATTCTTCCACTTCATAAAACTCTGTTCTGGCCACATCTTGAGTATGCCGTCCAGTTCTGGTCACCAGTTCTCAGGAAGGATGTGCTGGAACTGGGGAGAGTCCAGGGAAGAGCAACAAAGCTAATAAGGGAACAGGAGGACCTCAGTTATAAGGCTTAAATCAGTATTTTTTGCTAGAAAATTACTTATAACCCCCAAACATTATATATTTTTTTAACAGAGACCCTAGGCAATAAAATGGCGATCGTTGCGATTTTTTTTGTCACATGGTATTTGCACAGCGGTTCTGCAAATGCTATTTTTTTTTAAAAAATACACAAAACACAATATTTATCCCAATTTCTTTGTAAAATGTGAAAGATGATGTTACGCTGAGTAAATAGATACCTTACATTTAGTTACAAAGGAAGTCTAGCACTAGAATTATTGCTACTGCTTCAACGTTCATGGTGATACCTCACATGTGTGGTGCGAGTCCCGTTTACATATGCGTGTGCGACTCACATATGCGTTCGGTTCTGCGCAAGAGCACAGAGAGATGGGGGCACTTTCCTGTTTTTTTTTTTTTATTATTTTACTTGTTTTTTTTTTTGTTTTTCTTACACTGTCCCTCTAAATTTTTTTATCACTTTTATTCCTATTACAAGAAATCTAAACATCCCTTGTAATACAAATAAGGAGGATGACAGGTCCTCTTTATGGAGTCTAAAAGACCTCAAATCTCTCCTTTACTTTTAAAAGCAAATGATCCCAAAAAAATGTTTTTTTAGATTTTGCTTTAAAAAAAAAAAAAAAAAAACTTGTTTACTTCCAGCTTGGACTGGAAGTGACGTTATTAAGTCGCTCCGGTCCTACAAGGTCATAGAGGCAATCAAAACGGATCTACTCTTTGATTGCCTTGTGGTCAACTAGCAGCACTGGCACTGTTTTTTTAGATTTTGCTTTCAAAAAAAAAAAAAAAACTGGCACTGGCACTGTTTTTTTTTAGATTTTGCTTTAAAAAAAACAAAAAAAAACAAAATTTGTTCACTTCCAGCTTGGACTGGAAGTGGCGTTATTACGCCGCTCCGGTCCTCCAAGGTCATAGAGGCAATCAATACGGATCTACTCTTTGATTGCCTTGTGGCCAACTAGCGGCACTGGCGGATCGTTTCTCGGATGAACCGGTGGAAACGGTAAGCCTGAGAAACACCAGTGAGCTGCGGGAGGGGACATTCTCATGAGCCACTCTGAATGCTTTCGTAAGAGAACCAGCCGCTGGCTGTAAAAAACGATACCGGGGTTATGGCTGATATCTCGATAAACCATAATCCCGGTAAATCACTTGCAACCCGCAATGTGAATATATGTATTGTACTCGGCAATTGAATAAACGTATTCTCTCTAGCCGCTTGCCGACTAACTGTAAATTTAGGTCATTACTTTGATGTTAAATACCAGGGTTAAGGCAGCAGCTAGCTAGCTGCCATAACCCCTATATGTTTTATGTTTAGTCAGGCTGTCTGCTTTCATAAAAAAAGTTGTCCCAGCAGCTGATCCGCACCACGATCACTTTTATAGGCAGCGATACAGGTGCCCTGCCACTTCACGGTCGTCTCTGAGCTTCCGAGTCTCCGGTAAGCCCACAGCTGGTCCGATCCTCTTGATGCCTGGGCAGGAAGCCGAGTGAGAGCAAGACAGCTCTCCAATCCGCTCTATGCCCTCGGAGTACCGGAGCGACGTCTAACATCACATCCGCCTCTTGGGCTTAAAGGGATTTTTTTTTTCCATTCTTAAAGTCAAAATTACATTTTTTTTTGCTTTTAAATGTAAATGAGACATCTGAGGTCTTTTTGACCCCAGATCTCTCAATAAAGAGGACCTGTCATGCTTATTTCTATTATAAGGGATGTTTACATTCATTGTAATAGGAATAAAAGTGATTAAAAAAAACTATTAAAGGGACAGTGTAAAAATAAAAAGTAAAATTCAAAGTGCCCTATCCCTCCGGGCTCGTGAGCAGAAGCAAGCGCATACATAAGTAGGACCCGCATATGTAAATGGTGTTCAAACCACACATCTGAGGTATTGCTGTGATCATTAGAGTGAGAGCAATAATTCTAGTGCAAGCCCTGTAACTCCAAGCAGGTAAGTACCATAGTTTGTCGCCATTCCACGAGCGTGCGTAATTTTAAAGCATGATATGTTAGATATCTATTTACTCACCTTAACATTGTCTTTCACATTATACAAAAATACTGGGCTAACTTTACTGTTTTTTTTTTTTTTTTTTATTCATTAAAGTGTATTTCTTCTGCATTAGAAAGACCGCTGCGCAAATACAATGTGACATAAAATATTGCAACAATCGCCATTTTATTCTCTGGGGTCTCTGCTAAAAAAATATATAATGTTTGAGGGGCCATTTTCTAGCAATAAATACTGTTTTTTATTTGTAGACTACAAATGTCATAAAAAGACCTGGTCTTAAAGTGGCTAGAGAAGAAACACTTTATGATAGTGATATACAAATATCTCAATTGTGATTATAACATAGGGAGAAAATTATTCAGTCTCAGGTCACTTAAGAGGCGGTTTAAGCTTAAACTACGTAGGGTTTTTTTTACTGTCAGAGCATTAAGGTTGTGGAACTCCCTTTCACAGTGGGTGGTGTCTGCAGGGAGTGCGAATAATTAAAAAAACTCCTAGATGCACATCTAACGCAATATACAAGGATATGGAAAATGGTATTGACATAAATACATGCACCCACACAGGTTGAACTGGATGGACTAGTGTCTTTATTCAACCTTATCAACTGTACAACTATGTAACCATGTAACAAAGGTCATAAATAAAAAGTTAAAGGTCATGAAGATACACATTTAATATACAAGTAAAATATAATAAATATAAATGTTAAAGGATATATAACAATTTGCATATAATATTTGATTCCAGTAAATACAGTAGCAGACTAAAAGATAATAAAATTTAACACAGACACCAGAGGTCACAAACATCATTAGTAAACAGTGAAAGTAAGAGAAAGACAATAAAAACAGAATTATAGTCAACTTATATTAAATTAGATTTGTCAGTGATTTTTCCTGAAGGACATGATCATTGCTGTAACAAAGGGACCACCCTAAGTCAAGGTTCAGATCTATGCGGTTGCAGTCGATGCGTTTTTCAGGCACGTTTGGCATTTTTAAACCCGCATTTTTGATGCGTTTTTGCATGTAGTTTTCAAGCATTTTGTGTGTTGTGTTTTTTTTTTTTTTTTAAAAACACCGTATATGGCTGGTTGCTAAGGAGCGGGCTGGGAAACCGGCCGCCAGGTCCTTAACAACAGATGAGTTATCACCTGTCATCGGGGTTCTCTGCTGCCAGCTGAATGCACAAAAAAGAATTGCCCGCAAAAAAATTTGAGAAAAAAAACGGCGTGGGGTCCTCCCCCAGATCCATACCAAGCCCTTCAGGTCTGATATGGATTATGAAGGGAACCCCACACCAAAGTAAATGGTGTGGTGTCCCCCCAAATCCCTATCAGCCCTTTATCCGAGCATGCAGCCAGGAAGGTCAGGAAAGGGGGGGACGAGTGAGTACCCCCCTCCTGAACCATACTAGGTCATATGCCCTTAACATTGGGGGGATGTTTTGGGGCAGGGTGGCTCTGCAGCCCCCCGTTTTAAATAGATAAGGAGACGGGGCCGCCCAGGGATTTCACCTGGTGGCCCTGCTCCCTTGTGACCTCACCGCCCGGTGCATACTGGGGAGGTGACGTCACAAGGGGGCGGGTCCACAAGGTGACATCACCAGGTGTCCCCACCCCTTACCTATTTAAAAAGGAGCTCCAGGCTGCTTTAGAAAAAATTAGAAAAAATTAAGTCAGCAGGTAAAAATACTGTAGCTGCTGACTTTTAATATTAGGACACTTACCTGTCCACGAATCCAGCGGTGTCTTCACCCCAGTCGATTTTTTAATCGGGTACTAGCGCCACCATTTCTTGCAAAGGAAACCATCAGTGAAGCCTTGCGGCTTCACTGCCGGTTCCATACCGTGCATGCGCGAAGCGTATTGCGCTTTGTGATTGTCCCGGTGGCGGAAGAAGGAGAAGGGGGCCAAACTTCCAGGTGACTTTGCCGTGTTCTAGATCAGCCGGAAGTGGAAGTGGGTACCTGTCAAAACCAGGTGGCAGCAGAGGGGGGAAGAGGCAAACAAGTGGAGCTACCCCTTTTGGATGGCGCTCCACTTTAAGAACTGTCAGTCGGAGGAGCGGGCAGTCGGCGGTTAGCCTTCGATGAGTGTAGAGCTTTTCTTTTTTTTTCAGGTCTGGTGGTGTTGTAATTGATGATGGGGGACATCATTTTTTTTTTGTTTTGTTTTTTTCTATGTGACACTTTTTTGGTGAATGAGTAGGGGTACAATGTACCCCATACTCATTCACATGGGGGGGGCAGGATCTGGGGACCCACTTGTTAAAGGGGGCTTCCAGATTGTAATAAGCCCCCCGCCTGCAGACCCCCACAACCACAGCCCAAGGCAGAGCCCCCCTGCCCCAAAGCACCCCTCCATGTTGAGGGCATGTGGCCTGGTATGATTCAGGAGGGAGGGGGGTGCTTGCTTGTCCCCTCCCTTTTCTGACTTGCCAGGCTGCATGCTCGAATGAGAATCTCTTATGTATTTGGAGGGGTTCACCTCCAAATTCATAACAGGCCTAAAGTGCCCTGATGATTAGTGCAGCCCCAACAGTGCCCAGCATTGATGCCAGTCAGTGCCCATCTGTGATGCCAATCTGTGCCCATCATTGATGCAAATTTGTGCCCATCATTGATGCCAATCTGTGCCCATCAGTGATGCCAGCCAGTGCTGCCTCTCAGTGCCCATCAGTGCCTGCTCATCAGTGCTGCATATCAGTACCACCTATTAGTACCCATTAGTGCCTCATTAGTGCCACCGCATCAGTACCATCTCATCAGTGCCCATAAGTGCTACCTCATCAGTGCCCGTCAGTACAGCCTATTACTGCCCATCAGTGCCGCCTCATCAGCGAACATCAGTTAAGGAGAAAAATTACTTATTTACAAAATTCTCTGACAGAAACTAAGAAAAACTTACAACCAAAAGAAATCTCTATTTGTGTGAAAAAAATTGATAAAAATTTAATTTGGGTACAGCATTGCACGACAGTGCAATTGTCATTCAAAGTGTGACAGTGCTGAAAGCTGAAAATTGGCCAGGGCAGGAAGGGGTTAAAAGTGCCTAGTATTGAAGCAGTTAAAGGAAAAAAAACACAAAACGCATCAAAAATGTATCAAAAACGTAACACTTGCATTTCTAGTCCGACTCCATTGAAGCCTATTCCACGCAAAACACAATCTGCTGCAGGAAAAAAAGTTCTCAACCCTTTAAAAAAAAACGCACTGGCTGAAAACGCATATATGTGAATGTGTACCATAGGAAACCATGTTATATGGACTGTATATGGACTTCTGCAAGATGCACCAAAAAGTGCATAGGTGTGAACGTAGGGAAAGTGCACGGACATTACAACGGAATAATGTTCACTACTGTGCAGAATTTTGAGAGTGACAATGACAGGGGCAGGTGAGGGGACGAGGATTCAATGAAAACTTGTCTACAAACTGAGTATTGTTGCTTTGGTTGTATAAATGACATGATGTATCAAACGTTTAAATGTTTAACCTGATGTATCAAATATTTAACACAAATGGAGAAGTCCTTTAATGTTGCCAGTTGAAAAAGCATTTTCAGGCCTCAAGCACATTCAATGATTTTAATGCTGTTGTTAGGGGCATCTCGCATTTTTTTTTCTGTCTCTAAACGCTCCTGCATGTTAGCCTGCATGTTAGCCTGTTTGTCCATGCACAAATAGACGTTTAGAGGGGTTTGGAGGCAGGGAAGTTTAGAGGCAATAAAAAACCCCACTGCCAGCATGTCTAGGAGAAGCAGCATTCTAGCAGAAAAAAGGATTGACACATGTAAAATGCGCATCAACGCTAGGAGGGTTTAGCTTTTGAGCGTCAATTCATTTCAATGTCCATAATAAATTATTATTCTGGCCAGTGAAATGAATGATGACCAAGTCCCTGGCACAACTAAAGTTACCTAAAACCATGACATGCGTCAAGCGTTTTTTCTGCCAAAATGCTGCTGCCAGGAGGAACGGCATCTAGGAGAGATGGCCAAATTTCCAGTGTGCATGAGGCTTCATTGTTACAATTCTTATGAACCATTCTTCATAAATACAAAAACTAAAGTATGTAACCAAACAAATGTACTACGTAATAATGTAAAATCTAATACTAAAATGTTATTTTACAGAAATGGGACTCCCTTTACAGAGGCAGAAAACGCTAACCTACACAAGAAAACAGGTGCAAAGCTATACTTACGAGGTCCAAGAAGATAACCAGCACTGTTCAAGGTCCATCCTCGTTTGTCTTTGGGCTAAAAATACAGGTGGAATACATGGAAGAGATCAAATAATAGAAATTCTATAGGTGTAGTTGTACAGATGTAATTTTCTTACCAGTAAATACTTTTTGTTTTTTTAATATCACAAACAGCCCACCTTGCCATGAGCGGGATGGCAATGTAATATCAGGATGGACTTTGCTCCATTGCTTAAAGTCGAATCCTTTGGAGTTAACATTTTAGCGTAGGATCTTGGCCATAGTTTCTTGCCTTATTTACCAGGACCTAAACCTCTTTGGCATTGATATGTTACGCTACAGGTTCATGGTGGCAGGTAAAATGCAGAAGCATGAGGTTTATAGCTATTGAAAATCTGTTTAGAGATTAACTGCTAGTATTGAGGATTAGGGTTAGGTTTAAGAGTCAGACTGGGTGTTAGGATATAGTAAGTTACCAAATACAGAACAGAAACATATATTTAAATATTTGGTGCCATAATTTCAATTATAATATAACTATAATTATAATAATAACTGGTGCCAAAATTTAATATGCAGAAAACATTTTTTAATGTGCCCATGCCCTAAACAACTGTTCAAATTTGCAGAAGCTGAAAATCAGTGTACTCTTTCCAGGCTTCTTCTTGATATTTATAGACAATAGGGTTTTAGACCATCCTTAATACAGGATTGTTTCACAAAATTAGAGGCAATTGACAAATATGCATACTTGAAAAATCATGAGGAGTAAAATGTCACCTAGGTCAGAAAAATTGCAAGGGGTTTGCCTATTCAATAGCCAGGTACATCTCACAGCATCTGCTATTGTAGTAAGAGGTATGATTGCACTAAGCAGCCATCGGATTTGTGTTAGTTGCCTAAATAGTTGCATGGATAATAATTAACGTAAATACTTAGAGAATATAATATATTATCGTCAGTCATTAAAGTGTTAGTGCAGCCCGCAATAAATACAGTATTTCAGATATAAGTGGACGCTGGCGAGTTCACTCACCCGAAGGTTTTTCATATCTCAGCTCTGCTATCCCCATCAACATGGGTGTTTGCAGAGGGCAAAGGAGGACACTCCCAGAAATACCACATTATACTTCAATCTTTTTTCAGCTGCCCACAGGAGCTGCAGTTTTATTGGGGCCCTTTGAGTCTGTTTTGAACTTCCTCAGGACCCTACAAGCCTCACCCATGAATAAGAAGGATTCGAGTCAGGGATGCTGTGCCAACCCTTTACAGTGCTTAGGATACCTGTCCATGCATACCACCTCTTCACATTATTTTCTAAATATGAGAATGTATATCTGCCAGTAATAGTCAACTCTGACTGAAGGACCTACAGAGGCAGAAATGCATGATGAGTGTTCATTGAACTAAGATTTTAAGTGTACCAATTGACCTAGTTGAGTGCCAGCAACAACTCCTATATCTCTCATTTTCTGGTCTTTTCTTTAATGTTTTAGTTTTGTCAGTTTAATAGTATATCAGGGATTAAGAACATCATGGGCCTGGTGCTGAGGATTTTGGTGGAGTTTTTTTATTAAAAAAAAAAAAAAAAATTAATTTTAAAAAAATGCAAAATTTTTTTGTTATAACAAAGTAAATTAAATAGAGAGAGGGAGGATGAGAGAGCGAGAAAGGGAGTGATAGGTAAGGGAGTGAGGATGAGAGAGAGAGGGGGGGGTGAGAGAGAGAGAGAGAGGATGCGCATGAGCATGCGTGGGAGTGACATCAATGCAGCCCGGCCAAGGCAAGTGACGGAAGGCAGAGCACCTGGAAGGAAGACTGGGTGAAGATGGAAGTGCCCAGATTGATCATAGCACAGCACTGGAGGGCTCAGCCTGACAAGTAAGTGTACCCTAATGTGTTAATATGCTGTGCATACTTGTACATCATGGCATAACCTACCTCAGGGCCTCTAAAAAGTAGTAATGTTAGCAAAGTTTACTACTGCTTTAATATCACAGGATCCCATGAGCCTCTCATGGGGCACACTACTGACCCGGTGGCCCTTGGGCAGTGCATAGTTGCCAACATTTCAAAAATATTTTTCAGGGACACTTTTTTTTACTAGTGGTCTATTTAGAGTAGCTGACATCCCCTATGTTCCTCTATACACCACAATAGTAATCACAAGATTAAATGAGTACTAATAATGGGCAGAACAAATATGAGAACTGAGAAGATTTCCTTTAGTTGAACTAACAAAAGTGTGCCCGTTTTAGAGCTGGTAACATTGAGGATATTCAATATAATTTTACAGAACTATTTTTGTGGGTAAGAGGTATAGGAGAGGAGTATGTATGGTATAAAAGTGGGAAGTGTGTACAGGATAGGAGTGTGGAGGGTATGACAGCGGGCAGTATGTACAGGAGAGAAATGTATGACAGTGAGCAGTATGTACAGGAGAGGAGTGTGGAGGGTATGACAGTGAGCAGTATGTACAGGAGAGGAGTGTGGAGGTTATGACAGTCGGCACTATGTACAGGAGAGAAGTGTGGGACAGTGGGTAGTATGCACAGGAGAGGAATGTGGACGGTATGACAGTGGGCACTATGTACAGGAGAGAAGTGTATGACAGCGGGCACTATGTATAGGAGAGAAGTGTGGAGGATATGACAGTGGGCACTATGTACAGGTGAGGAGGATGAAGGAATCTGGGAAGGAAAAATGTAAAGGTTTGTGGAAGGATATTTAGGGACTGCGTAGCGGTTAAGCAGGCCATACATGGATTGAAATTAAGCTAATTAAGCAGAGACCAGCCATAGTCGATCTATGTATGGGCTAGCTGGTTGTACACAAGTCAATCTATTAATCGACTTGAGTACAACCAGCCTGTCAGGTTTTTCCCAGAACAATCAGTGCTGCCAGCTATAGTTAGCAAAACTGATCATTGTATTGTGTGGGTAGGGAAGGCTCCCCACTGGCAGAACACAATAACACTGCAGGAGTGATTCCCCTATCCACAGGTCAGCAGGTGAGAGGGTGTGTGGGGACAGGCTAGAGAGAGAGGTCTGTCAGCAGGGGGGGTGTGAGGTAGTCATGGAGGGATATCAATCAGCGGGTGGGGGAAGTTACTAGGAGTGATATCTTTTAGAGTAGGGTCTGTCATCTGCAGGTTGGGAAATGGTCACCTGTGATATAAGTTGAAGGGAGGTGGCAAACATGGGAAGTGGCTGGGGAGTGACCTGGTTGGTGGTGAGTGTGAAATGGATGATGTGTTTAAAGTTTCTTTCACATTTGAGGTAATGCTTACCGCCCTCTGAAAAGTGATCTGTGGTGGATTGCTTTTCAACGAGTGGTATAGCAGCAGCTGACAGGCGTTCATGAGGTGCTACTGCCGCCTCCTTGTTTTTTGTTTATTTACATTGCTGAATGGTATTTTACATTTTTGGACTATGCTGCTACTGAGAGCGAGTTTGGCTTGTAATTGCAGAGTGGCCCCATTGAAAGCAATAGGCGAGTCGCTGCCTGTCAAACTCTGCGGGTTGAGTTAAAGATGCTGCAGCTAAAGAAATTACAATAAAAAAAAGTCGCAGCTGTGAAGTAAAACATCACAGCTAAGGCATTTGTACAGCCCTGTCCAAATGTATTTTTAAGATTTGGGTCAGGGACGTGTGGTGAGGTCAGTGGCTGGTGAGGCACTGGCTAGTATCAGAGTCAGATACACACAGGTTACATACACCATGATCGTTAGAACGAGAACAATAATTCTAGAACTAGACCTCCTCTGTAACTCTAAACATTTAATCTGTAAAAAAAAATTTAAAGCGTCGCCTATGGAGATTTTTAAGTACTGAAGTTTGGCGCCATTCCACAAATGTGCGCAATTGTAAAGCGTGACATGTTAGGTATCTATTTACTCAGCGCAACATCATCTTTCATAGCATAAAAAATAATAATAATAATAATTTGGGCTAACTTTAGTGTTTTTTTTTTTTTTATTCATTAATTTTTGTCATTCTTTAAAAAAAAAACACTTTTGAAAAATTGCTGCACAAATACCGTGTAACATAAAAAGTTGCAACGACCACCATTTTATTCCCTAGGGTGTCTGCTAAAACAATATATATATATATATATATATATATATATATATATATATATATATATAATGTTTGAGGGTTCTGAGTAATTTTCTAGCAAAAAAAATATGATTTTTACATGTTGGAGAGAAGTGTCAGAATTGGCCTGGGTGGCAAGGGGTTAATTACCATAAGTAAGTAATATACAAATTATTATATATTGTTTTTAAGGTAATTTACTATATTTTAAAAAACTATACTCAAGCAGGTGGCTTAATAGACAAATTACTGAAGTTTAAAGTTGTAACTTCAAACCAGTAATTTCACAGTAAATAGATAAATAATAATGTATTATGCATAGCTCCCGACTGTCCCTTATTTCAAGGGACTGTCCCTGATGTGGATTTTGGAGCAATGTCCCTCTCTCCCTCTTTCCTCCTCATTTGTCCCTCATTTTGGTCTGATCTATATAGTTGTGTATAAAATGCACTTTTTATCTTTCAAAAAGTGTTTCCCAGTGCTTAACCTTTCATCCAATTTCTAAATTGTTGCATTTGTCAATTTTAAAAGCCAATATAAAGAAATATTAGTGGTAAAAAAAAGCACTTGTGGATTTAATTAACATTGTTTTTTGGTTATGCCCCCTTTAAGGGGCGTGGCAGTTGGCGTGTCCTATGCCTACGTTTGATAGTAGGTGTCCCTTATTCCCATCTCAAAATGTTGGAAGGTATGTATTATGTTATAACTTATAGCATCATAATATAATTATAATAATTTAACATGATTTAGCTTGATTAAAACCAGGGCTTTTTTTCAGGGGGAACTTGGTGGAACTGCCTCTGGCTCAGACCCTTGGGGGGGGGAGGCTGCTCAGCACAATCACTTGTAAACACAGAAGTCCGGTTTCTGTGTTTACAAGTGACAGCTCTGCACTCTGTCTGTAACCCCCCTGAACTCTGCACTCTGTATGTAATGCAATCCTGGTATTTAATGTCCTTTTAAGACCCTCCTACTGTTCATGAAATTTGACTAACCACACCCACTATTTGATGTGATTTGGAGGGTGTGTGTGTGGGTGGAGGGGTTTTGGGGGATCGTGGTTGAGTTCCAGCACCTATTGTTTGAGAAAAAAAGCCCTGATTAAAACAGTACCTTTTCAGCAGCAGAAGATTCTCATTCTTCCTCTTAACTGTGTGAGAACAATTTGGGATTATGGGTAAATGTTATACCCATAAACCCATGTACAGTGGAACCTTGGTTTGGGAGTAACACGGTTAACAAGCGTTTCGCAAACCGAGCACTGTATTTCTAAAATTCCTAACTCGGTTTGCGAGTGTTGTCTCGCAAAACGAGCAGGATTCAGACCAAAAGCGGTGTTCAGTACTGCTTTTGGCCTGAGGTGAGGGACGCCAGAGCCTAGCAGAGCTGAAAGTCGCAGATCGGCGCCATTCAGAAATGCACGGAAAGGCCCGAGGACAGTTCGGCAAACCTCAGAAAGGCTCGTGAACGGAGTCTTTCCAAAGTTTGCCGAGGTCCGCCGAAGTGTCCCTCGGGCCTTTTTGTCCGTTTCCGAGGCTCTCCGGCGCCCCCCGCCTCTGGCCGCATGCGGTATTGCATCCCATTGAAATCAATGCGGAACAAATTATTTTCGTTTCCATTGACTTCAATGGGAAAACTCGCTTTGATATGCGAGTACATTGGATTACGAGCATACTCCTGGAACGGATTATGCTCGTAATCCGAGGTTCCACTGTATTTCCTTGTAGTTAGGAGAGTTGGTCTGGAAGGGAGCATTTGTCTTTTAGACACATGCCCCTTTTTATGACCCTGCAGTGAGAGAAGAGCCTCCACTGCAGCATTTTTATTGGACAGCTGGGCTAATGGTACTTTTGAGCTCAGTGCCTCTGACAAGAAGTAAAGAGAAGCACTGTGAGCTCATCCTTTCTGTCTGCCGCAAACAGAGCATGCTAGCTTGTATTTAAACTGGCCGCTCTGTATGTAAAAATGTTAAACTGGCCCCCTTCTGACAGGCTGCACAAGGAGCCCCGTATTTCCGGAACTATAGGTCCTAAGAACCCCAAACTGTGACCAGTGGTGGGGTAGATCTTTGGCTACCTACCACCCTTGAAACTCAATTTTTTTTTTTTGGCAAATGGGCCTACTTTAAGGTTAGGGGCCTGGAGCCCTTACTGTCTTGTTGATGGTAAATAAAATTAACATTTTAGAACTAAGAAATTAGCTGTTTTAAATCTATTATTGCCATTTCATGCCACCATTTACTACTAGTTCAAGTTTACTACTCTATTATATTAGCATTATTGGTTGCTATTAACATCCTTTAATTTGTCCTTTAAACAGAAACTTTGCAGAAATTTCTTGCAGATCTGAAAGTGTTACCTGACTGTAAGGATGAGCTCCGGCGTGTTCGCACACTCCACGTGCAGAGCCCGCCAGGAAGTCGGCACTGCGCTGCGCTAATCACAGGCAGTTAGACATTGTTCCGATGTGCGGCTGCAGAGATCGAGAAATGTCTCAGTGCCTGTGATTAGTGCAGTGCCGACTTCCTGGCGGGCTCCACACGTGGGCTGTGCGAACACGCCGGAGCTCATCCTTACCTGACTGCAGAAAAGACAAATCAGGTGTGACAAAGCTGTAAAAAATGTCAGAAGTGGATAAACAGAAATACAAAATCCTTTGGCAGGTAAAACACAACCCTTATATGAACTGTATTTAACCTGTGTATTTAGCTGTTTGCCTGGCGTTCCGTTTTAACATTTTATAGCAGGTACATAAATGTGTATACACTCAACATAATTGGTCCATATCATTTATTTGTACACCCTGAAAACAGGGAGTACCTTGCAAATATGTAGATCTGAGTGTCCTTGACTCCTAAGACCACTCCTAGACCTTTCTCATAGACAGCTGCCTCCATCAGGTATGATGTAAGAGCTTTTCTACTACAATGTTAAAGGAAATCACTAAGCACAATGATAGAAAAGTACTGATAAAAAATGCTAAGTACAAATAAAGAAAGCATCCTGTATAAGGAAAGATGTGACAAGGAGCTCAGAACTACACCTGCTGTCTGGACCTGGATATAAGTACATAATATTCACATGGCTGTTAGTTACTGTATATATATATATATCTATATATATATATCTATATATATAGATATATATATATATCTATATATATAGATATATAGATCTATATATATAGATATATATATCCCAAAAGTCTCCATACATTGGAAAAATGAACACGTTCATACTATACTTATATATATATGTATATATATATATATATATATATATATATATATATATACAGTAGATAGATAGATAGATAGATAGATAGATAGATAGATAGATAGATAGATAGATAGATAGATAGATAGATAGATACAGGGCTTTTTTTCTCGGAGAATAGGTGCAGGAACTCCCACAGTCTGAGTCATCCCTTGTCTCTTCCCCCTACCCACCTCTGACCACCGTTCCTTGATTCCACCCCCTACCACCTACCAGTACTGCCCCTTTTTAGAGAATACAGAACCAAACATCATTTTCATCATTTTGTGGTGCTAAATAATTTGTATGGAACATGTTAATGATAAAAAGAAAATCAGTAAAATAGATCCCCAGCAACAATGGACTCCACCCCAACAACAATAGATTCCCTGCAGCAACAGTGAACCACCCACAACAAAATATCACACCCAGTAACAAAATATCCACCCAAGCAACATTAGACGCCTCCCAGCAGCAACATCAGATCTCCCAGCAGCCAGCATCAATGGATCCTCCCAGGGCCGGATTCCTCACAAGGCCACCGAGGCCAGGCCTCGTGGCGGCAGTAGTGCGGGGGCGGCGCCGCTCCTGCGGCGACTTCTCGGCCGCCTCCCCCCCCCCCGCACTAACATAGCCCCTGCAAAATTTCTTAGTCCTGGCAAGCAGGGGCGAGCAGGGGCGGGCTGGGCTGGGGGCGTGTGACTGTGTCATACTGCGCTGCACTGTGGGAGTTGTAGTCTGGCCTCACTGAAGTTCCTGGCGGTGGGAGGAATTCAGCAGCGCAACAGACTACAACTCCCACCTCCCAGGAGCCTCAGAGGCAGCCGGCACGTCTCACGTGACCTGAGCAATTGTGAGCTGGGACCGGGCGCTGGCTTGAGGAGAGGAAGAGATGAGAAGTGACAGAGATTTATCACCCCCTCCGAAGAGGCCATGGAAGGAGAGTAAGTACCTAGCTGTAACACAGACCCTGGCACACCCCCAGCTGACCCCCCACATTCCATGGGCACTGATCAGGCTGCACTGATGATGGGCACTGGTGAGGCAGGTGGCACTGATTAGGCTGCAATTATGGGCACTGTCTGCATGGGTGAGGCGGAACTGATCAGAAGGCACTGATGGTCTCTGTCTGCACTGGGGAGGAGGCATGGATGGGCACTGATCAGGCTGCACTTATGAGCACTGTCTGCACTAGTGAGGCTGCACTGATGGACACTGATCAGGCTGCACTGGTGAGGCTGCATTGATGGGCACTGATGATGGTGAGCTGATTCGGTGGTTTAACCACTTCAGCCCCGGAAGGATTTACCCCCTTCCTGACCAGGCCATTTTTTGCGATACGGCACTGCATCGCTTTAACTGACAATTGCGCAGTCGTGTGATTTTGTACCCAAACAAAATTGACGTCTTTTTTTCCCCACAAATGGGGCTCTCTTTTGGTGGTATTTGGTCACGGTTTTTATTTTTTGCGCTACAAACAAAAAAAGAGCGAAATTTTGAAAAAAAACAACCAATTCTTTTAACTTTTTGCTATAATAAATATAACAAAAAATATATATATATTTCTTCATCAGTCTAGGCCAATATGTATTTTTTTTACATATTTTTGGTAAAAAAAAAAAAAAAAAAAAGTTATAGCATCTGCGTCTACAAAATAGGGAATAGATTTGACATTTGTATTATTTTAATTTTTTTCTAGTAATGGCAGTGATCAGCGATTTTTAGCGGGACTGCGACATTGCGGCAGACAGATCGGACACTTGACACTTTTTTGGGGACCACTGACATTTATACAGTGATCAGAGCTAAAAATAGCCACTGATTACTGTATAAATGTCACTGGCAGGAAGGGGGCGATCAAGGGGTTAAATGTTCCATAGGAAGGTGTTTCTAACTTCATCAAAACTGACTGAGCTGTGTGACACAAGTCCAGAGCTCACTGCTGCCTCCATTTTCATGCATTTTTCTGCCATCATTTGCTGCTAATCGCCAGATCTAGGCTGCAGAATTTGGGCAGGAGAAGGGAGAGGGGGGAGCTGGGGGGTGCAGGAGTTTTTTTGTGTGTGTGTTGCAATTTATGTGTTGCTTTGCACCCTTTGAAATTCCTTCATGTGTTGCTTTTGGGTTTTGTGTTGCGTTCTATGCAACGTTGTGCAGTGTAGTTTGTAGGTGCATTGTGTTGGAGATTTTATTTTTTTACTTTTTGTTATTAGGCATTGTGATGTCATAGTGCTGTAGACTGTCAGCCCAGCTGTTTTGTGGAGTGTGACAATAGGGGCACAGATCAGGGCTGTCAGTGTGTTTGTGGCTTAGTGCAAAACAGCTGGACTGTCCTGCAATGCTGCCTGGGATCTGATCTCTATTATTATCATTATTATTTATCATAAAAAATGCAGTACTGGCCAGGATTTGCACTGTATTATTATTATTATTATTATTATTATTATTATTATTATTATTATAGACATTTTCTGCATTACAGAGTATTTTCAGTCTGTACAATTAAAGCCAGTTATTTTCAGTGTTCTCGTGTGTGGAGATATGTTTTTAATTGATCTATTATAGCAGTCATCGATAAAGGACGAAAATGGTTTGTGTGTGTGTGTGTGTGTGTGTGTGGGGGGGGGGGGGGGGAGGCATTGAAGGACCCGGCCTTGGGGCGGCAAAGGGAGTAAATCCGGGCCTGGATCCTCCAGCAGCCAGTAAAAATAGACCTCTCCCTCAACAGTAGATGCCTTCCAGCAACATAAGACCCCCCCCAGCAACAATATATTCCCCATCAGCAACAATAGACCCTCACACAAAATCAGATCCCCAACAGTGACAATAGATCCCCCCAGCAGCCAATATCAATAGACCCTCCAGCACACCCCATGCTATTGCATACAATCAGTGCTGGAGGTGCCAGAACTGCGTTCCCCTGAAAAAAAGCCCTATATATATATATATATATATATATATATATATATATATATATATATATATATATATATATATATATATATGTGTGTGTGTGTAGAAAAAGGTGGCCAACACGTAGAAAATGTTTTGTAAAATTTTGTGATGAATATCCCATTACAAATGTTATATTCCTTAGCACTAAAACATTTGTAAACCCAACGCATCGATAAAAAATAATGACCTTGACCAAAGCCTATGGGATTTTTCTTACCAATAATGTGTAGCCAAAACATTCCGTTGCCATGGCACAGAGAAGAAAAGAGACACACAACAGAGTCTGTGAATTCCGCATCTACAGGACGACAAAGTCATGTGAGATAAGGTTTGTTCATCTTTTACAAGGTGTACAATTGGCCTTCATTTTTTAGGGCATATGGAAGTGTAAAAAGTGCAGCCATTTTGGTAAACAATCAGAATTTTTTTTTTATTTTACTCACAGTTTATGTACATGTCATTAGCTAAGCATTAAATAATTCAGTTAGCTAAACACCAGGCACATACAGTATATAAAAAAGAATGTAAAAAAAATCACTAAACATAATTTTAAAGAGCAACTAGTGTACGTACCTCAATTTGTCTTCATATCACCCTCCTGTATTCAACTGTAACTGAAAAATTCCCACAACAGGACTCAAACTGTTAAGAGAAAGAACTAGCCCTAGGAGCCATTCAAGCTCAGTTGCAGTGCACATCTACTAACAGACTACATACATGTAGGAGGTTAGTGTACTTTGAGTGATGCTGCTCCTATAGTAACCAATCAACAGGCTGGGGACCTGTTCTGAATAAACTAGGATGCCACTGCAGAGCAAGACCTGGCTATACTGAGTAGCAGGGGTGCTTGGATAAAAAGACTGACTCAACAGAATTATTAAACTTTTGAAATTTAATTTACATGTATTTCAATTATGTGTTGGTCCGCTCATAAGATAAGAGGGCACTTTTTATGTCTGGAAGAAAAGAGAGTTAACCTCCACATACCAAAATGCTTCTTCACAGTAAGAGCTGTGGAAATTTGGAATAGATTCCCTCAAGAACTAGTTCTTGCAGCTCATTAGATTCCTTAAAAAAGATCTGGATGCATCCCTAAATGCACAAGATATTAAAGAATATTATTATTTATAGTTAATAACACCAGAGATTGTTGATTCAGGCAATATTCAATTGTTTTCTGGGGGGCCAGGAAGAAATTGATTTTTTTCCCCACTGGAGCAAATTGGATCATGATTTTTTTAGGGGTTTTTTGCCTTCCTCTGGATCAACTGTGGGTATAGGTTTTTGTATATGACATTTTCTATTTATTTATACTATTTGTATTTACCTATGTAAATATGTAACTATGAGTCTAGCCACTTGAATTCCAGCTTCAAGCAAATAACAGCATTAAGAAACATGTCATGACCTTACCCATATAATGTTATACAATCTTAAGAGCTTGACAAGCTATGTTATTGAATGTATAGGATAAAATAATATTACCAATAGCCAAAAAAACACTAGAAACAGCACAGAAACCCACAGCAACCGTTTAAGGTTCAGCTTCTATTAAGCCAGCCATACATGGATCGAAATTCGATCCATGTATGGGCTAGCTGGTTATACACAAGTCGTTCTATCGATTGACTTGTCCACAACCAGCTTGTCGGGTTTTAACCGAATGATCAGTGCCATAGGCTGTAGACAGAAACATGCCGCCAGAATACAATAGCTCAGTGGATGTGGATGGGGGAATAAGTTCTATATTTTTTGTTCAACCTCCTGGTTGAATGAATCATATATGAACTACCTTCTTAGGTTGTCTATAGTCCAATGAATACAAACAATACTCCTGTTTTTAAAAATACACACCTTGGACACCAGGGCACCTTTCAGTCTGAACCATAGATGGGGCCTGGACTTATTTTTTAAATAATGTTCTGTTGGGACAATGATGTTTATATCTTTATATCTTTGGAATGTATTAGTGTTTACCATCATCAAGTGATTTCCTCTTCCCATTTGTCATTTCACTAATGATTTTAATTATTGTGCTTCCCCTCTTTAATTGGTTGGGTAGTAGATGCTGAAACCCATAACAGTTGTAATCATTTTGTGTTTTATTATACTATGAGTAAGGCCACAGCGATCGAAACGCGTTAGTATTAATTTACTGCATGTACTTGTGTAGCCAATAAAGATTTTCAACATTTGAGTCCACCAAGTTTCTTGCTTATACTGTATCTATCAATGTTAAAAGTGCTGAGGGACTGCACATCCCAGTCACGTGCATCAGTTTTTAGCCTTGATTAATCTGCAACGTTCAGTTTACAGTTTTTTTCACATGTTTTTTCAAAAGTGAAAAAAAAAACACACAAAAACACAAAAAAATATAAAATAATAAAAATCCAAAAATAGTGTTTGTATTTTTCTCCTCTCTCTCTATTGTTTTCTCTCTATTGTTCTCTCTCTTATGTTCGCTCTCTACTATCCGCTCTACTGTTCACTCACTATTGTTCTATATCTATCATTCTCTCTCTGTTTTATTTTTACTATGTTTTATTGTATTTGCTTTGCAGGTATGGTATGTTAAACTGTAATGTTTGTTTTATTGTTAACCATCATTTGATTAGCAGGTACGCCATTCAGCTGCAGCAGGGGTTTATTTATCTTGACAGCAACAGCATTTGCTCCCACGATACATAAAAGCCGTGACTCCAGCATACCGAAGCATGGGGGCAGGGGTAGAAGAGCAATTTGCTCCTAACATTAGGGGCGGATTGCCCCCATGCTTCGGCATATATATTTTTTAGGCACAGATTGCAGTGTTTTTTTTTTACTATGTTTTATTGTATTTGCTTTGCAGGTATGGTAAGTCTTACTGTTATACTGTAATGTTACTTTTGTTTTATTGTTAACCATCATTTGCTTAGCAGGTACGCCATTCAGCTGAAGCATGGATTTATTTATTTTGACATCAACAGCGTTTGCTCCCACGATACATAAAGCCGCGACTCCAGGCTGTGGGAGGTGATTTCACCACCACATTTAAAAAAAAATGTTGCATGTATGCCCATCATTAGAAGTGGGTGCATGAAGGGCGGTATTCCAATGGTGGGCATGCCCACCAATCACTCTCTTTTTTTCATGCAGCCCACAAGCTGCATGAAAAAAAGAACATTAGAATGTACGCCCAACAAGGACCAGCAACATACTGGTATATTGCTAGACTTTGAGTGGTTATACCAGAATGATGCCTGCAGGTTTAGGTATCATCTGGGTATCATTCTTTTCAGCCAGCAGTCGGCTTTCATATAAAAGCAATTCTAGTAGCTAATGGCAACGTCTTCCATGATTTTCTCGGGCTCTCCTGTCCCAACAGTGAACCCGAGAATGCAGCCGGTTGGTCCGCCAGCTGACCATAGAGCTGATCAGAGAGCAGAATGGTTCCAATCATCTCTATGGCCTAAGAAACCGGAAACTACGAGCATTTTATGACTTAGGTTTGCCGGATATAACACAGCGCTATTGGAAAATTGGTAAAGCATTTTATCACACCAATCTTGGTGTGGTCAGATGCTTTGATGGCAGAGGAGAGATTTTTCACTACCTATTGCTATCATAGGTGATATTTACATTCCCTGAGATAACAATAAAAAAATTATTATTAAAAAAAATGAAAGGAACAGTTTAAAAATATAATAAAAAAAAGCAAAATCAATAATTAAAAAAAAAAAAAGGCACCCCTGTCCCCCCCGTGCTCACGCGCAAAGGCGAATGCAAGCATCGGTCTGGTGTCATATGTAAACAGGAATTGCACCATGCATGTGAGGTATAACTGCGAAGGTCAGATTAAGGGCAGTAATTTTAGCAGTGGACCTCCTCTGTAGATCTAAAATGATAACCTGTAAATCCTTTTAAAGGCTTTTAAAAATGTATGTAGTTTGTCACCGCTGCACATTTGTGCGCAATTTTAAAGCATGTCGTGTTTGGTATCCATGTACTCGGCATAAGATCATCTTTTTTATTTCATCAAACATTTGGGCAATATAGTGTGTTTCAGTGCATTAAAATTTTAAAAAAAGTGTGTTTTTTCCAAAAAAAATTGCGTTTAAAAAATCGATGCGCAAATACTATGTGAGGAAAAAAAAAAATTCTTGCAAAAAAAAAAAAAATGTTCATGTAAACAAAAAATGTCAGAAAGGGCTTTGTCTTCAAGTGGTTAGAAGAGTGGGTGATGTGTGACATAAGCTTTTAAATGTTGTACATAAAATGCCAGGACAGTTCAAAACACCCCTAAATGACCCCTTTTTTGGAAAGTAGACACCCCAAGCTATTTGCTGATAGGCATGTTGAGTCCATGGAATATTTTATATTTTGTCACAAGTTTCGGGAAAATTACACTTTTTTTTTTGCACAAAGTTGTCACTTAATGATATGTTGTTCAAACATGGCATGGTTATATGTGGAATTACACCGCAAAATGCATTCTGCTGCTTCTCCTGAGTACAGGGATACCTCATGTGTGTGACTTTTTGGGAGCCTAGCCGCTTACAGGACCCCGAAAAGCAATCACCACCTTCAGGATTTCGAAGGGTGTAAATTTTTGATTTTACTCCTCACTACCTATCACAGTTTTGAAGGCCATAAAATGCCAAGATAGCACAATCCCCTCCCCCAAATCACCCCATTTTGGAAAGTAGACACCCCAAGCTATTTGCTGAGAGGCATGTTGAGTCCATGGAATATTTTATATTTTGCCACAAGTTGCGGGAAAATGAAATTATTTTATTTTTTTCCGCACAAAGTTGTCACTAAATAATCTATTGCTCAAACATGTCATGGGCATACGTGAAATTACACCCCAAAATACATTCTGCTGCTTCTCCTGTGTACAGGGATACCACATGTGTGAGACTTTTTTGGAGCCTAGCCGTGTACAGGACCCTGAAAACCAATCACCGCCTTCAGGCTTTCTAAAGGCATAAAATTGTGTTTTTACTCCTCACTACCTACCTATCACAGTTACGGAGGCCCTGAAATGTCCAGATAGCACAAAACTCCCCAAAAATGACCCAATTTTGGAAAGTAGACACCCCAAGGTATTTGCTAAGAGGCATGGTGAGTATTTTGCAGTTCTCATTTATTTTTGAAAATGAAGAAAGAAAAGAAAAATGTATTTTTTTTTTCTTTTTTCAATTTTCAAAACTTTGTGACAAAAAGTGAGATCTGCAAAGTACTCAACATGCCTCTCAGCAGATAGCTTAGGGTGTCTACTTTCCAAAATGGGGTCATTTGGGGGGGGTTGTGCTAACTGGGCATTTCATGGCCTCCGAAACTGTGATAGGTAGTGAAGAGTGAAATCAAAAATGTACGCCCTTAGAAAGCCTGAAGGCAGTGATTGGTTTTCGGGGTCCTGTACGCGGTTAGGCTCCAAAAAAGTCTCACACATGTGGTATCCCTGTACTCAGGAGAAGCAGCAGAATGTATTTTGGGGTGTAATACCACATATAACCATGTCATGGTTGAACAATATATAATTTAGTGACAATGTTGTGTAAAAAAAAAAATTGAAATTTTCCCGAAACTTGTGGCAAAATACAAAATATTCCATGGACTCAAAAGGCTTGAAGTGTCATTTCATGGCCTCTGAAACTGTGATAGGTAGTGAGGAAGTGAAATCACCATTTTACTCCCTTAGAAAGCCTGGAGGCGGGGATTGGTTTTCGGGGTCCTGTACACGGTTAGGCTCCCAAAAAGTCTCACACATGTGGTATCCCCATACTCAGGAGAAGCAGCAGAATGTGTAGGGGTGTAATTTCACATATGGCCATGGCATGTTTGAGCAATAGATCATTTAGTGACAACTTTGTGCAAAAAAAAAAAATAATAATTTTTCCGCAACTTGTGGCAAAATATAAAATGTTTCATGGATTCAACATGCCTCTTAGCAAATAGCTTGGGTGTCTACTTTCAAAAATGGGGTCATTTGGGGGGGGGGGGGGGGGTTGTGCTATCTTGGCATTTTATGGCCTTCAAAACTGTGATAGGTAGTGAGGAGTGAAATAAAAAATTTACACCCTTAGAAATCCTGAAGGCGGTGATTGGTTTTCGTGGCCTGTACATGGCTAGGCTCCCAAAAAGTCTCACACATGAGGTATCCCCATACTCAGGAAAAGCAGCAGAATGTATTTTGGGGTGTAACTCCACATATAATCATGCCATGTGTGAGCGATATATCATTTAGTGACAACTTTGTGTAATTTTTTTTCGTTCTTTTTGTAATTTTTCAATCACTCAATGACAAAAAAAATAAATATTCAATGGGCTCAACATGCCTCTCAGCCATTTCCTTGGGGTGTCTACTTTCCAAGATGGGGTCATTGGGGGGGGGGGGGGGGTTGTACTGCCCTGCCATTTTAGCACCTCAAGAAATGAGATAGGCAGTCATAAACTAAAAGCTGCATAAATTCCAGAAAATGTACCCTAGTTTGTAAACGCTATAACTTTTGCGCAAACCAATAAATATACGCTTATTGACATTTTTTTTTACCAAAGACATGTGGCTGAATACATTTTGGCCTAAATGTATGACAAAAATTGAGTTTATTAATTTTTTTTATAACAAAAAGTAGAAAATATAATTTTTTTTCAAAATTTTCGGTCTTTTTCCGTTTATATTGCAAAAAATAAAAATTGCAGAGGCATTCAAATACCGTCAAAAGAAAGCTCTATTTGTGGGAAAAAAGGATGCAAATTTTGTTTGGGTGCAACATTGCATGACCGCGCAATTACCAGTTAAAGCAGCGCAGTGCCAAGTTGTAAAAAGTCCTCCGGTCATTGAGCTGCCAAATTCTCGGGGGCTGAAGTGGTTAAGGTTTAGCTTCTATTAAGCCGGCAATACATGGAACAAAATTCAGCCAGTTCAGCAGGGACCAGATGAATTTTGATCCATGTATGGGCTAGCTGGTTGTCCACAAATCGATCTATTGATTGCCTTGTGGACAACCAGCTTGTCGGGTTTACCCGAATGATCAGTACCACCAGCTGTAGCCGGCAACAATGATCATTGTATTCTGCCAGCAGGGAAATCTCCCCACCAGCAGAATACAATATCTCAAGCGAAAAGGTTTCCCCCATCCACATCAAATGTGTGGATGGGGGAATCAGTTCATTATCTTTTGTTTAACCTGCTTGTTGAATGAAAAAAAAATGAATCATGTATGACCTGCCTTCTTAGTTTGCATATAGTTCAATGAATAAAAACAATACTACTGCTTTCAAAAATGACCTGCAATAAATGATTATTTCTGATGTCCTAGAGAGTAAATGCCTATTTTAAATTGCTTTTCTATACTATGGAGCATATGAAAACACATCATAACACAGGGATGCTGTGCCAGGATTTACAGACGTGTAAGGATGGACAGATATGTTTCCACTGATCATATTTTCGTATCATATGTTTTCACAGGATATTATAATATAATATCATCTGCCTTTATATGGCTATCCTTAGCAAGTGGACTATAAAAAGCGATATTTGATTGGTTGTTGTGGGTTGCAGCACACCATTGCCCATTAAACCATCTCATTATATCATCTGCATAATAAATAAATAAAAAATATACTCAACGGAATTTTAAAAGCATTTGATAATAAGCCAAGCAGAAAAAGATGTTGAACAGCATTTTGAGCAATGCAAAGAACCCATTCTTACGATATCACTGAAAAGTGGCAATATTGATTATGTGCAAATTAGGCAAGAAATCCATTTCCTTACTGTCAGTTTAACATTGCTATTGCTAAAGCTGTACTTTAAATCTGTCTTCAAAATAAAGCAACATAACACATAAGGCTTACCAAGTAAGATGTGTATTGTGCAAAAAGCAGAAGTCAACATTAAACAAAAACTTTTCATTGCAGGATTAGTTGCTATGAGTAACTACATGTTGTTCATCATGATGACTCCCAGTACTGCTTTGTTAAATAGGTTTCTGACTTTACAAATGATATTATTAAGAGTTCACGCAATACAAGCTAAATTAAATACAGAAAAAATAACTTACCTTTTATATAGAAATGATTGTCTTATTGTTGAATGCTTAAAGAAATAATTATGTTTTTTTACTTTTATTTGGTCTGGTATTCAAATATAGATGGTGGCCAGAATCTTGCAAGCTTGATGTTACTCAGCCACTCCTCAGTGTCGCAAGATCCCGGACACTTGCTGGGTATTTATGCAGCAACAGCAAGCGCAATTTTTTATCATTATCAAGGAGGGAGAAGAGGAGGGAATACGAAATGACAAATGCGCAAAAAGGTTTGTGATTAGGTAAATGCTATTATTTGCCTTTTCAATAAGGAAATTAGTTTGATAGGCGTAATTGTCGATAATTGACTTCCTCTTAATGCCTGTAACCTTAAGTCAAGGGCTTGCTTTCTTGTATATGACTTATTTTTTAACCCCTCCCCTTCCAATTTGCCCCTAATTTTTTTTAGACAAAATCAACTTAACCCAGCTTGAGATTTACCATTATGTTCTTTTTTATCAGATATACTGTCTATTTGCATTGCAGGAAAGACATTTAAGCAAGCGTGTTAAAAAAAAAAATACTATTTTCTTTTGAATTTGTGAGGTCATGGAGATATGCAAGTACCTTATGTTCAGATGAAAGTCAAGTTTAGCATGATCAAATGTTACAGAGCATTGTGAAACAATGCACCTATACAGAGCACCTAGGTCCAAACAAATTCGGGATAGTTGCTATCTATGTAACCTTCAACTCCCAGCTGCAGAACTAAGTGACACATGACTGTCACAGAAAGGACAGATGTGCTTTCAACATGCAGGTTGTGATTGAAAAGCTGGCTTCATTTTCTATACATTTAATGAGCAAGATGGCAGAACACAATAGGGGAATGATCAGGTCCCTGGGGATAGACTGGCTGCATGCCTGAATCAGGATATGGATGAAATATTAAGGGAAACACAATTTTACCCCATTTTAAAGGAGCAGTTGCTACGTCTTTAACAACCAACTCACAGCAGAATATAAACATTAAAAAAATCTGTAAACTATTTTAAAAGACTGTAAACATTTTTTTTAAATTGGTGTGCGCACCCTCCCCCACACAGACACACACAATCCATACCCAGGGTCCAGGATGGATTTTGGGGGTCGGGGGGGAACTCACACCAAAAATAAAAATGAAACCCCTATCCAAGCATAGTCTTTAGTTACTTCCTGGTTTCCATGCCTAGCCAAATGATGTCATACATCCCAGGAGTCTTCAGGAGGGGTTTTCTCAGCTAGGCACACCTTCCTGCCTGCATGTCTAAGCTAAGGGCAGATGGATTCTAGGAGGTAAATGCTACATGAATCATCTGCCCTTACTTAAGATGGCCACTGACAGAAATGCTAGGGAGATGGTTTCCAAAGGGATTTCACTTTAAAAATAAAGCATGGAGACATAAATGGGTGAGTGAGTTTGCTTTGAATAGCAAAAATGAATTACATAGCGTTTTTGATTTGTGGAGCTCAAATGCAGTGCAGTTCTACTATAGTATTTTAGGCCTGGAGATTACTTAAAACTCTAAACCATTATATGCAATTTTTTATGTCACACTAAATAAAAAAAAATACACTAGTCAGTTTTAGAGCATACAAACACAGTATGTTACTTAATTATTTTTTTGGTAAAATATGAGGATGAGGTTGCTTTGACTAAATAGATACCATATATGTCAGGCCTTAAAAATTGTGCATGAAACAGCAACAAACCTCAGTACCATTACAGTTTATCATTTTAGAGATAACTATAAATTATACTCTTACTCTGGCATGCACAGCGATATGTAACTGGGGTTGCCACCTTTTCATTCTAGCCAAACCCAAACACTTTCACGGCGCACTGCAATTTTTTTTGTAGTACACGCTATAGGATTGTAAAATACCTGGGACAACTTTTGGGTTACCCAAAGAGAGTAGTAATGGGGTGTGCTATGGTGAACAGTGGCTGTGGTCAAATTGCATTAACAGTTTGGGGAGGGACTTAAAGGGGCATGGTTAAATAAAACAAAAGCATTTGTGTACCCATAAAACATAATTTGATTACTGAAATAAATATCAGCTAAAATATGAAACTAGCCTACCTTAAAAGTGGACACTGTCAGCCAGTATAGCAGAGGATGGTGTCAGTAGAGCAGTGGATGGTGTCAGATGTTCGGTGGATGGTGTCAGAAGTTTGGTGGATGGCGTCAGAAGATCGGTGGATGGCGTCAGAAGATCGGTGGCTGGCGTCAGTAGAGCAGTGGGTGGTGTCAGTAGAGCAGTGGATGATGTCAGAAGATCGGTGGATGGTGTCAGAAGATCATGGATGGCGTCAGTAGAGCAGTGGACGGTGTCAGTGGGGCAGTGGATGGTGTCAGTAGAGCAGAGGACGGTTTCAGTAGAGCAGTGGACGGTGTCAGTAGGGCAGTGGATGGTGTCAGTAGAGCAGTGGACGGTGTCAGTAGAGCAGAGGACGGTGTCAGTAGAGCAGAGGACGGTGTCAGTAGAACAGAGGACGGTGTCAGTAGAGCAGAGGACGGTGTCAGTAGAGCAGTGGATGGTGTCAGTAGAGCAGTGGGCGCTGTCAGTAGGGCAGTGGATGGTGTCAGTAGAGCAGTGGACGGTGTCAGTAGGGCAGTGGATGGTGTCAGTAGAGCAGAGGACGGTGTCAGTAGAACAGAGGACGGTGTCAGTAGAGCAGAGGACGGTGTCAGTAGAGCAGTGGATGGTGTCAGTAGAGCAGTGGGCGGTGTCAGTAGGGCAGTGGATGGTGTCAGTAGAGCAGAGGACGGTGTCAGTAGAGCAGTGGACGGTGTCAGTAGAGCAGTGGACGGTGTCAGTAGGGCAGTGGATGGTGTCAGTAGAGCAGAGGACGGTGTCAGTAGAGCAGAGGACGGTGTCAGTAGAGCAGAGGACGGTGTCAGTAGAACAGAGGACGGTGTCAGTAGAGCAGAGGACGGTGTCAGTAGAGCAGTGGATGGTGTCAGTAGAGCAGTGGGCGGTGTCAGTAGAGCAGTATACCTCCATCCAAAACCTGAATCAGCTCTACTGAACACAACCCCATACAAACTTTTCACAAAGTGGCACTGTGCATTCTACAACCCTTTCAAGAACCCTTTAATTACAAAAAAGCCCAAAATAACAGATTAAATATCAGACAGTGCCTGTGCCCCCCAATAGAGACCTCCATTACAGCAAGACAAAAAAAACCCTTACCTTCCAGGAGCCGCTGCAAAGACGTGTGTGTGTGTGAACCTGTTAGGGGGCGGAGTCTGTAATACCATGCTTTCTCCTCCAAGCATCCCTGGTTGCTAGGACACAAGTCCAGTGGCCCTCCATTCACTGTCTCTGGCGGCATCGGCGCCGGCGGCTGGGTGGGAGAGAGAGCGCACAGACAGACAGTGCAGTGTGACCCTGCTGCAGGACATTAGCCCCGCTGGAGAAGGGGAAGAAGGGGGGTGTGTGCTGTTAGGGGGTAGCTGACTTAATGTTTTACTGCCTTCCCTTTGTGTGTTCATGGGCTTTTTGCTGGGGTACAGCCTCCCTTCCGTGTTGTATAAAAGGGGATGCAATCCGGATCCCAGGGGTTCTAAAGAGAAGCTGGGACATCTGCGAGAGTTCTCTGGGACCTGTGGTCCAGCACTGGATGCCGACTCACTGGGCCATCCCAAGGACATGGACTTCTCTGCACAAGTCTTTCCAAGAATGGACTATCCCCAATATTACTCCACCTGTTCAGGGAACCTTGGGCAGCCTCAGTTAGGTTGCCGGACACTTTTTTTGGACCATTGTCATTTATACAGCGTTCAGAGCTAAAAATAGCACTGAATACTGAATAAACGTCATTAGCAGGGAAGGGGTTAACACTAGGGGGCAATCAAGGGGTTAAATGTGTTCCCTCAGTTTGTTCTAACTATAGGGGGGAGGGGACTGCCTGGGGGAGGAGGCCAATCGTTGTTCCTATATACTAGGAACACACGATCTGTCTCCTCTCCCTTGCCAGAATGTGGATTTGTGTGTTTACACACACACACATCCCCTTTCTGGCTCTGTCAGGAGCAATCAGGGTGTCCAGTGGACATCGCGGCTGCCAGGCACATGCATCGGCTCCTCAGTGATGCGGCAGGCGCCCCCTATACCCCTTAAAGTGGCCAACATACAGCTATGACGGCTCACCCAGGGGAGCCAACCTGCCACAATATAACTGCGGCTGCTGGTCGTGAACCAGTTAATCTTTCCTCATAGCTCCTCCATGCCTCTTATCAGTTTTGTTGCCCTTCTCTGCTCTTTCTCCAGTTCCAGATATCCTTTTTGTGAGCTGGTGCCCAAAACTGAACTGCATATTCTCGATGAGGTCTTACTAATGATTTGTATAGGGGCAAAATGATATCTTTCTCTATGGAGTCTATACTGATCTTAATACAAGAAAAGACTTTGCTCGCTTTAAAAACCACAGCTTGGCATTGCATGCTATTATTAAGCTAATGATCTACCAAAACACTCAGATGCTTCTCCACCATTGATTCCCCCAGTTGTACTCCCCTAGTATGTATGATGCATATTCTTAGCCCCAAGTGCATAAATTTACATTTATAAACATTAAACCTCATTTGCTACATAGTTGCCCAATTAAACAATGCCTTGAGGTTGGTTTGTAAGTTGAAGACATCCTAAAAACAGTTTTCTATTTACAGCGGTACTTAATGATGGCTTTATGATGTTCACCTTTTAACAGATCTCCGAATTTTCAGCAACTTGTAGATTACTCTTCAGCGCAAAATAAATCGCATGCATTCTCCTGTGTTACAATTAAGGATTTTGTTAAAGTGTATACTTTGATTGCATGCTTAAAGATGCCAAAGGAGAGGACTATACATTAGAACTGTCTGTTTTTTTTTTCCTCTGCTATTACCCCTCCCTGAATTATACAGGAATAGCAGACCCAAAGAACCCATGGCAGTATTTGAGGTAGCCTGGCTAATCGCGAATACTTTATTGAATACGGGAAAAAGGGCAGGAAGGGATACAAGGTACATGCCTCAAAGAGATTATCCCGTCTATGAACATTGAGTAACCTAAACATACCCCGTGGGTTATATTAGAAGAGATCTACTAGGGGAGAAAGAAAACTGTAAGAAAAAGTATGAGAGGGAGGACTCAGAGAGTGACCGAACCTAAGACACCCAAAGAAAGCCTAAACTCAAGTACAATTCAGAAATACTTGACAGCAAAAGAGGGGAGTCCCAAAAGTCCAGGAGTAGAGAAAAAATAGCAGGTTATAAAGGGAAAAAAGAAAGAAGTGGTGAAACAAAAAGGGGCCCAAGGAGATAAATATAAGAAAGATATTGGAACTGAAATAGGACTGAATTTTAGTAAAATGGAAGAACAGGGGAACCTAGCCCAAATTCCAACCAAAATGGAAATGATGGAAATGTTCGCTAAGTTGGAAAATTCCATTACAAGTGAGATTACTAACGTAAGAGGAGACATGGGTCACCTGCTGAGGAGAGTCGAAGAAGCTGAGGAAAAAACAGGAAAACAAGCCCAAGAGATAGCTGAATTAAAAGCTCAAGTAAAAAAACTGCAAACGGAACACAGAGACTTTGTATATAAGCTAGAGGACCAAAAGAACCACAATAGGCATCAAAATTTAAGGATCCGAGCCCTACCAGAACAGAAAGGGGAAGATCTAGATAAGAAAATGAAAAAAATATTTAACCCGGAGCTAGGTAGAGGAGAAGGGGAGGAGTTAAAGATTGACCACGTACATAGGATAAGGAAACCCCCCGGGCCTGAATGAGGAGATACCTCGAGATGTCATTGTCAAATTTCACCAGTACGAGGATAAAGCCAAAACATGGAGTAAACTGATGAGAGGAATGCCCCCATTACAATACGAGAGAGCGGAACTCCAGGTGTTCACAGATCTATCGGCTGGTACTTTGGCGCAAAGACGTCAATTATAACCTCTTCTTGAGCAATTGAAAGCTGCCAACATCAAATACAGCTGGGGTTTTCCAGCTTCATTAGTAGTGCAGAAGGAAGGAAGGACAGTGAGAAAAAAAAATTTTTTGAAGACCTTCAGGAATTCTGTAAAAGACTTGACATCCCAATCCCCAATTTCCCTGGTAGAAAAGGAAAAGAAAGAATGTCGGGAGAAGAGGGGCATTGGCAGAGAGCTTAAGAGACTGTCAAAAATTAAAAGGAGTAGTTACGAGACTGAGGCGGCTGGGGGGGAGGGGGCGGGGGTAGGGTTTTCTTAAACATAGACTGGAGGAGGTAGTGGGGCCTGAGGTTCTAGGGGGGCCTTGGCTCCTTCTCATGGGCTCAATCTGGCCCCTTCACCCCCTCGGAGTTAGTGAGGGAGGGAAGGAGTTAGGACACAGGAAGCCGTGGCAGGAGTCGCACCCTGGAAGGTAGAGTGCGCAGGATGAGACCCGATAGGGTCCTTGACTGCGGTACTAAGGCTGAATGGTGATCGGGGAGGAGGGGGGAGAGGGGATGGGAAGAGAAGGGTGGGTTGGGGGGCGGAAAGTGGTGGGGTGGAGGGGGTGAGGGGGCAGGCAGAAGGGGAGGGGAGAAGGGGGGAAGGGGGAGACACACCTTACAAAGACGAATAATTGATATCCACAGCAGGCAAGATTTAGCCCCAATGCACAGTACCCCAGTTGAAAACTACAGATGACAGAAACAAACTTTTTGACATATAACGTCCAAGGTTTAAACTCCCCTGTTAAAAGACATAAAATTTTAAAAGAACTTCAGCAGTATAGAGCAGAAGTAGTTTTCTTGCAGGAGACCCATTTATCCCAAGAAACAAATATCAAATTACACTGTAAGGATTTCCCGACTTGGTTCTATGGGGACTCATCAACTAGGAGGGCCAAAGGGGTGGCAATCGGGTTCACGAAAAGGACGAGGTTTACGTTGGTAGATAGGATGACAGACCCCGAGGGCCGATATCTTTTCCTGAAGGGCAGATTAGGGGAAATTGACCCAGGGTCATTGACCCTGGCAAATGTATACTGTCCTAATAAAAATCCTATAGGGTTTCTGAAACAGGTCTTAGGAAAGATAATGGAGTTTAAGACGGGAGAGGTTGTACTGGCAGGGGACCTAAATTTCTGCATGGATCCGGTGTTAGATAGCACGTCTCGGGCACAGGGGACAAGTAAAGCTTTGCTAAAAACGATTAAGCTTAGGATGCAACAATGTCAAACCATGGACGCGTGGAGAGTGCAACACTCAAAAACACTTGATTATACTTTTTTCTCCCCTGTGCACGGGATGTACTCAAGGCTGGACTACTTTTTGGTGGATCACAGGTTGTTGGACCAAGTAAGGGAAACTAAGATAGAAATTTCTACACTGTCTGATCACTTCCCGGTGTCTATTAAGTTGACGATAACGGAGATTCAAAGACAACCGTTTACCTGGCGTTTAAATGAAAGCCTTCTTCAGGAGCAGAAAGTTAAAGAGGCAGTCAAGAAAGAAATAGAATCGTATTTCTTGATTAATGACACGGGCAAAACTTCGGGTGCCACCCTCTGGGAGGCACACAAAGTATACATCAGGGGTGTTCTTATTTCCATTGGTGCGGGGAAAAAAAAGGAAAGAATAAACAAATGAACACCCTAACTGAAGAGATCTATAGCCTAGAACAAGCACACAAAAAGTATAAAGGACTACATCAGGAGCTATTCCACCAATTGGTTAATAAGAGAGAAGATCTTAAAGATATCATGGAGTCCAGAAGGGCATTTAACATAATAGCAAAAGAAAGATACCAATGGGGAAACAAAGCGAGTAAACACCTAGCAAGGATGCTTTAAAAGAAAAAAGAAATTATATTGAAAAAATCCAAAATAAGAATGGGGAAATGGTATATACCACCAATGAGATAGCGAAAGTGTTCAGGAATTATTACGGCGCCCTTTACTCCGTGGGACAGAAAGAACAGCGAGAAATAGAGAAAATGGAGAAAACCAAAGACACCAAAGACACTAAATTATATGCAAAGGTACTGGCAACTAGGCTGAGGGAATGGATGACTGTCCTGGTCCACCCGGATCAGGTCGGATTCATACCAGGAAGAGAAGGGAGGGACAATGGTGTGAGAACATTGCTCCTCCTACAGGCCATTAAACTGAGCGGGTCCCCAGGTCTACTCCTATCAATAGATGCCAAAAAAGCATTTGACAGGGTAGACTGGGGACTCAAGATAAAAACATTAGAAGTCATGGGTATGGGTCCTAGAATGATCCAATGGATTGAAGCATTATACAACCACCCGTCCGCCTCGGTTAAGGTGAATGGGGTATCCTCTTCCCCGTTCGTGATGGAAAATGGAACTAGGCAGGGGTGCCCGCTGTCACCACTCTTGTTCATGCTGACATTGGAGCACCTGCTGGCTTCAATCCGAAATAACCCAAACATCAATGGGATTAGGATGGGAGAAGAGGAGCATAAATTGGCAGCATATGCCAATGATGTACTGTTCTATATCTCAAATCCAAGGATCATGATTCCAAACTTGCTGAGGACATTGAAACAATATGGAGAAATTTCAAACCTCAAAATAAACCTTAGCAAGTCTGAAATCTTGAATATAAATATAAGTAGACAGGAAGAAGTGAAACTACAAGAATTCCACTTTCCATGGAGAAAGGAAATAAAATATTTAGGAGTCAGTTTGTCTGACTCCTTAAGGAAAATATACCTAACAAATTACATCCCCCTGTTAGATATAATTAAGCAAGAAATAAAAAAAATATCAACACGACCTCTCTCATGGATAGGGCGTATTAATATGGTAAAGATGGTGCTGGTGCCGAAAATTCTATACAAGTTTCAAATGTTGCCCCTGTCACTCCCTCAAACATATTTTAAAACTTTAAAAAATGTAATCTCGAAGTTTATATGGCACAACAAAAAACCAAGAATAGCAGCTGCAGTGTTAGAAAGGGGGAAAAAACAAGGGGGTCTAGCGGTTCCGGATCTTAAAAAGTATTACAACGCGGTGGCACTTTCAAGGGTGGTGGAATGGGAAAAAGAGGGGAACGAAAAGAGGTGGGTTAACATAGAAAATGTAATGAGTAGTACACAATTAAGACGTGTAATATGGAACCCTCCACAGCGCAGGGTATTAGATGTGAACACACACAAAATAACACGTACAGCATTAAAAATTTGGGACACAATTCATTCAAAAAACAAATGGGTCTATAATTCACCTTTGATTTTTTTAAAAGAAAATGATTATTTTGCACCCTGGAAAAGGTCGGTGGGAGTAACTGGATAAAAAAAGAAAAAGCACAATTGAAAGATATTATTAAAAGGGGTAAAATAAGCACTTTTCAAGATCTGAGGCTAGACACGGATTTAATGGTGATAGATGCATGGCGTTACTTCCGGTTAAGTCAGTTCGTAGAGAAACTGCCCCAGCCAATTAGATACGGAGAAGACTACAGGCCGCTTGAGTGGCTCTGTCTGAAAGAAAACTCAAAGAATAATATAGCCCGTATATATAAAATCTTATTAGATAGAGACGACCTGGAGGTTTCACCATACATCAAAAAATGGGAAAATGAATTGGCATCACGTTGTAATAAAGATATTATTGATAAAATCATGACTCTCACACATAGCTCTTCGGTAGACACTAAAATGGCTGAGATGAACTACAAGTGTCTGGAAAGGTGGTATTTGACGCCAGATAGAATTAGTAAATATCACCCGGAAAAATCCTCGGAGTGCTGGAGATGGTGTAAGGCAACAGTAACAATGGCACACATATGGTGGGATTGTCCCACTATTAAAGAATATTGGAAGGCGGTCTTACAACTAATAAAGATAATCACCCACAAAGAAATACTGGAAGATCCTTGGACATGTCTGTTTCATGGATCATGAAGCAATATAAAAGAATCCCCAATTTGATTAATGCAGCAAAAAGTCTCATACCAAAAAAATGGCAGGAAATAGAAAGCCCTAAAATGAAGGACTGGGTACTCCGCATAGATGAAATATACTATTTGGAGAGCTTAGATGATAGAGGAGAGGAAGCACAAGATGGGGTAGACTGTAAAGATAAATGGAAAAAGTGGAAGGAGTTTAAAAAGTCATAGAGATATGGAGAGGTAATAACTCAATAAATAAAAAGGGGGTTGGGACATGAAGTTAACAATAGATAAACTGCCTCTGGACTTGGATGTAAGGTGTGGGTGGAATGGGGTGGGGTAGGTGCAAGGATAATGTTATGTTTTCTCTGAGATGTAATATAAAGTTTTCTTTGTATGATGATATTTTTATGAAATAAAATACAGTTAAAAAAAAAAATGAAATGACAGAGTTCAATTTTTTTAGGATCCGTAGGTGTATGCCATCTGGTCCAGGTACTTTGCAACTAATACGGGATGGAGATGTGTCACCATAGTTGGTATGCCCCAAGATAGTTTCTACTACTATCTTAGGGAGTTGACCCCAATTTTGAGGTCTACACTATACTTATTAAGATCCTCATGGTAACAATCAATTATCTGCATATTTTTTATTCATGTACATTTTCTGTTAATTTATACAATATATATTATTATATTGTACAGTCATAGCCCTCTTGTTTTCCAGCTTATAGGGACAGATGGGGTTGTTTGTTCTTTGTCTATTCCCGGGAACTGTGATGCTCCTGTTGCCCTCCCCTTCCCCCCATCTTCTACGATGCGGGGGTGGAGGCAGGTATAGATCGCAGCTCATCATCACCACGCCTCCCACGCTGTACGTGTGATGTCACTACGGTGGCACTCCACGAGGGAACAAAATATTTGTTTTTAATAACAAAATATGTTTTATATCAATTTACTATGTTTTCATGCAACAGGCCAACTATTGGTTATGCACTTCATGTAGGCAACTTTCACACTGAGGTGCTTTACAGGCACTATAGCGCTAAAAATATTGACTACTAAGCCCCTGTATAAAGCGCCTCTCCTGTCACTCCAGTGTGAGAACCCGAGGGCATTCACACTGGAGCGGTGCGCTTGCGGGACGTTCAAAAAAGTCCTGCAAGCAGCACCTTTGAGGAGCATTTAGAGCGGTATATTCACCGCTCCTAAAGCTCCCCTGCCATTGAAATCAATGGACAGCGCCTGCGAAGCATCCCGCTAGCGGCCGAAAAGCACCGCTAAAATGTTGGTAAAGCGCCGCTAAAACTAGCAGCGCTTTACCGCCGATGCCCCTGCATCTCTGTGTGAAAGTGCCCTTCAAGTCCCAAATCCTCCCCTTATTTACATCTGGTCTAGGTACTTTATTCACATTTATTCTGTCTAAATATTTCTGGACCATACCACTTTTGAGCCATTGTGGATCATTTGGGGCTATGCCAAAACCATCCCCGTTATGGCCATGAGCTCTCCCATGCTCCTTTGTATACACAGAGCTAAGGCTCGATTCACACCTATGCATGTTGCTTTTGAGCATTTTTGGAGCTTTTTTTGTCATGCTTGCCACGTTTTTGAGCAGCGTTTTTGTAGCGTTTTTACAGCGTTTTTGCGGCGTTTTTGCCGCGTTTTGCTTTTTTTTTTTTTTTTTTTTATTACAGTTTTTTTTTTAGACTGTATACAGTCTAAAAAAAAATGTAAAAAAAAACGCCAAAAACGCTGCAAAAACGCTGCAAAAATGGTGCACTTGTGTTTTTGATGCTGGTCCATTGAATTCTATTATATGCAAAACGCTGCATTTTGCATGAAAAAAGTCCCTGACCCTTTCCAAAAATGCAGAGGTACAAAAAGGCATTGATGTGAACATGTTCCATAGGAACCCATGTTAAAAAATTCCCATGCATTTCTGCAAAATGCAAAATGCATCAAAAAACTCGCTAGTGTGAATGGAGCCTTAAGAAGATATTTAATACATTTGCCTTCTCTTTGTCCCCAGTCACCCAGTCTAGATTATTTTGTAAAGGGCCTGCATGTTCAGACCTGACCATTTTACAATTGATATATTCAAAGAATTTTTGGGGGTTTGTCCTACTATCTTTTGCAATCTGTCATTCGTTTTGAATGTTTGCATCCTTGATTTCCTTTTTACAAATTCTGTTATATTCTTTGTAACATTTAAACGATGATAGTGTTCCTTCTTTTTTATATTTAGCTCTTTTCTTATTATACATAGATTTTTTTACTTTGGCCGTGAGCCACATAGGTTTTATTTTTTAGCCTTTTAAAATGATTGCCCATGGGAATTTACTTTGCAGTGAGTTCACAACATACAGTCTTTTTGACGAATTCCCATTTTTGTTCTGTGTCCATCGATGCAAATATTCCCTCCCAGTCTAGGTCTTGGAGAGCAGCCCTCATCCTTGGAAAATTTGCTCTCTTAAAGTTAAGTGTTTTTATATTTACAGTATGAGTTTGATGCTTACAGCTAACATTATATGAAATCATGTTATGGTCATTGCTACCCAGATGTTCTTTTATATGAACATTAGTAATAAGCTCTGCATGGTTTGAGATTACCAGGTTCAACAGAGCATCATTCCTAGTCGGGACCTCTATGAACTGCGCCATAAAAATGTCTTGTAATAGGTTTATACATTTTTTACCTGTATCGGCAGTTCCATTACACCAGTCAATCTCTGGTATTGTTAAAATTCCCCATTATTATCACTGTCCCAGCCCTTGCAGCCCTTTCTAACTGTGCAAGGTGCTGAGTCTCCACCTCCTCATAAACACTGGGTGGCCTATAACAGACTCCAATGATGACTTTTGAAGTATGCACACCCATGTGCAGTTCCACCCATAATGCTTCAGCTTCATCACACTCTCCATCAACTAGTTTCTCTTTCACACTCACATTGAGATCACTTCTCACATAGAGACAGACACCACCACCACTCTGTTTTACCCTGTCTTTCCAAAAGAGAGCATAGCCAGGAATAGAGTGGGAAATGGTTAAATGGTCACTGAAGCACAGCAGAAAGTAAAAGGAATTCTCTCCAAACTAGGGGAAATCCCCTCTTAGACAGCTGTCACAGTGTCCTTATTAGAAGATTTCTTCTCACCTCCTGTTCCTGTAACAGCTGTGAAATTTTAAATTCCAATTCACTTTTTGTACTGGACACATTGTTCACCTGGACACATAGAGGGTGAATCTCCCCAGTGTGGATACAGACAGCAATAAAGTGGGTGTGGTTAAAGGTGGGTGTTGTTAAATTTTGATGGCCAGGAGTTGACAATTTGATGGTCAGGGGGAGCCAAACTGGAGCAAGGGAATTAGTGGATACCAGCACTGGTCGGCAGGATTTAGTCTGGATCTGTGGGATGCTAGGGTTTGAATAAAATCTTGAGATGGTCCTTCCTATTCCGGGATAGTTGAGAGGTATGTACACTTTTTGAGCAGAATATTATATATCTGCAAAAAGCCTAAAAAGTAGGACAAAGCCAAATAACATATAATGATCCTTGTATTTAGCAAATACATTACTATGTCTGCTGTTAACAAATCCCCTAAAATGTAACATCAAGAATGGAATAGAAGTGTGACCACTAATGGCACAGATTAGCCTGCTGATTCCCTATCTTCAACCATCATCTTTCTGGTTTCCTAATGTTCTTCTGTTGAAGGAATCCACTTGACAGTATGATAGTAATGCATAGAATTAATTAATTGGAAGATGTTTCTCAATTAGGAACTTTTATCCTAATGATGTTGTTTCAGCAAGAGGCTACTCTGTTGAATTAAAAGCCTTCTTGAATTCTAAGAAAAGCAGCAAACACAGGTTAAGGACATAATTAGCATTGTCATTTATGTACAGCCATTATTAAATATGTGGAAAGTAGAGAAGTGGATTCACAATCAGACAAGGCCAACCAACACATCTTAGATTAACCCTTGTATCTTTTATCTCAGTTGAATAGTATCCTATTGCATGACCAGTGGTATATATATAGTTTATTCTGCAGTAGATAGATATGAAAAAAAGAATGACTGAGTGCATAGATCTTTCAGCACCCTGGAAAATTTCTGTAAAAAATTCTGTGTCGATTGTACACTTCTCAGTTACTGCTAGTCATTTGGTTGTAATTATCACAGCCATATTTTGCCCCTCCAGGCCACTGTAATTATGTGGCTCCATGACCACAAACCTACACTAATCAGCCATAACATTATAATGACCCACCTAATAATGAGTAGTCCCCCTTTTGTCACCAAACAACCCTGATCCATCATGGCAAGAACGCCACTAGACCGCTGAAGGTATGCTATCTGGCACCAAACCATCAGTAGCAGATCCTTTAGGTCCTGTAAGTTGTAAGGTAGAGCCTCCATGGATTGGACCATTCTTGAATGGCAGAACCAAGGTTTTCCAGCAAAATATTGCCCAAAGCATCACATTACTTTTGCCTGATTGCCTTCTTCCCATACTGCATCCAGGTGCCATCTTTTCCCCAGGTAAGCGATGCCAATGCATCTGATCATCCACATGACGTAAAAATAAAATATGATTTATCAGATTAAGCCACCTTTTTCCATTGCTCCGTTGTCCAGTTTTAATGCTCATGTGCCCACTGCAGGTGCTTTTGGATGTGGACAGAGGTCAGCATGGACCCTGGGCTATGAAGCCCCATACACAATAAACTACAATGTCCATTTTTTCTGCTTTTAACACAACAACTTCATGGACAACATGTTTACTTGCTGCCTAATATATCCCACCAACATTCAGATGTCTTTGTACCAAGATAACCAATGTTATTTACTTTACCTGTCAGTGATCTTAATGTGGGATCAGTGTATATGGTTGAACATTTTCCAGTATTATGTACTTAATACGTGGAAAAAATGTGTACTGCTTGAAAGAAAAACAAAAAACATTTTAAGATAAGATATATAAAGAAGTACAAATACATAACCAAAAACACAACCATGCCAATACTGTAGCCACCTATGCTTACAACACATATAGTATGTATAAATGGTTCAAATTTAAAAAACTTTAAATCTGAACTCCAGATGAACAGCAGATGGGGTAGATGAAGTACGTATATAGAAAATGTTTACCTGCCAAAAAAACATGCATTTTCTCTGCTACAGTTCAGTAATACTTACAGGTCTTGTCCCTTCCCCATCCTGTGAATGGACAGTGAAAAAGAAACAGCAAGCTCATGGTGGTGTTTATACAACTGGCCTGCAGATGTCACTATTTACAATTGTTAGTTATATAATACTTTCAATACTCTGTACAAGTTAGTTCCAGTCCCTGTTCCTGTTATTATATACTTGTGGATGTCTGAAACTGTTAATAAAGCAATCTCTAACTACTTTGTCTCCCAGACTGCAGGACTCAGATTGGTGACAAGTACTATAACAGCCGCCACTGAGGAGCCGATGATCAAATACCACCAAGAGAAAGCTCTATTTGTGGGAAAAAAAGGACATCAATTTTGTTTGTGTACAACGTTGCATGACCGCGCAATTGTCAGTTAAAGTATCGCAAAAAATGACCCAGTCAGGAAGGGGGTAAATGAGTAGCTGCCAACATGAAATAAGTGTTCACACACAGTGACAATATATATAACAAATGATGTGGCGCTACCTCAATACAATACAGTGGATTTACTTCAATAAATAAATGATTATTCGTGCAAACAGTACATAATATTTAACTCTATATTGCAGATACTCAAATGAAGTGTTTGTTTCTGCATAAACAATTCCAATAAATTATATAAAGTGCTCTGTGCAAAAAAATTCATGTTCATATAGAGATGTCACCTTCCAAAGTGCACACATAAATAATGTTCAAATTCTGTCAAATTGAAGAACTTCCACCATCCGTGATCATAGTGTGCCCCAGCCTCTCACCTCAGGGAAAGACCCCTACAGGTCTACTCACACTTCTGGTATCACTTTATAGGTGTCAGCAGCCGCAGGCTCCTCCTCCTTGAAACACTCAGAAACCATAAGCTTCTCGATATATATAGGGAATTCTAATGGATACTTTATATCTCATCTCCTCCACGCTCCTCTGCAATAGTCTGTGTGTCTGAGCACCCTAATGTGACATGTAGTGGCAACTTCTGACCCAAGAACAGATTTTGAACTGTCATTTGGAGTAGTAGCAACCAGTTCCCTTTGATGAATGTATAAACAACCTTTAGGTCCAAATATCTGTAATTGTTGACTGGTTAGCTCTTGGGAGCTAGCTCCAAAAATCTTCACGTTTGGAGTTCACTCCTTTACATCAGTGTCCCCAGCCCCTCTTCACATCACAGCTTCCCATTACATCACAGTCCCCCCTTTATATCATTGTCCTCAGTTCCCCTTCACAATGATGTCTTCAGCCCCCCTTTACATTACAGCCCTCCTTTACACCAGAGTCCTCCCTTTATTTCAGTGTTATCATCCCTTTCGTCCAATCCCCACCCCTACTACATGGACTGGTGTCTTTTAGCAACCAGACTAAATATGTTACTATGTAATCCCCCATTTAAATCATAGCCCCTCTTCACATCACAGTTCCCCCTTTACATCATTGTCTTCAGCCCTCTTCACATCACAGCCCCCTTTATATCACAGCCACCCCACCCCATTACATCACAGTCCCCTCTTTACATCAGTCTTCGGGATCAAATTAAGCAGGGTCAACCGATGACGTCACATCCGACCTGTGATGGTGGATGTTAACACGCGCTTCCAGGTTCATGTTTTTTGTGTCTGCAAATACCTTTTACCAAGTGAGTGTAACCTATTTTTAAACACAATTTTAATAAAGTGGAATTATGAGAGCTTTGCCTTGTTCGTCTCTTTATCCATGAGAGACACCTTATACACCTTCCTGCCCAGACCAATTTTCAGCTTTCAGCGCTGTCGCAATGTGAATGACAATTGCGCGGTCATGCTACACTGTACCCAAACCAAATTTTTATAATTTTGTTACCACAAATAGAGCTTTCTTTTGGTGGTATTTGATCACCTCTGGGATTTTTATTTTCTGCTAAACAAATAAAAAAAGACCAAAAATTTTGAAAAAAAAATGTTTTTTTTGTTTCTGTTACAAAACTTTGTAAATAAGTAAGTTTTCTCCTTCACTGAGGGGCACTGATGGGGCTGCACTGATGGGCACTGATAAGGTGGCACTGATGGGCACCGATGAGGTGGCACCAATGAGGTGGCACTGATGAGGTGGCACTGATGATGGGCACTATTATGCGGCACTGATAGGCGGCACTGATGGGCACTGATAGGTGGCACTGATATGCAGTACTGATGGGTACACATAGGTGGCACTGATGGGCACTGAAAGGCAGCACGGATGGGTATGGATGGGCACTGATAGATGGCACTGATGTACACTAATAGATGGTACTGATGGATGCCAATCAGTGCCAAACAATAATGCCTGCCAATCAGTGATGCCCATTGTGGGCACTGATTGGCATCCATTGTGGGAACTGATTGGCATCCCTGGTGGTCTAGGGTGGCATACCTGGTGGTGACTAGTGGTGGCATCCCTGGTGGTCCTGGTGGCGTCCCTGGTGGTCCAGTGTGGGCATCCTCGGGGGTGCTGTGCTGATAATCAATCAGCACAGACCCCCCCCCCGTCAGAGGAGCAGCCAATCGGCTCTCCTCTACTCGCGTCTGACAGACGCGAGTGAGGAAAAACCGATCAACGTCTCTCCCTGTTTACATCGTGATCAGTGGTGATTGGACATGGCTGATCACGTGGTAAAGAGTCTCTGTCAGAAACTCTTTAGCTAGATCGGGGTTGCGGTGTGTCAGACTGACACACCTTAACAACGAACGCCGCAATTCGCACCCCCGGGGGCACGAAGCGACTTGGTATCCCGGCGATGTCATATAATGTTCGGTCAGGATATCGCAAGCACTTTGCCGATGTCATATTGCTATATGGCAGGTGACAAGTGGTTAATAAAGCACTTTATAACTACTGTGGCAGAGCGTTGCCCCTGCCAGGGTCTAGAAGGAGGTTGGGACACAGAATTCTCAACCGGACAGGTTGAGGGGCTCCAGGGAACTTGTAACATGAAGAGGAAACTTGTCTTTCAGTTTCCTCAGTTTGTTTTGGGACCTGGAGCCTGGAGATTTCAAAGTGATCCGGTGGAATAAAAGCTCCAATCCTGGGTCTAGGTATTCAGAACAGCCAGCATACTGATTGGTCAGAAGTGTGCTGGGCTTTTAGTTGTAACCTGACCATGGTTCTGAGCTCCACCCCCGCAGACAGGAAGTCTAGCCCAGGAGTCAGGAGGGCTCCACGTGGGAGCCAGTGGCTGCTAGCTCTGTGCACCAAGTTGGTTGGTGAACAGTCTGTAGGAGACAGACAAGGGCCTGGAGTGTAAGGCCAGAGCAGTAGTGCTGCACGTGAGAGTCAAAAGCGCTGAATTTTGTTTATGTTGAAGGAGAAGGAATGCTGAAAACCCCTGCGAGGGAAACCTGTGTTTATGTTTGCTGAACTTTCTTTAAATAAAAATGGGCAAACAAAGCCCTTAAAAGAAGAAACAATGAGTGGCGATGTTCTTAAAGTTCTACACTTGGAGTGAACCCCTTATACTACTTTGCCTCCCAGACGAAAGGACACAACACTCACATCTCCCTCTCTGCTCTTTCCACATATCACCCAACAGCTATGTGCACTGCAGCACAAATGGCTAGCTCAGGATCACGAGACTGGATCAGAAAGGATTAAAAAAAAATCTTTTTTTACAGCTTAGGCAGAATAGGCAGAAGGAGGTGGGGGGACATTTTTAAGAACAGTTATGCCGCGTACACACGGTCGGACTTTTCAGCTACAAAAGTCCGACAGCCTGTCCGACATACTTCCGGCGTACCTTCGGCGGACTTGCGGCAGACTTTCTAACGAACGGACTTGCCTACACACGACCACACAAAAGTACGACAGCCTAGTACGCGGTGACGTACACCAAGTCCGACGAGACTATAAAACGGAAGTTCAATAGCCCGTACGACACCCTTTGGGCTCCTTCTGCTAATCTCGTGTTTATCTCGTGTTAGTAGAAGTTTGGTGAGAGACGATTCGCACTTGTGAGACTCGTATTTTTCAGTTCGTTTTAACTGTTGTTCAGTCTGTGCTTGTGAGGTTTGTATCTGCTTTTCAGTGCGTTTGGTCAGTTGGCATTGAGAAATCTTTGTTTTATTGTCCGCTCGTTCCTGATTTTCAGGTCGTTCTTCACAGGCCTTGCTGTTCTTCAGTGCGTTCTGTTAAGTGCGTTCTGACCAGCCGACCGTTTTGAAGCCATGTTACCTGTACGTATTCGTCGTCGAGCTCGTGCATTGTATGTGCTTGGTGCTGTAGTTTATTCTTCAGACCAAGACCAGTCCATGAACAGGGCGAGGAGGAGTTCATGGACCAAGAATTGGTTGCTCCAGCGTGACCAGTTCTGTCACATGCCATTGCTCCGTGAGATCCGTGAGAATAATCCTGAGGATTTCAGGAACTTTCTCCGGATGACGGACCCAGTTTTTGACCGTTTGTTGGCTTTGCTGACCCCCTATATCAGCAGGCAGGATACCTGCATGAGGCAAGCCATCACTCCGGAGCAGAGGCTAGTTGCCACGTTGCGGTACTTGGCGACAGGGAGAAGCCTGCAGGACCTCAAGTTCTCGACAGGCATCTCCCCCCAGGCTCTGGGGATCATTATCCCAGAGACCTGTTCTGCCATCATCCAGGTCCTGCAGAAGGACTATATTAAGGTAAGATATTTTTCTTTTATTAGCATCACATGTTCTTTTATGTAATCTTTGATAATGTAATGTATTTCTTGCTTCAAACACTACTTACCATCATTGCAATATAGTGTGAATGTCCCCTTTTTATCCTCACACATGCTGAATTTTTTTCCTGTTATTTTTTGTCATGCATGTATATTTTCCTTCAATAACCTCCCCAGCATGCAATGATGGGAACATATCCACCTAGTCTACTCATTTTGAATGTATTTTGTTTGAGTGTATTTAGTGTGCTTATAATTAGCAATTAGCTAGATTTACCAACCCCCCCCCCCCTAAACTCACTCCAAATAGTGTGCTGATAATTAGCAATTAGCTTGATTTCCCAACCCCCCCCCCACCCTCGTAAAAATTTGCTTGAATGTTCTGTGGTGTTGATTTGTCTAAAGCAAATATATGTTGCACTTTGCAAAATGCATGTGCACTCTACAAGTGCATTTGTTCCAGTGCTTTAGTAAATTCGCAGAAGCTCTGCTGATTTCCATCATCAAATCATATGCAAGCCACAAAGTGTTTTCATTAATTGCCCTTGCATGTGATTGTGTACTCCTTGCAACATGAATGCCTTTTTACCTTACCTCATTTACTGTAAGCTGGTTAGCAACTGCACCTGCAGAGTGCGACAACTGCAGTCTTGTAGCCTTTTTAGTCCCTAAATTCCTGCGTGTCCTAAAAGTAATCTTTTTTAGGGATTTCACAACCCCCTAAAATGTAATCAATGTTCCATCAGAGGGGGTGAGCAATCTGATAAGTGTGCCTTTCCATATTAGTTATTCCAGAAGAATTAAATTATTTAATGTTATACTGATGCTGGGGAATAATGTTTTTATTTGTATAATTTTCTTGCAATGTTAGCTTCAAAATTAATGATTTTGGTTTTCTTGTTTGATTCCCCAGTTTCCTTCAACGCCACAGGAATGGCAGACTGTGGCATCCCATTTTGCCAGCCGTTGGCACTTTCCCAATTGTGGAGGGGCTATAGATGGGAAACATGTCCACATCGTGCCACCACCCCATTCGGGGTCATACTATTTTAATTATAAGGGGTTCCACAGTATTGTTTTAATGGCGGTGGTGTCGGCACACTATGAATTTTTATATGTGGACGTGGGGAAGAATGGCCGGATGTCGGATGGAGGAGTATTTGCCCAGACGGAGTTCTGCCAGCGTCTCCAGAGTGGTGGCCTGGGATTGCCACCTGATGCGGATAACGTGGAAGGACTCCCCTTTGTCTTCATTGCCGATGAAGCCTTCGCTCTCAGCAAGCACCTCATGAGGCCATTCCCCCAAAGAACCCTCACCCCGGAGAGGAGGGTTTTTAATTTCCGGCTGGCCAGAGCTAGAAGAGTGGTTGAGAATGCGTTTGGAATTCTGGCCAGCCGGTTCCGCCTGTTTCAAACATCCATTAATTTGGCGGAATACAAACTTAATTTTATCATTTTATCGTGCTGCATTCTGCACAACTTTTTACACAAACATTCTGTAAATTATATAGGAACAGTTGGGCCTGAGGCCGGACTTATAGATGACAACCTTACGGGCCTGGATACTGTCCGTACTGGCTTGGCCCCCCAAAGTGCCCGTCAAGTTAGACAGCAATATGTTAATTATTTTATGGGTAGGGGGGCCATTGCAATGGGCCAGGATATTTAATTTTTTAAAATAAAAAAAATATTGATGAAATCTGGAATTATATTTATTGCTTGCCTTTCTTTTGGGCTTTCTCCTAGGTTATGGTCGAGCAGTTGTAGTGCCAACTGTATTTTCCTTTTAAATGTCTAAATAAGCTCCATTGCCACTGTAAACAACTTTTTTACAATTATAACCAAACTGATACTGAGCATTGAAATAACAAACCACACATTTATTTAATTCCTATAAGGAGATGTTTTTATTAATCGTTGTTATGCATTCAGTTATGCATTTAGTAGAAAATGTTCATAGACAAAAATATAATGATATCTTAATAATTAGCAAAAATATTATTATATTTAAATATTTCTACATAATCCACAAAAAAATTTTTTTGCCTTTTTGATTTTCGCAAACAGGCTTTTTTTGATTTTTTTTTTTTTTGGTTTTTTGGAAAATCAAGTTTTTTCATTTTTTTATTTTTTTTTTGAAAATCAATATTTTTTTTTTTTTGTTTTTTTGAAAATCAAGTTTTATCTTTTTTTTGTTTTTTTTAAAATCAAGTTTTTTTTTTTTTTTTGGTTTTTTTAAAATCAAGTTTTATCTTTTTTTTGTTTTTTTTAAAATCAAGTTTTATCTTTTTTTTGGTTTTTTTAAAATCAAGTTTTATCTTTTTTTTGTTTTTTTTTAAAATCAATTTTTTTTTTTTTTTTTCAAAATCAAGTTTTATCTTTTTTTTGATTTTTTTAAAATCAAGTTTTATCTTTTTTTTTGTTTTTTTTAAAATCAAGTTTTTTTTTTTTTTTTGTTTTTTTGAAAATCAAGTTTTATCTTTTTTTTGTATTTTTTAAAATCAAGTTTTATCTTTTTTTTGGTTTTTTTAAAATCAAGTTTTATCTTTTTTTTGTTTTTTTTAAAATCAAGTTTTATTTTTTTGTGGATTTTGTATGTATTTTCTAGAAACAGCCCTCCTTTTTTAAATTATGTTAAACAGCCATATATGTTCAGCCAAAAAAAAAAAGAGAAGGCCCAGAATGGGGTCAGCAAAACAGGAAATGAAGGACATGATCGATGTTTTGGGCTTTCAAAAAGGGCATTTAGATTCTACCCAAAACATCAATCATGTCCTTCATTTCCTGCTGCATACGATCCAGCCGATTACGCATTTCATCGATCTCCCTGTTCCAGGCCATTATTTGACCAATTAGCCGTTGGGCACTGTCTGAGGTGAAATAGTCACTTCTTGTACCTAAAGTGGAATGAAACCAAAAAATGTGTTTAGAAATATGCACACATACATAGTTTACCTTACCATAATAAAGCTGTTGTCTCAGACACTGACCTGGTGGGGTGCCCATGTAGCATAATTCCTCCACATCCTCGGGGGTGGCACTGTTGCTTGAATCAAGCACAACCAGATCCCCTAAAATAGAGTAGAAAAATTACATTAAAGAAAAGACAGCCATGCATAGATTACCGTAAGCTGGTGTGTCAGACACTCACCTGGTGGGGTGCCCATGTCGCCCACCTCTCCTTCCTCCACATCCTCAGTGGGACTTGGGCTGATTTCCCAATCATGTTGTTTGGCTTGGGGTGGACTGTCTTCTTGTTGGCTGAGTGATTTTTCCCCTATGTGAAACAAAAAATCAGTAATCTACTTAGCACACAGATATTTTAGTACATAGTAATTTTCAAACATTTGGAGTGAAGTGGTTTGTGTAGAGTTCCTATTTTACCTCAATATTAAAAATTATAAAGACATATCGGATAGATAGATATCTAGATATCAATATCTCGAAATATAGTTAATAATCTTTTGATCTCTCTCTCTCTCTCTCTCTCTCTCTCTCTATATCTGGAACAAAATCTAAATATATAACTAAATGTAAAGAAAAAAAAAGATAACTTAAAATATTACAAAAGAATGTTTTACATTTCTATATCTATCTATCTATCTATCTACCTATCTCTATCTCTCTCTCTCTCTCTCTCTCTCTCTCTCTCTCTCTCTCTCTCTCTCTCTATATATATCTATATATATCTATATCTATATATATCTATCTATCTATCTATCTATCTATCTATCTATCTATCTATCTATCTATCTATCTATCTATCTATCTATCTAGATAGATATCGATATATATATATATATATACACACATATCTATAGATATATCTATAGATATGTAACAAGGTTTATTAAAAGATCGTTTGAAACGATGAGCAAAAAAATCGTATAGGAAGGAAAAGCACATGGAGCAGTATACAAGGTAATAAACACAAGAGAAAAACACGACAAGTACTTACTTTTTTTCAGCACTTTAAGGATCCGTCTGTATTGATCCGGCTCCCTGAGCTTGAGGTCAGACCATCTTTTGCGAAGTTGATCCTTGGAGCGCTGGACCCCAAAAGAAGCCTGCAAAATGTCCACCACCTTCGCCATTATTTTGGCCTTGCGCAAATTTGGCCGGGCGTACGGCCCATACTTCCCATCATAGTCCTTTTTTTGAAGAATGGCCACCATCTCCACCATCTCTTCAAAACTCATATTAGAGGCCTTAAATCTAGGCCTCACAGATCTGGTTGACGTTCCAGCCTCCGGGCTTTTTTCGCTACCTGAGGTAGATAACATGTCAGGTGTCTCCGCCATTATTTACCCCACTACGCGCCGTAACTAAAAATGGGCGGAGAACATGAGTTAAAATCGAACGTCAGGGGCGGGCGACGCAGGCGGAGTTTCACACATGCGTAGTGTATAAAGAGGGGCCTTGCGCACGTGTCGTACGTACGTTCTGTGCGTCGAATTAGGGGGCGGAGAACATGAGTTAATTTTGAACGTCAGGGGCGGGCGACGCAGGCGGAGTTTCACACATGCGTAGTGTATAAAGAGGGCCCTTGCGCACGTGTCGTACGTACGTTCTGTGCGTCGAATTAGGGGGCGGAGAACATGAGTTAATTTTGAACGTCAGGGGCGGGCGACGCAGGCGGAGTTTCACACATGCGTAGTGTATAAAGAGGGCCCTTGCGCACGTGTCGTACGTACGTTCTGTGCGTAGGTGATAGTGGACCAGGACGTTACAAAACGAAGGTAATTTTAAATAATTTTTTTTTTTGGTTTTAGGTCATGACTTTGTAGCAAGCGGCCTATATGGCTTGATAGATTGATGAGGCCTACATAGGGAGAAGATGATGAGGGGTTAGCAGAAACCTAATAATAAGTGTTTTTTGTCTTGTGACTTTATCTTTTCCAGATATAATGAATCCCCTATTTAAGGATCCAGAGTTCCTTACAGCTTTCATAGCTAAATATCGAGAGATGAGGAATTTGTGGGAGGTGAAACACCCTCAGTATTATGCAAAGCATGTGAGGAAGTCAACGCTGGAGAGACTTCTGTCCTTTGTCCAGGCGACCATCCCGGAAGCAACAATGGAGACATTGCTCAAGAAAATTGGGGTCTTGAGGAATATGTATAAGAGGGAGCATAAGAAGATCCAGGAATCAATGAGATCAGGAGCATCAGCAGATGATGTTTATGTACCCAGGCTGTGGTACTACAATCAACTCCGTTTTCTTGATGACCAGAATGAAGCTAGGGCATCACTTTCAACCCTTCCCTCCACCCTTCCCTCCACCCCAGCAGAGGCTGATGAGGAGCAAGCTGGGTCTTCCATCCTGGATGAATATGACCATCTGGAGTCAGGTAAATTATATTAACAAATATTTACTGTACTAATATTAATGATGTTAACTGGATGTTATAATTGTCTAAAATAATTTTGGCCTCAAAATTGTGTATACATATCAATTGACAGGAGTGGCTAAATATGTTTGGCACCTGCTATAAAAAATTAGGGTGTCTGATTAGACTCTTTTATTAAAGAGATGTATTCACATTGAATTTGCTAGTCATGAGAAGCAAATTGTGTGGCATTGATGAACCCCAAATAAATAAATAAAACTATGTCCTTTTTTTATACACAGGATGAGTCCATCCAGGAGGAATGTGTGGAAAGTGGCAGGCAGGAGGAGACCGGGCCCATGGACAGCCTGGAGGAGGGCGGATTCTCCATCATCCTGGAGGAGGCTGGGCCCAGTGTCAGGCAGGAGGTGGCTGGTCCCAGTGAGGTGGCTGGTCCCAGTGAGGTGGCTGGGCCAAGTGAGGTGGCTGGGCCAAGTGAGGTGGCTGGGCCCAGTAGGAGCATGACCCAATCACAAGTGCTTCCCCTCCACCTTCCCAAAAAAAGGGCCAGGAAGGGGACGGTCACACAGGAGGCATCCCTGCGCCTCATGCAAGAGGCCACCCGTTTTTTGAAGAGCCCCCCCGAAGCGGAAGAGTCCTATGGCTGCTACTTAGCCAGCAGGCTTCTTCAAATGGATTGGGAGCAGCGCCTCATTTGTGAGCGACTATTTGGGGAAACAATCCAGAAGGGGCTGCAGGGCACGCTAACACGAAACACCCAACTACATGAGGCAGCCCCCCCTCCTCCTCCTCCTCCTCCTCCTGCCACAACTGAAACACCAGAGCCACAGCCTCCAAAGAAGGCTACAGGGAAGGCTTCAGGGAAGGCTGCAGGGCAGCGTGGAGGAAAGGCTGCAGGGAAGAGAAGAAAGTGATGACTTGGGTTCAGTCTGGTCTGACAGAAGACGCAGGCTGTTGTAGTACCACAGTCTGGGGACATCTATATCATCTGCTGGTGCTGTTGATCTCTGGGATTCTTGGACCAGATTGTGCTCCCTCTTATATGGACTCCTCAAGATCCCCATTTTCTTGTACACATACTTTTTCCAGCGTTGACTTCCTCTTTATTTTATTTAGACCATAAATAAATGGATATTTTTTGAGTTTAGGTTTTTTTATTTTAAATCATAGATTTTAGACACAATGTTTTAAATTAACAAGGGACAACAATCTCATTGATTTTGCAAAAACACAACAAAAATAGATTAAAATAATGTTAATAATGTTCGAGTGGTAAGTATTTAAAAAAAAAAAGATACATAACCAAAAACGGTTCTTTGGGTTAACTTTATATAAAAAAAATAACAAATCACTATAAAAACAAAAATTATAAAGGGTTCTTTGTGGTAACTTTACAAACATTAAAAAATTTTTTAAAAATATATATAAAAATGGGTTCCCTGTGGTAACTTTACAAAAAAATTTAGAGATAAACAGAAAAAAAGTTCCACAACAATCATAAAATAAATATCTGGATAAAAATTACAAGAAAAGATGACTCCACCAAAAAAAAAAAAAGTTTAAAAAGTATTATTAGTATGGAAACATTGTTTTGAAAAAGCATACCATGTCATTCATGAGATCAAAGAGAAAAAGAATCCAGAAATCTGTTTGGGAGAACTCTGTTTGAATATGAACAGCAAAACATCTTCGTTCTTTATAGCATTCGTAAAGAAGACATTAAATGCGCTGCATTCAACGATCACAGATTTTGCAGCGTGAGGAATGTGCTACCTACAATACGAACACTAGTTTTACTAGACCGAGTGCTTCCGTTCAGTTTTTGCTTATGAGCATGCGTCTTTTTTTTGTCCGTCGGACTAGCATACAGACGAGCGGACTTCGGGGTCCGTCGTAGTTACGACGTAAAGATTTGAAGCATGTTTCAAATCTAAAGTCCGTCGGATTTGAGGCTAAAAAAGTCCGTTGAAAGTCCGGAGAAGCCCACACACGATCGGATTACCAGCCAGCTTTAGTCCGTCAGCATCCGTTGGACTTTTGTAGACGAAAAGTCCGACCGTGTGTACGCGGCATTAGACTTTTCTTTCACTTTAAGTATTAAAAGAGTAGAGCACAGAGTAAGGCAACCTTATTTAGAAATCTTGAATGAATAATACAATTCTGACAGGTGCTGTACTCTATGAGCTTATTAACACTGGTGTTCAGCCCTCTGCAGCATGCGGAGCCATAGGTTTATTTTTTTAACTAGCAATGCGCAGCGTTCAGGCAGCCCATATAGAGTGAATGGATACGCATTGGCTGTATTTACTCACCCACAGTTTGACAGGTATATAGAGACAAGCGCACAAGCTCTGTCCCTGGGTCTATGCATCCGTCCTGATATACCTGTTTAGCTTTGCCAAAGTAATACTGCTCTAGGTGAGTGACCGACTCTCACATGCTGTGAACTGGAACTCAGGGTACTGCACAGCTCATCTGTAAGATTCAGTAGCATGCACAAATCCGGAATTTAGCTGCACTCTTTGGTATATTTATTGAAGCATTAAAATCACATCACAGGTATGACAGGAACATTAAAAAGTGATGCGTTTGCGTTAAAGTCAGCGCTTACCTGTTCACTTCCTGGATTTACACAGACACACAAAAGGCACACCTCCAGCTCTGCAGCCCTGCAGTTCTCATTGGCCCTCTTATGACTCACCCCCTCCCTTCCTGGCAAACTCTCACCAGAGTGAGAGAGAGAGCTGTGCATTATGTCATAAAAAGAAAAAATCTGCGCTAAATCTACACTTGAATATCTACTGAATTAAAAAGAATTCTAAATAAATCAAAAATTCAACAAAATATAAGCAGCCAGCACCAAGAGTCTACAATACAAAACCCAAAGTCATAAGATATAAATTAGTGCAGCGCTAAAATCATTAAACAAAAAACTTAGACATAATAAATTGGTGAAATCAAATTAAAAACAGAAAACTAAGGTGAAGGAGTTTACCAAGAATAGAATATGCTAAATATTGTGAAAACTAGATCACCTAGTGATATAATATTCAAATTGTAAATACATCAGATAAAAGTTATTGATATACACATAAACAAAGTGACAATATTGATCCTCTGACGTGGATCAATGTACTCCAAAATTACAGTATTCAAAATAACAGATAATGTGAGCCTATTATCCATAAGTGAAAATATGGTAACATGTGTGATAAATGTTAGCATAAGTCCCAGTAAGCTTGAAAAAAGAAAGATTGGCCAGTGAATATATACGATCAACACTTGGTGAGAAGAAGAGTCCCTTATCCAATGGGACGGAACACCCGAAGTGAGTACGTTTTCTCCTTACCAGATTAAAAGACCAATATGTTAGTCTCACCGAGCCCAGGGAATTAGGTCTCCCAAAAACCTTATAGACTATCCAGGGCTGTAGTAGCTGTATCACCAGAGAAAATACAAGGCATTGAGGGCTGCTCCATCTGTAGTTATCGGTGCCACTCAAAACATAAAAGCAGAAAGAGCTCCTATAGTGCAGTATGTAAGTAAAAATTTATTGAACTCAAGAAGAATTGCACTTACAAAAAAGCGGTTGAAATGAACGCAATCACAGGCGAGCATGTCAATGTGTCCGAACGGCGGCATCTCCCGAGGCTTCCTTTCACACGCTATCCGCTAACAAACCATCGGCCTACACTAACAAACCATCGGCCTGTCATAAGCCTAGGCTTTTTACCAGATAAGAAACAGGAAGTGGGCTGTATAAGGTATTTACTGGCAGAAAAAAATTGTTTTACTATCCAAAGTTAAAACAACAAGGGCAGAAGATTTAATAAATGGAAAGATGAAAAAATGACTGAAGATCCGCTTTAAGGTACTTCCTTTTACATCTTTCTGTATTTTCACTATTACCCATATTATAAATTCTATACCCTGTTTTTTGCTGCTATGTATCTGTAGTGTGCAGGCTTAAAAATTATATATTTATTTTATGGGACAGTTTTTAACCACTTGCCACCCGCCATATAGCAGAATGACGGTGGGAAAGTGGTTTCAATATCCTGACTGGGCGTCATATGACGTCCTCAGGATTTTAAGCCGCTGCGCGCCCCCCGGGGGCGCGCACCGCGGCGATCGTTGTTGCGGGGTGTCAGTCTGACACACCGCAACTCCGATCTAGGTAAAGAGTCTCTGACAGAGACTCTTTACCACGTGATCAACCGTGTCCAATCACGGCTGATCACGATGTAAATAGGAAGAGCCGGTGATCGGCTTTTCCTCACTCGCGTCTAACAGACGCGAGTAGAGGAGAGCCGATCGGCTGCTCTCCTGACAGCGGGGGTCTGTGCTGATTGTTTATCAGCACAGCCCCCCCTCGGATCCCACTCAGGACCGACCATCATGCCGCCCAGGACCACCAGAATGGCCATCCACACTAGACCACCAGGTATGCCCCCCCTAGACCCCCAGGGAAATACCAATTTGTGCCCAGGCAGCTGCCAATCAATGCCCAGGCAGCTGCCAATCAATGCCCACTCAAATGCCTACCACTGCCAGTGCCACCAGGGATGCCCCCCCAGACCCCCAGGGAAATACCAATTTGTGCCTAGGCAGCTGCCAATCAATGCCCAGGCAGCTGCCAATCAATGCCCACTCAAATGCCTACCACTGCCAGTGCCACCAGGGATGCCTATCAGTGTTGCATATCAGTGCCCATCAGTGCCAGGTATCAATGCCCTTCAGTGCCACCTATCAGTGCCCAGCAGTGCTGCCTATCAGTGCCCATCGGTGCCCAGCAGTGCCGCCTATCAGTGCCACCCATAAGAACCCATCTTTGCAGCCTTTCAGTGCCCATCAGTGCTGCCTATCAGTGCCCAGCAGTGCCGCCTATCAGTGCCCATCAGTACCCAGCAGTGCCGCCCATCAGTGCCCATCAGTGCCCAGCAGTGTCGCCTATCAGTGCCACCCATAAGAACCCATCTTTGCAGCCTTTCAGTGCCCATCAGTGTCGCATATCAGTGCCCATCAGTGCCACCCATGAGTGCCCATCAGTGCCGCCTATCAATGCCCATCAGTGCTGCATATCAGTGCTACCCATCAGTGCCGCCTACCAGTGCCCATCAGTGTCGCATTTCAGTGCCCATTGTCAGTGCCCACTCATTGGTGCCACCTCATCGGTGCCGCTTTATCAGTGCCAGTCAGTGCCGCCTTATCAGTGCCCATCAGTGAAAGAGAAAACTTACTTATTTACAAAATTTTATAACAGAAACAAAAGCAAAACTTTTATTTTTTTCAAATTTTTCGGTATTTTTTTTATTTGTTTAGCAAAAAATAAAAACCACAGAGGTAATCAAATACCACCAAAAGAAAGCTCTATTTGTGGGAACAAAATTATAAAAATTTAGTTTGGGTACAATGTTGTATGACCGCGCAATTGTCATTCAAACTGTGACAGCGCCGAAAGCTGAAAATTGGTCTGGGCAAGAAGGTGTCTAAGTGCCCTGTATTGAAGTGGTTAAATAAATGCAAGAGTTGATGAATAAAATCTTCCAACAGGAGCAAGCTGGGAGTTCTAAACTCTTTCATATAAAACCGAACTCTAGGAAGATATAAAAAAAAAAAAAAAACAAGTTAAAGCAACATCTTATTTATTAATACATCATTTAAATATATTTTTTTGAAATGTAAACAGTTTATGTACTTGAATGACTTGGTTGGCTTGGTTTCAGTCCCTGTACAGCAGAAATCAAGTGGGGAGAGGGAAAAGCAGCACGGTTCTCCAGTCAGGTGTGCTGTAGTGACATGATAGAGATGAGCTTGTCAGTCTGTAAGTTTCATTTTTCACTGTCCTGTAACATGCTGTTGAAGGGACAGGACCTGTAGGTGTTACTGAAATGCAAAGGAGAAGAATAAGGTTTCCTATCTTGCCAGACAGGGTTGTATTGTGTAACAGAACTGCATAAATTGCAGGACTAGATAGTCAGAAATATAAATCATTTGGCTAATAAAACCACTCACATATGTGTATTTCATCTGTGTATTTAGCTGCTTACCTGGAGTTCAACTTTGAAGACAAAAGATGTTCTTCCATGTATAGTATACACAGTATTTAGAAGAAGGATATTTCGAGGAGTCCTTGCTGCTGTGGTGGTTACTAAGCCTTTCACCAGGCTGCCCAGAAGACAAGTATACTGTACCTGGCATAATCTGCAAAATGTTTAAGATAAAAAAAAGCTGCAGTCTACTGTCACTCAGTCTGGGTATTTGCCATCGAAAGAAATGTATATATAATTTTGTATATACTTATTTAATATGTTTACGTTTTAAACGTACAATACTAAAAAATAATTTTCATTTTAGCCAAGTAAATATGAAACATTGCATATAAAATGTCTGCACCTGCTCATTAACCACTTGCCGACCAGCCGCTGTCATTATACTGCGGCAGGTCAGCACGATTCCGCGAGCCATCGTAGCTGCACTGCGGGGGTGCTGATGCTCGTGACCGGCGGTCGCGATGACAGCTGGCCACGAGCGATCGCCGGCATGACAGGCAGAACAGGGACGTGTGTGTGTAAACACACAAATCCCTGTTCTGTTCTGAGGAGATGCAGCTTGTGAGTTCCTAATAGCTAGGAACCACGATCTGTCATCTCCTATAGTCAGTCCCCTCCCCCTTCAGTTAGAACACACAGTCAGGGAACACAGTTAACCCCTTGATCGCCCCCTAGTGTTAACCCCTTCATTGCCAGTGACATTTATACAGTAATCAGTGCATTTTTATAGCACTGATCACTGTATAATTGTCAATCGTCCCAAAAATGTGTCAAAAGTGTCCGATGTGTCCGCCATAATGTCGCAGTCACGATTTAAATCGTGTAAAAAAAAATATTAATAAAAATGTCATAAATCTATCCCCAATTTTGTAGACGCTATAAATTTTGTGCAAACCAATCAATATATGCTTATTGCGATTTTTATTACCAAAAATATGTAGAAGAATACATATCAGCCTAAATTGAGAAAAAAAAATTATCTTTTTTTTAAAAAAATTGAGGCTATTTATTACAGCAAAAAGTACAAAATATTGTGTTTTTTTCAAAATTGTCTCTCTTTTTTTGTTTATAGCGCAAAAAATAAAAACCGCAGAGATAATCAAATACCACCAAAAGAAAGCTCTATTTGTGGGAAAAAAAGGACATCAATTTCGTTTGGGTACAGCATCGCACGCAGTGCTGTATCACAAAAAATGGCCCGGTCATTCAGCAGCCAAATCTTCCAGGGCTGAAGTGGTTAAGGAATGTGGAACATCATCTGAATAAAGGAGAGGCTCGATAGTGGAGATTTTTCTACATAAAGTTCTGTCAACCTTTTATTGATAAAGGAGCTAGTCTGGCGTTAAGGTGTTATAGGCGTTAATTTGAAGAATATTGGTTAAAAAATTATTCTAAAGGCTTAACTTTTATTTTTTATTTTTTTAAACAAACATGTCATAATTACATGCTCTGTGCAATGGTTTTGCACAGGGCAGCCCCCTTCCTCTTCTTCTTGGGTCCTCCTCTGTCTCTTTAGGCTCCTCCCTCCCACCGAGTGCATGCATATCAAGCTGCCAGCTATGGGGGCACTCGTGCATGCTCGCTCCCGAGCCAGCTCGGTGTGTTCATAAGACACACAGATCATGGCTTGGCCCCGCCTCCCGCTCCCTCTTCACTGGCTGTGATTGACAGCAGCAGGAACTGGGTGTCCTAGTTGATGACAGATTCAGCAATAGCATGCAATGCCAAGCTGCAGCAAGGAAGGCCAGCAGATTATTAGCATGCAACAAGAAGGGGATATACTCAAGAGGTAAATTTACAATTCCACCACTGTACAAAACTCTGGTATGGCCACATATTGAGTATGCTGTCTTTAGGGACATAAATGCACACACATTCACACAGGTTGAAATGGATGGACTGATGTCTTTATTCAAACTCAGCAACTATGTAACTAAGATATTTATATTTAGTTTTGGGAGTAAAGTATAGTAGTATGAATGGTAGGTTAGGGCCATTTCTCTTGTTATATTTCTCTTGTTATTGTTTGTATTTACTTTATCTTTTGGGTTCTGTACTAAAAAAATACTTTTTTCCTGTATACTTTTTCAAGAAAATATGAAATATTGCACATAAATATTTTATTTTCACTGTCGCCAGAGCGGTTAAAGTTTGAGCAACTTTGTAAGCAGCTCTTTTCTGCTTACAATGTCCTAATGGATTAACAGGGAAACTAATTAACTAATAGAAAAACATGGCATTAAAAAATAAAAAAACTTGTAATCTTATACAAAAAAATTCAATTGGCCAAAACTAGTAAAAACTTCCATTAAATGTGGTAAAAGTTGAAAATGAATTTGAAAATCTATAACGCAAAGCAATTTCTATTCTGTAATTGTTTCGCTGACATTGTACTAGAAGATCTTTTATTTCACATGGTCTTATACTGAATGAATATTTCTTCCCCAATCATGTCCTTTCTCATGGTAATAGCACTGCGCTCAATACAGAGTTTGCTTTGAACTTGTCGTTAATGAGAAACTGATCATCTGCTATGTATTCCACTTATATAAAAATCACATAATCTTTATTACATTTGTGCTAAAACAGCCTATCTCCCCAAAATACCTAATCTACTGGTGCAGGGTACTAAGCAGGCTGTTCCACAATCATCCACTTTTTTTTCAATAAACCTTGTTTTCCTGCCTATTCTTCTTTAAGACTTCCAGGTTCTTCTAGGTAATGGTGATGTAGCACAGACTGCAACAATTTTCCCTGGGAAGGCCATGTTATCACTGCTTTCCTGGTAACTCTCATTGCAAAGCTGCAAGATCCTGCAGGATCTCGCAGTTAGACCCCATACACACTATACAACTTTTGTCGTCAGATTTCCTTAAGACCCCTTTCTCACTGGGGCGGGGGCAGCATCGGCGGTAAAACGGCGCTATTTTTAGATCCGCTTTACCGTCGTTTTAGCGGCGGTATTCGGCCGCTAGCTGGGCGGTTTTACCCCCCTGCTAGCAGCCGAGGAAAGGGTTAAAACCACCACAAAGCGCTGCTGCACCAGCGCTATGCCGACGGTATAGCCGTGCTGCCCAATTGATTTCAATGGGCAGGAGCGGTGAAGGAACGGTGTATACACCGCTCCTTCACCGCTCCAAAGATGCCGCTAGCAGGACTTTTTTTACTGTCCTGCCAGCGCACCGCTCCAGTGTGAAAGCCCTTGGAGCTTTCACATTGGAGACACAGCAGAGGCTCTTACAGGTTGCTTTGCAGGCGCTATTTTTAGCGCTGTAGAGCATGCACAGCGCCCCAGTGTGAAAGAGGTCTTAGATTTACCAAAACCATGTAGTGCAAGGGCCCAGGGACGTGCAGTCAGGAGAGGCAGATGAGACAGAGCCTCATCTGCCATGAACATTAAAAAATAAATATAAATAAATAAAATAAAAATCAAGCTTCGAGGGTCGTAGCTCGGCGAACTGAGGTCACAGAGACCCCATTTAGGGGGGAGGTAGCCTAAGTCCTACCCCACCACTGGTAAAGATTTGGGGCTCCTACGACCTATTGTTTTGGAGATACGGGGCTCCTTGTGCAGCCTGTTAGAAGCTACATACAGGGCGGCCAATTTAAATACAAGCTAGTACACTCTGCAGCAGACTGAGAGGTTGAGCTCAAAGTGCCTCTCCTCACTTCTTGTCAGAAGCACTGAGCTCAATGGACAGCTTGGAGTCTTGGACCAACGGTAAAGTACCATTAGCCCCAGCTGTCCAATAAAAATGCTGCAGTGGAGGCACGCCTCTCACTGCAGTGTCATAGAAGGGGCATGTATCCAAAAGACAAATGCTGTCTTCCAGCCCAGCCCTCCTAACTACAAGGAAAAAACATGGGTATAAGATTTACCCACAATCCCATGTTTTTCTCACATTTAGGAGGGAGAATGAGAATCTGCTGCTGTTGAAAAGGTACTGGTAATCAAGCTAAATCATATATTATTATGCTATATGTTATAAGAAAATAATTTATTATTTATCTATTTACTGTGAAATCACTGGTTGGAAGTTATAACTTCAAACTTCAGTAATTTGTCCTTTAAGCCACCTGCTTGAGTACAGTTTTTTAAAATATAGTAAATTACCTTAAAAACAATATATAATAACTGTTTGTATTTTACTTATGGTAATTACCCCCTTGCCACCCAGGCCAATTATGACACTTCTTTCCTACCTGTAACAATCATCATTTTTTTGCTAGAAAATTACTCAGAACCCCCAAACATTATATATTTTGTATAATGTGAAAGATGATGTTACGGCAAGTATACAGATACCTAACATGTCACGCTTTAAAATTGCGTACACTCATGGACTGGCGCCATTTTTCAGTACTTAAAAATGTTTACAGATTACATGTTTAGAGTTACAGAGGAGGTCTAGTGCTAGAATTATTGCTCTTGCTCTAAGGATCGCGGCATATGCAACCTGGGTGTATCTTGCTCTGATACTAGCCAGTGTCTCACAAGCCACTGACCTCACCGCACGTCCCTACAAGGGCCTGCCTGATTGCATACAGGTTGAAACTCTTAAGGTTTGACCTGATATTATATGGTTTTGGTAAATCTGAAGGAAATAAATCTACAGAAAATTGTATAGTGTGTATCCAGCTTTAGACTTGCTTTTGTCAAAGAAAATGTGTAATGTGAGGAACGGGGCAGTTACAAGGTAGTGAATAAACAAATTAACAAAATCCTATGAGATTCCATTAATTCATTCATTGCTATACAGTACCTTGAAAAAGTATTCATACCCATTGACATTTTCCACATTGTGTCATGTTACAACCAAAAATGTAAATGTATTTTATTTGTATTTTTTGTGATAGACCAACACAAAGTGGCACATACTGTAATTGTGAAGTGTGAATTGCGGCCCCCCCCCACCCCAAAGCACCTTGCCCCCATGTTGATGAGGACAAGGGCCTCTTCCCCACAACCCTGTGGTTGTCGGAGTCTGCGGGCGGGGGGCTTATCGGAATCCGGGAGCCCCCTTTAATAAGGGGGCCCCCAGATCCCGACCCCCCACCCTATGTGAATGAGTATGGGGTTCACCTAGGAAAATAAAGTGTTAATAAAAAAAACACACCACACAGGTTTTAAAAGAAATTTATTAGGCAGATCGGATCGCGCTGGAAACACAATCTCGCGTTCAGGTACTGTAGCGTTTTGTTTTTAGGCCAAAAAGTTCAAATTTGTTCTCATCTGACCAGAGCACTTTCTTCCACATGTTTGCGGTGTCCCCCACATGGCTTCTCGCATACTGCAAACAGGATTTCTTATGGCTTTCTTTCAATAATCAGAAAAATATAAACCTTAGCGCCTTTGGATAAAAGAACTGATCATCAAACTCCAGCTGCAGTAAAAAAACTTGCTAATAAGCAAATGGCAAAGAAGCAAAGTGAGAATATAAAAACAGTTTGCTGCACTTAGGGTTGATCACATTCATGTAAACATGCCGAACACACAAAAAATTAATAAAGTCCCATTAGTTGATGAAACAAAGTGCTCGTGTTTAAATTGACATCTCCTGTGCAATGGTGTTCAGACTGGGTGCCCCACATAGATGTACACTCACTCTGGATGTAGACCAACTATCGCTAGTATGGTCATTTAGACATGTGGGGATACCCCTAGGCAGCCTGTTGAAATGACGTCTCATGCATGAATGCACACCATAAGTATGGATGGAAATGAAAAAGGAGAACCTTCATTGCGCAATGGTGACATAACAAGTGCAAAGAATGATGGGGTTCCCCCTTCAGCACCCCATCATTCTTTGCACTTGTTATGTCACCATTCCACACATTATGACTCATAACTCCCATGCCTATAATATTTTTCAGCCATTGCACCCTATACAGTGTCCCCGTGTCCGCCGCGGGGGGATTACCTAATTGTTTGGGTGCCTCACATTTTGCCGCCCGTGACCCCGTCCGGGATTTGATTGGTAAGACTCAGCTCTATTAAACTACTCCAAGTCATTTGTAATTATTGTATGAGAATGTCTATTTTCTTTTTCTCTACCCTTTTGTTTAAAATCTTTAAAAAACATTTTGTATATCCTGTGACAATATCAACAAAGTATTGTATTTTTCTCTAAATGTATTAAGCCAATTCCTCCTGAGGAAGCAAATTTATTTGCGAAAAATGTAGAGGAATTCACATTGAACCTACATCTTCAGAAACTCCACTTTACTGTGGGGTTCTTGTAAAGTCTGTATAAAACAATTTTTCTGCTTCTGTATGTCATAATGCTTTTAAATCACTTTTTGTACCTATATGTAAAAATTGTTTATGTATAATAAAATTTAATTTTTATATTCAATCGTCTCATCCCTGGGTACCGAGATAGTCCATTGCCACATTTGTCTTGGGGCATCTATTGGAGTAGCTCCAGAAAACCTTCTTTTTCAAAATGTGGAAAATTTCAATGAGTATGAATACTTTTTCAAGGCATTGTAGATAGGGATCAGTCCCAGGCAACATGGTTCAGTGCAGGCAGAGGCTTGCTACCCACTTGTGTCAGTCATGGGGCAGTGAGGAGTGCCGCCCCCCCGGGGGGGTCTCATGCAGACACTTCCAGCTGTAGTGCGCCCCCTGCAGCCGGTGCAGGGTTGGGGCTTGAAGGTGCCTGTGTGTGTGAGGGGAGGAGAGGCCGGTACCTGCACACGTGTCCCTGGGGATCCTCTGCGGGAGATCAGCAGCTGCCATCGACACCGCTCACTCAGCTGCTATTACCTGGGATGCTGGAATCCACCATCTGTCCGCCTGGAATGGGAGGAGACACGGATCTCAGTGGTGGGACATGGTCAATGAGTGCACAGGGCGAAGATGCCAATTTGCGCCCCCTTCCCGAATGCATGACCTACCCCCAGCATTGATGTCATTGGACCAAATTATAACTCCCAGCATTGATGTCAGTGGACACATTGATAACCCCCAACACAGGTATCAGTGGACGCATTAATAAGCCCCAACACAGGTATCAGTGGACACATTAATAACTCCCAACACAGGTATCAGTGGACGCGTTAATAACCCCCAACACAGGTATCAGTGGATGCATTAAAAAACCCCCAACAAAGGTCTCAGTGGATGCAGTAATAACCCCCAACACAGGTATCAGTGGATGAATTAATAACAACCAACACAGGTATCAATGGACGCATTACTAAACCCCCAACACAGGTATCAGTGGACGCATTAATAACCCCCGACAGAGGTATCTGAGGATGCAGTAATAACCCCAAACTCAGGTGTCAGTGGACGCATTATAAAAACCCCCAACACAGGTATCAGTGGGCGCATTAATAACCCCCAACACAGGTATCAGTGGATGCATTAAAAAACCCCCAACAAAGGTCTCAGTGGATGCAGTAATAACCCCCAACACAGGTATCAGTGGATGAATTAATAACAACCAACACAGGTATCAATGGACGCATTACTAAACCCCCAACACAGGTATCAGTGGACGCATTAATAACCCCCGACAGAGGTATCTGAGGATGCAGTAATAACCCCAAACTCAGGTGTCAGTGGACGCATTATAAAAACCCCCAACACAGGTATCAGTGGGCGCATTAATAACCCCAAATCTGATTAATCTTCAAGGGCAACAATTCCAGTTGTGTGCTCATTGTCTTTTGTTTTTTTCTTGAGTTTTCATGAAACAGCCTCAATGTTTTCATCCAGAGTGTCCATATCATGAGTGATTTTGATTTTGGGGACCCAAGTGAAAATGTTGCACTAAAACATTTAATTTGCCAGAGGAGTTTATCTGCATCCTTGGATTGTCGCGTAATATTTCTGAGGAAGGAAGGATTGCAATGCTTACTGCCTAGGTTATTATGAAATTATGGAAGTAGCTCCTCACAGGGTCATGGTGTCCCAAGAGGAAGATAAGTGTTTTTTCTTCTCTATATCATTAAAACTAATTAAAATTTCCCATTAGGAGAAGATGCTAAAGTGATATTATGTTGCATCTCCCCCATCCTTGTCACATAAACAATGGCAAGACAAAGAGGTGGGCTGCAGCTGTGAGGATACAATGTCTCAGATGGAGGAGTGTCCTTATAAAGAATTCACATATTCCCTGCTATGCGGCCTTTCAGAGCTGCTGGTTTTCATCTGCCTGTTGTCTACCGACATCTTACTAAGAAGTGTCAAATGGGCCTTAATGTGATGATATTTATAAAGTTTAGAACTGCTGTCTGAAAACAAAGGAGGTTTATGTAATAGGTACATCAAATTTAATATAATTTTCCAGCATTTGATGGTGTTGAGGCTGATCAAAACAGATTGAGATTTTCAAGCAGTCAAGGTACTGAACTTGTGCCTGCAGACAGGTTCTTTGGTACAGGACTGTTCCTTGCCTAACACTACAGGTTGCTGCTTAAAGGGTAATACAGCAACAACTGGGGTGCAGATGAGCTGGGAATGAAGATGGCCAAAAAGTTAGAGGGGTTTTTAAAGTAGGTGATGGGGGAAGGTCCAAAGGTAGAGCTAGTCAGAGCAGACCATTTTCCAGAGGGTAGTATTGGGGGCATTAGTGGTAGGTTGACCAAAGCACATAAACCCAATGTAAGTATAGTAGCAAGTCCTAGTTGCAATCTCGGAACACCCAATAAGAGGATAATATGCGACCGGTCTAAACTACGTGGCATGTTCACCAATGCCAGGAGCCTGGCGGACAAGATGGGTGAACTAGAGATACTGTTGTACGAGGAGGATTTGTATTTTGTGGGAATTTCAGAGACCTGGTTCAACAGCTCTCGTGATTGGCTGGCAAACATTTAAGGGTATACCCTTTATCGCAAGGATAGAGAGGGTAAAAAAGGGGGAGGGGTATGCCTATATATCAAGAATAATGTACAAGTGAATGTGAGAGATGACATCACTAAGGGAGCTAGGGAGGAGGTGGAATCCTTGTGGGTAGAGCTCCAAAGGGATGAAGCTAAGGGGAAAATAATACTGGGAGTATGCTATAGGCCCCCTAACCTGAGGGAGGAAGGGGAGACAGATCTCCTATCACAATTTGGATTAGCAGCAAGGATGGGAAATGTTATCATAATGGGGAATTTTAACTATCCAGACATAGACTGGGCGGAGGGAACCGCGCATTCATCTAAGGCTCGCCAGTTCCTAAATGTCTTGCAGGACAATTTTATGGGTCAGATGGTAAAAGCACCAACTAGAAATAAAGCGTTACTGGATCTACTGATTACCAACAATACAGACCTGATCACGGATGTGGAAATACGGGGCAATTTAGGTAACAGCGATCACAGGTCAATTGGCTTCAGTATAAATCACACAAATAGGAAACATAAGGGGAATACAAAGACACTGAATTTCAAAAGACACTGAAATTCCCTAAACTACGAACCTTGCTAGAAGGCATAAATTGGGATAAAATCTTAGGAACAAAGAACACGGAGGAGAGATGGGTTTGCTTTAAGAGCATATTAAATAAGGGCATCAGCCAATGCATCCCATTGGGTAATAAATTTAAAAGAGCAAACAAAAGTCTTGGATGGCTTAACTCCAATGTAAAAATGCATATAAAAGCAAAGGAGAAGGCCTTCAAAAAATACATGGTTGAGGGATCATCATCAGCATTCAGACTTTATAAAGAATGCAACAAGAAATGTAAGGGTGCAATAAGGACAGCTAAGATAGAACATGAAAAACACATAGTGGAGGAGAGCAAAAAAAATCCCAATAAATTCTTTAAGTATGTAAACAGTAAAAAAGGAAGGACAGACCATATTGGCCCCATAAAGAATGAGGAAGTACATCTGGTTACAAAGGATGGGGAGATGGCAAAGGTATTGAATTTATTCTTCTCCTCAGTCTTCACGGGGGAATCAGGGGGCTTCAATAACCAAAACTGCAGTGTTTATCCTCATGACACATCACAGGAAGCACCTCCATGGTTAGCAGAGGACGGAATTAAAATTAGACTTGGGAAACTTAACATTAATAAATCATCGGGACCAGATGGCTTGCACCCAAGGGTACTAAGGGAACTCAGTCAAGTAATTGACAGACCATTGTTCCTAATTTTTACTGACAGTCTACTGACTGGAATGGTACCAGCTGATTGGAGAAAAGCCAGTGTAGCACCAATATTTAAAAAGGGCCTAAAATACATCCCTGGGAATTACAGACCAGTTAGCCTAACATCAATAGTATGTAAGCTCTTGGAGGGGATAATAACGAACTATATACAAGATTTTAGTAATGAGAACGGTATCATTAGCAGTAATCAGCATGGATTCATGAAGAATCTTTCTTGCCAAACCAATCTATTAACCTTCTATGAGGAGATGAGTTTCCAGCTAGATAAAGGAAGGCCCGTAGACGTGGTGTATCTGGATTTTGCAAAGGCATTTGACACAGTTCCCCATAAACATTTACTGTACAAAATAAGGTCAGTTGGCATGGACCATAGGGTGAGTACATGGATTGAAAACTGGCTACAAGGGCGAGTTCAAAGGGTGGTGATAAATGGGGAGTACTCGGAATGGTCAAGGGTGGGTAGTGGGGTCCCCCAGGGTTCTGTGCTGGGACCAATCCTATTTAACTTGTTCCTAAATGACCTGGAGGATGGGGTAAACAGTTTAATCTCTGTATTTGCGGACGATACTAAGCTAAGCAGGGCAATAACTTCTCCACAGGATGGGGTGGGAAACTACATGGCAAATGAGGTTCAATGTAGAAAAATGTAAAATAATGCATTTGGGTGGCAAAAATATTAATGCAATCTATACACTGGGGGGGGAGAACCTCTGGGGGAATCTAGGATAGAAAAGGACCTGGGGGTCCTAGTAGATGATAGGCTCAGCAATGGAATGCAATGCCAAGCTGCTGCTAACAAAGCAAACAGAATATTGGCATGCATTAAAAAGGGGATCAACTCCAGAGATAAAACGATAATTCTCCCGCTCTACAAGACTCTGGTCTGGCGCACCTAGAGTATGCTGTCCAGTTCTGGGCACCAGTCCTCAGGAAGGATGTACTGGAAATTGAGCGAGTACAAAGAAGGGCAACAAAGCTAATAAAGGGTCTGGAGGATATTAGTTATGAGGAATGGTTGCGAGCACTGAACTTATTCTCTCTGGAGAAGAGATGCTTGAGGCCCCATTCACACCTATGCGAATTAGATGCGGTTTACACCGCATCCAATTCGCAGGACAAAACATGTGCATTTTCTGGGCATTGCGGTATGAATCACAAGCACATTATCTTCTATGGGATCGCATCTGATTCGCAGATGCATTCTGTTTTGAACAGGCATTCTCTCCTTCTCCTCACTACACCTCCCCCCTCTCCCCCCTCTCCCTGCTCAGCTGATGCGCAGATAGAACGGAGAGGCACCGCTGAACAGCTGCTTTTTCTCCTCACAGAGAAAATGTAGCTGGAATTCGCACTGGTCTGGAGTGAACCCGGCCTGAGAGGGGATATGATTTCAATATACAAATACCATACTGGTGACCCCACAAAAGGGATAAAACTTTTTTGCAGAAGGGAGTTTAACAAGAATCGTGGCCACTCATTAAAATTAGAAGAAAAGAGGTTTAACCTTAAACTACGGTTAAGGTTCTTTACTGTAAGAGTGGCAAGGATGTGGAATACCCTTCACCAGGCGGTGGTCTCAGCGGGGGGTATTGATAGTTTCAAGAAACTATTAGATAAGCACCTGCACGACCACAACATACAGGGATATACAATGTAATACTGACATATAATCACATACATAAGTTGGACTTGATGGACTTGTGTCTTTTTTCAACCTCACCTACTATGTCTGAGCATGAGTTCAGGCCAAGCATTGGCTTTTTGGCTGTTCGGCAAACACCTAAATTATTGGGGCATTTGAACGTTTGTTCGGCCCGCCGAATGACCACAATGCACTGTGCCGCCACACAGTGTATTGGAAGCCCTGATTGGCTGAAGCAATGAAAGCTTTGCCCAATCAGGGCACAGAGCACCGTCAGAGCCATGATTGGAGAAATTGGATTGGGGATTGGAGATTGCTTCAATTGTCAGTGTAAAATATCAGTTTAGTGTAAATTTAGTGATAGTTCAGTGGGAGTGTAGTGTGACCATTCATTTTTACTTTTATGTCAGTTTTGTGAGTGTAGTGTGACCATTCATTTTTACTTTAGTGTCAGTTTAATTTTTTAAGGCAGGTTTCCTGCAGTGTATATATCAGTGCATTACTGCACATTTAATGCAGTATATATCTGAGCATTACTGCACGTTTAACGCAGTATATATCAGTGCATTACTGTACATTCAACGAAGTGTATACCAGTGCGTTACTGTACGTTTAACGCAGTATATATCAGTACATTATTGTATATTTAACGTAGTAAATGTCTGTGCATTACTGCACGTTTATCACACTATTTATCCATGCGTTACTGCATGTTTAACACAGTATATACCTGTGTGTTATTGAACGTTTAACGCAGTACATATAAGTGCGTTACTGTACGTTTAACGCAGTATATATCTGTGCATTCCTGTGCGTTTAACACAGAATATATCAGTGCATTACTGAACGTTTAACGCAGTATATATCTGTGCGTTACTGCATGTTTAACGCAGTATATTTCAGTGCGTTACTGTACATTTAACACAGTATATATCAAATAGAGTAAGACGCTTTGTTTGATAAAGAGACTTTTCTTAATGCATTCCTAAAAGAGAAAATACTGGAATGGAAGTGTCCAGCAAGTTGAATGCAGTTATGATCCATTTCACAAGAGTGGAAGTACCCCACGTTTGCCTGGCAATAGAAAATGTAAAAAAAACGGTTTTGGGTCCCCCCAAAATCCATACCAGATCCTTATCCCAGTATACAGCCTGACAGGTCAAGAAAGGGGGGGACGAGGGAGTGCCCCCCCCCTCCTGAACCATATCAGGCCACATGCCCACCCCAAGGCACCTTGTCCCCATGGTAATTGGGACAAGGGTCTCTTCCAGACAACCCTGGTCTGTGGTTGTCGGGGTCTGCGGGCGAAGGGCTTATCAGAATCTGGAAACCCCCTTTAACAAGGGGGCCCCCAGATTCCACCTTATGTGAATGGGTATTGGGTACATGGTACCCCTACCTATCCAACAAAAAATATTTAAACATTTTGACAAATCCTTTATTAAAAAATGAAAAACAGTGTCCCCCAATGTAGATCTGTCATCAATTACGCCGCTCGCCGACCCAACAAAAAAAGAAAAAAAAACGCTCTAGAACAAAAAAAGGCGCTATGCCTACTGCAGGCTTCTTCATTTGACAGTTCTTTTATAGGGGGTGTGGGCGGGAACACCAGTCTATGTAACCGGGTGGAATCAGGCGGTGCCACCAGGTGATCATTCCCTATAAAAGAACTGTCAAACGGAGGAGCCTGCAGTATTTTTTAACAAAGGATTTTTCAAAAAATGTGTGTGTATCTGAATTATTTTTTGACACGTTTTTGGTGAATGGGTAGGGGTACTATGTACCCAATACCCATTCACATGGGGGGTGGGATCTGGGGGCCCGCTTGTTAAAGGGAGCCCCCCACCTGCAGACCCCAACAACCACAGGCCAGGGTTGTCAGGAAGAGGCCCTTATCCCCATCAACATGGTAACAAAGTGCTTTGGGGTGGGGGGCGCAGAGCACGTGGCCTGTTCTGTTATGGTGCAGGAGGGGGGGGTGCTCGCTCGTCCCCCCCCTTTCCTGACCTGCCGGGCTGCATGCTCGGATAAGGGTCTAGTATGGATTTTGAGGGGGATCCTACACTTTTTTTTTCTTTTTTTCTTTACCTTTATCTGTCAGTGGGGAAATCAAAAATAATAATGCGCCAACCAGAGAGCAAAGCAGCCAACACCACAATCAGACAAATTGTAGAAGAATGAAATTAAAATAAGTGTGGCGCTAAAAGAATGTCCTTTACTGGGCAAAGCCAAACAGAATGGTGTCTGGAAGGCAATATGCACACCAAAGAGTGTTAATGAAAATAAGTCCTATGAGGACTGTTGGTAGACACCAACAAAACTAATAAATGGTTCAAAACACAAAATAAACAAAAGAAATATATAGGTGAATCCTAAATATAATATAAGTGGCACCTAAAGTGGACCAGTGAACACAGCAATGTATGTGTGAATAATCTAGAAAAAGGGGAATCATGAAGAAAGAACCACAAATCCCAACAATAGGGAAGAGTAGTTCTATAGGAACTATAAAGATGTGAGGGTTGGATATATCACAAGCGTAATGTACAAAAATATAAAATTAATGGTGTAAATAAAATGTGAAGGTGGTGCATAACACAAGGGTATTGCACAAAAAAGTAAAATTGATTATACAGAGAGAAACAATAACTAGATATAATAGGCTGCTAATACTAAAAAAAGTCCATCCGGAACTAATAAAAGTAAAGTGGTGACTCAAAGTCTTTGAGTCTCCACTTTACTCTTTGAGTCACCACTTTACTTTTATTAGTTCCGGATGGACTTTTTTTAGTATTAGCAGCCTATTATATCTAGTTATTGTTTCTCTCTGTATAATCAATTTTACTTTTTTGTGCAATACCCTTGTGTTATGCACCACCTTCACATTTTATTTACACCATTAATTTTATATTTTTGTACATTACGCTTGTGATATATCCAACCCTCACATCTTTATAGTTCCTATAGAACTACTCTTCCCTATTGTTGGGATTTGTGGTTCTTTCTTCATGATTCCCCTTTTTCTAGATTATTCACACATACATTGCTGTGTTCACTGGTCCACTTTAGGTGCCACTTATATTATATTTAGGATTCACCTATATATTTCTTTTGTTTATTTTGTGTTTTGAACCATTTATTAGTTTTGTTGGTGTCTACCAACAGTCCTCATAGGACTTATTTTCATTAACACTCTTTGGTGTGCATATTGCCTTCCAGACACCATTCTGTTTGGCTTTGCCCAGTAAAGGACATTCTTTTAGCGCCACACTTATTTTAATGTCAGTGGGGAAGCCCGCTGACAGATGATAACTCATGGTTGTTAAGGTCGAGGGCAGCTGGCTTCCCGACCCACTGCTTAACAACCAGCTATTTCTTGTGAAAAAGGTTCGGGACATAAACTGCAGAGCATGGCACCACATACACTTATATAGGCACAAAAAAAGAGGGAAAAATTTGAAAACGGACTTTACAGGTTGCCACTATAATCCCAATGAGAAAGAAAATGGCCTCACGTTATAATGAGATGTCAAAATGTATTTAAATCCCATTTAAAACATATGACAAAAAAAAGTACATAGACATGTCTTATTGGTACACTATCCCATGTGTATATGTGGGGAGGCTGAACATAGAAAATCGCATACATGGCCCATAGAGTGGTATCACTGTAGTCCAAGAAGATCCCTTCTGGCTGGAGGCCAAACTACCAGAATTGCAGTATCAGCACCAATGGATCGCTAAGCGTTTTGCCAGTAGCTTCTAAATGGAATCCTATTGGTACTAGGGGGTACATTGTAATTAATATTATGTCCATGTACTATCTCTATATATAATCATAATTAAATATTACATGGTATCAGAAACCATTATCTAAACAATATAATCAATTCATTTTAGAGATCTGTATACAATTTAGAGAAAAATATTATAAATGTTACTTTGAAAAAAGAAAAAGAAAAACGTACATACTGTATGTAGCATTATTTAAATGCACATTAATTTGCTAATCTACATACCATGGCTAAAAGAGCATCCAAGGAACACAAGGCCTCCAGTCCATGGAAAAGTGCACCATATAGGAAAAAGGGGGAAGGAAAGAAGGGGAGGGAAAAGGTAAAGAGAAGGGGGAAAGGAAGGATGGAGAAGAGGAAAAGGAGCAGAAAGCCAGCACCCACATGGATGTACAATAGCCTACTGAGGGGCCTTGTCCATAGATGAAAGCCTGCAAAAGAAATGAGTTCAATTAGTTTAATGAAACCTGAAGTATCATGTGTAGATACGTGCTACTTAAAGTTTGCTGTCACTAAGAAATTTACATTGATAAGGGGTCTAAATTAGCTCATCTTATTTTTTATTTCTATTACCCAGGATATACATATGAAAAGCGTATTAAATAGGACACATGTTAAATGGGGAATTTTGATTTGTAGGAGCACTAAATTGGGCAATTCAATTATTTAGATTAATATACGTATAAATAATTGTTATGTAAACTTACTTGAAAATTGTCCTAACAGGATTCAAAAATGGTAAACAAGTATGTATAGTAGTCTAAAATTTCCAATGGACCCCAAAAGTGGGCAGAGATCATCAGCTGGCTGTCAGGGCTGGCTCAGCCTTTCCTTCTCTGAGCTGGCCGCTCAGCTGTCGGCTAATTGCCAGCTCTCTTCTCTCTCCACAGTGGATATGCTCGTCAGTCCCGCCTACTTAAAGATGTCCAGCTCACTTCTTTCCTGCCTCCGCCTTGGTCACATCACAAGAAACCATCTCCTGCATTCCTGTTTAAAGACTGGCTTGCTGACTTCTTTGGCTCCTTATGTTGCTTGCTGTTCCTCCACTTGGATCCCTGACTTCTGGCCTGGCTGATTACCCGATCTAGTTACTGAACTCTGGCTTGGCTGACTACCCGATCCGGTTACTGGACTCTGGCTATGCTTTGACTACGCTTACTCTATTTACCTTTTTATTTTTATTAATAAACAAGTGTGATTTAACTGTACTTCTATCTTGGGCTGGTTCATGGTTTCTGACAGTAGGCGAAGGCCATGAATTCAGAAGATATAGTCAATCCACTTGTTGGTAATATTTTTTCCAGATTGGATGAGCAAGATCACCACATGGATCAGTTTGCCATTGCGTTACAAACGCTCCTGAGTCGCACGGCTCACCTGGAATCCCCCACTGTGGCTGCTCCGGTACAACCTGAGTTGCAGGCCGTCCCTGCTGCTGCATCAGTCTCTGTGCAGGCACCTGCCTTGAGTGTTACCTCTATTAGAGGTATGTCTGGTTCCGCTCCACTTCTCCAGCGATTTGGGGGAGATCCAGTTTAATGCAGAGGGTTTCTCAACCGAGTTGAGATATACTTGAGATGCTGCCCCAGGCATTTCCCACAGACAGAAGCAAAGTAGGGTTCATGATATCTTTACTTTCTGAGAGAGCTTTGGCCTGGGCTAACCCTCTATGGGAGAAAACCTGTTGTCTTGAGTTACCCTGAGTTTGTGGCCTCCTTTAAAAGGGTATTTGATGTTCCCGCATGCTCCGCTTCTGCTGCCAAGTGCCTTATGTCCATCAAACAGAGTACGAGAACTGTTGCCGACTACGCCATTTAGTACCGTACTCTGGCAGCAAAGGTTACTTGGAACAATGAGGCCCTCGTGGCTGCTTTTTCTCATGGTCTCACAGATTCCATCAAGGATGAGATAGCAGTCCGAGATATACCCACTGAGCTGGAGAGCTTGATTTTGTTTGCCATCCTCATTGACTCCAGACTCAGAGAAAGAGTTTCTTTTAAGGAGCACTTGCGGAAGCCTCCTGTACGTTGGCCTCCGAGCTTTGCAGTCCCACCCGTGCCTCCCTCACCTCCCATGCCTCCTGGTACCGAGTCGGTCAGTGAAGATGCACTTGGACTTCACGCATCTCTCTGTGGATGAGAGAGCCTTTAGGAGGAGGGAGAGATTGTGCCTTTATTGTGGCCAAGCAGGTCACCTTTTGAAGTCTTGTCCTACCCGTCCTGGGAACACCCGAACCTTGAGGTCCTGTCATGGACAGACCTTAGGTGGTGTTGTGTCGTCCCCAGTTATCCAGAAGGATAAGCCCCTGGTTTCGGACACCCTTTCTTGGGCTAAGTCGTTTATTGAGATACAGGCTCTAATCGACTCTGGGGCTGCAGGCCTGTTCATTGATGCTGCCTTTGTATCAAAGTGCTCGATTCCACTGCAGCTGCGTGACACTCCACTTGCCATTGAGGCCCTTGACGGGGGACCTCTACTGCCTGCCCATGAGACGGTTCCGTTGTCCATGGCCGTAGGGGCTCTTCACCATGAGATAATCCAATTCCCAGTGATTTCCTCTCCTAAGTTTCCGCTGGTTATTGGTTATCCTTGGTTACAGAGGCACAACCCCTCTTTTGATTGGCTCCGTGCTGAGGTTCTCTCTTGGTCACCACAATGCAGTAAGACATGCTTCCAGAAGGTAGCCATGGTCCTGCGTACCTCTTCACTCTCCTCCCTGCCAGAGGAGTACCGTGATTTTAGCGATGTCTTTGACAAAGGTCAAGCCAGTAATTTGCTTCCACACTGGCCGTATGATTGTGCAATTGACCTTCAACCTGGTGACACTCCCCCTCATGGTTGGGTTTATCCTTTGTCGGTCTTGGAGGATAAAGCCATGGAGGAGTATGTTGCAGACGCACTTTCTCGAGTTTTCATCTGCAAATCCTCGTCTCCTGCTGGTGCTGGTTTCTTCTTTGTGAAGAAGAAGAGCGGTGAACTGAGACATTGCATTGATTATAGGGGTCTCAATCATTTCATAATTAAGAATGCCTACCCGATCCCGTTGATTACAGAGTTATTTGACCGCCTCAAGGGAGCAACCTTTTTCACTAAGCTTGATCTGAGAGGGGCTTACAATCTCGTGAGGATTAAGGAGGGTGACGAGTGGAAAACTGCGCTTAATACCAGAACAGGCCATTATGAGTACCTCGTAATGCCTTTTGGCGTTTGTAACGCCCCAGGGCAGGAATTTATTAACAATGTCCTCCGAGATTTGTTGCAGTTATGTGTAGTGGTTTATCTTGATGATATCCGCATATTTTCCAAGTCCCTGGAGAGCCACCACACAGATGTCTGTCATGTGCTTCAGAAATTTAGAGAGAACAATCTCTATTTTAAACTGGAGAAGTGTGAGTTCCATCGGGAACAGGTTAAATTCCTGGGCTATGTTATTTCCACTGCTGTTTTTTTGATGGACCCAGAGAAACTTTCGGCGGTCCTACAGTGACCTTGACTCGTGGCTAGAGTCCTCTGCAGCGTTTCCTGGGTTTTGCTAACTATTATCGGAAGTTTATTCGTAACTTCTCGTCTCTGGTCAAGCCCCAGACTGATATGACCAGAAAGAACGGTAACCCACAGAGTTGGTCTCCGGAGTCCATTTAGGCCTTTGAAAGTCTCAAGGCTGCCTTTGTTTCTGCTCCTGTGTTGGCACATCCTGATCCTACGTTACCTTTTATCCTTGAGGTTGATGCTTCTGAGACTGGTGTTGGCGCCCTTCTGTCTCAACGTCCTACCTCTGAGAGTGCTATGCATCCTTGTGGCTACTTTTCCAAGAAATTGTCACCTGCAGAGTGCAATTACGAGATTGGTGACAGAGAGCTGTTGGCGATCATTTTAGCCCTGAAAGAATGGAGACATCTCCTCGAAGGTACCACTGTGCCGATTCTCATTCTTACTGACCATAAGAATCTCACATTCTTGTCTGAGGCTAAACGCCTTGCTCCTAGAAGGGCACGATGGGCTCTTTTCTTTTCAAATTTCAATTACATTGTCTCATTCTTACCCGTTACTAAGAATGTAAGGGCTGGCGTCTTGTCACGACAATTTTCCTCCACTTCCAAGTTGGAGTCGGTTCCGGTTCCTATGATTCCTCCTGATCATATTCTGGCTACGGTTCGCACCAGTCTTACTTCTCCTTTGGGTGACAAAATTCTTGCTGCTCAGGTCGATGCTCCTCCTGAGAAACCTTGTGACCGCTGCTTTGTCCCAGAGTGTCTCCGTACTCCGTACTCCATGTCGCCGTGCTCCAGACTTATCATTCTCCCAGGGCAGCTGGCCACCCTAGGAAGAATCAACTCATTTGGACCATTTCCCAACAATTCTGGTGGCCTAGTCTACGTGCTGATGTAACTGCCTTCGTAGCTGCCTGTTCCGTGTGTGCTCAGAGTAAGACTCTACGACACCTTCCAGTGGGCCTCCTACAACCCATACCCAATGGAGAGAGGCCCTGGACCCACCTGTCTATGGATTTCATTGTGGAGTTGCCCAACTCCCAAGGCAACATGGTTATCCCCCGGTTCTTAAAGATGTGTCATTGTATTCCACTTAAAAAGTTGCTTCTAAGGAACTGGCTTCCATTTTTGCTCGGGAGAACTTTTGCTTACATGGGCTATCCAAGGTGATTGTCTCGGACAAGGGTAGTCAGTTTGTGTCCCGGTTCTGGCGAGTCTTTTGTGCACAGCTCGGAATTCACCTTGCTTTCTCCTCTGCGTATCACCTGCAGTCTAATGGGGCCGCAGAATGAGCCAGTTCTTGGAGCAATTCCAAAGTTGCTATATTTCTGACCATCACAACAACTGGTCAGACCTATTACCATGGGCAGAGTTTGCTTACAACAGTGCCTTGAATTCTGCTTCCCGATTGTCTCCGTTTATGGTGAATTATGGTTTCCAACCTTCCGTGTTGCCTGACTCGTTTGTTCCACAGAGTATTCCTGCGCTAGAGGAGCATCTCCGTGATCTTCGTTCCACTTGGGCACAAGTCCAGGAGGCTTTGCATCATGCTAATGATAGGTACAGACTCCATGCTGACCGCAGACGCCTGCCTGCGCCTTCCTACCAGATTGGGGACAGGTTCTGGCTGTCATCTCTCAACCTCCGACTTCGTGTTCCCTCACTGAAATTCACACCTCCGTTTATTGGGCCTTTCCGTATCCTTCGCAGGATTAACCCAGTGGCTTACGCGTTGGACCTTCCTCGCAGTATGCGCATCTCTAATGTGTTTCATGTCTCCTTATTGAAACCATTGGTCTGCAACCACTTTACCACCTCAGTGCCAGGTCCTCACCCTATACAGGTTGAGAACCATGAGGAGTATGAGGTACAACCCATTGTTGACTCCCATAGGCTCCGTGGGCACATACAGTACCTGGTGCATTGGAAGGGGTACGGTCCGGAGGAACGTTCCTGGGTCTCATCCTTGGACGTACATGCCTCTGCCCTCCTCCGTGATTTTCATAGATGTTTTCCCCTCAAGCCCAGTGGTCCTCCGAGGGGGAGGGGTTGTTGAGGAGGGGGTACTGTCAGGGCTGGCTCAGCCTTTCCTTCTCTGAGCTGGCCGCTCAGCTGTCGGCTAATTGCCAGCTCTCTTCTCTCTCCAGAGTTAAACAGCTGTTGTGGATCTGCTCGTCAGTCCCGTCTACTTAAAGATGTCCAGCTCACTTCTTTCCTGCCTTCGCCTTGGTCACATCACAAGAAACTATCTCCTGCGTTCCTGTTTAAAGACTGGCTTGCTGACATCCCTTCTGGCTCCTTATCCTGCTTGCTGTTCCTCCACTTGGATCCCTGATTTCTGGCCTGGCTGATTACCCGATCTGGTTACTGAACTCTGGCTTGGCTGACTACCCGATCCAGTTACTGGACTCTGGCTATGCTTTGACTACGCTTACTCTATTTACCTTTTTATTTTTATTAATAAACAAGTGCGATTTAACTGTACTTCTGTCTCCGTCTGGTTCATGGTTTCTGACACTGGCACAATTTGTCCATATAGCTTCCCTCTAAGGGGGATTTTCAATGGCATCGTCAGTGCGTCATTGGCACATGCACACTGAAGAAACGGACCGAGCGTGCTGTTTCTTCAGTTGATCTGCCATTACCGGCGGCTCCCACAGCAAATGAAAAAAATGTTTGCTTATAACTGTAAAATTCAGTTATAAGCAATCAGAGTGTGTTAAAAAAAAATCCTGATCATCTCCCCAGATTAGCAGTGTTACTATTGTAGTAAAAAGAAAAAAATTAAAAAAAAAATATATTTATTTATTTATTTTTTACATACTGGGCACTATTCACAAAAGCATCTCGCATGGTGCCAGCATGTCCCTGGCTCACCATTCTCTAATAGTTTAACCCCAAAATCTGTGATTGGCTGAGAGCAGTTAGCTGACACTCTAAGCCAGGGGTCTCAAACTGGCGGCCCTCCAGCTGTTGCGAAACTACAAGTCCCATGAGGCATTGCAAGGTTGACGGTTACAAGCATGACTCCCACAGAACAGGCATGATGGGACTTGTAGTTTTGCAACAGCTGGAGGGCCGCCAGTTTGAGACCCCTGCTCTAAGCCATTCAGTGACTCCCATTCATAAAACTGGCTTGAAAAAGAAACATACCTTTTTCAAGCCAGTTTTGTGAATGGGAGTCATTGGTTGGCTGAGAGCATCAGCTGACTGCTTTCAGCCAATCTGAGGTGCCGCTGGGAGATCAGCGCTGGAACACAGACTTTGGGGTTAAACCATTCAAGAATGGTTTAATCCCATAAGGCAAGACAGTGCTCAGGGACCTCTTGACACCATAAAAAACTTAATTTCAATGAAGTTGTACGGTGCCTAAGGCCCCTTTCACACGGGACGGATCCGTGTTGATCCGCCCCGTGTTTATACGCTGCTCAGCGGGGATCGCTCCGCTTTCCCCAGCTGAGCAGGCAGATGACAGGGCGGGACCCGCACACTGTGCAGGGACCGCCCTGTCAGATCTCCGCTCTCCCCTATGGGGGATCGGAGGAACACGGACCGTCTGTCCGTGTTCCTCCGATCCGCTCTGCAGACGGATAGAAAAATAGGATTTTCTTCCGTCCGCAGAATCGGACGAGAGCGGAGCCGGACAACATCGGGTGTTAGCGGATGTACATCCGCTGACACCCGCTATCCCATAGGGATGCATGTATGTCCGTATTTCATCCGAAAACGGATGGATGAAATACGGACATACTGGGGGCAGGAGGCGGAGCCTAGCGGAGCAGACATGCATTGTTAGAGCTCCACACCGCTGAGGAGAGAAGAGAAGGACAAAGCGAAGCCTGCAGGCTCAAAAGGTATCCAATTGAACCTTTTTGCCCCAGGGAACAAACTGTGAAAGTTTGGGCAGGAAATATGGTACTGGGAGGAAACCGTGGCAGAAATAAAAATCACCTCACAAAGAGCTCACAGGCACTCACTGCAGCTGAAGCAGCTCCAGTCACCTCACAAGATACAGCACCAGGGCGCTCTCACAGACAGAAAATGTCACAGCAAGACTCTCCATTTGAGTCAGATACAGAACAAATCCTCTCACAAACTTCTCCACAAGCCTCCTCAGCATCCTCAGTAATATTATTACAATTTGAAAAGATGCTTCATAAGGCTTTAAAACAAACCTCAGACCAAATAACAAAAAGCCTAACCAAAGAAATAAGAGAGCTGGGAAACCGCACCGCAGCCTTAGAAATAAAAATGGATGAAATTGAAATTACAACCCAAGAAAATATAACAGAATTGGAACAATTAAAAAAAGAGAATTTAATACTTCAAACTAAGCTTGAAGATTACGAAAATAGAGCCAGACGTTCAAACTTGCGCATAAGGGGAATACCTGAAACTGTGACAGACCTGCAATCTACTATTACTGCTCTATTACAAGAACTAAAGCCAGATATCCCTATTGAACGTTTAGAACTGGACAGAGTACACAGAGCCCTCACAGCCAAAAAGAAAGATGGACCCCCACGTGATATAATCACAAAATTTCATTATTACAGAACGAAAGAACAAATACTAATTGCTGCAAGAGAAAAAAAGGAACTTAATTTTCAAGGACACAATTATCAAATTTTTGCTGACCTATCCCAACTTACTATTACTAAAAGACGATCCATGAAACCCCAACTAATGGAACTGCAACGCAACATTATGTATCAATGGGGCTTCCCCTTTTCAGTCAGATTTAACTACCAAGGTACAATTTACAGAAGCAGATCAGCAGATGAACTACAACAAACCCTTTTAAAATTAAATCTGACAGAACCCACAAGCAGCAACACTCCCACACGCAGAAGAATGGCATCATCTTCACCTTCAGGCAGCACCCAGAAAATTTCAGAACAAAATGGGAATCATCATTCTCACAAAAGAGGCCGTTATGCCACATCATCCATGGACCAAGAAGATTCAATGGACTGACATCCTAATTCCTGATATCTCTTCATTTATTATACTAAGAGATGGTTCTCTATAAAAAACCTATATTTATAACTGAATGTAACTGCATTCTGATAGTCACACACTGTGTGGGATCATGTTACATTCCAGTTATATTTCTTATTACTTCTGATTCATATAGCCTTAGAATATATAAGTGAAATAAGGAAATTCTTGTTCAGTTATATATTATCAGGTAATAACAATAGATTTATTACTTTTTAGGACAAATATGTTCAATAATCCAGAAGTAATGGAAGCTTTTTCTTTCTTTTCTTAAAACAAATATATTATTACCTAACTAGTTCCTAGAATTATGTTTTTGTTTATTCTAATCTGAAGCAATACAACCTTAATTTTATGAGTTAACATATCTAAACAGTTACATATGAATAAAATATGTAATTGTTTACTCTAAAAGGGTTAAAATCCCAAAATAATTCAAACTATCTTCATCAATACCAAAGTTATTAACAGTACCTTTCTAACTGAATTATTTAGCCTAGGGCAAGACTAACCATATACAACCACCCTGGAATAAATAATTTCAACAAAAACTATATTCTGCACTCCAATTAATGAAACATCATTTTGATGTCTTTTGACATAGCACTTCTCTCCTGTAAGCGGAAGATCCGTGTACCCCCATTAGCCCTCCTCATTCTCCCAACCATATTATGTGGGAGTGTGACGAAGGCACTTATTCCCCTGAGAGAGATATTTATTCTCTTTCACGGGTAAATTGTGATTACTTGCAAAAAATAATTTATACAATGTATCATCTAATCTCATATGTTTTTTGTTTACTCTTTACTCCAGAATTCACTGGTTTCTTTTCTATCTATTCATCTCTTCAGTCCACACAGGTTGATCTGCGCAGTCAGCTCTGCATAACAAAAAGTAAGTCAAAACTATTTGATCTATTGCCATGGCACCACTGAATATACTTTCCCTGAATGTTCAGGGAATAAATGTCCCTCAAAAAAGGACCAAAGCCTTCCGTACTTTCCATAACAAGAAGGCTCACATAGTATGCCTCCAAGAAACACACTTCACCAAAGATGCTACTACAAAATATATTTCTCCTTTTTATCAACAAATTTACACGGCTTCTGCCTGTACCAAGCAAAGGGGAACTCTAATTGCATTTCACCGATCCACACCATTCACCTTATCATCAGAAATTAAAGACCCAGAAGGTAGATACCTGATACTCATGGGTTATATAATGGATACAGCAATCACGGTGATTTCCTACTACGCTCCTAACAAACAACCTACACCATTCCTCTCACATATATTACAAGTGATTAATACACACAAAATAGGAACAGTGATAATGTGTGGGGATTCGAACCAGGTCCTCCTCCCATTTCTAGATAAATCACCTTTTACACCATCCAAAATAACCTCTAGATTACCTTTTTCTCAACTTCTTTCCAAATACAATCTGGTAGATTCCTGGAGAGAAAGTAACCCAATGAAAAAGAAATTCACTTATTTCTCGCACCCTCATCAAACCTTCACCAGAATAGATCATATTTTTCTAACAATAGGAATGATACCAGAAATTATTGCATCAGATATAATTCCGATTCCGTGGTCTGACCATAATGCAGTATACACTACTATAGCCTCAGCCATACCAAAAGCGCATGACCCAACGTGGTACTTACCGGACATAATGCTCAAACACCCACTACATCAGATGGCCATTGAACAAGCTTTAAAGGAATACATATCAATTAATGATACAACAGACATCTCCCCAATAACACTGTGGGAAGCTCATAAGCCTGTCTTGCGTGGTACAATACAAAGACAAATGGCACTATTTAAACGGGAACGCAAAAATCTAGCAAAAAAACTAGAACTCAATTTTAATGCAGCCTACATATCATTTCAAGATAATCCATCTCAGAGTACAAAATCTCATCTGGAAAAATCTAGATTGGAATACGATCTATTTCTCACTGAGTCAGTTGATAAATCCCTCAAACGCTCCAAACACAATTTCTACATGAATACAAACAAACCAGGTACATATTTGGCTCGGGCATTAAATTCAACTAACAAATCTTTCAAACCAATACGCTTGAAATTATCAAAAAATGTTTACACTTGTAATCCAGTTAAAATAGTCCATAAATTTCACTCACATCTCGCAACTTTATACAAGACAAACAATGAATTTAATCCTACAGAGGCTGAATCCTTCTTCTCAAAAATAACCTTACCTGAGTTATCTCAGAATCAAAAAAGCAGTTTGGATGAGCCTATAACTATAGATGAAGTTTCTAACGCCATAAAAGACCTAAAACTTAACAAAAGACCAGGCCCAGACGGCTACTCGGCTTTATACTATAAAACATTCTCAGAAATACTCTCTCCCATTCTCACTGAAACTTTTAACAAACTTCTAGATGGACATTCTTTTCGGCAAGAAACACTAATGGCAATTGTTTGTATGATCCCAAAACCCCTTTCTGATGATACATCCTGTGTGAATTATCGGCCTATCTCTCTGTTAAACCTCGATATTAAATTATTAGCAAAAATAATAGCAAAACGCCTCAATAGCATTATAGGAAAATTAATACATAGAGATCAAGTAGGCTTCATGCCAAATAGACAGGCAGGTGATAATATACGCAGGGCAGTGTTATTGGCACATATTGCTAAAAAACGGAAAATCCCTTTATGTTTTCTATCTCTCGATATTAAGAGGGCATTTGACACAGTATCCTGGCAATATATGCAATATTCATTACAAAAATGGGGTTTTGGACCCCACTTTTTAACATGGATCAAAGCATTATATAATAAACCCAAAGCCTATATAAAATATGCTGGATACAAATCTGAAGCCTTTAATATCGAAAGAGGTACCCGATAGGGTTGCCCATTATCTCCCTTATTATTTGCCCTTATACTCAAACCCATGGCCCAATACATCAGAACAAACCAAACTATAACTGGCATTGAAGTAGGAGGTATTACACACAAATTATGTATATTTGCAGACGATATATTACTTTTTCTATCATCACCACAGGTCTCTGGTCCTAACTTAATACCAGCTCTTGATGGATTTGCAGCCCTATCCGGCCTTATGATTAATCCTAAGAAATGCCTAGTGCTTAATATTTCACTCACAAACATGGAATTGATCCCGGCTAGGGCTGCACTCCCATTCACATGGGCAGAAAAATCAATCCCATATCTTGGAATTCATTTAACAGCATCTCATTCTGACTTATTCTCAACCAATTATCCTCCTGTATTAAGACAGATCACAAATCTAATAAAACAATGGTCGCAACTTCCTTTATCCTGGATAGGGAAGATTAATGCAATCAAAATGACTATTCTACCCAAATTGCTTTATCTATTCAGAGTCCTCCCTATTCCAATTCCTTCCTATTTTTTGAGAATAGTACAAAAAAGAGCAACTTCGTTTATATGGGGCTCTTCTAAACCACGTATACCTATACACACACTACATCTTCCCAAAAATAAAGGAGGCCTGGGATACCCTAATTTTACTAACTACTACAGAGCAGCACATTTGGCCAGTCTGTCCAAATACCATGCAAAACAGGAAATCCCATTATGGGTATTTATAGAGGCTTCAGAAAATGACCCTCTATTAATATCAAATTTATTATGGCTTGATCCTAAAGACCGCTTTAAAATTCATAATCCCATAACTAAACACTTCTTATCTCTCTGGGATAAACTAAAAACCAAATATCAGTTACAATCTCCACACAATCCTCTCCCCTCTTTTATCAGAAATCCGGCTTTTTATCCGGCATGGATCTACCCAAACTCTTTTAAAGCTTGGACAACATCAGGCATTCAGACACTAAATGACTTCATAGCATCTAAATCATTCCTTTCATTCCCATCGCTTAGAGAAAAATATGATCTACCAAACTCTGAGATATTTAGATATCTCCAAATCAAAAATTTCTATACACCATTCCTAAAGGGGGATACACCATTATCCCAATTATCCATTTTTGAATCAATCTGTACAAAAGATCCATTTGCTAAAGGTACAATTTCATCACTTTATAATCAATTATATGGAGTAGCAAATCTTAATAGACCCTCTTACGTTCAGAGGTGGGAGGAGGACATGGGACGAACTTTAGAAGACACGGACTGGTCTAACATATGGCTCACATCTAAGTCATCTTCACCCAACATCTTAGCACTGGAGACAAATTATAAAGTCCTAACTCGCTGGTACCTTGTACCCGCTAGAGTGGCAAAATATTCACCTAATACCTCAGCTCTTTGTTTTCGAGGATGCCCAGAAATAGGCACATATTTACACATATGGTGGACGTGCCCAGTAATCCAAACCTTCTGGAAGGAAGTCTTCGTGATTGCATCTAAAATATTTTAAAAAATAATACAACCAGATCCATATTTAACTTTACTTAATCTAAAACCGGAATGGTTAACACTCTCTCAATTCAAACTTATGATCCAACTAATAACGGCTGCAAAACAAACAGTGGCCAAGGCATGGAAATCTCCTACATTGGTACTAGCAGAAACAATTCACAGAATGAATAATACAATGTCCCATGCTAAGATGGTAGCCATCGATCAAAATCAAATTCCAAAATTTGAAAAACTTTGGCATCCTTGGATAAAACAACAGTTCCTGTCAAACTTCAATGACTCTGTCCTGTTGCCATGGTAACAGATTAAATGACTTACAGAGACACACATTCTAAGGCTTCAAAGAGAACTAAAAAGAATAATAAACTGATGAGCGGGACAACTTTGTGGACCATACCTCTACCTTTCAACCCTTTTTCTTCTTTCTCTTTCCTTTTCTCCACCTTACGATTAAAGCTCATTATCAGAATTTATTTGACCTATATACACTCTACTTGTAAACAATATGTATAATAGGTATAAATCATTTAAATACCTACAAAAGTAACTAAGGAAATTATATATATATCTTTAATTTAGGTTTACGTGAACCCAATGTTTAATATTTGAAATTTCATGATATTTACCTATATAAACCCTACTGTAAAACAATGAGCTTACTTTATAGATCCTTGTAAACTTACTTTATGTATCTTTATAACATTGTATACTCAATAAACTTCTTTTGACAAGGAAATACGGACATACTGTCCGCATGTGTGAAAGGGGCCTTACTGTTCTTTTACCAGTTGTAGTTATATAAGAGTTAGCTATTAATATTTTATTAATTATGTTCAAAGGTATTCTACGCGTTGTTACCAATCTTTTACTGATCTGCATTGTTAATTTATATTGTTATAGTTGAACCAAAATCTTTTGGTAAGAATAAAATACAAAATATGCATTGAAAAGTTTTTTCTCTATCTTATCTTCTTAACATTTGGTAGTCAAAAAATTCTAAGAAGTATCTTTTTTAATATCTCGTGGACAAAATGTGAGAGATAAAATATACTGTGTATCATAAATTATTCTATAAACACATACCGCATACACTGCGTATATAATTTGAGGAAAATATGCTTATAAAATACTTCAATTCAATTCAATTCAAATCATACATAATATGCATAAAGAAGACCATGATCAATCTATGCAGATAAGGTGTAGAGTTAAAGAGTGTAAACAAAAAACAAAACAGATCAGCCAGAGCTCATAGTTCCTTATCAAAAGAAGTTTATTGAGTATACAATGTTATAAAGATACATAAATATACATAAAGTAAGTTTACAAGGATCTATAAAGTAAGCTCATTGTTTTACAGTAGGGTTTATATAGGTAAATATCATGAAATTTCAAATATTAAACATTGGGTTCACGTAAACCTAAATTAAAGATATATATCATTTCCTTTAGTTACTTTTGTAGGTATTTAAATGATTTATACCTACTATACATATTGTTTACAAGTAGAGTGTATATAGGTCAAATAAGTTCTGATAATGAGCTTTAATCGTAAGGTGGAGAAAAGGAAAGAGAAAGAAGAAAAAGGGTTGAAAGGTAGAGGTATGGTCCACAAGGTTGTCGCGCTCGTCAGTTTATTATTCTTTTTAGTTCTCTTTGAAGCCTTAGAATGGGTGTCTCTGTAAGTCATTTAATCTGTTACCATGGCAACAGGACAGAGTCATTGAAATTTGACAGGAACTGTTGTTTTATCCAAGGATGCCAAAGTTTTTCAAATTTTGGAATTTGATTTTGATCGATGGCTACCATCTTAGCATGGGACATTGTATTATTCATTCTGTGAATTGTTTCTGCTAGTACCAATGTAGGAGATTTCCATGCCTTGGCCACTGTTTGTTTTGCAGCCGTTATTAGTTGGATCATAAGTTTGAATTGAGAGAGTGTTAACCATTCCGGTTTTAGATTAAGTAAAGTTAAATATGGATCTGGTTGTATTATTTTTTTAAATATTTTAGATGCAATCACGAAGACTTCCTTCCAGAAGGTTTGGATTACTGGGCACGTCCACCATATGTGTAAATATGTGCCTATTTCTGGGCATCCTCGAAAACAAAGAGTTGAGGTATTAGGTGAATATTTTGCCACTCTAGCGGGTACAAGGTACCAGCGAGTTAGGACTTTATAATTTGTCTCTAGTGCCAAGATGTTGGGTGAAGATGACTTAGATGTGAGCCATATATTAGACCAGTCCGTGTCTTCTAAAGTTCGTCCCAGGTCCTCCTCCCACCTCTGAACGTAAGAGGGTCTATTAAGATTTGCTACTCCATATAATTGATTATAAAGTGATGAAATTGTACCTTTAGCAAATGGATCTTTTGTACAGATTGATTCAAAAATGGATAATTGGGATAATGGTGTATCCCCCTTTAGGAATGGTGTATAGAAATTTTTGATTTGGAGATATCTAAATATCTCAGAGTTTGGTAGATCATATTTTTCTCTAAGCGATGGGAATGAAAGGAATGATTTAGATGCTATGAAGTCATTTAGTGTCTGAATGCCTGATGTTGTCCAAGCTTTAAAAGAATTTGGGTAGATCCATGCCGGATAAAAGGCCGGATTTCTGATAAAAGAAAGGAGAGGATTGTGTGGAGATTGTAACTGATATTTGGTTTTTAGTTTATCCCAGAGAGATAAGAAGTGTTTAGTTATGGGATTATGAATTTTAAAGCGGTCTTTAGGATCAAGCCATAATAAATTTGATATTAATAGAGGGTCATTTTCTGAAGCCTCTATAAATACCCATAATGGGATTTCCTGTTTTGCATGGTATTTGGACAGACTGGCCAAATGTGCTGCTCTGTAGTAGTTAGTAAAATTAGGGTATCCCAGGCCTCCTTTATTTTTGGGAAGATGTAGTGTGTGTATAGGTATACGTGGTTTAGAAGAGTCCCATATAAACGAAGTTGCTCTTTTTTGTACTATTCTCATAAAATAGGAAGGAATTGGAATAGGGAGGACTCTGAATAGATAAAGCAATTTGGGTAGAATAGTCATTTTGATTGCATTAATCTTCCCTATCCAGGATAAAGGAAGTTGCGACCATTGTTTTATTAGATTTGTGATCTGTCTTAATACAGGAGGATAATTGGTTGAGAATAAGTCAGAATGAGATGCTGTTAAATGAATTCCAAGATATGGGATTGATTTTTCTGCCCATGTGAATGGGAGTGCAGTCCTAGCCGGGATCAATTCCATGTTTGTGAGTGAAATATTAAGCACTAGGCATTTCTTAGGATTAATCATAAGGCCGGATAGGGCTGCAAATCCATCAAGAGCTGGTATTAAGTTAGGACCAGAGACCTGTGGTGATGATAGAAAAAGTAATATATCGTCTGCAAATATACATAATTTGTGTGTAATACCTCCTACTTCAATGCCAGTTATAGTTTGGTTTGTTCTGATGTATTGGGCCATGGGTTCGAGTATAAGGGCAAATAATAAGGGAGATAATGGGCAACCCTGTCGGGTACCTCTTTCGATATTAAAGGCTTCAGATTTGTATCCAGCATATTTTATATAGGCTTTGGGTTTATTATATAATGCTTTGATCCATGTTAAAAAGTGGGGTCCAAAACCCCATTTTTGTAATGAATATTGCATATATTGCCAGGATACTGTGTCAAATGCCCTCTTAATATCGAGAGATAGAAAACATAAAGGGATTTTCCGTTTTTTAGCAATATGTGCCAATAACACTGCCCTGCGTATATTATCGCCTGCCTGTCTATTTGGCATGAAGCCTACTTGATCTCTATGTATTAATTTTCCTATAATGCTATTGAGGCGTTTTGCTATTATTTTTGCTAATAATTTAATATCGAGGTTTAACAGAGAGATAGGCCGATAATTCACACAGGAAGTATCATCAGAAAGGGGTTTTGGGATCATACAAACAATTGCCATTAGTGTTTCTTGCCGAAAAGAATGTCCATCTAGAAGTTTGTTAAAAGTTTCAGTGAGAATGGGAGAGAGTATTTCTGAGAATGTTTTATAGTATAAAGCCGAGTAGCCGTCTGGGCCTGGTCTTTTGTTAAGTTTTAGGTCTTTTATGGCATTAGCAACTTCATCTATAGTTATAGGCTCATCCAAACTGCTTTTTTGATTCTGAGATAACTCAGGTAAGGTTATTTTTGAGAAGAAGGATTCAGCTTCTGTAGGATTAAATTCATTGTTTGTCTTGTATAAAGTTGCGAGATGTGAGTGAAATTTATGGACTATTTTAACTGGATTACAAGTGTAAACATTTTTTGATAATTTCAAACGTATTGGTTTGAAAGATTTGTTAGTTGAATTTAATGCCCGAGCCAAATATGTACCTGGTTTGTTTGTATTCATGTAGAAATTGTGTTTGGAGCGTTTGAGGGATTTATCAACTGACTCAGTGAGAAATAGATCGTATTCCAATCTAGATTTTTCCAGATGAGATTTTGTACTCTGAGATGGATTATCTTGAAATGATATGTAGGCTGCATTAAAATTGAGTTCTAGTTTTTTTGCTAGATTTTTGCGTTCCCGTTTAAATAGTGCCATTTGTCTTTGTATTGTACCACGCAAGACAGGCTTATGAGCTTCCCACAGTGTTATTGGGGAGATGTCTGTTGTATTATTAATTGATATGTATTCCTTTAAAGCTTGTTCAATGGCCATCTGATGTAGTGGGTGTTTGAGCATTATGTCCGGTAAGTACCACGTTGGGTCATGCGCTTTTGGTATGGCTGAGGCTATAGTAGTGTATACTGCATTATGGTCAGACCACGGAATCAGAATTATATCTGATGCAAAAATTTCTGGTATCATTCCTATTGTTAGAAAAATATGATCTATTCTGGTGAAGGTTTGATGAGGGTGCGAGAAATAAGTGAATTTCTTTTTCATTGGGTTACTTTCTCTCCAGGAATCTACTAGATTGTATTTGGAAAGAAGTTGAGAAAAAGGTAATCTAGAGGTTATTTTGGATGGTGTAAAAGGTGATTTATCTAGAAATGGGAGGAGGACCTGGTTCGAATCCCCACACATTATCACTGTTCCTATTTTGTGTGTATTAATCACTTGTAATATATGTGAGAGGAATGGTGTAGGTTGTTTGTTAGGAGCGTAGTAGGAAATCACCGTGATTGCTGTATCCATTATATAACCCATGAGTATCAGGTATCTACCTTCTGGGTCTTTAATTTCTGATGATAAGGTGAATGGTGTGGATCGGTGAAATGCAATTAGAGTTCCCCTTTGCTTGGTACAGGCAGAAGCCATGTAAATTTGTTGATAAAAAGGAGAAATATATTTTGGAGTAGAATCTTTGGTGAAGTGTGTTTCTTGGAGGCATACTATGTGAGCCTTCTTGTTATGGAAAGTACGGAAGGCTTTGGTCCTTTTTTGAGGGACATTTATTCCCTGAACATTCAGGGAAAGTATATTCAGTGGTGCCATGGCAATAGATCAAATAGTTTTGACTTACTTTTTGTTATGCAGAGCTGACTGCGCAGATCAACCTGTGTGGACTGAAGAGATGAATAGATAGAAAAGAAACCAGTGAATTCTGGAGTAAAGAGTAAACAAAAAACATATGAGATTAGATGATACATTGTATAAATTATTTTTTGCAAGTAATCACAATTTACCCGTGAAAGAGAATAAATATCTCTCTCAGGGGAATAAGTGCCTTCGTCACACTCCCACATAATATGGTTGGGAGAATGAGGAGGGCTAATGGGGGTACACGGATCTTCCGCTTACAGGAGAGAAGTGCTATGTCAAAAGACATCAAAATGATGTTTCATTAATTAGAGTGCAGAATATAGTTTTTGTTGAAATTATTTATTCCAGGGTGGTTGTATATGGTTAGTCTTGCCCTAGGCTAAATAATTCAGTTAGAAAGGTACTGTTAATAACTTTGGTATTGATGAAGATAGTTTGAATTATTTTGGGATTTTAACCCTTTTAGAGTAAACAATTACATATTTTATTCATATGTAACTGTTTAGATATGTTAACTCATAAAATTAAGGTTGTATTGCTTCAGATTAGAATAAACAAAAACATAATTCTAGGAACTAGTTAGGTAATAATATATTTGTTTTAAGAAAAGAAAGAAAAAGCTTCCATTACTTCTGGATTATTGAACATGTTTGTCCTAAAAAGTAATAAATCTATTGTTATTACATGATAATATATAACTGAACAAGAATTTCCTTATTTCACTTATATATTCTAAGGCTATATGAATCAGAAGTAATAAGAAATATAACTGGAATGTAACATGATCCCATACAGTGTGTGACTATCAGAATGCAGTTACATTCAGTTATAAATATAGGTTTTTTATAGAGAACCATCTCTTAGTATAATAAATGAAGAGATATCATGAATTAGGATGTCAGTCCATTGAATCTTCTTGGTCCATGGATGATGTGGCATAACGGCCTCTTTTGTGAGAATGATGATTCCCATTTTGTTCTGAAATTTTCTGGGTGCTGCCTGAAGGTGAAGATGACGCCATTCTTCTGCATGTGGGAGTGTTGCTGCTTGTGGGTTCTGTCAGATTTAATTTTAAAAGGGTTTGTTGTAGTTCATCTGCTGATCTGCTTCTGTAAATTGTACCTTGGTAGTTAAATCTGACTGAAAAGGGGAAGCCCCATTGATACATAATGTTGTGGCGTTGCAGTTCCATTAGTTGGGGTTTCATGGATCGTCTTTTAGTAATAGTAAGTTGGGATAAGTCAGCAAAAATTTGATAATTGTGTCCTTGAAAATTAAGTTCTTTTTTTTCTCTTGCAGCAATTAGTATTTGTTCTTTCGTTCTGTAATAATGAAATTTTGTGATTATATCACGTGGGGGTCCATCTTTCTTTTTGGCTGTGAGGGCTCTGTGTACTCTGTCCAGTTCTAAACGTTCAATAGGGATATCTGGCTTTAGTTCTTGTAATAGAGCAGTAATAGTAGATTGCAGGTCTGTCACAGTTTCAGGTATTCCCCTTATGCGCAAGTTTGAACGTCTGGCTCTATTTTCGTAATCTTCAAGCTTAGTTTGAAGTATTAAATTCTCTTTTTTTAATTGTTCCAATTCTGTTATATTTTCTTGGGTTGTAATTTCAATTTCATCCATTTTTATTTCTAAGGCTGCGGTGCGGTTTCCCAGCTCTCTTATTTCTTTGGTTAGGCTTTTTGTTATTTGGTCTGATGTTTGTTTTAAAGCCTTATGAAGCATCTTTTCAAATTGTAATAATATTACTGGGGATACTGAGGAGGCTTGTGGAGAAGTTTGTGAGAGGATTTGTTCTGTATCTGACTCAAATGGAGAGTCTTGCTGTGACATTTTTTGTCTGTGAGAGCGCCCTAATGCTGTATCTTGTGAGGTGACTGGAGCTGCTTCAGCTGCAGTGAGTGCCTGTGAGCTCTTTGTGAGGTGATTTTTATTTCTGCCACGGTTTCCTCCCAGTACCATATTTCCTGCCCAAACTTTCACAGTTTGTTCCCTGGGGCAAAAATGTTCAAATGGATACCTTTTGAGCCTGCAGGCTCCGCTTTGTCCTTCTCTTCTCTCCTCAGCGGTGTGGAGCTCTAACAATGCATGTCTGCTCTGCTAGGCTCCGCCTCCTGCCCCTCCTGTCCAGAGCTCATAGTTTAATAAGCTATGCATATTGCCATTTCTTTCTGTTTTCCTAGAATAAAATACAATAAGCTCAGAACAAAATTAACATAGCTGACACAATAGGTGGGTGGAGCAATTCGGGCCGTACCAACTTAAATTTGTAAGAGTCTATCCATTACTAGCTATGAAGGAGCGAGGCCGGGAGAATCCAGCCAGCTATGCCAAAAATGATTACATTTCCGCAGATGGTAAGTCTAATCACAGCATGACTGCTGTGGGTGGGATCCATTTAACCGTTTTTTTTCCCCTAGAGGTTTCTGTACAACCAGGACATGCCATTTTATATCTGCACATAGCTCACAATGCGTACTGTAAAAAAAAAATAGTTTTCATCTCCCTGCACTTAATATTTTGGATTTTATTATCCACTTGCTGACCGCCCCACAGCATGTGATTAGCCACAGCAGAAGCGGATACTGGCCAATAGATTACGATCGGCATCCGCTGATGGTCAAGGAGAGAGGCTGGATGGAGCTCTGCATATGTAAACAATGCAGAGCCCTGTCCTGACAGGGGGAAAGTAATTGATTTTCTTTCCCTGCAAAGCAGAGAATAAAATCCATCACATCCCTTAGTAAAAACAGCACACGTAGTACAACAAAAACACATGTTAGGCTCAAATTTAACCCTTTGATCTCCCTAGATGTTTAACCCCTTCCCAGCCAGTGTCATTAGTACAATGATAGTGCATAAAGTTACATAGTTACATATAGTTACATAGAAGGTAAGGTTGAAAAAAAACAAGTCCATCAAGTCCAACCTATGTGATTAGCACTGATCACTGTACTAGGGTCACTGGTTCCCACAAAGTGTCAAAAGTGTCCGATAGTCCGCCGCAATAGCCCAGTCCCGCTGTAAGCCGCTGATCGCCGCCATTACTAGTATACAGAATAAAAATTCCAGTATATATCCCATAGTTTATAGACGCTATAACTTTTGAGCAAACCATCAATATATTTTTACCAAAAAAATGGAGCAGTATATATATATTGGCCTAAATTTAGGAAGAAATTCCATTTTTTTTCAATTTTATTGTATGTGTTTTACAGCAGAATGTAAAAAAATTTTTTTGTTTCAAAATTGTCGGGTTTTCTATTGTTTATAACACAAAAAAAAAAACCCAGTGGTGATCAAATACCACCAAAAAAATCTATATTTGTGGGGGAAAAATGACATAAATTTCATTTGGCTACAGCTTTCGCATATCACAAAAAATGGCCTGGACGTGAAGGGGGGTAAATCTTCCAGAGGGCAAGTGGTTATAGATAAAACATAAACACCTACAGGACTTGCCAGAAACTCATTGTCAGCTAGGAGTCAATTTTTCAAATGCACAGGCCCAGCTGCCTATTTAGATTCCATATATGAACATCTCTCTAATACTGACCATTGAAGTAAAAAAAAAAAAAAAAACTGTGACAACAACCCACTTTTATATTTTAATGTCACAGAGGGCATTCACCGAAGCAACTCTCTAGTGTTCAAAAGAGGAAAGATGTAGTGTCAGCATCCCTATAGAAAAGGACAGACCAGAGAATATATAACCAAAAATTAACCTGCTATTGCAGGGTATGCCTAAAATTTGACTTAAATTTCAGATAAGATTTCTAGAAAAAAACAGTGAGACACTCACACAAGCAGTAAATGAGATCTCTGGAGCCATTCTATATACCAGCAGAGTATAGAACACCTTCTAGTTGCCAAATAAAAAGAAAGTAACATTTGACAGTTTTCATGGAAAAGCAAAGTAATTCCTAATAACATTAAAGAGTACATATTGTAAACCCAATGGATGTGGTGGCTGCATAGGTTTTCTTTTTTCAAGCTTTTTTTTTTTTTTTTTTTATGGTAGTCCTGCTAGTAATACAATGTACACTTCCTGTGTTAGGGTGACAATAGTCACTTACCATGGTTGCTCACCATTTTGTATCTATATAGAACTACTGAACACCACCTCTTCTTCCTTTTTCTATAACACGAGGGGGTGTCTGTAGTTCACGAAGAAAACTGGGAACAATGCTAACAGACAAGAGTCAGCACAGGCTGAGCACAAAACAAAGGTTTCAGGTCACAATATTTCTGGCATGATCAACAGTTATCTTTTGCAGGTATTAACCTGTTTAGCTCCTGAAGGTTTACCCCCATTTTTTGCATTTTGGCACTGCGTTATTTTAACTGACAATTGCGCGGTCATGAGACACTATACCCAAATAAAATGTATGTCCTTTTTTTCCCACAAATAGAGGTTTCTTTTGATGGTGTTTGATCACTACTGCGGTTTTTATTTTTTGTGCTATAAACAAAAAAAGGCCAAAAATTTTGAAAAAAAAAAATAATGTTTTTTACTTTCTGCTATAAAACATATCCAATAAAAAATATGTAAAAAAAATCAAATTTTTTCATCAATTTAGGCCAATATGTATTATGCTACATATTTTTGTTAAAAAAAGTCCCAATAAGGAGGCGCATGCGTGGCAGCTCCTAAGATGGCCACTTGAGCAGGGAGCTCCGCACTGGTCTAACGGCACACCCCATTGCTGATTATGACCCTTGGGACAGACAGCAGCAGTGGCTTCAGCTATCAGAGGACCCCCGACATCGCCACATGTCTGGGGGTCCACCCGCCACAACCTCAGACCTCAGTTTGCGAGCAGCGCCGTCCAGGCCGAATCCTAGATGGCGACCACAACTCAGCCACGCGAGCCTGGAGTGGAGGGACACATAGAGCAAAGGCAAGTCCTGGCCCCAGCTACACTCACATACACCCCGTCAGTGCATGGAAGCAGCCACCAGAACGTGGCTCTGTCTCCGGCCTCAACTGAATCCCTTATAGGCCAGACAATGGAGAACCTCACTGGGCCTCCGCCCCGCTAACACACCAATGCCAGGGAACCTGAGCCCAGAGCCACCACTAAACCCGGCAGACCTTTTCTTCAAGCTGTCAGATTTATTGGACAGAGGCCTAGCACAAACGGCTGCCAAAATAACTGGGGACATCAGGGCTGATCTCCAAAATCTAGGCTCCAGAATGGAAGCAATAGAACACAAGCTGGACAATACAGTATCCAGAACTAACCAGAATTCTGACCAGATTCAAGTACTGACGGATCAGCTCGATACAGCATTATCCAGAATTGATGATCTTGAGAACAGATCCAGGAGATACAACTTTAGGCTGCGAGGCCTCCCAGAAACGGTCATGGACATACCAGCAGCAGTACAAGACCTCATTAAACACATCGTCCCAAGTATTCCTCCGCACAGATTGTAACTGGACCGAGCTCACAGAGCCCTGGGTCCCCCAAGGAAGGATGGATCACCATGGGATATAGTGGTTAAACCGCAATATGTCGTGAAGGAAAAAATCATGAAGAAATCTCCTTCTCAATCCCAACTAGCCTGTCAAGGCCACAAAGTACAAATCTTTTGGGATCTGTCTCCATCGATGATTCAAAGGCGAAGGTCACTAAAACCGCTTCTTGCAATCCTTTCTCAAAGAGAAATCAAATACTGGTGGGCCTTCCCGTTTGCTCTAAAGTTCAACTTCAGAAGCAAAACCTACTAGTTTTCCAGCTTCCAAGAAGGAGAACGTCTATTCCTGACCCTAAAATTCATCTTGCAAGAATCCACCAAGTATTTAACAAGTTCTCATCCCAGGGCTAATAAATGACCAAGCTCTATCACCCCAGTTTGGAATACTTCCAAGACCAAACGGTCCAAAGACAATATGCCTCCATGATTTAACAGTACTTGCTTTTCACATTTTTTCCCTGGCTCCTCCAGGTCCCTGGATAGGGACAATGATACCTACTACAACTGGTGTCCCTCCGTTCCCTGTTTGTCCTTTTTGATTACACCCTTTTTATTTCCCCCCTCATATACAGCTCTAGCAAGGTTTGTCATTTTTATCCACTTTGGACTATTTTTATACAAGACGGAACTGCGCTCCTAGTGACTTATATGAGTGATGTGGCTACCCAAGCCTGGCTATATACTATATATCGGGAGGCTGAGAGGCTTGCACCAGGCACGGAGAAGCTTCCCCTGGACATACTAATCAGGGAGTTAGTCATGCTGCTGCTCTCTCTTCTCTGTTATGTTTAAAGTTATACTTAAGTTTGCAAAGTTTCACTTTACTGCTTCCCGACCACCTCACGCAGATATACTGCGGCAGAAGGGCACGTACAGGCAGATTAATGTACCTGTACGTGGCCCTTTAAGAGGCGGCTTGCGGGCGCGCGGGCGCCACCGGGAGCTCCGTGACCATGATCACAGGTCCCGTTAACTCGATGTCCGTGGGGATACCCGCGATCGTCTCACGGTGAGGAAGAACGGGGAGATGCTAATGTAAACAAGCATCTCCCCATTCTGCCTAATGACACTGTCACTGATCATGGCTCCCTGTAATCGGGAGCAGCGATCAGTGACGTGTCACACACAGCCCCTCCCCCCCACAGTTAGAATCACTCCCTAGGACACACGTAACCCCTACAGCGCCACCTAGTGGTTAACCCCTTCGCTGCCGGTGACATTTTTACAGTAATCAATGCAATTTTTTAGCATTGATTGCTGTATTAATGGCAATGGTCCCAAAAATGTGTCAAAATTGTCCGATGTGTCCGCCATAATGTCGCAGTCATGATAAAAATCGCTGAACACCGCCATTACTAGTAAAAAAAAAAAAATTATCAAAAATAAAAATATAATATATATATATATATATATATATATATATATATATATATAAATATAATATATTTAACCCTTTCATGACTAAGCCTATTTTTGAAATTTGGTGTTTACAAGTTAAAATCCGTATTTTTTGCTAGAAAATTACTTAGAGTTCCCAAACATTATATATATTTTTTTAGCAGAGAATCTAGAGAATAAAATGACGATTGTTGCAATATTTTTTATCACACGGTATTTGTGCAGCAGTGTTTTAAACGCAAATTTTTGGAAAAGGGACACTTTCATGAATTTTAAAAAATCCAAACAGTAAAGTTACCCCAATTTTTTTGTATAATGTGAAAGATGATGTTACGCCGAGTAAATAGATACCAAACATGTCACCCTTTATAATTGCACGCACTCGTGGAATGGCGACAAACTACGGTACCTATGAATTTCCATAGGCGACGCTTTAAAATTTTTTTACGGTTACCAGGTTTGAGTTACAGAAGAGGTCTAGGGCTAGAATTATTGCTCTCACTCTGACGATCGCGGCGATACCTCACATGTGTGGTTTGAACACCGTTTACATATGCGGGCGCGACTTCCGTATGCGTTTTCTTCGCTGCGCGAGCTCGCGGGGACAGGGGCACTTTAAAAAATTTTTTTTTTTTTTATTTATTTTATTTATTTTTTTACTTTATAAATTGTGTTTTAAAAAAAATTTTTTTTTTTTTACTTTTATTGCTGTCACGAGGAATGTAAACATCCCTTGTGACAGTAATAGGTAGTGACAGGTACTCTTTATGGAGGGATGGGGGGTCTAAAAGACCCCCCATCCCTCCTTTACACTTCAAAGTATTCAGATCGCTGAAAACGGCGATTCTGAATACTGTGTACTTTTTTAAATTCGGCGCCATTGGCAGCCGAGTAAACGGGAAGTGACGTCATGACGTCGCTTCCGCGTTTACAACGAGAAGGCTGGAACGAAGCCGCCCACAGTTTCGTTCCAGCCCGCCCCCAGCCACCGAAGGTACCCGATTGGACACCGGGCCTCCTGATCGCACGGGAGGCCCGGTAACAGCGGCGGGAGGCGGCGGGGGGGGGGATGTCCCCTCCTGCCCCCCCGGTATAACAACCGAGCGGCTTTTAGCTGCATCGGTTGTTATACACGGGTAGCCGATCGCGCGCTGTAAACAACGGTACCGGGATGATGCCTGCAGCTGCGGGCATCATCCTGGTATAACCCCGGAAAGCCGAGTACGCATAACTGCGTACGGTCGGCGGGAAGGGGATAATTATATAAAAATGCCATAAAACTATCCCCTATTTTGTAAATGCTATAAATTTTGCGCAAACCAATCAATAAAGGCTTATTGCGATTTTTTTTTTTTTTTTTACCAAAAATATGTAGAAGAATACGTATTGGCCTAAACTGAGGAAAAAAATGTTTTTAATATATTTTTTGGGGATATTTATTATAGCAAAAAGTAAAAAATAATGCGTTTTTTTCAAAATTGTCACTATTTTTTTGTTTATAGCACAAAAATAAAAACACAGAGGTAATCAAATACCACCAAAAGAAAACTCTATTTGTGGGAAAAAAAGGACGTCAATTTTTTTTGGGAGCCATGTCGCAAGGCCGCGCAATTGTCAGTTAAAGCGACGCAGTTCTGAATCGCAAAAAGTGCTGTGGTCTTTGGCCAGCCAAATGGTGCGGGGCTGAAGTGGTTAATACGTTCTCTTGTAGGTTGTGATCTACTTAGTTAAACTGCACTAATTATCTTTTAAGCAAGGGTGTGCTGGGACTGGGGCAGCCCAGCTGCACCTCCACCTACCTCATGGTTATAATATTACTATACCCATGGGATATGATGTCGCCCCTCCAGGAGGGAGCTGACAAGATTTGTTGTACTTTGAACAGACGGGAGCTATTCTCCCCCTGCCCCACCAAGCCTCACGTAGGCTTGTACTTGCTCTGTATTCTCATCTACCTCTTTCCTTGTCTAATATCTTTCTGTGTTTCAGCCAACCTCCGGACACCATACCTCCTGCTCGACTTCCTGATGGCCCTGTACCCGTTGTGCTTTCGTCTTTTGGTAACAGATCAAAACATCGTAAGTGTGAGTGACAATAGATCTGGTGAATACCCTCCCTTTTTGCTCCATGGCGTGTAAGACACCACTAACCCCACTCATATGAGTGGTCTCACACAACACACAAGGGTTGAACTCCCCAGTGAAACGCCGAAAGGCCTTTGACTCCTACCATGCACACAAATTAGACATAGTCCTTTTACAAGAGACTGACTTCCCAAGATGGTACACTCCCTCATTCCTCTCTGCTCATTACCCTGTGTTTTCCTTGCGAATACCAAGGGCAAAACTAAGGGGGGCGCTATCCTATTCTCCAAAAAGGCAAGTTCACTCCTCAGATGGAGCACAGAGACTGGAGGGCAGATTCATTTTAGTGAAGGGGACTCTATATGGACAGTTGTACTCTTTTATCTCCTACTATGCTCCTAATCAGGGTCAAGCACGATTCTTCCAGAATCTTTTTAAAGCACTGAGCCCTCTTATAGAGGGCACGGCATTCTATGGGGGAGACTCGAATACCGCTTTTGATCAGGGGCTTGACTAAAAATTAAACCCCCAAATGTCCAGCTCATCCGCTCTACTAAAAGTAGTTTGCAATTGCTAAGCTTATCTTTCAGCAGGGCCTCACTGATATCTGGAGAGAATTGAATCCCACTCAAAGAGACTACACACACTTCTCTAGCCCACAGCAAACTTATGCTAGAATTGATCACATTTTGGTTTCTACACATCACATTCCCTGGGCAATCAAATCCTATATTAAGGATGCCGTTTGGTCGGACCACTCTATGGTTATACTAATGCCGCGTACACACAAGCGGAATTTCTGACAGAAAGAGTCTGATGGGAGCTTTTCATCGTATATTCCGACCATGTGTATACCCCGTATAGAAGAAAACTATCACCGCTCCAGGAGCGTTTTAACAGACCAAAAGTGAATCGATCTTGGTTGGGAGGTCATAGGTGCTGGCTAACATGAACATGAATGAATTTCTGGACAGCCGCACTCGTAGATAGCCTTGTTTATTTAGAAGGTGCACATCAAGTACAAAAATCACAGCAGACAGGGAAGAGCTGACGTTTCGCACTAGCGTTAGTGCTTACTCATAGCTAAGAAAATTAATTCATGTTCTACATGTGTATGCCCCATCTGACTTTTTCTGTTGAAAATTCAGACAGACTTAGATAGAGAACATGTTCTATATTTTTCCGACGGAACAAATTACTATCGGAAAAAACGCTTGTCTGTATACTGTTCCGACGCACCAAAAACGACGCATGCTCTAAAGCAAGTACGAGACGGAAGCTATTGGCTACTGGCTATTGAACTTCCGTTTTCTAGCCCTGTCATACGTGTTGCACGTCACCGCATTCTGGACGGTCGGTATTTGGGGTGACCGTGTGTATGCAAGACAGCTTGAGCGGAATTCCGTTGGAACTCCGTCCTAAAAACCTTCAGAGTTTATTCCGACGGCAAAACCGGTCGTGTGTACAGGGCATAACTCTTCAAAAACGATATACACGATCTAGTCTGTCCCACTGGAGACTCAGTGAGTCGATTCTAATTGATCCCATCAGAGTAGTGGAATTAGAGAAGGCGCTGAAAGAATACTTTCTCTTAAATGACGTGGAAGGGAACACGGCGGAAATGCTCTGGGCAGCACACTAAAAGACAATCCAGGACAAGATCATTCAGATCGGCACCCAAGTCAAACAGGAGAAACATGTGGAGATTGAAAAGTTGGGGAGGGCATTCATCCTTACGTTCTAAACACAAAAGAGACCCTTCCAAAGCGTGAGTTTATCACGAACAAGACAAAATAGGCTCATTATTAACCTCTAAGCTCTCCCCTCGAATGCGTTCATACTCGTTCCCAAAAAATAGAATAACGGGAGGCGCCCCCACAGCAAATCCTCTAAACATAATGCATTCCTTTCACGCATTCCAAAAGAAACTATATAGTGCAGATTCCACGGGGGACCCATTGAGAATCTCCCAGTTCCTTGACAATCTTCCGATCCCAACTCTGGAAGATAGACACCAAGATAAGCTAGAAGCTAGCATCACTACTGAAGAAGTGATAGAAGTTATCAAAAGCTTAAAAAAGGGATCCACCCCAGGCTCAGACGGTCTCTCAGTACCATATTATAAGGCAGTTGATAGCATCTTAGCGCCTCATCTCGACGGGTTTTTCAACACCAAAAGAAAGGGAGAACCGTTCGATAGACATCTCAACTCAGCCTACATCTCGGTAATCCCTAAGCCAGATAAAGATCCAGGAGAAGTAGGAAATTATAGGCCAACTTCCCTCATAAACAACAACATGAAGATTCTGACCAAGATCCTTGTGAATTGTATGGCCTCTTTTATTAGCCTATACATCCACAAAGACCAAGTGGGGTTTATGCCAGGTAGACAAGGCCGAGACCAAATCAGGAGAGCGATTGATATTATCTCTCTCCTTCAGTCAAGTTGGGAAGGGTGCCCCAGCCAAATGGGTATGTTGTTGTTAATTGACCTCCAGAAGGCCTTTGACTCAGGCTCGTGGCCCTATCTGTTTACAGTTTTGCAGCGTTGGGATTTCGGTCAGAACTTCATGGGTCTCATGAGAGCCCTATAATCCACACCAGAGGCTCGGATGAGACTTCAGGGTTTTTACTCTGAACCCATTAAAATTGCTAAAGGTACCCGACAAGGTTGTCTGCTGTTCCCATTGATTTTCGCCATAGCCATAGAAACGCTATCAATAGCTATCCGAACACATCTGGACATTGATGGAGTCAAGTGTGGACACCAAACACATAAGTGTGGGCTTTTCGCTGATGATCTATTTTTTTTTATTACTTCCCCACTCACGTCCCTACCTAATGTTTGCAAACTCTTGGATGATTTTTCCAGAGTTTCAGGCATAAAAGTAAATCTTGCTAAATCCCAAGCTATGAATATTTCTCTCCAGACTTCAGTGGTGGAACAGCTGAAAGACTCATTAAAATTTGAATGGAGCAACTCGTCACTCCGTTATCTAGGCATATATCTAACACCCAAAATAGAACAGCTTTATGCAACTAACTATCCGCCGATTTTCCAGAAGCTGGAATCAGATCTCAGATCCTGGGCCCAATAAGAACTATCAAGGTTGGGAAGAGTTAACTCTGTCAAAATGACTCTCTTACCCAGACTCCTTTACCTGTTTTGATCCCTCCCGATTCCAATCAAAAGGGCACACCTTCGATCTTTTCAGAGTAAGGTTGTCAAATTTATCTGGGGAAAGACCGGGTATCACTTCTCTCAATGAACGCTGTTACAAAGTTACATAGTAGGTGAGTGTCAGGAGTGTTCCCTCCGCTGGTAATATCTATCATTTGGCGTGCAGTACTGAGGTCCACCAGCAGGTGTCTCCTGGCAGTTTGGAACTGTCAGAGCTTTTTCCTGCTGGTATTATGTCATCTTTGGGCCGCAGTACTGGCGTCCACCAGCGGATGGATCTTGGCAGTGTGGAGCAGGCATTACCTTCTGCAATTAGGCATTACCTGACTTTGATAGCAGCTATAGTATCCCCTTGTCACATGTCTGGAGGGAGGAAGGAGACCCTTCTTAGTGTCTACTGAGGCCCGTGGGAGATTCACGGCATCAAGTGATTGGAGCATACAGATAATCTATTTGGTTGCACCTGTCTGGACGTTCCTCTCGCTCAAGCAAAGGCCTTGGCTGGGCTATAGCCATCCGCTTGCTTCCGCTTGCCATCTGGTAAGCGAGTTTTTTATTTGGTGGTGGCACTTAATAAGGATCTAGCTCTCCTGGGTGTTCTTTGTGGATTTGTTTGAACTGCAATTCACTACCTTGGAAAATACAAGCCATTGTTGGCCTGCACCTCTATATAGCGCAGCTTCTCTTTCCCATTCTATTTTGTGTATTTTGTTATATGTTGCTGCTTTTTGGACTTTGATATTTTTATTATTTCTTTTAATATTTAAATCAATATTGTTATATAGATCTAGTGCAGTTTTTTCCTTTTTATATAGTATAAATACCCGGGAAGTGCACACATACCTTGCCCTGGTATTGTCCTTGTGCCCTGACCTGCAGCCTGTTTATCTGTTAGCCTGACCTGATCCTGATTCCTGTATCCTGAACCTGTTTGCATCTGTTCTTGTATCCCTGGATCCTTGCCCTGCAGCCTAATTCCTTCCATCTTGTTCCCTGTCTGTTTACTCCTGGCCCCCCATCTGCTGATCTCCTGTTTATGACCCTGGCCTGGCTTGACTACGATTCTGGTACTCCCTTTTGCTATATATGCTGGTTGGTTTATTTTTTTTTTTTCCATAAAGATTTTTATTCGGTATAAGGAAGAAAACATACAATTCAGACATAAAGTCACATATCAGTATTACACAAAGACATTAGAAAAGTACCCATAAAGATATACAACAGGAGAAAGCAAATTGAGGAGCCTTGACCAGGAAGAAAATGAAGAAATGAAGAAATATGAAGAAATAAGTACAACTGCAAAATTCGCTTTGGAGGGCAGAGGATCCCATTATCACTTTTTCACCTCCCCCCTCATCCCATCCCCCCCCCCCCCAGCTAAGGCAAGGGAAGGGAGATCATTCTGAATATGTTCCTGGTCAAGGTCGAGCATATAACATGACATGACATACTGAAACATACGAGGTACTAGGATAAGGGTGACGAACCAGAGGACATAACGTCCGAACTCCACTGGTTCGGTTAGAGAGCCTAAGATTCAGGAATGGAGTCAGAAAGATAGGAGGTAAAGTAAAGATGTATGCAGAGCTATAGCGGGAAGGAGGAGAGAGAAATAGTATGAAGGGGGTAAGGCATAGGGGGGATCCACAGAAGGAGGGGGAAAAGGGTATGTAGGGAAATGGAGGAAAATAGAGGGGGAAGGGAAAGGAAGCCAACCCGAGGGTAAGATATACCAGGGGGCGTTAATGGACTGGATGGGAAGAGTTTGGGATGAGTCCGAAATGAGTCTGCCCCCACACCTCGCCCATCTGCTGCAGGCAGCCCATGGCACGTCTCAGGGTCCACAGAGTGCCCTTATTGGGCAAATTGACAAAATTTATCAGTGGTTGTGAAATGAATCCAGCAGGACCATATAATTGGAAATTTGTACATTCTTTCTTGCGAGATGTGGATCAATTCCTCCATATCTTTTATTTTGGAAATTCTCGCAAACCATTCCCTGATCATCGGAGCACAAGTTGAACGCCAGTGTTTGGGAATAAAGAACTTGGCTGCATTAACCATATGCATGGCTAAGGATTTGTGATATACTTTTCTGGGGAGGGAAGTGTGATGTAGAAGATATTGGGCCGGGGTGAACTCAAGAGTGAACGTGGTGACAAGTGTAATGAGGTCATGGACTTTTCTCCAAAAAGGCTGGAGGTTTTCGCAGGTCCACCACACATGTAGCATAGTGCCCACCTCTTTCCCACAAAGCCAGCAGGTATTAGGAATGTCAGCAGAGAATTTATGGAGGGGGGAGGGGATCCTGTACCATCTGGTAATCACCTTATAGCTATTTTCTTGAATTGCCACATTTAGCAAGCCCTTGTGAGCGTATTCATAGATTTTGATCCAGTCCTCTTTTGCAAACTGTGTTTGTAAGTCTCTGTTCCATGAGACTTGTGAAAGAGCTAGGGTATGAGCCAGGTTCTCCGAAAGGAGTGTGTATATAAGGGAGATCAGATGCCTTTGTGGAGATTTGTGATAGCAGAGTGCCTCAAAAGGGGTAAGTTGCCTCGTACAACATGTCTGGTGGGCCTGGGTTTCTAAGAAGTGTCGGATTTGTCTGTAAGTCCAAAATAGAAATAAAGCCGATTTGTCAGTCATTCTAATTTTGTGTAAGGAAATGGGTTTACCGTCATCGTAGAACTGTAGGGCTAGTACATCCTCAAGGGGTCAATCTTGTTTCAGGAAGTGTTTAGATTCACCAGGGGGAAAGGCAGGGTTCCCTCTTAGCGTGGTTAAAGGGCCCGGGTTAGAGGTGAGGAGTCCTCCTCGTGAGGCTTTATTGAATGCTAGAAGAGAGGGGTGGATGAGGGGGTGAGTCAATAAAGATTGCGGCCAGCTTTTTGGGGGCAGCCAGGGTAGAAGGTGTAAGGGTCGAAACGATAAGTCCTTTTCAAGGGATACCCAGGCTTTTTTATTGGCATGGATATTCCAGTCTGCGATCCTTGTGAGGTGGCAGGCAGTGTAATATTTATGTAAGTCTGGCAATCCGATTCTGCCTCTAGATTTAGGTAATGTGAGTCGAGAATATTTGATGCGGGGGGTGAATCTTTCCAGAAAAAGGTAGAGCAAGCTTTCTGATAGTTAGAGAAGAAGCTTGGTGGCAAAAATATCGGGACAGCTTGTATCATATACAATAGTCGGGGCAGGATAATCATTTTGATCAGGGCAGAGCGACCGAACCAAGATGCGTTTAGGCTTTCTCAATCCCTGAGGTGTTTTTGGGCTTGGAGAAGGGCCGTATGATGATTCAGAGAATAGAGTTCTGATATTTTCGTGGGAATCTTGATGCCAAGGTAAGTAATTGCTACCTTCTCCCAGCGAAAGGGTAAAGATTCTCGGCAGTGAGCAGGAAGAGTTATATTGAGGGCATAGGATTTAGTGTGATTAATTTTGAGGTTTGAGATTTTGCCGAATAATGATAGGTCTTTGAGGAGATTTAGCAAGGAAGTCCAAGGTGATATTAAAGAAAAGCAGAATGTAATCGGCGAAAGCCGCGACTTTAAATTCTCTCTCTTTCACAGTTACCCCTTGGATATCTGGGTTGAGTCTGAGTTTATTGAGAAGGGGTTCCAGGGTCAGTATATAAATTAAAGGGGAGAGTGGGCATCCTTGGCGTGTGCCATTGCTGATTGGGAAGGCGTCCGACAGAAAGCCTTTGACTTTGAGGGGCCAGAATAAAGGGCCATAATAGACGAGAGCATACGGCTCCCCAGACCAACAGCCCGGAGAGCTTCCTGCATGTAGTCCCAGGCCACCCTTTCAAATGCCTTCTCAGCGTCGAGTGAGAAAAAAAAACCTTGCATTTTAGATGACACAAGCCAATGATGTAGGTTAAGGGTACGAATGGTGTTGTCCCTGGCTTCCCTGCCAGGAACAAAACCCACTTGGTCCAAAGTTATGAGTTCGGGCATTAGGGGGAGCAATCTGTTGGCTAGGATCTTCGCATATATTTTAATATCAACGTTTAAAAGGTAGATCGGCCTATAATTTGCAACTATTGACAGGTCTTTGCCTTACTTGGGAATTACGGTGATATGAGCAGTAAGCATCTTGTCTGGTCTGACTTGGGGATCTGAGAGAGTATTAAGAGTAGCCAGAAGTCTGGGGAAGAGGGCCTCAGGAAAAGATTTATAGTACTGAAGGGTGAAGCCGCCTGGACCCGGGCTTTTGCCCACTTTCATTTGTTTAACTGCAGTCTCTAATTCAGTAATAGACAATTTGCTTTCAAGGTCGAGTGACTGTTGGGAGGTTATGGGGTTGGAGCTATATCTGGCAAGCTTTCGAATTCTTTGGCAATTTCCTCATTCTCAATGGCGACCCTAGGGGGGGCCAGAGGGGGCCCTGACCCCCTCAACATTATGCTGGGCCCCACCATGTGCCCCCCCCCCCAAAAAGGCAATTTCTTTTTGTTTGTATTCATATCGGATGTGCCGCATCTTACTCGGGCCACCGCTGGGGTAACACAGTCTCTATTGAGAGGGAGAACGTCCCCAGTCAGCTCCTGCATGTGATTCCTCCCCCTCCCTCTGCTCGCTGACACTGCATAATGCAAGCGCTCACACAACCACGGCCGCCTGATCTGCTCCTTCCCCTGCATCCTCATTGGCAGGGAGAAGAGCGAGTTGCAGGAAGGACTCCACCAGGACTCTCAGTTACTGAAAAGACAGACTGATTTCTCCCGTCCTTAGGACAAGAGAACCAGCCTGTAAATTCTAAGAGATGCCAGACCAGAGCTGTCAATAGCAGGGGCAGGACAGCAAGAGGAGGCTGGGGAACCCCACAGTGACAGAACACCAGGGCCCGGTGGCAAGACAACCTTTGCAACCCTGATAGTTCTCCCACTGCTTTGGACTCTTATATTTTCTTGGTATGCTGGTGACATATATCTCTTGTTCTCTGTCACCCTGGGGGGGCCCCAATACAGTAGGAAGGGAGCTCACTGCAGAACATGTGAAAGGGCCATTGTGGGATCGTAGTAAAGGGGTAAAGGGCCCCAGGATAGATAAAATATATATAGATAGATCTATCTATCTATCTATCTATCTATCTATCTATCTATCTATCTATCTATCTATCTATCTATCTATCTATCTGCATTTTATATTGCCCCCCTATTTTTGTCCCTGTCCCCCCATGTGCCCCCCCTAAATATGAAAGCTGGAGACGCCACTGCTCATTCTTGACCAGGAGATCTCCCTTATTGTTGCGTATAGAGTGAATCGTAGAGGGCAATTTGGAGGTTTGAACTGAACGTGCTGTTGCCATGTTCATAGAAGATCCTCTGGCCAAGGATGTATCGTCTTTTAGTGCGTTTATCCAACTCCTCTAAAAGAAGAGCGCGAGAGTGCATTAATTCCTGGAGAGTGGATTGGGCCTGTGTCTGTTTGTGGGTTGTTTCGAGGGTTTTAATAGATTTAAGCAGATTGGTGATGGTCTCTTGTAACATCTTAGCTTTCGCTGCTAGGGCTAATAATTCGCCACGGAGCACGCATTTATGCGCCTCCCATAAGACGATTGGAGATATTTCTGGGCTCGAATTTTCCTCAAAGTATTGGTAAATACGGGTACGAATATAGTAAATGGAAGAGGGGTCTTTGAGTAGAGAAGGGTTTAAACACCAAATCTTTGTTTTAGTGTCAGTTTCCGGAAAGGATAGTGTTACCGTGATCGGGTGGTGGTCCGATAAGAACATGGGTTCGATGGTGGATTGTTGTAGACATGGTAGGTCAGTCTGGGAGAGGAAAAAATAGTCAATCCTAGAATATTTTTGGTGTGGGGCCGAGTAAAAGGTATAATCTTTAACCGAAGGAGCCAATGTGCGCCACGCGTCATGTAAAGTTAGGTGTTGCAGTTGCATTTTGATCTGGCTTAGAGCTTTGTATGTTAAGGCGGAGGTCCCTGTAGAGGAGTCTAACAAAGGGTTCAAGGGGATATTGAAGTCACCTCCCATGAGAACCAGATAAGGAAAGAAAAGAGCAGCTAAATAGGATGGGGGGGAAGGTAGATGGTAGGCTTGGACCGTAGAATAGGTAAAAGCAGGGGGGGAAGAAGAGTAAAGAAACACAAGTAAGAGGGCAGGGGGTGGAAAAGAAAGAAGAGAGAAGGTGGAAAAAGAAGGATAAATAAAAAAAGGGGGAGAAAATATAGGAGGAGATAGAACAATCCAGAGGTGGAGGTAGAGGCTCTAATCCACCTAAAGAGAGGAAAATCTGGAATATCAGCCGACGTTCCGTCGGGACTGCTGTGGGGGGATATGAGAAAGGATGGGTCTCCGAAAATGGATGTAACCTGGGGATCAGGATTAAGATTATGTTGAGGATGCACAGAAGGTGCATTCCACTATAGAAAGGAAGGGAGCCTGCTAAAAGCAAGAAACAACGTGCCATAGTAAGTCTATCAATTAAACGTATGAACATCAATTAACATTGTTAAACATGGTTACACCCGTAGGACTAAATATTATCTCAGTTATTCCGGAAGCGTATAACATGCTGCCAGTAAATAGGTAAAACTAAAGTAACACATTCGGCAAATATATTCGATCCCAACCTCTGTGTGAAGGAATGGGGAAGGTTAAGATTTGAGGGGGAGAGAACGTGGAAAGGGAAGAGTGAAGGGAGAAGGTAGGGTGGAAGGATAGGTGGAGTGGGAGGAGGGAGCGGGTAGTAAGGGTGAAAGGCGTGGTGAGAGGAGCAGAGTGATATAAGGGCATAGTGAGAAAGGGGGAGTAGAGGGAAGTGGGAGGAGGGCGGGACGAAGGGTAGAGGGGACGGTGGGGGGGGGGAGAAGAGAGAGGGGGGATAAGAGGGTGAATTGTGAAAAGGTGGGGAGGAAAAGGGATTAGGAGGGAGGATGGCGGAAAAAGTCTGTCTGCTCCTGTTGGGGAAGGACTTAGAAGAGTAAATTATTCTTTCTTAGTCTAGTCGTCTAAGGAAAAAGATATGTCTAATTCTGTTAGACCATTATACATAATAACACAATGGCATACGGAAGTTGATTAAGTCCTCGCCTGAAGACCCGGGGTGCTCGAGCATTGGTAGAGAGTGGTAGGTGCCAATAACTGGAGATAAGCATGAATGCGCTTAAAGAGCTGCATACTGCGCAAACAATTCTATGGGGGTAAGACATCAGATAAGGGTAGTTGAAATGGTGCAGCCCGGGTGTTCAAGCTGGTGCACCTGAATCAACCAGCCGTATTAATCAGTGGTTTGCAAAGCACTGGATAAAGGTGGAGATGAAACTATCCTAAGCAGAGTACCAACGAGGGTGTAGGGAAGTCCAGGTCGTTGATTACTATAAGTGCGGTTGGGTGTAGTATGTGCTTCTAGCGTAATCTCTAGAGCCCTCCTTGGGAAAGTGCGCAAGGAAGTAGCAGTGTTACCCTGAGCAAGGTGTGTTCTTTCAGGTCGGAGTAGGCTAACCTCACTGTGGGCAACTCCACCGCCTTTTTCCTGGGAGAAAATAATGAGGTCCGGTAGAAGCGGGGTGCTGTGTTCATTTCATAGCAGTAGCTACGCCGACATCTTCTCATGGATGGGCCATCTATTCTGCTGTTAGGGAAGAGAGAACGGGCTGGGAATAGGTAAGAGACTGCAGAAGGGATCTGTGATATTAGCTAGGCATGAGTCACATAGGAGGAGGTCGAACAATCAAGTAGGTGCCGAAAAGTTTACTCACTGGCAGCAGTCCCAGTGTGTAAAGTATAGCATTAGGCTTCCATATGACCCCTTCTTGCAGAGGGTGATGGAGGTGTTCCAGGGCTTCGTTGGTAGAGATCGCGGCGTCAAGATCGGGCACTTGGAGAGGCTGGGTCTGCTCTATGTCTACGCGATCTCTGTCGTTGGGCTTTAGGGGATTGGTTGAGGGATACTGGAAGCCACGGTTCAGAGGGGAAATACAGCGCATAACAGTCCGGAAGTTCAATGAGAGGGATGTCAAGTTTCTCACAGAAACCCTGTAGGTCTTCCGGAGTGCGAAGTAAGGCGGATTGCCTCCTAGTGGCCGCAGATAGTGCAAATGGGAACTTCCAACGTTATGGAATATTTTGGGCGCCCTAAGCGGCCAGCAGGGGGTGCAGAGCTCTTCTATTTTGGAGTGTTATTTGGGACAAGTCCTGAAATAATTTCACCTCAACTCCATTATGAAGAATTCTGCCCCTTTCCCTCGCTTTACGCAGAATTTCTTCCTTAAGTGGAAAGTTAACCACGCAGCAGACAATGTCCCTGGGCGGTTCATTATCACGGAGCTGGGGGTGAAGGGCGCGGTGAGCCCTTTCCATCTTAATAGGGAAGTCAGTTGGACGGTCAATTAGGTCATTAAAGATGGAGCAGATGGTCTGTTGTAATGTGCCCGGGACGGTGCTTTCAGGGACCCCCCGCATCCTGATGTTATGTCTCCGGCCCCTATTATCAAGGTCCTCCACATGCCTATGTAGGTCAAATAGTTGGGAGAGATGTGTGTCATACGTGGTTTGGACTTGGCGAATGTCTGGGTGGTTTGCTCTACGTTTTCAATGCGGTGGGCAACTGCCTGGATGTCTGTTTTTAGATCTGCGATCGCCGCTGTCACTGTGTTTTTTATGTCCAGAGCAAACTTCTCCAGGTCAAACATGCTTGGTAGCTGTTCCCAACCTGATTCAGGGATCGTTAGCCCCGCTGCGTGCGGACTGGATGCCGAGCTGGGCAAGCTCGGGGTCTGGGCCTGTGAGGCCGCGTGTGAGGCTTGGTGCTGAGTCCGGAATAGCTCCGGAATGTTTCTGCTTGGCTGCGTACCTGGATCCATGGTGGTGCGGGATGCAGAGGAGCTCCAGGTGGATCTGTACATGGTGCATGGTACATGGTGATTAGGTGTTCAGGCTCCCTGAAAAGCAAGATTTGATCCCCGAGTCACAGGAGCTATCAAGTTATTCTGCCATTCAGGTCTCCGTCCAGGCCACGCCCCGCTGGTTGGTTTATTATCACTGTTTGGTTGTTCAGTTTGTTCACTTATTCATTCATTTATATACATTTACTTTAATAAACGTACTTACTTTCACCTATTTATGTCTGGTTCACTCTGTTGCAGTCACACAGTTCTGGTCACATCTGGTTTATGACGGAATACCAGGGCGATCCCTGACCAGAAGTGGCTGCACAGGGGAACCATTTTGATCCAGTTTGGTTGCAAACATGAATGCCGATGAGGTTATTTATTTTTCTCTGCTGGCATCTGAAAGTGGTGATTATTGCCGCCAGGCTTTGGAAGTGAACAGTTGTTTGCAACTATCCTTTTGGCTCACTCCCTGGTCGATCAGGGTTATATATTGTTTGGGGAGGTGCAACCTTTGATCAAGATCTGTACTGAGCTGGCCCTGCCCTGTATTCCAGAGGGCCATGATGATTTCACTCCTCCTTTTAATGTGAATCAGGTTGTATCCCTAGTGTGGCTTTTTGAAGATGATCCTGCAAATTTTTGTGAGCACTCTTCAGCCTGTTCCGCACAGGTGATTGCGGAGTGCATTGTGTCTGCTCAGTCTTTTGTTAGACAGGGAGATTTAAAACTACAGTTTGTACAACCTATACTTTCGGCATGGTCTGACATGGTGCAATCAGCCCCAGCCAAACAAACCACCTCTGCCATCAGACACCAGCCTACCCAAATGTATGTTTCCCCTTCAGCCATATCAACCTCAGTTACAGCCCAGTATACGCTGCTTCCAACCAAAAACTCATATCCGGTCTCTGCTCCCTGTACCTATCCTGCATTCAACCCACCTGCCTATTATTCACTGCCTACAAACCCACAAGATCTTCCCCCAGGTACTGTTACCTCTTCTCTGCCATATCCCAATCCTCCTTTCCAGTCTGCTGCAGACCTTACCCACAGTCCTGCAGTCACTTACAGAGCTTCAGTGGCTAAGCCAAAGAAAAAACAAAAGTTTTTCCCAACCAAAACGATCCTGCCATTAACCCAACCTGCCTCCATACTCACTAATCTGTCCCAGCTTGACGTTCCGGTGCCAGAGTTCCAGCCCAAAGTGCCAGAGTTCCAGCCCAAAGTGCCAGAGTTCCAGCCGGAGGTGCCAGAGTTCCAGCCGGAGGTGCCAGTGTTCCAGCCGGAGGTGCCAGTTTTCCAGCCCGAAGAGCCAGAGCCAGAATTCAGTCTGAAGAGCCGGAGCCGGCGTTCCAGCCCGAAAAACCAGAGCCGGCGTTCCAGCCCAAAGAACCAGAGCCAGCCTTCCAGCCCAAAGAACCAGAGCCAGCGTTCCAGCCTGAAGTCCCGGTGTCTGTTTCCCGGTCTGAGGGTGCGTTGCCCGTTTCCCAGCCTGCTGCCCAGACTGATGTGTTCCTGTCTGCTGCCCAGCCTGATGTGTTCCTGTCTGCTGCCCAGTCTGATGAGCCTCTGTCTGCTGCCCAGCCTGATGTGTTCCTGTCTGCTGCCCAGCCTGATGTGTTCCTGTCTGTTGCCCAGCCTGATGTGTTCCTGTCTGCTGCCCAGTCTGATGAGCCTCTGTCTGCTGCCCAGCCTGATGTTTTCCTGTCTGCTGCCCAGCCTGATGTGTTCCTGTCTGCTGCCCAGCCTGATGAGCCTCTGTCTGCTGCCCAGCCTGATGAGTTCCTGTCTGCTGCCCAGCCTGATGAGCCTCTGTCTGCTGCCCAGCCTGATGAGCCTCTGTCTGCTGCCCAGCCTGATAAGCCTCTGTCTGCTGCCCAGTCTGATGAGCCTCTGTCTGCTGCCCAGTCTGATGAGCCTCTGTCTGCTGCCAAGTCTGATGAGCCTCTGTCTGCTGCCCAGTCTGATGAGCCTCTGTCTGCTGCCCAGTCTGATGAGTCTCTGTCTGCTGCCCAGCCTGATGTGTCCCTATCTGCTTCCCAGTCTGACAAGCCTCTGTCCGCTGCCCAGCCTGATGTGTTCCTGTCCGCTGCCCAGCCTGATGTGTTCCTGTCCGCTGCCCAGCCTGATGTTTTCCTGTCCGCTGCCCAGCCTGATGTGCCACTGTCTGCTACCCATCTTGATGTACCCGTGCCTGTTGCCCAGCTTGAAGTGCCCATGCCTGTTGCCCAGCTTGAAGTGCCCGTGCCTGTTGCCCAGCTTGAAGTGTCTGTTGCCCAGCTTGAAGTGCCTGTGCCTGCTGCCCAGCTTGAAGTGCCCATGCATGCTGCCCAGCTTGATGTGCCTGCTGCCCAGTTTGATGTGCCCATGCCTGCTGCCCCACTTGATGTGCCCGTGCCTGCTGCCCCACTTGATGTGCCCGTGCCTGCTGCCCCACTTGATGTGCCCGTGCCTGTTGCCCCACTTGATGTGTCCATGCCTGCTGCCCCGCTTGATGTGCCCGTGCCTGCTGCCCTGCTTGATGTGCCTGTGCCTGCTGCCCCACTTGATGTGCCTGTGCCTGCTGCCCAGTTCATTGTGCCTGTTGCCCAGTTCGTTGTGCCTGTTGCCCAGTTCGATGTGCCTTCTGCCCAGCTCGATGTGCCTGCTACTCAGCTTGAGGTTCCTGTGCCTGCTACCCAGCTTGACGTACTTATTGCTCAACCTGATGTGACTTTGCCCGCTGCCCAGCTTGACGCCATGGACTTTTCCCAGCAACAGCTAGTTGGAGCGTCTGGGGGTCGCTCCTTCGAGGGGGGGTATTGTCAGGAAAGGTTCCCTCCGCTGGTAATATCTATCATTTGGCATGCAGTACTGAGGTCCACCAGCAGGTGTCTCCTGGCAGTTTGGAACTGTCAGGGCTTTTTCCTGCTGGTATTATGTCATCTTTGGGCCGCAGTACTGGCGTCCACCAGCGGATGGATCCTGGCAGTGTTCCTGTTCCTGATCCTGGCATTACCTTCTGCAATTAGGCATTACCTGACTTTGATAGCAGCTATAGTATAAATACCCGGGAAGTGCACACATACCTTGCCCTGGTATTGTCCTTGTGCCCTGACCTGCAGCCTGTTTATCTGTTAGCCTGACCTGATCCTGAACCCTGATTCCTGTATCCCGAACCTGTTTGTATCTGTTCCTGTATCCCTGGATCCTTGCCCTGCAGCCTGATTCCTTCCATCTTGTTCCCTGTCTGTTTACTCCTGCCCCCATCTGATCTCCTGTTTATGACCCTGGCCTGGCTTGACTATGAATCTGGTACTCCCTTTTGCTATATATGCTGGTTGGTTTATTATCACTGTTTGGTTGTTCAATTTGTTCACTCTGTTTGTATTGGTGGTGTGTTCACATTTATATGCATTTACTTTAATAAACATACTTACTTTCTCCTATTTATGTCTGGTTCACTCTGTCGCAGTCACACAGTTCTGGTCACATCTGGTTTATGACAGTGAGGTTGAAAAAAGGCACAAGTCCATCAAGTCCTACCTATGTGTGTGATTATATGTCACTATTACATTGTATATCCCTGTATGTTGCGGTTGTTAAGGTGCTTATCTAATAGTTTTTTGAAGCTATCGATGCCCCCCACTGAAACCACCTCCCGTGGAAGGGAATTCAACGTTCTTGCCGCTCTTACAGTAAAGAACTCTCTACATAGTTTAAGGTTAAACCTCTTTTCATTTAATTTTAATGAGTGGCCACGTGTCTTGTTAAACTCCCTTCTGCAAAAAAGTTTTATCGCTATTGTGGTGTCACCAGTATGGTATTTGTAAATTGAAATCATATCCTCTCTCAAGTGTCTCTTCTCCAGAGAGAATAAGTTCAGTGCTTGCAACCTTTCTTCACAACTAATGTCCTCCAGACCCTTTATTAGCTTTGTTGCCCTTCTTTGTACTCGCTTCATTTCCAGTACATCCTTCCTGAGGACTGGTGCCCAGAACTGGACAGCATACTCAAGGTGCGGCCGGACCAGAGGTTTGTAGAGTGGGAGAACTATCGCTTTATCCCTGGAGTTAATCCCTTTATTAATGCATGCCAAAATTCTGTTTGCTTTGTTTTCAGCAGCTTGGCATTGCATTCCATTGCTGAGCCTATCATCTATTAGGACCCCCAGGTGCTTTTCCATCCTAGATTCCCCCAGAAGTTCTTCCCCTAGTGTATAGATTGCATTCATATTATTGCCACCCAAACGTATTATTTAAAATGTTTCTACATTAAACCTCATTTGCCATGTAGTTGCCCACCCCATTAATTTGTTCAGATCTTCTTGCAAGGTTTCCACATCCTGCGGAGAAGTTATTGCTCTGCTTAGCTTAGTATCATCCGCAAATACAAAGATTAAACTGTTTACCCTATCCTCCAGGTCATTTCTGAACAAATTAAATAGGACTGGTCCCAGCATAGAAGCCTGTGGGACCCCACTACCCACCCCTGACCATTCCGAGTATTCCGCATTTATCACCACCGTCTGAACTCACCCTTGTAGCCAGTTTTCAATCCATGTACTCACCCTATGGCCCATGCCAACGGACCTTATTTTGTACAGTAAACGTTTATGGGGAACTGTGTCAAATGCTTTTTCAAAATACAGATAAACCACGTCTACGGGCCTTCCTTTATCTAGATGGCAACTCACCTCCTCATAGAACAAAATATTTGATCGATCAATTATCTACTTGTTGTGCCACATCCTAAATTCGAGTTTAGAGCAAAAGAAGTTCCCCTAGCGGACTTTAAAGGCACATTTTTTAAGAAAATATTTTAAAAAAAGGTATGTAAAGTAGATAACAGTTTATTAGTTACAAAAAATAATCAAGTGAATCACATAGTTATAAAGTTAAAAACAAGGAATGCATTTCCATAAATATAGAAGTTGATACCAATACATGTGCACCCGACGCGTTTCGGAGTTACTTATGCCTCCTTCTTCAGGGGTGATTGTAGGGTTTGCAACAAGAATTTTATTGGTATCTACGGATATAGGTTGTGCATTCCAGGACGAATTAAAAGAAACATAGATATGTTGACGTACTGCCCATCGGACACGCTCCCTGGTCGTGGTGTGTAGAACTTTAGTGAAGTATAACAGGAGTATTCACATAGCCACTGTCAAGGTGGAAGTAGAGACGTATAAATATATAGGGTGGTTTTATTCTTCCTTCCAGTAGGAAGAAAGGCCCAAGGTTAGCGGGCATATGACAGTTTAGATCTGAGGTCACACTGGGGCCAAATGTGTATCCTGGTCCGCCTACAATAATGGGGGGCAGTAACTGGTGGTAAATATGGATCAGATGTAGTTCAGAGAGCAAGTGTCACAGCACCTCGCACCAAGAGCGTCCTGTCTGCAGCAAATATTTTCTTAAAAAATGTGCCTTTAAAGTCCGCTAGGGGAACTTCTTTTGCTCTCACCTCCTCATAGAAGGTTAATAGATTGGTTTGGCAAGAATGATTCTTCATGAATCCATGCTGATTACTGCTAATGATACCATTTTCATTACTAAAATCTTGTATATAGTCCCTTATCATCCCCTCCAAGAGCTTGCATACTATTGATGTTAGGTTAACTGGTCTGTAATTCCCAGGGATGTATTTTAAATAAAAATTCAATAACTTCGCCATCTCCCCATCCTCTGTAAACATATGTCCTTCCCCATTCTTTATGGGGCCAATATGGTTTGTCCTCCCTTTTTATGACAGTGAGCCAATTGACCTGTGATCGCTGTTTCCTAAATTGCCCTGTATTTCCACATCAGTGATCAGGTCTGTATTGTTATTAATCAGTAGATTTAGTAACGCTTTATTTCTAGTTGGTGTGTCTACCATCTGACCCATGAAATTGTCCTGCAAGACATTTAGGAACTGACAAGCCTTAGACGAATGCATGGTTCCCTCCGACCAGTCTATGTCTGGATAATTAAAATCCCCCATTATGATAACACTTCCCATCCTTGCTGCTAATCCAAATTGGGATAGAAGGTCCACCTCCCCCTCCTCCCTTAGGTTAGGGGGCCTATAGCATACTCCCAGTATTATTTTCCCCTTCATCCCTTTGAAGCTCTACCCATAAGGATTCCACCTCCTCTCTAGCTCCCTTTGTGATGTCATCTCTCACATTCACTTGTACATTATTCTTGATATACAGGCATACCCCTCCCCCTTTTTTACCTTCTCTATCCCTGCAATAAAGGGTATACCCTTGAATGGTTGCCAGCCAATCATAAGAGCTGTTGAACCAAGTCTCTGAAATTCCCACAAAATCCAAATGCTCCTCGAACAGTATCTCTAGTTCACCCATCTTGTCCACCAGGCTCCTAGCATTGGCGAACATGCCACGTAGTTTAGACCGGTTGCATACTATCCTCTTATTGGGTGTTCTTAGATTGCAACTAGGACTTGTTAATTTACTTACCTTGGGTTTAATCAACCTACCACTAATGCCCCCAATACTAACCTCTGTTCCGCGCTGACTATCTCTACCTCTGGACCCCCCCCCCGTCGCCTAATTTAAAAAACCCCTCTAACTTTTCGGCCATCTTTACTCCCAGCACATCTACACCCTCCTCATTTAGGTGCAGTCAGTCCCTTCTATAGTATTGGTGACCGACTGAGAAGTCAGCCCAGTCCTCCAGGAACCCAAATCCCTGTTTAATCTTAGACCCCAAGGAGGTCTAGGACTTCCCAATCTCCTTTGGTATTATCAAGCAGCAAGACTAGCGCAGCTATCAACTGTCTACTCCAGGTTCAAGAAACCTGACTGGGTTTAAATAGAGAGACAGGCAGTCCACTCTTATACATTGGAGTATCTACTCTGGTGCACCCCAAAAAACGACCCCCGATTATGTCACCTTCCCTATCTCACTCTCTATCTCTGTGGGACAAACTCAAAAGTCTCCCCTTGTTGATTGCTATCCTCCAACCCCTAGCTTATATCTTTAATAACCCAAGGTTCAACCCAGGTTTAAACTTAAGGGGTTTCAAATGGTGGCTGGATAAGGGCATGTACCGCATTGGACATTTTTTCTCCTCATTTGGACCTATCTCGCTCAACCACTGCATTATAAATATGGAACTACCAGACTCTGAGCGCTTTAGATTCCATCAAATCTCACACTTTCTACAAACTTTATGGACATGCAAACCCGACCCCCCGAACTTCACACCGTATGAGCAAAGAGGCGGTATCTCTAGTATCTACGCGTCACTGGTTTCAACCTCTTTTAAACCTGCACATATGACAGCATGGGAAAATGACCTTTAGGAACAGTGGGACTTGGAGGTCTGGAATAATGCTTCCTTCATATCCTTCAAGAGTATAAACAATATCTCCTTAACACAAGCAAGTCTGAAGGTCATCACAAGGTGGTACCTAACCCCTACAAAACTGGCAAGTATCTTCCTTTCCTCATCCCCTTTATGCTTTAGAGGCTGCCACATGCTGGGTTCAATGATCCATATTTAGTGGGAATGTCCAAAAACTAGAGACTATTGGAATAAAATCTTTTAGTTAATCCATAAAGTTACAGGTTGCACGATCCCCAAATCTCCTTCAGTGGCCCGTTTGAACTTCCTCATCCCAAAAATCCCAAAATATAGCCAAAAGCTCATCTTTTTCATCTTGTTAGGGGCTAAGATATCTATAGCTAAAGCCTGGAAACAACCCAAACTCTCCATTTTAGCGACCAAGAGGAAAATCTCCTGTATAATGACACAAGAGAAAATAATAAGCACCCTGCAGGACTCAGTAAAACAATTTGAAGCGACATGGGAACCATGGGCGCAACCCATGTGTTGCTCTCTGATTCTAGGAGCTGCCCAATTGAGCAAGGGAGGGGTGGTGCTGGGGGATTGGGTGATCTTTATCTACTCCGTTTCTAGTCCTAAAAATGACAATGATGAATAACTGAAGCCCAAGGGCACTGAGTTTTTTCTCCCTATTGCTGATTCCCAGTTCAGGGATGACATTTATGTTAACCAAGTTATAATAGTTCCAGGTTTACAAATGCTTCACTACTTTCAGATACAAGGGCTTAGACTCTCACTTATTTCCACGCTATTAGAGAGAGCCCTGGGGCACCTGTGCCCTCGGACCTCCTGATATTAGCCTTTTGAAATATTCTCAGTATAAGAAATATCACAAAAAACCTTAGAGAGTTGGTTATTATCCCTTTATAGCTCTACAGCTGCTTGGTTAATATTTTTATTTAGCACTAAAGTCCAGTCAGTATATCTTATACTAAGAAGGTGATACTTACAGCTGGCAGAGTCACCTGCTACCCCTAGGTCACAGTTAGTTCCCATTAGGGCTGCTAGGGGTGGCAGTTAGACCCACTATTTCACAAATAGATTCTACTTATTGTAAGATTTGACTGGATAGGTTTGTCTCACCACTTTCTTAATTATTCCCCTTTTTACTGAAATGTACCCTGATGTTTGCCTGAAAATGTCATTGTCATTTATTTTGATGTGATGATTTCTTGTGTCGAAAACCAATAAAAACTTTTTGAAAGTAAAAAATCCCAATAAGCGTATATTGATTGGTTTGCGCAAAGTTACAGAGTCTACAAACTATGGGATATATTTTTTGAATTTTTATTTATTTATTTTCTTTTAGTAATAGTGGCGATCAGCGAAATTGTGGCGGACAAATTGAACACCTAACTGACACTTTTGACACTTTTTGGGGACCAGTGACACTAATACAGTGATCAGTGCTAAAAATAGCTTAACATTCATGTTTGGATGGAAATAAGTTTGGAGGATGCCCATGCCCATCTCTACTTAGGAGTTCCAAAATACCTAAGGCTAGAAATACACAGGCAATTAAAGGAGATGTAGTGCCAAAGCTTTTTTGGCCATACTTCTCCTGTGGGTCACAGTAGTGCGCTTAGTTCTGCACTTCTGTGACCCAGATTCAGCCAATAGCGGGCTGGTCAAGGCCCTAGAGGGATCGCAACTCGAGCCTGCCCCAGCTCCCTCCACGGCCTGGTGCTGCAGTAAGCACTGGAGGGTCAAAGCACAGAGTCATTGACTGACACCGCTCTCTGCTCACTGAAGACCGAGAACTGAACGATCGGTGGTTCTCTGTCTTAGGCCAGCCATACACGATTCTAACCATTAGTGGGCAGGCTGAATGTACCAAGTTGATCAATCGATCAACTTGGATACAACCAGCCTGCCACATTTGCTTGCAACTATTGCAAGTGGCTGCTATAGCCGCTAGCGATAATCACTGTCTTCTCCCAGCGACGGCGTCTTCCCCCACCCACTCCCACCCCCCCCGGGAGAAGACAATTGCTTAGCAGGAGGGATTCCCTTCAACACTGTCTGTGTTGATGGGAGAATTGTGCAAATTTCTTGCAGTAAAGAAATTCTTACCATCTATGGTCTGCCTTAGAGGCGGTGGGGGACAGATGCAGCATCGGACTGATACTGCACCCACCTAGGTAAATATGATTTTTTTTTTTTTAAAACCCACATTTCTTTTTTAAATACATTTGGTACTAAAGGAATTAAAGCATATCCAAACCCCAAAACAGAAATTCATTATATTGCAGCTAAGGGAAAAAAAGGGATATCTCAGACCACAGTACATAAATACAAAAAAAGTCTTTAATCAGTAAAACAAGTCTAAAAAAAATTCTAAACATTACAGACATTTATTAAAGATAAGCCATAGACAAACTTGCTGAGGCCCCAATACTCCCAATAAAAACTTCAACTTGGGCTGTAGATGCAGAGCTGTCATTTCATAGATGCTGTAAATTTATATTGTTGTGCTGTCCGAAAAAGAAATAACTAAAAAAGTTCAGAGTGCACTGAAGGCCACTCTGCTTCTCCAATAACATTTCCATAGCACTTACAGTTCAGGGTAATTTGATTAAAGATTCTGAGTTATTCTGAGTTATTTAAAGCGGAGTTCCACCCAAAGTGGAACTTCCGCTTTAAGTACTCCTAGCCCCTTGACATGCCACAATTTTTGGGGGGGCTGGGTACCTGGTTTGGAGTGGACTTCCTGTCCCACTTCCTCCTTCCGACCCCTAACCACCTTGGCGATTCCTAGGCAGCCCCTCCCTCCCGGCAATGTTCTGTGACAGGTCCCAGAACATTGCCTGGCCATTGTCGGAGCGCAGCGCGGCTCGCGCATGCGCAGTGTGCGCCCGGCTGTGAAGCTGTCACAGCCGGGTGCCCACACTCACAATATCGGTGCAGCGAAGAGGAGGGGGAGAGAACGGAGGCTTTGGGCGCAGGGCTGTGTTTTGGCCTAGGCCGACAAGGCCTAGGCCTAGGGCGGCACTTTGCGGGGGGCGGCAAAAAAAGCCGCCCCCCCGCATGAGAGAAAGTCCCCCCACCCGATTCCCAGCTCCCGCGGCCGCCCCCCGCACACATGCAGCCCACGGCGGTCGCCTTGCTGTAGCTGCGCTGTTGTGTATGGGCGTGCTTGGCAGAGGGTGGAGGGGCGTGTGTATGGGCGTGCTTAGCAGAGCTCACGCCCCTCCACCCTCTGACAAGCACGCCCATTCACAGCAGCGCCACCCGCTACATCAAGGCTCCTGCCGTGGGCTGCATGTGTGCGGGGGCGGGCGCGGGAGTCGGTAATCAGGAAGACGGGTGGGGGGACTTTCTTTCATGCGGGGGGCGGCGGGTGACTCATTCCCCCATAAGCGGCCGATGATTGGCGGAGGTGGAGCCTTATGCTCCGCCTACCCTCCTCCACACTGCTTGACCCTTCTCCTCGGCACTGGGGCAGGGTCTGGCAGTGACGTCAGGAAGAGATAAACAGAGAGAGAGGCACAAGGGAACCCCGCAGAACAGCAGGTAAAGTTATTAAATAAATGATAAGATTTTTTTGGGAACAGTGTTGGCATTTGATGGCACAGTGGCTACAATTGATGGGGCACAGTGACAGCGTTTGATGGGGCACAATGGCTGCGTTTAAAGGCACAGTGACTGCAATTGATGGGCACAGTGACAGCATTTGAGGGCACAGTGGCTGCGTTTGGTGGGCACAGTGGCTGCGTTTGATGGGGCACAATGGCCGCATTTGATGGCACAGTGGCTGCAAATGATGGGCACAGTGGCTGCATTTGGTGGGCACAGTGGCTGCGTTTGGTGGGCACAGTGGCTGCGTTTGGTGGCACAGTGGCTGCAATTGATGGGCACAGTGGCTGCGTTTGATGGCACAGTGGCTGCGTTTGATGGCACAGTGGCTGCAATTGATGGGCACAGTGGCTGCGTTTGGTGGGCACAGTGGCTGCGTTTGATGGGGCACAATGGCCGCATTTGATGGCACAGTGGCTGCAAATGATGGGCACAGTGGCTGCGTTTGGTGGGCACAGTGGATGCATTTGGTGGGCACAGTGGCTGCGTTTGGTGGGCACAGTGGCTGCGTTTGGTGGCACAGTGGCTGCAATTGATGGGCACAGTGGCTGCAATTGATGGGCACAGTGGCTGCAATTGATGGGCACAGTGGCTGCTTTTGGTGGGTACAGTGGCTGCGTTTGGCACAGTGGCTGCGTTTGATGGCACAGTGGCTGCGTTTGATGGCACAGTGGCTGCAATTGATGGCACAGTGGCTGCGTTTGGTGGGCACAGTGGCTGCGTTTGATGGGGCACAGTGTCTGCGTTTGGTGGGCACAGTGGCTGCAGTTGATAGGCACAGTGGTTGCGTTTGGTGGGCACAGTGGTTGCGTTTGGTGCGCACAGTGGCTGCGTTTGGTGGGAATAGTGGCTGCGTTTGATGGAACAGTGGCTGCATTTGATGGGGCACAGTGAGGCTGCAATTGATGTCTTTTTTTCTGAATTTCTTAGTTTGTTTGCACCCCCCCAAAAATTTTGAGCACCAGCCGCCACTGGCATGTGCAAAGTGCTCCATGCATGCTAAAATCAATGCAAACCCTTTAAACAGTCCACATTTAGTTGCAGTCTCCAGGGAGTGGGGAAGGGTACCTGTCAAAAACAGGTACCTGTTCCCCCCTCCCCCCTGAAAGGTGCCAAATGAGCCTAAAGAGGAAGGGGTGTGGTTTACAGATGATAGGGTGGGTCTTAAACAGGAAGGGGTGTGGCCTCAGCAGCAAGGGGTGGGTCGTATTTAAATTAGGGTGGTGCATGAGTTTAGTCAGGCCTAGGGCAGCACAAAACCTAAATACACCACTGTTTGGGCGGCCGCATCACTGGACCGTGAGTGGCTGTTTATTAAAAGTCAGCAGTTATACTTTTTGTAGCTGCTGACTTTTAATAAACTCAAAAACCAGTGGAACTCCGCTTTAAGGGGCTTTAGACTCAACGTCATCATTTAAAATGACTCTAGAGAATAACATTTCCAGTAATTAGAAGCTGCAGTTCTACAATTTAGCAATTAAGCAATTCTCAAGTGTAAGAGCTCTTATGTATTAAGAGGGCACTGTTAATTCCATCTCCACTAAGTCAAATAATTTGATTGAAAAACATTATATCTATTTACCCATTGAAATAAAATAATGAAAGCAATTAGCAATGTAAAGAAGGACCATATGAAAAAAGATATAACCCTGTAAAGAGTACAGGGATGTAAAATGGAAGGATAATGGGTAGTCAGGTAAGTACTTACCGAGGCCGAGATGCCGAGAGCAGTTCACCCTTGCGACTAGGCGCACCCCGCCCCCTGGAGGTGATACAGGGCACGAAGAGGCACAGGCCACCAGCAGGCAGGATAGGACTTGTGTAGAGCTCCTTGAGGAGATGGCAGCTGAGCTGGGACTGATTAAGCAGGAAGTCCAGAACTGGCTGAGGCTCAAACACTGGAGATACAAGGCAAATCTGGGTCACAGGCAGAGGGTCAAACACTGGAGAAAACAGGCAAATCTGGGTCACAGGCAGAGAGACAAACACTGGAGAAGTCAGGCAAATCCAGGTCACAGGCAGAAGGTCAAACAGTGGAGGCAAGGCAGAGTCCATTAAGCAGGCCAAGGGTCGGGTCCAGGAGAAGAGCAGAGTAGTCAGGAACGGTCCGGGTCACAACGAATAATCAAATGCAGGATTACTGCTTCTCCTCGGGGGTAAGAGGAGCACGGACCAGTCCGAGTTGCATAGGCTTGACTTCAGGAGCAGAGGTGGCAGAAGGAGCCCGAAAGGGCGGATGGATGGGTGTTGGTTTGGGAAGCATCCAGCTAGGTCGAGGAACTTGGAAGCGCTCTGAGCGCCGCTCGCACATGCGCCTGTCTAATTTGGTGGCTGACTGGATCAGCTCCTCTAGAGTAGCAGGGGTCTCAAACCTGGCCAGTTCGTCCTTAAGGACTTCAGACAATCCCTGCCAATATTGATATCTCAAGGCAGGCTCGTTCCAGCCAGTATCAGCCGCCCATTTCCGGAACTCCACCATATAGTCCTCTATTGGCCTTCGCCTTTGAGACAGGTTATGCAAAATAGTTTCAGCCGTGGCCGTGCACTGTGGATCGTCATAAAGTTGTGCCGTGCTTTCAAAAAAGGAATCCACTGAGTTTAACACAGGGCTCCTCTGTTCCATCAGACTGTGGGCCCAGGCTTGTGGTTCTTCAGCTAGAAGGGAGATAATGAATACCACCTTTACCACTTCAGAAGAGAAAGTCCTGGGCTGAAGAGCTAGGTAAAGGGAGCAGGCATTCTTGAAGGCCCTGTATTTCTTGAGACCGCCTTCAAATCGCTCCGGCATAGGAACCCTGGGCTCAAGAAGCGCCATTACCACAGTTGGATTTGAAGAAGCCTGTTCACCCTTGTGACTAGGTGCACCCCGCCCCCTGGAGGTGATACAGGGAGTGGGTGGCACGAAGAGGCACAGGCCACCAGCAGGCAGGATAGGACTTGTGTAGAGCTCCTTGAGGAGATGGCAGCCGAGCTGAGACTGATTAAGCAGGAAGTCCAGAACTGGCTGAGGGTCAAAGACTGGAGATACAAGGCAAATCCGGGTCACTGGCAGAGGGTCAAACACTGGAGGAAATAGGCAAATCCAGGTCACAGGCAGAGGGTCAAACATTGGAGGCAAGGCAGAGTCCATTAAGCAGGCTGAGGGTCGGGTCCAGGAGAAGAGCAGAGTACCCAGGAACGGTCCGGGTCACAACGAGTAGTCAAATGCAGGAAACAGGAAGCAGAATCAAACAGGAAGCTGAAGACAAACCAGCAAACAGTTTGAGCGCCTGAGCAACTTTAAATAGACCCGCTAGAGCGTCATGTTGGGTGTGCGCTGGTGCACAGGCGCGCGCGCCGTTCCATCGAGCCGTGAATGCACGTGCTCAGGAGCGCTGTTCCACTGCGCATGTGTGCGGGGATACGGCTGATGCGGCTGGATAGAACATTTATCTGACATGGGTACAAGGAAACCAATTGACAACCAAAAATGTAAACCAATTTCCAGCTTTAATGGGCATTAGGTTACCATTATTCTAACAGTACAAATGGCCATAGCCCTCACCTAAAGGGCCGCTGATAAACCAGTACAACCAGTCCTGTTGTACCGAACCCGGCCAGAAGAGGGGGACCAGGCAGCTTCACAGAAAGTTCAGTGAAGAAAAAAAAACGGCTTTCTAATTTACACCCCCCGCTCACAAGGCCGCTGATAAGAGGGTAGCACTGGTCCTCCTGTAGGGGGCCCAGGCATTATCACTGCTTCACGGTCCTGGGCAGCTAACAAGCATCTCTCTCCTCTGTTCTGCCTTTCTGCTACATTTGCAGTTCAACTGTACTTCATTCCACAGTCTCCTGTCCGGCTCAGTGCTCAGAATGTTAGCTGAGCTCCTTCAGTCTGATTCAGATTGATCACATTCCTTTTTAGTTACCTTTAACCTTTACCTTTTCTCATCCCCTCTTCCTTCTTTCAGATTATTGCCCTACTCACTCTCATATATCACCACCCAACCCTGCAATCATGTTCCGATCTTTCTTCTCTGTCAGTCCCATTGATTATACCTTGGTTAGTCTCTGCAGTTTCAGTCCTTCACTCCTGTACTCTTTGTTCCATCTAATCTATATTGTCTCTGCTGATCCTGCTCCAACTTCCCAGACATATATTCTTTCCTGATATATTCACAGCTGACCAGCTACATTCTGTTCCTGTAGCTGTCTTATTTTTTCCCAGCGCAGCTTAGTGTTCTTAATGTAGCTGGGTTTACACTCCTTGCTATAAATCGCTTAATCCCCCTTTTCAATTTTGCTTCTTCTTCTCCCTTACTCTGTCATCACCTGTTCCCTCTGAATATCCCTATATAAGTGCTCAACTCCTATTTAACCATTTACTAACTGATCTGCCTAATGTGTCCTATTTTCTACCACCCACAGCTTAATTCTAGCATCATTACAAGATTCCTACTGTACACTTTTGTACATCCCATGTGAATGAAACCTAACTGAATCTCACACTAGTCCAATTGCATCCAAAACTCCAGGTCAGTGACATTTCCTTACCTTATTAGTCTCAGAAACCGATCCCTCTGTGGCTCCCCTTGCAGCGCAGCCAACTTCTCCTCCTTTCTTCCCTGCCAGCTTTCAGCTGCTGCAGGAAGAGCCACAAGGGGATTGGTTCCAGTAATAGCCCCCCTGCCACACCAATCATCCTCCCCCTTCTCACAGCTCTGATGCTTCTGTGCTAAAATAAAAATGTTTTAAAAAATAAAATAAAAAATAAGGGCTCATTCACATGAGTTCTCTGGCCCATACAGTGTGAATGAGTGGTTTGTTCACGCAGCTAGAGTGCATGATACTCTATGGAAATGCAGTGGCTGTACAAACAGATGCAGGTTTGATCTTGACAGGTGTGCAACTGTGGGTGAGTGTCCCCAAATTTCCACTGTCTGCATTCAGGGCCATACAACTGCACCCACATGCCTGCTAAATTACAGTAGGACTTGTGGCTGTGTTTGTACAGCTGCTGCTTCCCCATAGTGTAACAGACTGCCTGCACACAGCTCCAGCCACATGAACAAACTGCTATTTTACACAGTACAGGCCATAGTGCCCATGTTAATCACTTCACGACCGGCCACTGTATATATACGTCATTTTTTTAAAGATGGATATCTCGGTAACGGCAGCAGCTGCTGCCACAACCGAGGTATCCATCTTTAGGGCCGGCGTTTCTGTACACGATAATGGTGGTCTCTGTGGCGGGTTCGCCGCGAGATCACCGTTATCGGCGGCGGGAGAGGTGCCACCCCCCCTCCCGCCGCTCTCCCGCGCCCTCCGCCACTTACCGGAGCCGTCGGTAGCGGCGGAGGAGATCGGGACCTGTCACCGCTGAGGTACTGAGACGAGTGAGGCCAAGATGGCCCCCACCCGTCTCTATACCATGTGACGTCGGCTCCGCCTACTTCTCTTAAAGGCACAATTTTTTTTGTGTCATTTTTTAAACGACTTTTTTTTTTTTTTTTTTTTTGCATTTTAGTCTAAATATGAGATCTGAGGACTTTTTGACCCCAGATCTCATATTTAAGAGGACCTGTCATGCTTTTTTCTATTACAAGGGATGTTTACATTTCTTGTAATAGGAATAAAAGTGATCCAAATTTTTTTTTTTTTTTAAAACAGTGAAAAAATAAATAAAATAAAGTAAAATAAATAATAAAAAAAAAAAATAAAAAATTTTAAAGCGCCCTGTCCCGATGAGCTCGCGCGCAGAAGCGAACGCATACGCGAGTAGCGCCCGCATATGAAAACGGTGGTCAAACCACACATGTGAGGTATCGCCACGACCGGTAGAGCGAGAGCAATAATTCTAGCCCTAGACCTCCTCTGTAACACAAAACATGCAACCTGTAGAATTTTTTTAAACGTCGCCTATGGAGATTTTTTAGGGTAAAAGTTTGAAGCTATTCCACGAGCGGGCGCAATTTTGAAGCGTGACATGTTGGGTATCAATTTACTTGGTGTAACATTATCTTTCACAATATAAAAAAAAAATTGGGCTAACTTTACTGTTGTCTTATTTTTTTATTCAAAAAAGTTAATTTTTTCTAAAAAAAGTGCGCTTATAAGACCGTTGCGCAAATACGGTGCAAAAAAAAGTATTGCAATGACCGCCATTTTATTCTCTAGGGTGTTAGAAAAAAAACAATATATAATGTTTGGGGGTTCTAAGTAATTTTCTAGCAAAAAAACCTGTTTTAAACATGTAAACACCTAAAATCCAAAACGAGGCTGGTCTTTAATTAATAAGTCTCCAGATGCCACACAGAGCCTTATTTGTTAACTTAATACAAATTTATATTTTATCAGGAATTTTGTAAGCTATGTTGTGTTTGTGTCTGCTAATAATGATTTTATTGTATTTTTAGCAGAAAAAAAGCATTTGATATTTTTCGGGGGGGGGGGGGCCTGTCAAGTAGGCTGTACCCCCTTCAGAGCAAGGAGCACATGGACCCATGTCAAAAAAAAAAACAAAGAAAATTCCCAGCTCAACTTACCAACCAGCCTGCAACCAACCAAATTATCCTGTCTAACAGTATGCGTTAAAAACAGGGGTTTAGTTTGCACACATTTGCAAATACATGCGGAAGTTGCAGAGCCACTTCAGCACCCCAGTATTATCTGCAGTTCTAACTCAATATATTTTTGAGAACCTCCATAGTAGAAGCATATGCATAATAATGGATAGATAGTGTTAGGACTGCAGATAATACAGGGGTGCCATGAAGTGGCTCTGCAACTTACGCCTGTATTGCAAATGTGTGCAAACTAAACTCCTGTTTTTAACACATACTGTTGGACAGGGTGATTTGGTTTGTTGCAGGCTGGTTGGAAAGTTGAGCTGGGAATTATCTTTAGTTTTGCTTGACATGCTTTTCCATGTGCTCCTTGCTGCAAAGGCCTGTTATGGGTGGAGGCAGTGGCCATTTGTTTGTAGTGTTGGAATACTGGGAAGGGGTTGCACTGGACACCTTGCTGCCATTGTGCCATATGCCCCTGTGCCTTTAAGGAGGGTTGGGCTACCTCCAGGCTCACATGCCCTCTATCTATCCATTATTATCCATTATCTATCCATTATTATGTATGTATTATTATGTATGTGCTTCTACTATGGAGGCTTTTAAAAATGTATAGAGTTAGGACTGTTAGGACCCCTGTTTTTACAGCATACTGTTAGACAGGATAATTCGGTTTGTTGCAAGCCCTGTTGGTAAGTTGAGTGTAAAGTAAAATGCAAAAGTACAATTATTAGAGCATTAGAGAAGATAAAAAGGTGGTTGAAGAATAAAAATGATCCTTACAGAGATTCCAGTATTGCAGAATTCTTGTACAATATATGGCTTTCATCGTTTTTTAAATAAATATTGGAACGCTCCTTTAAGGGACAACTCCACCCAAGCATGGGTGAAGTAGTAGGATATCCACATAAATAATTGTTACTTACCTCAATTCTAGAGATGTGCCGAACACCCCCCGGTTCAGTTCACGCCAGAACTATCGAACAATGCAAAAGTTTGGACCCAAACCGTGAACCCCATTGAAGTCTATGGGACCCGAATTTGAAAAATCAAATGTTTCTATTTTGAAGGCTTATATGCAAGTTATTGGCCATAAAAAGGTTATGGGGGCGCAGGTACTGCCCTAGGGGATATGCACCAATGCAAAAAAAACTTAAAAAAAAAAGTTTTTTAAAGGATCAGTGATTTTAAAGATGCTTAAAGTGAAACAATAAAAATGAAAAATCCGTTTAAATATAGTGCCTGGGGGATTCCCTTATTCTGCCTGTAAAGTGGCAGATCTGTACCAAGTATAGAACCTGCTGTAGCAAAACTGATATTTATAAAGAAAAAAAAAGACATTTAAATTGATTTTCCCTGCAAACTTTCTTCATTTTGTAAACAAACTGAGGAGCCAGTCTATATGATGAGATAAAATCTGACTTTTGGCAGACTTTGGATAGAAATAACAAAGTTTAGCACCACAGTGAGAAAGCCTAATGCCCTGTACACACGATCGAACATTGATTGGACATTCCGACAACAAAATCCATGGATTTTTTCCGACGGATGTTGGCTCAAACTTGTCTTGCATACACACGGCCGCACAAAGGTGTCGGAAAATCCGATCGTTCTGAACGCGGTGTCGTAAAACACGTATGTCGGGACTATAAACGGGGCAGTAGCCAATAGCTTTCGTCTCTTAATTTATTCTGAGCATGCGTGGCACTTTGTGCGTCGGAATTGTCCACACACTGTCGGAATTTATCGGAAAATTTTATAGCCTGCTCTCAAACTTTGTGTGTTGGAAATTCCGATGGAAAAAGTCAGATGGAGAGGGGGCGTGGCTACCGCGCTAGTGATCAGATGCATGACCTGTTAGCTCCGCTCCAACAACAGGAATCAAAGAAATTTGAGGCGATCCAGTCTGCTCCTTTGGTACCACCACCTACCTAAAGACCCGCACTACCTTGGGAGATGACTACAAAGCGACATAACTCCTCACAGCCGAAGAAACTGAAAGATTTCTTCCCTCCTAAGAACCACAGCGAGGTCCAAGATGGCGCCGCCGGCTGCTCTCCGGTCACGTAGTTCGGCTCACACTCAGCTACACCGAGCCCGAGCTCCGGAAAAGACCTGCACCCCCGCTCTCCAGATGCCTCCACTCCGCTCTCAGGCAGCCCTGCCAAATCGAAACCCCGCATGTCTGATGACTCGCACAGACAGAAGGTTAGTACAGACCAGAGCTCATTAGAAGACACGAGGGAGATAGCTGACTCCATCAACTCCTTCCCCACTGTAAACCAACCTATCTCAGACACAACCCTCAGAGACATGTTGGTCTCATTACGCAGCTCCTTACATGCGGACATGATGGAATGCATACAGAACTTTAGAGTGGATGTGGGGGAACTTGGAGGCAGAGTAGAACATGTAGAGAAAAAGATGGGGGATTATGCAGCATCATACAATACCCTAGTAGATGCTCACAATGAACAATCAGGTGAGGTAACATGGCTTAAAGAAAAAGTCGCAGACCTCGAGGACAGGTAATGCAGGAACAACCTGAAACTGCGTGGAGTCCCAGAGAGTGTTCAACCCTCACAACTCCGCCAATACGTTCAAGAACTTATGTCAACATATTTACCATCAACTCCCTCCTCGGATCTAGTCATTGACAGAATTCACAGACTACCCAAACCTGCACACCTACCAGACAATATCCCCAGGGACGTTCTGATGCGGGTGCACTTTTTTCATGTTAAGGAGCAGTTTATGCTTGCCTTTAGGAAACACACTCAACCTCCTGAGCAATACTCCAATATCCAAATGTTTGCAGACCTTTCACAGTTTACTATGCAAAAGCGCAAATCATTGCTCACTGTGACCAAGGCATTGCGCAATCATAATATTGTATACAGATGGGGATACCCAACTAAACTTATTATCACCCACAACAGCAAAACCTCAGTGGTTACTAATTTAGAAGACGGCCTATCCATGCTGCGAGCATGGGATATTCTCCCAGAACAACCCTCAGCTGGGTCTTCCTCCACACCGAGGCTAGACGACCAAAATGAATGGAAGGTTGTGTCATATAAAAAGATTCAGAAGAACCCTAACACCCAATCGCCTCGAATGTCATAAGCTACCCAACGCTATAATTTTCCTGTCACCACATGGAGCTAATATTCCACATATTTCCCCTCCCAAATGATGTGCAGTACAACTGCCATCAGATTCCGGACGGAATCTCATTTTTTTATACACCAGTTCTATTTTTGTTTGTTGATTTTCTGGTTTTTCTCTTTTGTACTCTTTTTTCTGCTTATCCTATATTCCTCCTCCTCAGTGATGGTTTGTAAGATCATACAAGTGAAAGATATCTTCTAATCCATGAAGCTGACAAGACTCCAACCGAGACCTCTGGAAACCAGCTCCGGACTACTTAAGGTACCAACACTTTATCACCCCACATAATTCACATGGCAGTTAGAGTAACCTCTTTTAATGTCCATGGCTTGAACCATCCTGCCAAAAGAGCTTCAGTTTGGAAGGAGGCTCTCAGACTGAACTCTGACATTCTATGTCTTCAAGAGACACACTGGTCATCCTCAGCAATACCCAAGTTCTCGCATCACAAATACCCCCACATTTTTCACGCATCAACCTCTAAAAAACAAAAGGGTGTTCTTATTGCCATCAGAGACTCTGTGTCCTTCTCACTCTAAGAGACCCAAACAGACTCAGAAGGTCGATACCTAGTCCTGATCGGAGAAATCAACAACCACTTATATACGATAGAAAAAGTCCGATGGAGCCGACACACGGTCGGAATTTCCGACAACAAGCTCCGATCGCACACATTCCGTCGGAAAGTCCGACCGTGTGTACAGGGCATAAGAAGAAGCCAAATTATAGCACAATCAGGCCAAGATTAACATTTTTTTTAGATAAAGTCTGGTGTCTCTTTGGCAGACTTTGGATAGAAGTAACAGGTGTGGAAAAATTGGGCTTTGGGTGTTGGTGCCACTCTTACCCGTAACCTTCTAGAGGTAGTCTTGATTAAAGCAGGAATTGGCCTTGCTGTAAAAAAAAATTAAATTTGATGCCCCTGTCACATAGTTGCTGAAAAATTGGTCTTTGGGTGTTGGTGGTGCCTTCAATCCGTAACCTTCTAGAGGTACTCTTGATGAAAGCAAGAATTGGCCTTGCTGTAAAAAATTTAAATTTGATACCCCGGTTAAACAGTTGTGGAAAAATTGGTCTTTGGGTGTTGGTGGTGCCTTCACACCCTAACCCTATAGAGGCTCTCTTGATGAAAGCAAAATTTGGCCTTGCTGTAAAAAAAAAAAATAAAAAAATTATTTAATGTCCCGGTCAAACAGTTGCGGAAAAATTTGTCTTTGGGTGTTGGTGGCGCCTTTACCCCGTAACCTTCTAGAGGTACTCTTGATGAAAGCAAGAATTGGCCATGCTGTAAAAAATTTAAGTTTGATGCCCCTGTCACACAGTTGCAAAGAAATTGGTCTTTGGGTGTTGGTGGTGCCTTCACTCCGCAACCTTCTAGAAGTACTCTTGATTAAAACAAGAATTGGCCTTGCTGTAAAAAAATGAAATTGAATGCCCCTGTCACACAGTTTCAGAAAAATTGGTCTTTGGGTGTTGGTGATGCCTTCAACCCGTAAACTTCTAGAGGTACTCTTGATGAAAGCAAAAATTGGCCTTGCTGTAAAACAATTTAAATTTGATGCCCCGGTCAAACAGTTGCGGAAAAATTGTTTTTTGGGTGTTGGTGTTGCCTTCACCCCGTAACCTTCTAGAGGTACTCTTGATGAAAGCAAGAATTGGCCTTGTTGTAAAAAATTATAAATTTGATGCACCTTTCAAACAGGTGTGAAAAAATTGGTCCTTGGGTGTTAATTGTGCCCATGAAATCTATGCCAAAAAATTACTTTTATAAAGTATTTTTCAACACCCACAAAGCTAAGCAGCCTACACAGTCTTGCAGAGATTCTAGATCCCAATAACACATAATCAGTGACACTGGCGTCAGGGGCTTGATAGCTGCTGCTAATCCAGGACTTATTTATTTTTACAAATGTCAGCCAGTCAACGCAGTCTATGGACAGATGCACTCTTTTGTCACAAAACCTCTGGCGGCACTGAATGCGCGTTCGGAAAGCACACTGGATGCAGGGCAGCCCAGCAGCTCAATTGCATACTGGGCAAGTTCTGGGCAAGATTCTCATGACCCATAGACCCAATGGATCATCCACTGGAAAGCTCTCCATGTCTGTTTTCGCCCCTAGATAATCTTCCACCATATGATGCGGACACTGCCGATGAGATCTTGATGCTGAGAGCCCTGGGCGCCAAGGGTCCCCTTCTTCACCGCTCCTCCTTTGACCAACAAAAGCTTTAAAACTAGCTTTTTAATGAGACTGTAACCTACCAGAGTTTGGAAAGACATTACATAAACTCCTCTTTAAGGTGTCCTCAAGATATTTCATCCTGTGCAACCTCTGCAAGGTCAGGATGAGTTCTGCAACTTTCCCCTTGTAACGGTGGTCAAGGAGGGTTGTCAACCAATAATGATCTTTCACCTCTCCTCTTGTGTGTTCTGTAGCATCGCAAAAATTGGGTCTGCATAAAGTTAAATAATAATACGGGTTCTCATTGATGGCCCTCTGCTGCATGTGCAGCAACTGCAGCATTGCCAAAGTTGAATTCCACCTGGTGGGCATGTCACAAATCAGGCAGTTTATGAGAAGGTGGAATTCCCGCTGAATTTCAGCTAACTGAACACTGGCTGTGTATGACTGCCTAAAATGGCTACAGACTCTTCCCTATCGCACACCACCATTCTTGGCTCAATCTGCTGTGGCGTGAAACACCTCTGGGCTGGCCCTTGCAGAGCTGAAAGAACCTCTGCTCTGGCGTGGCTCCTTTTAGCCTGACTCGTTAAATAGCACCCTGAAGGCTAATGCCCTGTACACACGGTCGGATTTTCCGACGGAAAATGTGCGATCGGAGCTTGTTGTCGGAAATTCCGACCGTGTGTGGGCTCCATCGGACTTTTTCCATCGGATTTTCCGACACACAAAGTTTGAGAGCAGGCTATAAAATTTTCTGACAACAAAATCCGATCGCGTTAATTCCGACTGTGTGTGGACAATTCCGACGCACAAAGTGCCACGCATGCTCAGAAGAAATTCCGAGACAGAACAGCTTGGTCTGGTAAAATTAGCGTTCGGAATGGATATAGCACTTTCGTCAGGCTGCAATGTTTAAAATTGTTTAATGCAGCGCACTCTCTTCTTCTTTATAATGCTAGAAGAATTAAGTAGTTTTGCTGCTGATATTCACACAGACTTCTCACAAACTTCTTTCTTTATTATTTATCGTGATTTCATCAATATATTTTGATTTGTCACATCTGACAAAAAAAATATATGTTTTTTTTGGGGGGTTTGTATTTTTTTCAAGCCTGATCATGTTTTTATTATTTTTTTATTTTTTTATTTTACTCCAGATTAGTTTTGGGTGTGTTTTGTGTGTCAAGTTACCACAACACCATTATTATCTTGTATTATTTAATCTCAAGGTGGTTGCTTGGTGTTGGTGTCTCTTGTTAATTTCACATTGTATTTTTGAAATGTACCTGCCTCCTCACAAACAAACTGTTCTTTTTGAAGGATAACACACATAGGCGAGTATAATTGAAACAAAAATTCCTTTATTAAGGGATCAGAACCAAGCAAAGAGGGAGGCAATGCTGGAGAAACAGCAGAAATTGGCGAAGCCTTTGGCCCCCAGGGCACACATCAATTATTTTCCTGCAAAATTGGTGGCATGAGGAGTCCATATATAAGGGAGTTCAAACTGGTCCAGAAGTCCATGTGATCATGAACAGCAGCAGATGACATGTATGTCCCCAGGCTGTGATCATACAAGAGCCTGCATCTTTTATCAGACCAGACTGAACCCAGGTCATCACTCTCTGGTCTTCCTTTCAGGCTTCCTTCCACGCTGTGGCTCTGGTGGTGGAGTTGTGGCAGGAGGAGGAGGATGGTCCAACTCACACAGGTGGGTTTTGTGTGTGATTTTGCCCCTCACCCCCTTAGTTAGTGTTTTGTAAAGAAGGTCCTCACACATGAGGCGTTGGCCCTCCTGCATGCCCTGCAGTTTGGTGGCAGCCATGCAGGCAAAGGCCTCTTCAGAAGTGAGGGTGGCTCTGAGGGACGCAAAAGCCTCCTGTATCAGCCTGAGTTCTGAATCCTGCACGTTACTCCCCTTCCTGGGTCTTTTGTTTGGAAGGCGGAGGGGAGGGACCTGTGATTCTGTCAGGCTCCTACTGGGCCCGGCCTCCTCCTGGCTGCCACTAGCCCCCGCCTCCTCCTGGCTGCCACATTCCACAGCCTCCTCCTGTGTGCCACATTCCAGAGCCTCGTCCTGGCTGAGGTCTTCCTGTGTATGATAAAGGGACGTCATTTTAGTTTTTTCTTCATCAATCACACAGAATTTTCACCTCATGATTGTTGCAAATTGAATGTTAACAAGTATAACAGACTATCATTCTGAGCCCAGCATTTTTCATTATTGTCCCAATTTTTTGTGCCCACTACTGTCTATTGATATGTAAAACACTTTATTAAATCAGCAATTAGTGATAAATAATAACATTTAGTAAACATCATTTATTTATTGACCAGAAATCTGTAGAACAATGCTATACCTGGCTCCAGCTGGGCTCCTCCACTTCTTCCTGGCTGGAAGTCCCAGGTTGGACATCGGAAGCCTCAACTGGGGTGGAAGATAGGGTGGAAGGAAGAGTGGAAGGAAGAGTGGAGAGGGATTCCCTGACTCCAGTCTGGTCTAACAGAAATCACAGTCTCTCATAGTACCACAGCCTGGGGACATAAACGTCATCTGCTGCAGCTCCGGATCTCTGGGAATCTGTGACCTTCTTGCGCTCCCTAAGATAAGTGCTCCTCAGGCCACCAATTTTGGCGTTTAAATAGGGGATGGTTGCTGTGGGGACCACCGGCTTCACCAACTCCAGCAGTTGCTCCAGCGCTGCCTGCCTCTTTTGTTTATTATTATATTGTGGGTGTTTCACCTGCCACAGACAGGGCAGCTCCCTGTACTTGAACAGGGGGAGGAAGTTGTGGTCATTGAAGCCATCCATTTTATCTGCAAGACACAAGACAAACCCTAATGTCAGGCTAAAGTCTCCTAATCTTGTTACAATATAGGCCTCAATCTAGAAGCAGTATAGGCCCAAGTTTAGACCTTACCTTCGTTATCACGATCGGCGCCTCCGATACTCCTTCCTCCGCTCACAGATTGTACGTACTATGCACACGTGTTATGCTTTATATACACTGCGCATGCGTGAAACACCGCCCACCCCTGACGTTCTTTCTAGCCCATTCCCCACCCCTTCTCGTTCAGCGCAGTGGGGGAAGAGCACATGGCGGAGACACAACAGGTGCGTGCTAATTACAGCAACGAGGAGGAGGAGGAGGAAAGCCCGGAGCCTGAAACATCCAGATCCCAGAAGAGACAATTTAAGGCCTCAAATATGTCCTTTGGGGAGATGTTGGAGATGGTCGACATAATGAAGAGGAACGACTATGTGGGAAGTATGGACCTTACCCCATCCCCAATGTCCGAAAGGCCAAGATCATGGTGAAAGTGGTCAAAAGTCCGCAGAAGAATTTTGGGGTACGACGATCCAAGGATCAACTGAGGAAGCGGTGGTCGGACCTCAAATTAAGGGAGCACGAGCAGTACATAAGGATCAGGAGAGTGCTGCAAAAAAGTTAGTAGTTGTGCTGTGTTCCTATTCTTTATTTTGATTACGTTTGTGCTGCTCCATGTGTTTTTCTTTACTGTTGTACAGTTTAAAATGGTAACTTTCATGTTCATGGGCACATTGTTTGTTCGTATGAAACATTGTTCATTTGGCATAGAAAACACCATTGTTTTGGCCATATGCATTTGAATACATTTTGGCTAGCCTACTTCTCTTAAAATAATTTGGGAGTCTAGATGGGTTTGTAACTAGAATGTAATGTAAACTAGATTCTGTGTAAGGAGAGGACACTCAGCAGCTGTTTACACATCTGGACGCTGAAGCACTAGTGTGGGACACCAAAACACCCTTTTTATTAGGGGGCCCACACAGGTGCTCCAGTGTATACTATAGGGGTGTCTCCATCTGAGAAGCTTGTACAAAACAGGTAAGTATTCAAGCTTGACAAAGTCAAAAAATATTTCTTCATTTTGTAACTCGGCCAAAATAGACAATTGTACCCCACTTCCAAGCAATGTTTCATATTCCTATTTCTGCCATCAAATATCTGTGTGCTAAGTATACCTATTTTTGTTTACATAGGGGAGAAAAGACTCGGAGGACACCCCTCATCAGAGGAGACAACACCTCTGGAAGAAGGTGAAATCCCCCAAAGTCAACAGGAGGAGGAGGAGGAGGGAGACGTGGTGGAAATTGTCACCACAACAGGTGAGTGTCTGCGACCACAGGCTCAGGTAAGAGATGGATGCCGGCAGATTTATAATACATGGTGTGTTTTTGTTTCTATCTTTTTAGGTGATCGTGATGTTGTGGATCCAGGTCATTTCACCAGTGAAAGTGCACAGATCCTGATCGGGGAGATCATGGGGTGTAATAGGGACTTGGAAAACATCCAGAAAAACATCAATGATGTTAAAAACAAAATGAAGAACATCATTGATGTTTTAGGGAGAGTTTAAAACACCTCCAAATCCCTGACTTTTTTGTGGTATTTGTATTTTTTAGATTTTAGAATTTTTAACATTTTTTGCCATTTTATAGAAAAGCCAAATTTTGAAGATGCACACAGTGTGTTAACATGTGCTATCTGCCATCACGGGAGATCAATGTAGGTATTTTGGGGGTGCAACCCCTTCCTCAATAATAAAGTAGGTGAGAGGAAGGGGTTGCACCCCCAAAACACGTCCCTTGATCCCCCTTGATGGCAGCTAGCACATGTTGACATTCGGCAATTTGTGTGCATCTTCAAAATTTGGCTTTTCCAGGGGTGACTTCACCCCATCTGAACGCAATATCAAACACAGTTTATAAATACTCATGTCTGATATTGCCTTCTTTTTCTACAAAAGTTGAACTTTGTAAGTTCCAGATTTGTGTATTTCTTGTTTGTTTGAAACATGCCTGTTTTACCTTAAATGGGCATTTCTACTTTTATTAATGTGACCCAAAAAATTGTTATACAACAAACATGTTGGTTTGTTTTAAAAACCTTTTATAAATGCACATGTGATTGTGCTGGTATTAAAAAGATTGATACTCAAGAATGTGTGGATTATTGTTTCAATGCTCCTAAAATTTAGTAGTGGTAAAATTGTTGTTTTCAGTGACAGTGGGGGTTATTTCCTAAGGGCAAATCCACTTTGCACTACAAATGCAGTTTTAGTGCAGGCTCAAGTGCACTTGTAGTGCAAAGTGTATTTTCCTTTAGTAAATAACACCCAACAGTGCTTTCTAATGTTACACAATCATGACATTTTCAGGACTCCCCACATTTCTGTCAGAGTCAGCTAAAAGAAACACAAGCAGTAAATGTCACCAAAGATTTTAGTAGTTAAAATGATTTTTTTATTTTAAAAATGTATCAGACATTGTCTGGCATATTGATGGCCCCCCTACCCGCAAAGTAATCAAGGTATCTAAGACGGACCTCGTGGGCACTCAGGGGGGGCAACCCAGGACGGCCAGCCTCAAGCGCCGTCAGGGTTGGTTTATTTACTTGAATTCCGGCCTCAGGCCCAACTGAGGCAGCATAGTTGGCAGAATTTTGCTATAAAAAGTTGTGGAGAACACAGCACGCCAGGATGATATGATTCAGTTTATACTCCGCCGTGTGTATGGGTGTAAGAAATAGGCGGAACCGGCTGGCCATGATTCCAAACGTGTTCTCCACCACTCTTCTGGCTCTGGCCAGCCAGTAATTAAAAACTCTCTGGTCCGGGGTGAGGGTCCTTATAGGGAATGGCCACATAAGATGGTCCCCCAGCGCAAATTCTTCATCCGCAACGAAGACAAATGGGAGTCCCTCCACATTGTCTTCTGGAGGTGGCAAGTCCAAGCTGCCATTCTGGAGACGCCTGTAGAACTCCGTCTGGGCGATGACTCCACCATCTGACATCCGGCCATTCTTCCCCACGTCCACATACAGGAACTCATAAGTAGCCGACACCACCACCAACATCACAATACTATTGAACCCCTTGTAGTTGTAATAGTATGACCCCGAGTTGGGTGGTGGGACGATGTGGACGTGTTTCCAATCAATTGCCCCTCCACAGTTAGGAAAGTCCCACCGCTGGGCAAAGTGGGAGGCTACAGTCTGCCATTCCTGTGGCGTGGAAGGGAACTGTGGAGTCAAACAAGAAAAAGAAATGAATAATTTTGCACATAAACATGGAAAGCAGATTAGACACAAACATTCTTGGTCAACATCAGTATAACATTTATTTTTGGGAGTATTTAAAGACCGAGGTATAAGGTCCACCTATCAGATTCCTCACCCCCTCTCATGGGCCATTTCTAAAATGTTATGGGGGGGGGATATGTTTTGGACAGGTGACTCTCTCCACTTCATTGAGAGATGAATGCCTAAATAATGTGTATTACTTTGGCCAGCCCCTCCTTACTTTACACTATTGGCAGCCCACTGGACAGGTAAGAAGTGTCATAACACAAAGAGATAAATACACACTGTACACATTTGAGCACAAGATAATAATAGGATAAAAAAAACTTTAAACAGTACCATTTGAAAGTATTCAGGTAGGCCCTTGCACTACATGCTTTGGGGAATTCATCCATAAATATGACCACTAAAGAGGTGGGTATAGTGTGTATGGGTTTGCCAAAGTCAGCAGATAGAGGATTGTTATCAGCTGAGTTTGCAGTTGGGGGGAGGGGGGGTTTGAAATGATTTTGGGACACAAAAAAAAACCTCTGGCACTGAATTTCAAACACACATCACAATTTTCTACATTTTAGGGGGTTTTTAGGGTAAAGCACTACTATGGAGCTGACAAAATACATTGTTAAATGAGTAGACGAGGTGGATATAGGGCCAGGAGAGCATGCTGGGGAGGTAAGTGAAGGCAAATATGTATGAAGGACAAAAATAAAATACCTAAAATTCCAGCATGCATGAGGACAAAGGGGACATTCACAGCATATTACAATCATGGTAATTAGGGAATGAGGAAAGAAATACAATATATTAACAAACATTCTAGACAATAAAATTTGATATTAAAGGATAAAAATCTTACCGTCATATACTCCTTCTGCAGGACCTGAATGATGGCAGAACAGGTCTCTGGGATCCCCAGAGCCTGCGGGGAGATGCCTGTCGAGAACTTCAAGTCCTGAAGACTTCTCCCCGTCGCCAAGTACCGCAGGGTGGCGACTAGCCTCTGCTCCGGAGTGATGGCTTGCCTCATGCAGGTATCCTGCCTGCTGATATAGGGGGTCAGCAAAGCCAACAAACGGTGAAATACGAGGTCCGTCATCCGGAGAAAGTTCCTGAAATCGTCAGGATTATTCTCACGGATCTCACAGAGCACAGGCATGTGACAGAACTGGTCACGCTGAAGCAACCAATTCTTGGTCCATGAACTCCTCCCCACCCTGTTCATGGACTGGACTTGTGTCAAGGTAAGGACCCCAACACCAAGCCCCCGCACAGCACGAACTCTACGAGGAGTACGTATACTTAACATGGCTAGAAAATGGTTGGCTGCTCAGAACGAAGTAACAGAACGCACTGAAGAACAGCAAGGCCCGTGAAGAGCGACCTGAAAAACAGCAACGAGCGGACAAGAACGCAATGCATAATCAAATACGAACTCACTGCACGCACTGAAGACCAGATACGAACCCACAAGCACAAACTGAACAGCAGAAAACGATCTGAAAACCACGAGTCTGAAAAAGCGTGAATCGTCTGTCACCAAACTTTTACTAACACGAGATTAGCAAAAAGAGCCCAAAGGGTGCCGCGCTTGGTTCTGAACTGCCCTTTTATAGTCTCGTCGTATGTGGTGTATGTGACCGCGTTCTTGGCGATCGGAAATTCCGCCAACTTTGTGCGACCGTGTGTATGCAAAACAAGTTTGAGCCATGATCCATCGGAAAAAATCCATGGATTTTGTTGTCGGAATGTCCGATCAACGTCCGATTGTGTGTACAGGGCATTAGAAGGTACTGGTGGTTCATAGGACAATTTGGCAGAGGGGGGCATGGAGGAGGAGGAAGAGGGGGTGGAGCTGACAGATCTCGCATCATCACCACCAGCTGTATAGAGACGTGGCAGCAAAACAAGCTCCAGCACTGAGCCATGTCCTGCATCCTTCCTAGTTGCAAGCAGAGTTACCCAGTGTACTGTGAACAAAATATATCGTCATGTGGGCAGCAGGGAGTGTATGGGCATTCTTGTTGGCCTCCCAGACATGATGGGGGGTGCTTATTACCAAAATTTAATAGAAGCTGGGAAATGTGTGATTGGATGCACTTTGTTGAATGAAAAGTGATGTTTGGTGCAGTTTAAATTAGGACTGACGTTGACAGAAATGTAAAAAAGGGGGAACACCAGCGTCACGGTTCGAAAAACTGTGCCTCACAATTAAAAAAAAAGGAGTGCAGGCAGGGGACAAAAAAAAAGACCAAAAAAAGAAGCAGCAACCAAAAATAAATACAAAAATTGTATATAACACTGTATATAGCACTAAATGTTATGTAATGCTGTGTTAAATACACTACACTACACTGACACACTATACTATACTCACACTATACTGACACACTATACTCACACACTAGACTAACACTACTCAGAGTCACAATAAGTGAACACACTAACTCACTAGTAGCAAACTGAGCCCTGCTCTAACATTTTAACATTAAAGAGGAACTTCACCCAGCTACCAAAAAAAAAGTAAACAGGCAGCGAGTGGACTGGGGCTACATAGGGTTCACTCTTGAAGGAGGAATACCCTGTATAAGAAGAGTCAATTTACTTACCTTTCTGGTGGTCTATGTGTAAAGATATGGGAGGGCAGGTTAACCCCTTCCCGCCGACCGTACACACATATGCATACTCGGCTTTCCGGGGTTATACCGGGATGATGCCCGCAGCTGCAGGCATCATCCCGGTACCGTTGTTTACAGCGGGCGATCTGCTACCCGTGTATAACAACCGATGCGGCTAAAAGCCGCTCGGTTGTTATACCGGAGGAGCGGGAGGGGACATCCCCCCCCCTCCCGCCGCCTCCCGCCGCTGTTACCGCTGCGATCGGGAGGCCCGGTGTCCAATCGAGGAATTTCGGCGGCTGGGGGCGGGCTGGAACGAAGCTGTGAGCGGCTTCGTTCCAGCCTTCTCGTTGTAAACGTGGAAGCGACTTAATGACGTCACTTCCCGTTTACTCGGCTGCCAATGGCGCCGAATTTAAAAAAGTACACAGTATTCAGAATCGCCGTTTTCGGCGATCTGAATACTTTGAAGTGTAAAGGAGGGATGGGGGGTCTTTTAGACCCCCCATCCCTCCATAAAGAGTACCTGTCACCACCTATTACTGTCACAAGGGATGTTTACATTCCTTGTGACAGCAATTAAAGTAAAAAAAAAAAAAAAAAAGTTTTTAAAACACAATTTATGAAGTAAAAAAAAAAATAAAGTAAATAAAAAATAAAAAAAATGTTTTAAAGTGCCCCTGTCCCCGCGAGCTCGCGCAGCGAAGAAAACGCATACGGAAGTCGCGCCCGCATATGTAAACGGTGTTCAAATCACACATGTGAGGTATCGCCGCGATCGTCAGAGCGAGAGCAATAATTCTAGCCCTAGACCTCCTCTGTAACTCTAACCTGGTAACCGTAAAAAATTTTTAAAACGTCGCCTATGGAAATTCATAGGTACCGTAGTTTGTCGCCATTCCACGAGTGCGTGCAATTATAAAGGGTGACATGTTTGGTATCTATTTACTTGGCGTAACATCATCTTTCACATTATACAAAAAAATTGGGGTAACTTTACTGTTTGGATTTTTTAAAATTCATGAAAGTGTCCCTTTTCCAAAAATTTGCGTTTAAAACACCGCTGCACAAATACCGTGTGATAAAAAATATTGCAACGATCGCAATTTTATTCTCTAGATTCTCTGCTAAAAAAATATATATAATGTTTGGGGGCTCTAAGTAATTTTCTAGCAAAAAATATGGATTTTAACTTGTAAACACCAAATTTCAAAAATAGGCTTAGTCATGAAAGGGTTTTTAATTTGACAGCGTAGTCATCACGTCCTTCTTGCTTCCCTCCTCGTTGGGCGCCAAGCAAGGGTCACACGAGAGGCTGACCACAGGGTGGGGGGTGAGTTTTTTGGGCTATGCTAAGCACCTGTAACAGGTTCACTTTATTTTACATGGGGTACCTTTACTCTTGTGCCATTTGATCAATGACCCTTGACAAGAATGAGGTTGCCATGGGGAAACACTCAACCCTAAGATGGGCCTTTACAGTTAGGGAAGAACGTACACTGTGTAACACATGCGCTAGAACTGTTTTCAGTTAACTCTCATGTCCCCGTGACAATGTACACCTTTTCTGTAATTTGCATTTTGGAGGGACACACTGAGCCTTGTCCACATCCACCTATCCAGTGTATCATCGCTACCTCACTCCCAGTAACAGTGTGGGGTCCCGCCCTGCACGCAAAGGTAGTATTTATGTAATTACAGAGTCTATCAGAGACATTCCCCAGGGGCTGGTGACTTTACATCCAGGTGATGATGAGCACCATTCTTCTGCCCCACACTGGTGTTGTTCTCCGTCCCTTACAGGTACTGGATTTCTCTCTCTGGCCCACCATGGCCCTGGACCGTTTTGAATCTTTACCCACCTCCAACTCTCTGTAACTTTCCTTCTTATATAACACAGGATCAGTGGGTCAGACCCAGAGAAAAAACCCGCCAAGAGACCAAAGAACAGGGAAAGTATTAACTATGTAACTTCTGCCCAGTATGGGACAGTACATAACTAGCTATTTTTAACCTGCTTACAAATATGCCAGTTTCACTTCACTCCTGACTGTAACAATGTAATATAACATACTTGATGTTGTGTGCTGGACAAAGGTAGCAGTTACAAAGCTTCCTGGAGTGAGCACACTTTCAGGCACAGATACCAGTCCAATGATGTAGTGACAAACAGTGCAATGTTTATAGGTGCTATTTACAAGTTTATTTACAGGTGCTGTACAGTGTCCACAAACATAAACAGGGCAAAAACTCCAAAACAAAATCTTAGCCATGTCACTAACTACACAAATCCACATCCTAACAGGCTGAGCAAGCCCAATGCTTGTCAGTATTCACATATGCAGTTTGACAGCTTCCACCAACCTTGGAAGCTCTCGCAGGCAGGCACAACTAATTTTTACTGACAGTCTACTGACTGGAATGGTACCAGCTGATTGGAGAAAAGACAATGTAGCACCAATATTTAAAAAAGGGCCAAAATACATCCTTGGGAATTACAGACCAGTTAGCCTAACATCAATAGTTTGCAAGCTCTTGGAGGGGCCGATAAGGGACTATATACAAGATTTTAGTAATGAAAACGGTATCATTAGCAGTAATCAGCATGGATTCATGAAGAATTGTTCTTGCCAAACCAATCTATTAATCTATGAGGAGTTGAGTTGCCATCTAGATAAAGGAAGGTTCCCCATAAATGTTTACTGTACAAAGTAAGGTCCGTTGGCATGGACTATAGGGTGACTACATGGATTGAAAACTGGCTTCAAGGGCGAGTTCAGAGAGTGGGGATAAATGGGGAATACTCAGAATGGTCAGGGACGGGAAGTAGGGTCCCCCAGGGTTCTGTGCTGGGACCAATCCTGTTTAATTTGTTCATAAACAACCTGGAGGATGGGGTAAACAACTCAACCTCTGTATTTGCGGATGACACTAAGCTAAGCAGGGCAATAACTTCTCCGCAGGATGTGGAAACCTTGCAAGAAGAGCTGAACAAATGAATGGGGTGGGCAACTACATGGCAAATGAGGTTTAATGTGGAAAATGTTAAATAATGCATTTGGGTGGCAAAAATATGAGTAGGGGGTGAACCTCTGGGGGGATCTAGGATGGGAAAGGACCTAGGGGTCCTAGTAGATAATAGGCTCAGCAATGGCATACAATGCCAAGCTGCTGCTAACAAAGCAAACAGAATATTGGCATGCATTAAAAAGGGGATTAACTCCAGGGATAAATAGATAATTCTCCTACTCTGCAAGACTTTGGTCCGGCCTAACCTGGAGTATGCTATCCAGTTCTGGGCACCAGTCCTCGGGAAGGATGTACTGGAAATGGAGCGAGTACAAAGAAGGGCAACAAAGCTAATAAAGGGTCTGGAGGGTATTATTTATGAAGAAAGGTTGCGACCACTGAACTTATTCTCTCTGGAGAAGAGGCGCTTGAGAGAGTATATGATTTCCATTTACAAATACCATACTGGTGACACCACAATAGGGATAAAACTTTTTTGCGGAAGGGAGTTTAATAAGACACATGGCCACTCACTAAAATTAGAAGAAAAGAGGTTTAACCTTAAACTGAAGGGTCATCCACATTTTCCATCTTAGCCCGGGCTGTGTTTTACTGTGAATGTATAATCCTCTAGAGCCAAAAACCACCGGTTCACCTGTCTATATGTTTCCTTTTTCTCTGCCATGCATTTGAGGGGAACATAACATTATAAGTTCAAACTGATGCCAATTAGTATCTTAGAGTGTCCAAGGCCCACTTTATGGCTAAACATTTGTTTTCAATGCAAAATTTGGGAAAACCTTCTATAGTAACCTGTAATACCAAGGAAGTATTTGACCTTTTTTATTAGTTGAACTGGATGTGTCTTTTTTCAAACAGACTAACTAACTAACTATGTAACTATGATCTGCTTCTTGTTTGTAGGACAGGGCCATTCTTGGATGGCTTCTATTTTGTTCAATTGAGGTTTTATAACTCCTCAACCGACAGTGTAGCCTAAATACCTGGCTTCCTCTGAGCTAATGGGATTTGCTACAAAATCTTCCTTACCTGCTTGTCGACCAGCCGCTGTCGTTATACAGTGGCAGGTTGGCTCTCCTGCATGAAACGCTGTAGCTGTATGTCGGCTCGCGCAGGAGCAGTTGCGGGCGGCCAACGCACCACCGGCGCCGCGCGCTTACGCCCACTGCACACTGCATGAACGTGCCTGTGGGTTGAGCGGACTCGATGTCCACCAGCGGCCCGCAATCACCTAGTACAGAGGCAGGACGAGGATCTGCCTTTATAAAAAAGGCGAATCCCCATTCTGACAGGGGACATGACGGAGATCTTCTGTTCCCAGTCATCGGGAACAGTGATCTCTGTCATGGCTATCCTGCCTCCATCTAACAACTGCACTATTTTCTCCATTAGCTCATTCCCCACAGCTATTACCCTTTGTATAACTTGACCCTCCCTCCTAGATTGTAAGCTCTAACGAGCAGGGCCCTCTGATTCCTCCTGTATTGAATTGTATTGTACTTGTACTGTCTGCCCTAATGTTGTAAAGCGCTGCGTAAACTGTCGGCGCTATATAAATCCTGTATAATAATAAAATAATAATAATAATAATAATAATAATGGCCCTGGAAAACACAGTTAACCTCTTGATCGCCCCCCAATGTTAACCCCTTCCCTGCCAGTGTCATTTTTACATTGATCAGTGCATTTTTATAGCACTGATCAATGTAATAATGTCACTGGTCCCCAAAAAGTGTAATTTGGGGTCAGATTTGTCCCCCGCAATGTCGCAGTCCCATTAAAAATCGCAGATCGCTGCCATTACTAGTAAAAATAATAAAAAATAAAAAAAGTCCCTAAATCTATCCCATAGTTTGTAGACGCGATAACTCTTGCGCAAACCAATTAATATACACCTATTGGGTTTTTTTTACCAAAAATATGTAGAAGAATATATATCGGCCTAAACTGATGAATAAGTTCTTTTTTTAGATTTTTTTTTGGATATGTATTATAGCAAAAAGTAAAAAAAAATTTTTTTTTGTTTGTTTATAGTGCAAAAAATAAAAACCACAGAGGTGATCAAATCCCATCAAAAGAAAGCTTTATTTGTGCGAAAAAAGGACATTAATTGTGTGTGGGTACAGCTTCGTAATTGTCAGTTAAAGCGACTCAGTGCCCTATCGCAAAAAATGGCCTGGTCATTAAGGGGGCAAATCCTTCTGGGGCTGAAGTGGTTAAAGAGAGAATCCAAAATAGCCTGGACAGGGGGCAAGTGAGACTCCCAGTCAGTGCTATGTATCACTATATTTTCCAAATATGCAGCTGTATATTTTTGATGAGGTCTTAGAATTCTATCCATGGCCCTTTAAAATGTCGTGGGGGCATTTTGTATCCCAAAAGGCATCTTTTTATATTAAAATGAGCCCTCAGGCAGTCTTTTCTCTGGCGCTCTTAGTCAAGGGGATTTGCCAAGTGGTCATATAATGGGCCTTCTCAAGTCTGTCTACGAGCTCATCTATCCTAAGCATAGGGTAGGCGTCAAATTTTGTCACTGAATTACTTTTTCTGATTTGTTACAAAACCTCCAAGTACTGTCTGGTTTTGGGACTAAAACAATTGGGCTAGACCAGTCACTATTGGACTCTTCACTTATGTCTAGCTCAAGCATCCTCTTGACTTTGTCACTGATGTCTTTTCTCCTAGCTTCAGGAAACTGGCCGGCATGTTGCCTTCAAATTCCCAAAAATTAAATTTTTGGTGCTTGATTGCATCCATCCAGGGGCCTGTGGTGGTGACTGGAACAAACAAATTCTTCAATGTGAGTCTAGGTGGATTTTTAGACTAAACTCTACCACACCACCAGGCCTTAATAAAACAATCTCTTTTAAACCATTCTTGGAGGGTTTTTCCTAGGGGGGATAGGAGGAATAAATTCTACCACTACACCCCTCATTTCCTTTTAATATTGCTCCTTTACATGGCATTTCTCAAACCCAGACTCTTCTCTTTATTCCAAATATACACCCATAGTGGCGAGAATTCAGCCAATACACCTTGCCCCATATAGTTGTGTTCTCTCTATTGTTTAATTTATTTTCCTGTGTGCTAGACTATTTTTATGATTACCAGCCTAGATCAATTACGTCATGTGTAACATGTCTTGATACATTTGTCACATTTATATTTTTAAGCTTGTCCCTCTGACCCTATTTACTGCTATACAGCCTGTTAATATGAAAATGGTGTTATATACATGAATGTTTCTATTATTTTCAATGTATTTTGGATTTGCTCTTTTTTGTGGAATTTATATATACTTTTTCATTTTTTCAACGGTTTTCATTGCTTGTCCTCTCGCTTCTCCTCACCAAGTGGTTTGCCTTGTGTTATGCCCTGCCGGGTCCTGTTGGGCTGCCCAGCACACGGGGGCCACTTCTGGCCTTTCCTGATTGGGGGGTGGCCCTTTTTTGGGCAGATCACATTCGATGCTGGGATCGAGATTTGGTTTGTCCATGGCTCCAGCTTCCTGGGCCTTCGACCTCTGCGTGCGCCGGCGTGCTGGGACGCGTGACCTCATTTTGCCCCTTAGGGTGGGGCGGAACCGCATGTTACCGCCCAGGGGGTGTTGCCATGCAGTGCCTCGCTCTAGATTGTATTGGTAGTCCCTTATTCGATTGGCCTTTTTTCAATCCACCACTTCCTATATAAACTCTGAGCAGCTGCTACCTAATTGTCAACACTGTGGTATGGCCTGCCTTGTTTGGATATGTGAGATCTGCTGCTGATATGTAATATTAGAACTTTTGCATTTTGCACCACAATCTGGTTATGCTAATCTTTGGTAATGCACTTTCCAGTGCTACATGGTCAGCATTGTTACTCGTGTGCATTTTTCTCTATTTACTTCCCATCTAGATGCATAGCTATTGTGCTATAATATACTGCCAGCTAACAGCCATCTCAGCATTGGTCTGCCCACAACAGTCCAGTCTTTGATTGCACTGACAATCCATTAGACCTCTTTTTGTGAGTTAAACTCGGAAAAAAAAATATTTTTCTCCCTCTTTTTTTTCCTATATGTTCCCTTTATCTTTAGTGGTATTTTGGCCATTTGGTCGCGGACTCCAGCATTTTGGCACCCCCAGCTATCCCATCAGTTCGGCCGGCCAGCTCCACTGTGCCCCCTGCAATGCTTATCGAGAGACAGCCTTGTACCTCAACCTTGTTTTTACCTCATAACCTTGTGGCTATGTACATCATCTTACACAGTGTGGTCAGTTATCTCATGTGTTTTTTGATATTGTTATGTATTTACTGTACCAACCTATAAATATACTTACCTTATAGAACGTTCTGTTATCTACATAAGAGCATCCCTGAAGAAGATCAAAATACTTTCTTATTTGAAACACATCGGATGTCTCTGTAGTTCATATATTATTCCAAGGCAGTGGAGTAGCGTGGGTTGTCAGCGCCTGGGGCAAGGCAAGTAATTTGCGCTACCCCAACCTGCAGACTTTTATCACTCCCTGAGTGCCTTCCCTTCCAACAATAGTACTGATCAGCCCGATTCCTGCACTGACCACTACACTAACCTACCTGATTCCTATACTGACCACTACACTGACCGCTACACTGACCTCTACACTGACCACTACACTGACCTACCTGTCCACTACCCTGATCCTTACACTGACCTACCTGATTCCTATACTGAACACTACACTACCTGATTCCTACACTGTCCAATACACTAACCCTTACACTGACCTACCTGATTCCAACACTAACCGCTACACACTACACTGTCCACTACACTGACCATTAAACACTACACTGACCATTACACTGTCCACCACACACTACACTGTCCACTACACTACACTGACCACTACACTACACTATCCACTACACTACAGTGACCACTACAATACGCTGACCACTACATTGTCCACTACACTACACTACACTGTCCACTACACTACACTGACCACTACAGTGTCCACTACACTACACTGATCACTATAAACCTACAACAAGGCAGGATGTCCTTCAGAGGCAGCCATCATGGAAGAGTAGGGAGCAGCCACCCTATTCCTTCAGATTGTGGAGCTGTTCTCTCCCAGCCCACTTCCCACAGCTCAACTGTCTGGACCTTTTTTTAGCACATGTGCAGCCAATCACACTGTTGAAATTTGTAAACTTTGCCTCAAGCAGATCAAGCATGGCAAAAACAGTAATTTGGGCACCACATGCTTGACCACCACACAGCCTGTTGGCAAGAGCACCTGAAAGCCACACAAAAGGGATGCAATTCTTATCCTCCTCACTTCTACCCCCGCTATATCTCATGACCTCTCAGCAGCCTCCAATACAGGGATGATGGTGTAGCAAAGGGTGTCACAGGTCCTTGCAGCACATCTGCCAGCAGCACACCACCAACTGTAGAGTATAGCAGGCAAATTTCTCTGCCCCAGCTGCAGCAGCGAAAAACAAATACAGCCACTGCCACCCACATGCCCAGCATCTAAATTCCAGCATGTCCAAGCTGCTGAATTTACAACTCCTGCCTTTCTGTCTGGTAGATTCTGCCCCTTCTGTGAATTTGCAGAATGTGCTGTACCACAATGGCAGGATCCCAGTCATTATTTCTTTGCACGTAAGGCCATTCCAGCTCTGTACCATCACATGGAAGCCGATGTTTTGGCATTGTTGCGTAAAGCAGTCAGTCACTAGGTCCACCTTACTGCTGTCTCTGTCAGAAACCATGAACCAGACCGAGACAGAAGTATTAATAAAAGGTAAACAGAGTAAGCGTAGTCAAAGCATAGCCAGAGTCCAGTAACCGGATTGGGTAGTCAGCCAAGCCAGAGTTCAGTATCCAGATCGGGTAATCAGCCAAGCCAGAGTTCAGTAACCAGATCGGTTAATCAGCCAGGCCGGAAGTCAGGGATCCAAGTAGAGGAACAGCAAGCAGGATAAGGAGCCAGAAGGGATGTCAGCAAAGCCAGTCTTTAAACAGGACTGCAGGAGATGGTTTCTTGTGATGTGACCAAGGCGAAGGCAGGAATGAAGTGAGCTGGAGATCTTTAAGTAGGCGGGACTGACGAGCAGATCCACAACAGCTAGTTAACTGTGAAGAGAGATGAGAGCTGGCAATTAGCCGACAGCTAAGCGGCCAGCTCAGAGAAGGAAGGGCTGAGCCAGCCCTGACAGTACCCCCCTCCTCAATAACCCCTTCCCCTCGGAGGACCACCGGGCTTGAGGGGAAAACATCTATGGAAAACACGGAGGAGGGCAGGAGCATGTACGTCCGAGGATGAGACCTCCGGACTGTACCCCTTCCAATGCACCAAGTACTCTATGCGCCCACGAAACCTACGGGAGTCAACAATGGATTGTACCTCATACTCCTTATGGTTCTCAACCTGTATAGGGCGAGGACGTGGCACCGAGGTGGTAAAGCGGTTGCAGACTAACGGTTTCAATAAGGAGACATGAAACACATTTGAGATGCGCATACTAGGAGGAAGGTCCAACACCTAAGCCACTGGGTTAATCCTGCGAAGGATACGGAAAGGCCCAATAAACCGAGGTGCAAACTTCAGTGAGGGAACACAAAGTCGGAGGTTGCGAGATGACAGCCAGACCCTGTCCCCAACCTGGTAGGAAACAGTACAAAACATATTACAGCACACACATTCAAGAATTACATTTCCTGCAAGGCTAGTTAAAAACACCTAAACATATTCAAAAAAATACGGGGGTTTGGTCACACTATATGGTCATATAGTGCTAAGCCCACTTACTGCGACAAAGTACCCTGAATTAGTAGGTGCTACCCTAGTAATAGAATGGAAGATCCTGTGTCTCAACCATGGGAGCTGAACTCCTCTATGTGGGAGAACTGAAGGGGATTCCTCCTATGCACTGGTGGCCACTAAATAGAAGGTAATGAAGAGGGGGAGGGGTGCTCCAGCCCAAAAAACCTGTTCAGGGTCTATTACAATATACAAAAACATATTTGGGGGGCATCTTGAATCTAAACGCATTTTAGGGTGTGCCCCCCAAATATGTTTTTGCAACCTGGTAGGAAGGCGCAGGCAGGCATCTGCAGTCAGCATGGAGTCTGTACCTATCATTAGCATGACGCAAAGCCTCCTGGACTTGTGCCCAAGTGGAACGAAGACCATGGAGATGCTCCTCTAGCGCAGGAATGCTCTGCAGAACAAACGAGTCAGGCAACATGGAAGGTTGGAAACCATAATTCGCCATAAAATGAGACAATCGGGAAGCAGAATTCAAGGCACTGTTGTGAGCAAACTCTGCCCATGGTAATAAGTCTGACCAGTTGTTGTGATGGTCAGAAATATAGCAAGGTAGGAATTGCTCCAAGGACTGATTGGCTCATGCTGCGGCCCCATTAGACTACGGGTGATACTCAGAGGAGAAAGCAAGCTGAATTCCCAGCTGTGCACAAAAGGCTCGCCAGAACCGGGACACAAACTGACTACCCCTGTCCGAGACAATCACCTTGGGTAGCCCATGTAAGCGAAAGATCTCCCGAGCAAAAAATGGAAGCCAGTTCCTTATAAGTGGGCAACTTCTTAAGTGGAATACAATGACACATCTTTGAGAATCGGTCAACCACCATAAGGATAACTGTGTTGCCTTGTGAGTTGGGCAACTCCACAATGAAATCCATAGACAGGTGGGTCCAGGGCCTCTCTTCATTGGGTATGGGTTGTAAGAGGCCCACTGGAAGGTGTCATGGACTCTTACTCTGAGCACACACGGAACAGGCAGCTACAAAGGCAATTACATCAGCACGTAGACTAGGCCACCAGAATTGCTGGGAAACGAGTTGATTCTTACCAGGATGGAAAAGAGCCCATCGCGGCCTTCTGGGAGAGAGGCGTTTAGCCTCAGACAAGAATGTGAGATTCTTATGATCAGTAAGAATGAGAATGAGAAGTGGTACCTTCGAGGAGCTGTCTCCATTCTTTCAGGGCTAAAATGATTGCCAACAGCTCTCTGTCACCAATCTCGTAATTGCACTCGGCAGGTGACAATTTCTTGGAAAAGTAGCCCCAAGGATGCATAGCACTCTCAGAGATAGGACGTTGAGACAGAAGGGCGCCAACACCAGTCTCAGAAGCACCAACCTCAAGGATAAAAGGTAACGTAGGATCAGGATGTGCCAACGCAGGAGCAGAAACAAAGGCAGCCTTGAGACTTTCAAAGGCCTTAATGGACTCCGGAGACCAACTTTGTGGGTTACCGTTCTTTCTGGTCATATCAGTCAGGGGCTTGCCAGAGACGAGAAATTATGAATAAACTTCCGATAATAGTTGGCAAAACCCAGGAAACGCTGCAGAGGACGTAACCCCATGGGTCGAGGCCACTGTAGGACTGCGGAAAGTTTCTCTGGGTCCATCGAAAAACCAGCAGTGGAAATGACATAGCCCAGGAATTTAACCTGTTCCCGATGGAACTCACAATTCTCCAGTTTACAATAGAGATTGTTCTCTCTTAATTTCTGAAGCACACGACAGACATCTGTGTGGTGGCTCTCCAGGGACTTGGAAAATGTGAGGATATCATTGAGAAAAGCCACCACACATAACTGCAACAAATCTCGGAGGACATTGTTAATAAGTTCCAGGAAAACTGCCGTGGCGTTACAAAGGCCAAAAGGCATTACAAGATACTCATTATGGCCTGTTCTGGTATTAAACACAGTTTTCCACTCGTCGCCCTCCTTAATCCTCACGAGATTGTAAGCCCCTCTCAAATCAAACTTAGTGAAAACCGTTGCTCCCTTGAGGCGGTAAAATAGCTTTGTAATCAATGGGATTGGTAGGCATTCTTAACCGTGAAATGATTAAGACCCCTATAATCAATACAAGGTCTCAGTTCACCGCTCCTCTTCTTCACAAAGAAGAAACCAGCACCAGCAGGAGACGAGGATTTGCAGATGAAACCCAGAGAAAGTGGATCTGCAACATACTCCTCCTTGGCTTTATCCTCCAAGACCGACAAAGGGTATTGGTGAAGAGCCCCTATGGCCATGGACAACGGAACCATCTCATGAGTCACATGGGCAGGCTGTAGAGGTCTCCCGTCAAGAGCCTCAATGGCAAGTGGAGTGTCACGCAGCTGCGGTGGAATCGAGTGCTTAGATACAAAGGCAGCAATCAATGAACAGGCCTGCAGCCCCAGAGTCGATTAGAGCTTGTATCTCGATAGACGACTTAGCCCAAGAAAGGGTGACCAGGGGTTTATCCTTCTGGATAACTGGGGATGACACAACACCACCTAAGGTCTGTCCATGACAGGACCTCAAGGTCCGGGAGTGTTCCCAGGACGGGTAGGACAAGACTTCAAAAAGTGACCTGCCTGGACACAATAAAGGCACAATCTCTCCCTTCTCCTAAAGGCTCTCTCATCCACAGAGAGACGCGTGAAGCCCAAGTGCATGGGTTCATCTTCACTGACCGACTCGGTACCAGGAGGCACGGGTGGGACTGCAAAGCTCGGTGGAAAACGTACAAGTGGCTTCTGCAAGCGCTCCTTAAAAGAAAGTCTTTCTCTGAGTCTGGAGTCAATGAGGATGACAAATGAGATCAAGCTCCCCAGCTCAGTGGGTATATCTTGGGCTGCTATCTCATCCTTGATGGAATCTGACTGACCATGAGAAAAAGCAGCCACGAGGGCCTCATTGTTGCAAGCAACCTCTGCTGCCTGTGTACGGAACTCAATGGCGTAGTCGGCAGCAGTTCTCGTACTCTGTTTGATGGACTTGAGGCACTTGGCAGCAGAAGCAGAGCGTGCGGGAACGTCAAATACCCTTTTAAAAGAGGCCACAAACTCAGGGTAACTCAAGACAACAGGTTTTTGCGTCTCCCATAGAGGGTTAGCTCAGGCCAAGGCTCTCTCAGAAAGCAAAGATATCACGAACCCTACTTTGCTTCTGTCCGTGGGAAACGCCTGGGGAAGCATCTCAAAGTATATCCCAACTTGGTTGAGAAACCCTCTGCATTGAACTGGATCGCCCCCAAATCGCTAGGGAAGCGGGGCGGAACCAGACATACCTCTTATAGAGGTAATACTCAAGGCAGGTGCCTGCACAGAGACTGGCGCAGCAGCAGGGACGGCCTGCAACTCAGGTTGTACTGGAGCAGCCACAGTGATTGCAGGTGAGCCGTGTGACTCAGGAGTGTTTGTAACGCCGTGGCAAACTGATTCATGCGGTGATCTTGCTCATCCAATCTGGAAAAAATATTACCAAAAAGTGGATTGACTGTATCTTCTGAATTCATGGCCTTCGCCTACTGTCAGAAACCATGAACCAGACCGAGACAGAAGTACAGTAAAATCACACTTGTTTATTAATAAAAATAAAAAGGTAAATAGAGTAAGCGTAGTCAAGGCATAGCCAGAGTCCAGTAACCAGATTGGGTAGTCAGCCAAGCCAGAGTTCAGTAACCAGATCGGGTAATCAGTCAAGCCAGAGTTCAGTAACCAGATCAGGTAATCAGCCAGGCCAGAAGTCAGGGATCCAAGTAGAAGAACAGCAAGCAGGATAAGGAGCCAGAAGGGATGTCAGTAAAGCCAGTCTTTAAACAGGAACGCAGGAGATGGTTGCTTGTGATGTGACCAAGGCGAAGGCAGGAATGAAGTGAGCTGGAGATCTTTAAGTAGGCGGGACTGACGAGCAGATCCACAACAGCTGGTTAACTGTGAAGAGTAGGGATGAGCTTCGAGTTCGAGTCGAACTCATGTTCTACTCGAACATTGGCTGTTCGCAAGTTCGCCGAACAGCGAACAATTTGGGGTGTTCGCGGCAAATTCGAATGCCGCGGAACACCCTTTAAAAGTCTATGGGAGAAATCAAAAGTGCTAATTTTAAAGGCTTATATGCAAGTTATTGTCATAAAAAGTGTTTGGGGACCTGGGTCCTGCCCCAGGGGACATGGATCAATGCAAAAAAAAGTTTTAAAAACGGACGTTTTTTCAGGAGCAGTGATTTTATTAATGCTTAAAGTCAAACAATAAAAGTGTAATATCCCTTTAAATTTCGTACCTGGGGGGTGTCTATAGTATGCCTGTAAAGGGGCGCATGTTTCCCGTGTTTAGAACAGTCTGACAGCAAAATGACATTTTGAAGGAAAAAACTCATTTAAAACTACCGCGGCTATTGCATTGCCGACAATACACATAGAAGTTCATTGATAAAAACGGCATGGGAATTCCCCACAGGGCAACCCCGAACCAAAATTAAAAAAAAAAAATGATGTGGGGGTCCCCCTAAATTCCATACAAGGCCCTTCGGGTCTGGTATGGATATTAAGGGGAACCCCAGCCAAAATTTAAAAAAAAAATTGACGTGGGGTTCCCCCTAAATTCCATACCAGACCCTTCAGGTCTGGTATGGATTTTAAGGGGAACCCCGCGCCAAAAAAAAAAAAAAAAAAACGGCGTGGGGTCCCCCTAAAAATCCATACCAGACCCTTATCCGAGCACGCAACCTGGCAGGCCGCAGGAAAAGAGGGGGGGACGAGAGTGCGGCCCCCCCCCCCCTCCTGAACCGTACCAGGCCACATGCCCTCAACATTGGGAGGGTGCTTTGGGGTAGCCCCCCAAAGCACCTTGTCCCCATGTTGATGAAGACAAGGGCCTCATCCCCACAACCGTGGCCGGTGGTTGTGGGGGTCTGCGGGCGGGGGGCTTATCGGAATCTGGAAGCCCCCTTTACCAAGGGGACCCCCAGATCCCGGCCCCCCCCCTGTGTGAAATGGTAAGGGGTTACTTACCCCTACCATTTCACTAAAAAACTGTCAAAAATGTTAAAAATGACAAGAGACAGTTTTTGACAATTCCTTTATTTAAATGCTTCTTCTTTCTTCCTTCATCTTCTTCTTCTTCTGGTTCTTCTGGCTCTTCTGGTTCTTCCTCCGGCGTTCTCGTCCAGCATCTCCTCCGCGGCGTCTTCTATCTTCTTCTCCTCGGGCCGCTCCGCACCCATGGCATGAGGGGGGAGGCTCCCGCTCTTCTCTTCATCTTCTTCTTCATCTTCATCTTCTTCTTCATCTTCTTCTTCTTCTTCTTCTTCTCTTCTTCATCTCTTCTTCCTTCTTCATTTCTTCTGCGGGCCGCTCCGCATCCATGCATGGAGGGAGGCTCCCGCTGTGTGACGGCGTCTCTTCGTCTGACGGTTCTTAAATAACGGGGGGCGGGGCCATCCGGTGACCCCGCCCCCCCCCTCTGACGCACGGTGAATTGACGGGACTTCCCTGTGACGTCACGGGGAATGCCACAGGGAAGTCCCGTCATGTCCCGTGCGTCAGAGGGGGGCGGGGTCACCGGGTGGCCCCGCCCCCCGTTATTTAAGAACCGTCAGACGAAGAGACGCCGTCACACAGCGGGAGCCTCCCTCCATGCATGGATGCGGAGCGGCCCGCAGAAGAAATGAAGAAGGAAGAAGAGATGAAGAAGAGAAGAAGAAGAAGAAGAAGAAGATGAAGAAGAAGATGAAGATGAAGAAGAAGATGAAGAGAAGAGCGGGAGCCTCCCCCCTCATGCCATGGGTGCGGAGCGGCCCGAGGAGAAGAAGATAGAAGACGCCGCGGAGGAGATGCTGGACGAGAACGCCGGAGGAAGAACCAGAAGAGCCAGAAGAACCAGAAGAAGAAGAAGATGAAGGAAGAAAGAAGAAGCATTTAAATAAAGGAATTGTCAAAAACTGTCTCTTGTCATTTTTAACATTTTTGACAGTTTTTTAGTGAAATGGTAGGGGTAAGTAACCCCTTACCATTTCACACAGGGGGGGGGCCGGGATCTGGGGGTCCCCTTGGTAAAGGGGGCTTCCAGATTCCGATAAGCCCCCCGCCCGCAGACCCCCACAACCACCGGCCACGGTTGTGAGGATGAGGCCCTTGTCTTCATCAACATGGGGACAAGGTGCTTTGGGGGGCTACCCCAAAGCACCCTCCCAATGTTGAGGGCATGTGGCCTGGTACGGTTCAGGAGGGGGGGGGGGCCGCACTCTCGTCCCCCCCTCTTTTCCTGCGGCCTGCCAGGTTGCGTGCTCGGATAAGGGTCTGGTATGGATTTTTAGGGGGACCCCACGCCGTTTTTTTTTTTTTTTTTTGGCGCGGGGTTCCCCTTAAAATCCATACCAGACCTGAAGGGTCTGGTATGGAATTTAGGGGGAACCCCACGTCAATTTTTTTTTTAAATTTTGGCTGGGGTTCCCCTTAATATCCATACCAGACCTGAAGGGCCTTGTATGGAATTTAGGGGGACCCCCACATCATTTTTTTTTTTTAATTTTGGTTCGGGGTTGCCCTGTGGGGAATTCCCATGCCGTTTTTATCAATGAACTTCTATGTGTATTGTCGGCAATGCAATAGCCGCGGTAGTTTTAAATGAGTTTTTTCCTTCAAAATGTCATTTTGCTGTCAGACTGTTCTAAACACGGGAAACATGCGCCCCTTTACAGGCATACTATAGACACCCCCCAGGTATGAAATTTAAAGGGATATTACACTTTTATTGTTTGACTTTAAGCATTTTTAAAATCACTGCTCCTGAAAAAACGGCCGTTTTTAAAACTTTTTTTTGCATTGATCCATGTCCCCTGGGGCAGGACCCAGGTCCCCAAACACTTTTATTGACAATAACTTGCATATTAGCCTTTAAAATTAGCACTTTTGATTATTCATGTTCGTGTCCCATAGACTTTAACGGTGTTCGCGTGTTCGAACGAATTTTTTTCCTGTTCGCATGTTCTGGTGCGAACCGAACAGGGGGGTGTTCGGCTCATCCCTAGTGAAGAGAGATGAGAGCTGGCAATTAGCCGACAGCTGAGCAGCCAGCTCAGAGAAGGAAGGGCTGAGCCAGCCCTGACAGTCACGTGGTCCAGCAAGCATTGTCAGGGACGATATATTTTGTTTACAGCACACTGGGTAACTCTGCTTACAACTAGGAAGGTTACAGGACAGGGCTGAGTGCTGGAGCTTGTTGCCACATTTCCATACAGCTGGTGCTGATGATGCAAGTTTTGTCAGCTCCACCCCCTCTTCCTCCTTCTCCAAGCCCTCCTCTGCTGAATTGTCATATGGAGCTACCAGCTGGTCTGTCTAGGGGACAGGAGCCACACAGGAGCAGAGATTCTTTCAGCTCTGCGGGGGCAGGCCCAGAAGTGGTTGACGCCACACCAGCTTGAGCCAGGAATGGTGGTGTGCGATAAAGGCACTAACCTCCTGTCCGCCCTTCGAAAGGAAAAGTTGACACAAGTGCCATGCCTGGCACATGCGCTCAATTTGATGGTGCAGCGTTTCATAAACAGGTATCAAGGGTTACAAGATCTTCTGAAGCAGGCCAGAAGAGTCTGTAGCCATTTCAGGTGGTCATACACAGCCAGTGTTTGGTTGGCTGAAATTCAGTGGGAATTCCACCTGCCAGTAAACTGCCTGATTTGTGACATGCCCATCAGGTGGAACTCAACTCTGGCAATGCTGCAGCAGCTGCACATGCAGTAGAGGGCCATCAATGAGTACCTGTGTGAGTATGGCACAACGACAGGCTCAGGGTGGCTCGGCTTTTTTTCCCTATGCCAATGACTGCTGATAAAGGATGTATGCACTGTACTGTCACCATTTGAGGAAGCAACAAGGATGGTGAGCCGTGACAATGCATGCATTAGTGATACAATCCCTCTTGGGTTCCTGCTTGAGCAGACTCTGCGTGGCATTATGCACTGGGCACTCAAGGCCTGCTTCATGCAGGCACCATTGTTGCGACCCCACAGAACACACAGGAGGAGAGGGAGGAGGAGGAGGAAGAGGATTCTAGTAGTTTTGGAGGCATTGAAGCAGAGTAAGACATACGTCAAACCTTGAGAGTAGTACATGGCTGGGAGGAGGCAGTTCCAGATACTGTAATCCTCAGTGACCATGAGAACTCTGCTTCTAATGCCTCTGCAAACTTGCAGTGCATTGCCTCCCTTATCCTTTAAAGCCTGCGAAAGGACCCGAGAATTTGTGGCATCAAGGAGAAGGATCGTTATTGGTTGGCAACCCTCCTTGACCACCGTTACAAGGGGAAAGTCTCGGAATTCATCCCGTCCCCACAGAAGGAGCAGAGGATGAAATATCTTGAGGATACCTTAAAGAGGAGTTTATGTAATGCCTTTTCAGACTCTGGTAGGTTACAGTCTCATTAAAAAGCTAGCTTTGATGCTTCTGTTGGTCAAAGGACAAGCAGTGGGAAGGGGGCCACCTCAGTGATGCATTTGAAACTTTTTTTAGTCCTCGGCACCCAGAGCTGTCAGCTTCCACATCCCATCGGCAGCATCTGCATCACATGGTGGGAGATCATTTAGGGGCGAAAACAGACATGGAGAGTCTTCAAGTTGATGATCCACTAGGTTACTGGGTCATGAGAATAGACTAGAATAGACTGGCCAGAACTTGCCCAGTATGCAATTGAGCTGCTGGGCTGCCCTGCATCCAATGTGCTTTTCAAACAGGCATTCAGTGCTGCCGGAGGTTTGGTGACAGATAAAAGAGCGCATCTGTCCACAGACTCTGTTGACCGGCTGACATTTATGAAAATGAATAATTCCCATGATTAGCAGCAGCTATCAAGACCCTGATGCCAATGTCACCGATTAAGTGTTTTTGGGATGTGGAATCTCTGAAATACTGTCTAGGCTGCCTAGCTTTGTGGGTGTTGATTTTATCTAGATGAAATCTTTCGGTAGAGGTTTCATTGGCACAATTAACACCCAAGGACTAATTTTTCCATCCCTGTTTGATGACCTACTAACTGCTAAAACCAACAGCAAGTTCAACGCCACTCCCTTGGCCTTTGTGATTCTGGTCTTTCATGGTTCTCCTACCTATCTCACCACACTTTCAGTGTCACATACAACACCATCTCCTCCACTCCTCTGTTGGGGTACTCCAAGGCTCCGTCCTTGGGTCCCTCCTATTCCATGTCTACACCTCTTCCCTGGGCAAGTTGATAACCTCCCATGGCTTCTAATACCACCTCTATGTTGATGACACCCAGGTCTATCTCTCCACTCCTCAACTTACCCCCTCAATCTCCTCACTTATCACAAACTTACTGAGTAAACTATCAATATGGATGTCACACCACTTCCTCAAACTCAGTCTTTCTAAATCTGAGCTTATAATATTTCCGCCTCCCCAATCCCCTCCCCATGACTTTACCATCAAGATCAATGGCATACCCATTGGTCCCTCCACACATGCCAGGGTGCTGGGTATAATCCTAGACTCTGACCTCTTCTTTAGCCCCCACATCCAATCACTGGCTACATCTTGCCACCTTAACCTCCGCAACATTTTCAGAATTCGCCCCTTCCTGACTGTCAACACCACAAACCAACGTATTCACTACTTGGTAATGTCCTGCATCGATTACTGCAACTCTCTGGTCACTGGCCTACTCTTACACAGGCTACCCCCCCTTCAGTCTATTATGAATGCTGCTGCTGCTAAACGAATACACCTTACTAACTGATCCGTGACTGCTGCTCCTCTCTGTCAATGCCTTCACTGGCTTCCACTACCCCACCGTATAAAATTAAAAAAACTACACACAACATACAAGGCCATCCACCACATTGCCCCAAAGCTACAGTACTTTGAAAAATAATTCATACCCCTTGAAATTTTCCACATTTAGTCATGCTTGTGTCAAAAAAACGTAAGTGTATTTTATTGGGATTTTATGTGATAGACCAACACAAAGTAGCACATAATTGTGAAGTGAAAGGGAAATGATAATTGGTTTTCCAAATTTTGTATAAATAAATATCTGAAAAGTGTGGATTGTATTCAGCCCCTTTTACTCTGATAACCCTAACTAAAATCTAGTGGAACCATTTGCCTTCAGAAGTCCACCTGTGTGTAATTTAATCTCAGTATAAATATAGTTGTTCTGTGTAGCCCTCAGAGGTTTGATAGAGAACCTTCATGAACAGACAGCATCATGAAAGCCAAGGAACACACTAGACAGGTCAAGGATAAAGTTGTGAAGAAGTTTAAAGCAAGGTTAGGTTATAAAAAAAATCCCAAGCTTTAAACATCTCAAGGAACTCTGTTCAATCCATCAACTGAAAATGGAAAGAGTATGGCACAACTGCAAACATACCAATACATGGCCATTCACCTAAACTGACAGGCCGGGCAAGGAGAGCAAAAATCAGAGAAGCAGCCAAGAGGCCCATGGTAACTCTAGAGGAGCTGCAGAGATCCACAGCTCAGACGAGAGAATCTGTCTATAGGACAACTATTAGTTGAGTACTCCACAAACCTGGCCTTTATGGAAGAGTGGCAAGAAGAAAGCCATTATTGAAAGAAAGCCATAAGACGTCCCATTGCAGTTTGCAAGAAGCCATGTGGAGGAAACAGCAAACATGTGGAAGAAGGTGCTCTGGTCAGAGGAGACCACAATTGAACTTTTTGGCCTAAAAGCAAAACGCTATGTGTGGCAGAAAACTAACACTGCACATCACCTTGATCACACCATCCCCACCGTTGTGGGGATACTTTTCTTTAGCAGGGACGGGGAGGCTGGTCAGAGTTGATGGAAAGATGGATGGAGCCAAACACAGGGCAATCTTAGAAGAAAACAGTCTCCACTTGAGACTGGGGCGGAGGTTTACCTTCCAGCAGAACAACAACCCTAAACATACAGTCAGAGCTACAATGGAATGGTTTAGATCAAAGCATATTCATGTGTCAAAATGGCCTAGTCAAAGTTCAAACCTAAATCCAATCGAGAGTCTGTGGCAAGACTTGAAAATTGCTGTTCACAGATGCTCTCCATCCAATCTAACAGAGCTTGAGCTATTTTGCCAAAAAGAATGGGCAAAAATGTCACTCTCTAGGTGTGCAAAGCTGGTAGAGACATACCCAAAAAGACTTGCAGCTGTAATTGCAGCAAAAGGTGGCTCTCTACAAAGTATTGACTCTGGGGGGGGGGGGGGGGGGGGCTGAATACAAATGCACTTTTCACATATTAATTTGTAAAAAAAGTTTGGAAACCATTTATCATTTTCCTTCCACTTTACAATTATGTGCCACTTTGTGTTGGTCTATCACATAAAATCCCAATAAAATATATTTACGTTTTTGGTTGTAACATGACAAAATGTAGAAAATTTCAAATACATTCTGCTGCTTCTCCTGAGTATTGGGATACCACATGTGTGGGACTTTTTGGGAGCCTAGCCGCGTACGGGGCCCCGAAAACCATTTATCGACTTTAGGATTTCTAAGGGTGTAAATTTTTGATTTCACTCCTCACTACCTATCACAGTTTCGAAGGCCATAAAATGCCAAGATAGCACAAACCCCCCTCCCCCAAATGACCCCATTTTGGAAAGTAGACACCCCAAGCTATTTGCTGAGAGGCATGGTGAGTATTTTGCAGCTCTCATTTGTTTTTGAAAATGAAGAAAGAAAAGAAAAATGTATTTTTTTTTTCTTTTTTCAATTTTCAAAACTTTGTGACAAAAAGCGAGGTCTGCAAAATACTGACCATACCTCTCAGCAAATAGCTTAGGGTGTATACTTTCCAAAATGGGGTCATTTGGGGGGGGGTTGTGCCATCTGGGCATTCCATGGCCTCCAAAACTGTGATAGGTGACTCAACATCTTCTTTGGGGGGCTCATTGGGTAGGGGTACCAGGGAGGACATACGGAAAATGCCTCTCATGCAGCTGGCTTACTGCATTTGGACTGGGAAGGTGAGGTGGAGCACCGTCTGGAAACAGAAGGGCTCTGACGATCGCTTACTGGAATTTAAGGAAGGATCCAGTCCATCCTGAAGCTCTGTATAGCACATGAGCGTTCAGCAAAGCCAATTGAAATAAGTATACAGACACTTTTTTGTACCAGCATCTGGCCTTACGGGCAACTAGGTACGGTGCCAACAACTGGTGGTTGAGGTCCACCCCTCCCATATTTTGGTTATATTCGTGGACACAGAGAGGTTTCTCCACAACACCAGTCGCCGTAGGAATTTGGACTGTTGTGTCTGCATGACGGGAGGACAGAATGAAAACATTCTTATTATCCACTTCACAGCGAGCAAGTTATTACACTTCAAGCAGGCTCTCTCCCCGAGCCTAAGACGAGAATCTACAAACCGCTGGGGAAAGCCCCGGCGATTAGATCGCACAGTGCCACATGCGCCAATCTGATGATCAAACAAGTGACTAAAAAGTGGCACGCTCGTGTAATAATTTTCCACATACAAATGGTACCCCTTTCCGAATAAGGGTGACACCAAGTCCCACACAATCTTGCCAGCGCTCCCTATGTAATCTGGGCAGTTCGGCAGCTCTATGTGACTATCTCTTCCCTCGTAAACCATAAAACTATATGTATAGTCTGTGGCCCTGTCACAGAGCTTATACATCTTGACCCCGTATCTGGCTCGCTTGCTGGGAAGATACTGTTTGAAAGACAAGCGGCCAGAAAACTTAATCAGGGACTCATCAACGCAGAAAATTTGTGGGGAGTAAACAAGGCTGCAAAATGTTGGTTGAAGTGGTTTATGAGGGGCCAAATTTTGTAGAGCCGATCGTATCCAGGGTCTCCATGAGGACGACAGAGTTCACTGTTGTTGAAATGCATGAACCGCAAGATCTGCTCGTATCGTGCCCTGGTCATGAAGGCAGAGAACACGGGCTTATGGTCAATTGGGTCAGTGGACCAATATGACTGCAACGTACTAATTCTAACTATGCCCATGTCGTGGGATAGACCCAGAAAGGTCTTAAATTCGGAAACTGTAATTGGTTTTCAATCTCTGGCAAGGGAGGACTGGGGATTAGCGGCGATGAATTGACCAGCATACAAATGACTTTGGTCCACAATAGATCTATAGAGATCTTCCGTGAAAAACAGTGAATCAAGTGACGTAAAATCAACAGTTTCCACCTAAATTCCGGGTTGGCCAGTGAATGGGGGAAGTACGGTGCTGTAGAAGTGGTGGGCTCCCAATTAGGATTAGCAAATTCTGCAGGAAGGACACTATGGGCACGACGGGCCTGTCTTTGTCTTCTTGGTGGCAGTGGGACACTACTTGTGCTTGCCAGCTTGAACTGCACTTATGGGACTCACCATGTCACCACATGATACTGCAGTGCTGGATGTATGACCAGGGTGTACTAGGCCGCTGGTGCTTGCCAGTTCACCAGAAGGATGAGCGGCACTAGTACTTCTCTGCACCATACGAGAGCCCTGCGGTTCTTGCACCTCAACAACAGCAGAAGAAGATCGGGGTCTGGTACCCCTGACCTTGGCAGGGAGCGCAACTCCGTCGTCAGAGCTGTCTGTCATGGAGTAGCTGTCGTCTACAGGATCGTATTCTGAGCCTGAATCTGACAGATGAGTGACTTCCTCTTCACTATCTGTCAGGAAAGACATCTGCGGAGTACAAGCTGCTGTTTCCAGGCACATACCTGTGCACAGGCGCCAAAAAAGAATGACTGGAACAACCACAGCCATCTCTGTAAATGCGCATGCGTGAATGTGAACGCGTGTTCGTGCGTGCGTGCACCTGTCACCAGAACGGGCCCCAGTCTGCCTATTTAAATGGAGCTTCGATGCTGAACTGGTTGCTGCTTGGTCTACAGCATTTACCTGAATCCTGCTTCCTGTGTGTTTGACTTCTGTTACAGATCCGGCTTGCTCCCGACTACTCCTACCTGCTTCCTGCCATGACCTCTGGCTTCCCACGGACTGATCTCTGTCTCCAGTTCCTGTTACTTAGCATCTGTTGCCAAACCTGCCTGTGACCCGACTACGCTCCTGCCTGCAATTTGTGCCTGATTCGCCCGTCTGTTGCCAGAACCAGCCTGTGACCTGACTACTCTTTTGCCTGCTGCCTTTGTTTGATCTGCCTGTCTGCTGCCTACCCGGCTCATCTGACCCTGCTCCTAGCCATTCAGCCTGCTACAAGCTCCTGCTTCCTGTGGTGCACCTCTGCCTGTCTACTGCCAAGTCTGCTAGCCAACTGCCTGCTCGCTTGCCTGCTGTTTGCTGTTATCCGGCTTCCTGTTGTGAGTTCCCGGCTTATACCGGTACAGACTTCTGGACTGATCGTAGGCACTCTTACCCCGCCGTGCTCCTGAGCCTGCTGTCTCACTATCAGTGGATTATGAGCAGGAGCTGTACGAGAGGCCTTCCTCTACAAGTCAGGCTTACCAACCAGGTAAGTGACAGTACCAAGCATTACTCCTATGTACTAAAAGAGAAAATTCAAAACGTATAAATAAAGACGATAGATATGATCCTATAAGTCTAATGTGTAAAAGTTCAATGTGCATATAAATAAAAAATAATGATAATAGTAAATATAAAAAACATCAATAATCCATATTGCAAACAGTGAAGTGCATAAACAAATGCAAAAGGTGCTTAGTGCTCCATAATAGACATCACAGATGCCATAATACTTGATCACAAAGTGATGAGTGAAACAGTCTCATATAGCAATATCAAATCTGTGCCTAAAAATAGTGTACATATATGGTGTCATCCGTCATGCACATACATCCTAGGTGCTGCAAACCATGCTCCGGTGCACTCCAGTGGCCCCCTTAGGCTAATATGCTCATCTCAAAGCGTGTGACCCAGCTGCTACCCTGAGTCAAATCACGCTTTGGAGCCACCCCTGGGCTCAATGCTGATACCAGACGTAACTTTCCAGCTTGATTCAATGTAGCACCTTACTGTCCTATATCAATGATTCCCTGACAGGGTCTTCTTTGGAAGGGGGACCGAGTTTTTGTTCCGGAAGGAGTTTGGATGCCGGTGTTGGGTTTCTGCCATGATCATCCTTTAACAAGGCACCTCGGGATTCGCAAAACAACAGAACTGGTGCAATGCACATTCTGGTGGCCTAAGCTGGAAAGAGACTGTAAAAACTACGTAACTGCATGCACCACCTGTATCCGAAATAAGAGCACCCGAAACAAGGCCTGGGGCTTGCTCAGATCTCTGCCTGTGCCCGACAGGCCTTGACCCATGATTTCTATGGACTTTATAGTAGAATTACCACCTTCTGAAGATTGCACAGTCATCTTTGTTATTGTTGATTGTCTGTCCAAGATGGCCCACTTCATACCGTTAAAGGGTACGCCATCTGCTGCAGAGACTGCTCGAGTATTCATCAGGGAAGTTGTGAGACTCCATGGGGTACCTATTGACATTGTATCTGACCGAGGGGTCCAATTTACATCCAGGTTCTGGAAATCACTCTGCAAGACCCTGAAAATCAAACTCTCTTTGTCATCCGCATACCACCCACAGTCTAACGGACAAACCGAATTGACTAACCAGACATTAGAACAATATATCCGTTGCTTCACATCCTTTGTCCAGGATGATTGGGTATCTCTCCTACCATTAGCTGAGTTTGCTTATATCAACTCCTGTTATACAGCCACTAAGCAGTCCCCGTTCTTCGCAAATTATGGCTTCCACCCCACCTTCTTGCCCGACCTTGTTCCCGAGTCCTCAGTTCCAGCCGTCCAGAATACGGTGGACTTCTTCAGTCGTAACAATAAATTGTTGCAAGAAGCTGTAACTAAAGCGAAGGAAGGCAATAAAAAGGTTTTCAACAGAAAAAGGAGGGGGGAACTGATCCTGCAGTCAGGAGACCAGGTTTGGTTGGCCACAACCAATCTGAGATTGGCTTGTCCATCAAAAAAGCTCGCTCCAAAGTTTCTGGGAGCATTTCCTGTAAAAAAGGAAGATTAACAACATTTCCTATGAACTGTCTTTACCGGATTCCTTCAGAATACATCCAGTGTTCCACGTGTCTCTATTAAAACCCACAGTGCCGGATCCTTTTCCTAATCGGGAGTCTAGACCGCCTGAACCAGTGATCATCAATGGGGATGAGGAGTTTGAGGTGGAGGCAATAGTATATTGCAAGAGGGGAAAAGGGGTCGTCTGCATAACCTAATTAAGTGGAAGGGTTATGGGCCAGAGGAGAATTCCTGGGAACCTGAGCAGGATGTACATGCTGTGGATTTGGTCCACGCCTTTTTCCGCAGCCACCCCGGGAAGAAGAACCAGCTGGGCATCCGGAGGATGCCCGTAAGGGGGGGGCAGTATCAGGAAAGACGTCTGCAGAGTACAGCTGCTGTTCCCAGGCGCATACCTGTGCGCAGGCACCAACCAAGAATGGCCAGAACAACCACAACTGTCTCATGCGCATGCGCGAACGCGACCGCGCACGTTCATGCGCGCGTGCACCTGTCACCAGAACGGGCGCCAGTCAGCCTATTTAAATGGAGCTTCAACGCTGAACTGGTCGCTGCTTGGTCTACAGCGTTTACCTGAATCCTGCTTCCTGTGTGTTTGACTTCTGTTACCGATCCGCCTGGCTCCCGACTACTCCTACCTGCTTCCTGTCCTGACCTCTGGCTTCCCATGGACTGATCTCTATCTCCAGTTCCTGTTACTTAGTATCTGTTGCCAAACCTGCCTGTGACCCGACTACACTTCTGCCTGCTGTTTGTGCCTGATTTGCCCGTCTGTTGCCAGAACTGGTCTGTGACCTGACTACGCTTTTGCCTGCTGCCTTTGCTTGATCTGCCTGTCTGTTGCCTAGCCGGCTCATCTGACCCTGCTCCTAGCCATCCAGCCTGCTACAAGCTCCTGCTTCCTGTGGTGCACCTCTGCCTGTCTGCTGCCAAGTCTGCCAGCCATCTGCCTGCTCGCTTGCCTGCTGTTTGCTGTTATCCGGCTTCCTGTTGTGAGTTCCCGGCTTCTACCGGTACAGACTTCTGGACTGATCGTAGGCACTCTTATCCCGCCATGCTCCTGAGCCCACTGTCTCACTATCAGTGGCTTACGAGCCGGAGCTGTATGAGAGGCCTTCCTCTACACGTCAGGCTCACCAACCAGGTACGTGACACTATCTGTCATGCTCAGAAACGTATAGGCCTCTTCACTACTGTACCTTCGATTTGCCATTTTGGGCTCTAAATTTACTGGTACAGTAGTGAGACTCACAGGTAAAAAAGCTCCTAGGCTGTCAGCAACTGTATCAAACACTACCAAAAAAACTGTTAGCGATCGCAGGGATCAATCCTGACTCTGCAAACGCTGCAGTTATGTGTTTAGTGTTTTGTAAGTGATTGATCGATACTGCACTTGGGTGGGCTGGGCTGGGCAGAGGGGCAAAACGCAGGTGCTAGCAGGTATCTGGGCTGATCCCGCTAACACTGTGTTTTTGGGAACCCTAAACTGCCTGGGACGCTAGTATAGATCTGATCAGATATTGATTCGTTCAGACACTATACCACTAAGGGAGGTGTATGCTGCATGCGTGGGTGTTAGCGGTACTGGCACTAATCTGACGCTGCCTGGGGCGACGCAGACCCTAACTGACCCTAAAACCTAACTGATATCACCTGCCGGGCAATCGGGGGTTAAACCTTTATTGGGTAATAAACGGCGGGTGTAAAAAACAAACTAACCAGCGTCACCTAACACTTATACGATGATCACTGGTGAAAGGGTTAACTAGGGGGCAATCAGGGGGTTAAAACCTTTATTAGGTAGTATATGGGGGTACCTGACGCTATAAAAAGCTGACGGTGAACCTAAATAACTAACAGGCTAACTAGCGTCACCCGTGACACTTATATGGCGATCAGAAAAATGATCGATTAGTGACACTGGTGACAGGGGGTGAAAGGGTTAACTGGGGGGCGATCAAGGGGTTAAACCTTTATTTGGGGGGGTTAGGGGGGTCCCCTAGACCTAAAAGGGCCTACCACTAATTGCCCTAACACTTATAACAGTCACAAAATGACACCAATGCAGTGATCAGTAAAAAAAATAAATACTGCTATTGGTGTCACTGACAGGGGGTGCAGGGGTTGTGATTTATGTGCCTATGTGTACTAGTGTTAGTGTGCTGTTGGTGTAAACGAAAAGACCAACACGAGGAGAGATGACATCACTTCCTCTGCTGCTGTTTACATTTCAGAAGCAGAGGAAGCTTCCCATTCGTCAGGAGCGATTGTGAGGGGGTGGCCATGAATCAGTGGCCTCCCCCTCAGGACGGATCGCTGCTGCAATGATGCCGACTGCCTCGGGCACCGGGGGGGGCATGATTGCACCCCGCCGCCCGCAGGAGGGTACGTTACTCTGCCTGCCCATGTCATTCTGCCAACGTATATCCTCGTGAGGCGGTCGGCAAGTGGTTAAGCATCAATAAATCACTGCTTATTTAAGAAATGATCTTAAACTTTTTTTGCATTGATACATGTCCCCTAGGACAGTACCCAGACCCCTATACCCTTTGTATGCCAAATAACTTGCATACAAGCCTGTAAAATGGGCACTTTTTATTTTTCCAGTTCAGGTCTCATAGACTTTATTGGTGTTTGTTGTTTGGCTCTGAACTTTTGCGATATTCGAAAGTTCTGGGGTGAACCGAACAGGGGGTGGTTCAGCCCATCACTACTAAGCAGTGGTGGATTGGCCTGCCACTAGAAATGTTTAAGTGGATGTAAACCGGATTCATGAAATTTGACCTAAGCACATATATCTGTAGAGTTTCCTTATCTCTATCCAAAGCCCTAAGTCCCATGTCTTTCTGCTGCTCCATTCTTCTGTTATCAGCATGATAACTTCTGACAAGTTCTCCGACAACTGAGATAAAACCAGCCTGAAATTTGTGTCGGGTGGGTGCTATAAATAGATTAGCAGAGAGCTGGTCTATTCACAGCACAGCTCTGCACATTCCTTTCTTTCCTTTGCCTATTAGGAGGGACGTGTGTGCCTTTCCTCCAATCAGCTGTCACACAGTGTATGCTAAGAATCCACACCCAGTGCTGAACAGGAAGAAAAAATCTCTAACACAATGTTTATTTTCTAAAGAATATAGAAAGCTGAAGACATCAGATATACATGTAAAACTTATATAGGGAGATTTGTTTCATCTCTGTGTATCATCTGAGGCTATTCACTTCACTGGAGAGAGTTTACATCCAATGTAATGCCTTCAGCTGAAAGGAATTCTGATATTGGGAATAAAGAGTTGCTGGCAATTGAGGAAGCCTTTTCTGAATGGAGACATGTGCTGGAAGGGTCTAATCATCCTGTAAATGTTATTACTGATCATGAAAAATTTGGAATGAATTTGTTCTGCCAAGAGATTGTCTTCTTGTCTTCTAGACCAGTGTTTCTCAACTCCAGGCGCCCCAACAGGTCATGTTGGATTTTCCTCAGATGAAACGGCTGTAGTAATTACTAAGGCAGTGAAACTGATCAAATCACCTGTGCAAATTAATGGAAGCCTGAAAACATGACCCGTTGGGGCGCCTTGAGGACTGGAGTTGAGAAACACTGTTCTAGACAAACACACTGGTCTCTATTCTTTTCCAGGTTCAATGTATTCATCTAATATCAACCTGGGTCAAGGAATGACAAGGCTTATCGAGGATGCTGCCTAATGCCGAGTACACATGAGCGGAATTTCCGACAGAAAGAGTCCGATGGGAGCTTTTCATCGTATATTCCGACCGTGTGTATGCCCCATCGGACTTTCTCTATCGAAAATTCAGACGGACTTAGATAGAAAACATGTTCTATATTTTTCAAACGGAACAAATTACTACCGGAAAAAACGCTCGTCTGTATGCTGTTCCGACACACCAAAAGCGACGCATGCTCTGAAGCAAATACGAGACGGAAGCTATTGGCTACTGGCTATTGAACTTCCGTTTTCTAATCCTGCTGTACGTGTTGTACGTCACCCTGTTCTGGATGGTCAGAATTTGATGTGACCGTGTGTATGCAAGACAGCTTGAGCGGAATTCCGTCGAAACTCCGTCGTAAAAACCTTCAGAGTTTATTCCGACGGCAAAACTGGTCGTGTGTACAGGGCATAAGCCTCTCTAGGAAGGCAACTCTGAATGTACAATCCTGCCTCAAAAGAACATTCTTGAGTTTCCTCAAAGAAGGGGTATGAAAATGACCCACTCCTCAATCATCCTCCTAAGGTGTACAAGAACTGCTTTTGGACTCAAGCACATCGTCTCCATGTATTTGAATCTGCTTGGGTTGAAGCCCTTAGGTTGGTTCATGACTCCAAACTTGCTGGGCATTTTGGGGTTTCTTATACAGAAGAACTTTTATCACATTCCTTTTGGTGACCTGGTTCCAAAAAAGATGTCAAATGCTTTGTAGCCTCATGCCTGATCTGTGCACGCAGTAAGACACCCCTTGTGGCTTAATCATGGGGAGGAGCGTGGCTAAATGCATCAGGAATCAGGACAGAACTATGTGACATCATTTCACATGTGGAGATGATGGTGATGTTATACCTTAAAGTGGAACTTCACTCTTTCAATCAACATTGACTATTTTTAATCTTTATGCTGCTAGCATTAGTAAATAGATAGGAAAGTATATCATATTTACTTGTTTTACATGTTTTAAAAATTTCTTCAGTTACTTCCTGGTTTCCATGCCTAGGCAAATGATGTTATACATCCCAGGAGTCTTCAGGAGGGGTTTTCTCAGCTAAGCACACCCTCCTGCCTGTATGACTTAGCTATGGTCAGATAGATTCCAGGAAGTAAATGCTATAATGAAACATCTGCCCTTACTCAAGATGGTAACAGTCAGAAATGCTAGGGTTTTTTTTTTCAAAGTGATTTCTCAGCAAAAATAAAGCATGGAGACATGGATAGATGAGGGAGTTTGCTTTGAATATTAAAAGTAAATTAAATTACGTTTTTTGTTTGCGGCGCTCATATACAGTGCAGTTCCACTTTAAGGGAGAATGTGCTGTTAAAGTGGCAAATCTATTCCAGTGTATAGGAGATTTGTGCACTGTAATGCCCCGTAAACGCGGTCGGATTTTCCAATGGAAAATGTCTGATCGGAGCGTGTTGTCGGTAATTCCGACCGTGTGTGGGCTCCATCGGACATTTTCCATCGGATTTTCCGAAACACAAAGTTTGAGAGCAGGCTATAAAATTTTCCGACAACAAAATCCGATCGCGTCAATTCCGACCGCGTGTGGCCTGTTCCGACACACAAAGTGCCACGCATGCTCAGAAGAAATCCCAAGACGGAACAGTTCGGTCTGGTAAACTTAGCGTTCGCAATGGATACAGCACTTTCGTCATGCTGCAATGTTAAAAATGGTTTAATACAGCGCACTCTCTTCTTCTTTATAATGTGAGAAGAATGAAGTAGTTTTGCTGCTCATATTCACACAGACTTCTCACAAACTTCTTTCTTTAGAGCCCTTGCACACTGGGGCGGTTTGCAGGCGCTATTGCGCTAATAATAGCGCCTGTAAACCGCCCCGAAAGTGCCACTGCTTGTATTCCAGTGTGAAAGCCCCGAGGGCTTGCACACTGGAGCGATGCGCTGGCAGGACGGTAAAAAAAGTCCTGCCAGCAGCATCTTCGGAGCGGTGAAGGAGCGGTGTGTATACCGCTCCTTTACCACTCCTGCCCATGGAAATCAATGGGACGGCGCGGCTATACCGCCGGCAAAGCGCCTCTGCAGAGGTGCTTTGCGGTGGTATTTAATCCTTTCTCGGCCGCTAGCGGGGGGTAAAACCGCCCCGCTAGCGGCCCATACCGACGGTAAATAGCCGCTAATAATAGCGGCGTTTTACCGCCAACGCCGCCCCCGCCCCAGTGTGCAAGGGCTCTTACTATTTATCGGGATTCCCTCAATATATTTTGATTTGTCACATCTGACAACATTATTTTTGTGTTGTATTTTTTTTTTTTTTGTTTTAAGGCAGATTATTTTTTTTTTTTGGTTTGTATATTTTTCAAGGCTGATCTTTGTTTTGTATTTTTAGTTTTACGCCAGAATATTTTTGTGTGTGTTTTGTGTGTCAAGTTACCACAACACCATTGATATGTTGTTATATTTAATCTGTAGGAGATTGTTTGGTGTTGTTGTCTCTTGTTAATTTCACATTGTACTTTAGAAATGTACCTGAATCGTCACCAACAAACTGTCCTTTTTGAATGAAAACACACATAGGAGAGTATATTTGATAAAAAAAAAATCATTTATTAAGGGCTCACAACTAAACAAAGAGGGAGGCAACGCTGGAGAAACAGCAGAAATGGGTGAAGCCTTTGGCCCCCAGGGCATACATCAACTATTTTCAAGCAAAATTGGTGGCCTGAGAAGTCCTCATCTAAGGGAGTGCAGTCTGGTCCAGAAGTCCCAGAGATCCGGAAAGCAGCAGATGACATCTGTGTCCCCAGGCTGTGGTCATACAAGAGACTGCATCTTTTGCCAGACCAGACTGAACCCAGGGTCATCACTCTATTGTCTTCCTTCCACGCTTCCTTCCACGCTGTGGCTCTGGTGGTGGTGGAGTTGGGGCAGGAGGAGGAGGAGGAGGGGCCAACTCACTCAGGTGGGTATTGGGTGCTAGTTCCCCACTCACCCCCTTACTTAGCACTTTATACAGAAGGTCCTCACATAGCTTGCGTTGACCCTCCTGCATGCCCTGCAGTTTTGTGGCAGCCATGCAGGCAAAGGCCTCTTCAGGAGTGGGTAAGGCTCTGAGGGATGCAGAAGCCTCCTGAATGAGCCTGAGCGCAGAATCCTGCATGTGAGTCGCCTTCCTCGCTCTCTTGTATGGAAGGCGGAGGGGAGGAACCTGCGATTCGGTCAGGCTTCGACTTGTCCCAGGCTTCTCCTGGCTGACACTTAGCCCCGCCTCCTCCTGGCTGCAACTTAGCCCTGCCTCCTCCTGGCTGCCACATTCCACACCCTCCTCCTGTGTGCCACATTCCAGAGCCTCCTCCTGGCTGAGGTCTTCCTGTGTATGAAAAAGGGACATTGTTTTAGTATTTTTTTCATCAATCACACACAGTTTTCACCTCCTGACTGTTGCAAATTGAATGTTAACAAATATAGCAGACTATCATTCTGAGCCCAGCATTTTTCATTCTTGTCCCAATTTTGGGTGCCCACTACTGTCTATTGATATGTAAAACACTTTTTGCAATCAGCAATTAGTGATCAATAATGACATCTAGTAAACATAATTTATTTATTGACCAGAAATCTGTAGAAGAATGCTATACCTGACTCCAGCTGGGCTCCTCCACTTCTTCCTGGCTGGAAGGCCCAGGTTGGACATCGGAAGCCTCAGCTGGGGTGGAAGGAAGAGTGGAAGGAAGGGTTGAGAGGGATTCCCTGACTTCAATGTGGTCTGACAGAAATCGCAGTCTCTCATAGTACCACAGCCTGGGGACATAAACGTCATCTGCTCCAGCTCCGGATCTCTGGGGATCCGTGACCTTCTTGCGCTCCCTTAGATAAGTGCTCCTCAGGCCACCAATTTTGGTTTTTAAATAAGGGATGGTTGCTGTGGGGACCACCGGCTTCACCAACTCCAGCAGTTTCTCCAGCGCTGCCTGCCTCTTTTGTTTATTGTTGTAATGGGAATGTCTCACCTGCCACAGACAGGGCAGCTCACTGTACTTGTCTATGAACAGGGGGAGGAAATTGTGGTCGTTGAAGCCATCCATTTTCTCTGCAAGACACAACACAAGACAAACCCTAAGGTCAGGCCAAACTCTCCTAATCTTGTTACAATATAGGCTTCAATTTCGAAGCAGTATATGCCCAAGTTTAGATCTTACCTTCGTTATTACGATCGGTGCCTCCGATGCTCCTTCCTCCGCTCACAGATCGTACGTAATACGCACGCGTGTTATGCTTTATACACACTGCGCATGCGCGTAACTCCGCCCGCCCCTGACGTTCTTTCTAGTCTATTCCCCGCCCCTTTTCATTCTGCACAGTGGGGGAAGAGCACATGGCGGAGACACAGCAGGTGCGTGCTAATTACAGCAACGAGGAGGAGGAAAGTCCGGATCCGGAGACGTCCCGATCCAGAAGGAGAAGATTTAAGACATCAAATATGTCCTTTGGGGAGATGTTGGAGATGGTGGACATCCTGAAGAAGGACGATTATGACGGGAAGTATGGACCTTACCCCAACCCCAATGTCAGAAAGTCCAAGATCATGGCGAAAGTGGTCAAAAGTCTACACCGGAATTTTGGGGTACATCGATCAAAAGATCAGCTCAGGAAACGGTGGTTGGACCATATATGAATATATATAAACTGAGTATAAAATATAAACCAATTGTGCAAAAATGTTAAACCATAATTAGTATGCTAATAAAAACTTACATGTAAAAATATATATATATATAATGTGCAATCCTTATATATAAAATTCACAAAGTGCATCCACATAAAAGTGCAATCCTTATATAAAATGCTGAAAGTGCATCATGCATGAATATAGACCTAATTAATAAGTGCAAATCCTGTGACAATCAAGTGTCCAAACAAAATACGATCAGTAGATTCAAACTGAAACAAAGAAGTGCAAGAAAACAGTGTCCATGAATGAAGTGTTCATCAAGCTTCTCCTGAAAAGTGTCCAAATCACAACAAGCTGGATGTGCTCTCCCGTGATCCCTCACTTGTATATCCCCCAGAGGAAGGCACGTGATCCCTGTGCCGAATACGCGTCGGGGAGGGGTAGGACGGAGCTGTCAGCAGGGAAGGAGAAGAATATACACCACACCGCACGCCATACGAGCCGCTGCTAAACGAAATACACCTGTATAGTTTGGTGCACTGTAGCACCTGCATACTGTGAGTACCCTCCTGGAGGAACTTCTTTTACTTTAAATAAATCCCTTACTATATTACACCATGGAGCTTTCTTTTTCTCTTTTATGAATGATGTTTTACCTGTGAGGATTGGACATACATCATTGCATCCTGAGTGAGCCCAGGAGTGGCCCCAATGCGTGTTTTGACACTGTTTAACTACCGTGTCACACGAATAGAGGTGAGCGCAAGCACAAGTGGGGGATCACGGGAGAGCACATCCAGCTTGTTGTGATTTGGACACTTTTCAGGAGAAGCTTGATGAACACTTCATTCATGGACACTGTTTTCTTGCACTTCTTTGTTTCAGTTTGAATCTACTGATCATATTTTGTTTGGACACTTGATTGTCACCGGATTTGCACTTATTAATTAGGTCTATATTCATGCATGATGCACTTTCAGCATTTTATATAAGGATTGCACTTTTATGTGGATGCACTTTGTGAATTTTATATATAAAGATTGCACATTATATATATATATATTTTTACATGTAAATTTTTATTAGCATACTAATTATGGTTTAACATTTTTGCACAATTAGTTTATATTTTATACTCAGTTTATATATATTCATATTTTTTTTCAATTCACATTTTTAGCGCGAGCACAATTGATTTTATTTATATAAAACACCATTGTTTTGGCCATCTGCATTTGGCCATATTTTTTACGCCCTACTTGTATGAAACTAATTTGAGTGTGTAGATGGCTTTGTTACTAGAATGAAATGCAAACTAGATTCTGTGTAAGGAGAGAACACTGAGCAGCTGTTTTCACATCTGGACACTGGAGCACTAGTGTGGGACACCAGAACACCATTTTTATTAGAGGGGCCACACAGGTGCTCCAGTGTATACTATAGGGGGGTCTCCATCTGTGAAGCTTGTACCAAACAGATAAAGTATTGCAGCTTGACAAAGGACACTGAAAATGCTACATTTTGGAACTCTGCCAAAATAGATAATTGTACCACACTTCCAAGCAATGTTTCCTATTTATATTTCTGCCATCAAATTTCTGTGTGCTAAGTATACCATTTTTGTTTTACATAGGGGAGAAAAGACTCGGAGGACACCCCTCATCCGAGGAGACCAGAGCCCCCCCCCCCCCTCTGGAAGAAGGGGAAATCCCCCCAACACAAGCAGAGCAGGAGGAGGAAGACGTGGTGGAACTAGTCACCACAACAGGTGAGTGTCTGCGACCACAGGCTCAGGTAAGAGATGGATGCCGGCATATTTTTAATACCTGTTTTTGTTTGGTTTCTCTCTTTTTAGGTGATAGTGATGTTGTGGATCCAGATCCTTTCACATCAGAAAGTGCCCAGATCCTGATCGGGGAGATCATGGGGTGTAATTTAGCATTGGTAAACCTCCAGAAAAACATCAATGATGTTATTCAAAAAAATAAGAACATCATTGATGTTTTGGGTAGAGTTTAAAACCCCTCCAAATCACTTTCTTTTTTTGTGTGCTACAATGTTCAAAATGTTTTAGCGATTTTTAAAAAAGCCAAATTTGGAGGATGCACAGTGTGCCAACATGTGCTATCTGCCATCACGGGAGATCAATGGACGTGTTTTGGGGGTGCAACCCCTTCCTCAATAATAAAGTAGCTGAGAGGAAGGGGTTTCTCCCCCAAAACACGTCCCTTGATCCCCCCGTGATGGCAGCTAGCACATTCGGAAATTCGTGTGCATCTTCCAAATTTGGCTTTTGCTGGGGTGACTTCACCCCATCTGAACGCAATATCAAACACAGTTCCTAAATACTCATGTATGATATTGCCTTCAAGTTCTACCTAATGTGAACTTTGTAAGTTCAAGATCTGTGTCTTTCTTGTTGGTTTGAAACATGCCTGTTTTATCTTAAATGGACATTTATATTTTTGATAATGCCACCCCAAAAATTGTTATACAACAAACATGTTGGTTTGTTTTAAAAACCTTTTCTAAATGCACATGTGATTGTGCAGGTATTAAAAAGATTGTTAATCAAGATTGTGTGGATTATTGTCTCAACGACACAACACATTTGTGGTGATGTAATTGCTGCTTTCTGTGACAATAGGGGTTATTTCCTAAGGGCAAATCCTCTTTGCACTACAAGTGCAGTTTGAAGTGCACTTGTAGTGCAAAGTGTCTTTGCCTTTAGTAAATAACACCCAACAGTGCTTTGTATAAGGTTACGCAATCACGCCATTTTCTGGACTCACCACATTTCTGTCAGGGTCAGCTAAAACAAACACAAGCAGTAAATGTCACCAAAGATTTGCGTAATTTTTTTTTATTGGATCAAGGTTTCACAAATTGTCTGGCATATTGATGGCCCCCCTACCCGCAAAGAACTCAAGGTATCTTAAAGCGGGGGTTCACCTATCTATCTTTTTTTTTTTTTTTGAGTTCATTCACAAACTTTTCTTCTCAGCATTATATACTCACGTATTGTGTGTAATATGTCCGCCTGTGTCAGATTTCGTCGGAAAGAATAACTTATATTATTCACTGCAGGCGGTTTCCATCTTCATTGTGGGCATTTGAAGCCCACAAGCATTTATTTCCTGGATGTGGTGAATGCTGTGCTCCCAGCATTCACCGCTCGTTCCCGCACTTGCTCAGTGGCATCCTGGGAAGCCTGAGACTAGCTCCCAGGAGTCTGGGAGAGGCTAGAAACACGCCTACTCCCACGGGAGGAGAACCAGGAAGTGCAAAGAAGAATAGAAAAATAAAAGGTAATTACGGCGATTTAAATTTTTTTAAACGGCATGTCAGCATCTAGGCAAGGAAGAGAATACATACAGATATTGTTTAAAATTTGGGTGGAACCCCGCTTTAACCGGACATCACGGGCACTCAGGGAGGGCAAGCCAGGACGGCCACTTTCAAGCGCCGTCAGGGTTGTTTCATTTATAATTCCGGCCTCAGGCCCAACTGAGCCAGCATAGTTGGCCGAATGTTGCCGTAAAAAGTTATGTAGAACACAGCACGCCAGGATTATATGATTCAGTTTATACTCCGCCATATGGATGGGTGTAAGAAATAGGCGGAACCAGCTGGCCATGATTCCAAATGTGTTCTCCACCACTCTTCTGGCTCTGGCCAGCCGGTAATTAAAAACCCTCTGTTCCGGGGTGAGGGTCCTCATCGGGAATGGCTGCATAAGATGGTCCCCCAGCACAAATGCTTCTTCCACATTCTCTTCTGGAGGTGGCAAGTCCAAGCTGCCATTCTGGAGATGCCTGTAAAACTCCGTCTGGGCGATGACTCCACCATTGGACATCCGGCCATTCTTCCCCACGTCCACATACAGGAACTCGTAATTAGCCGACACCACCGCCAACATCACAATACTATTGAACCCCTTGTAATTATAATAGTACGACCCCGAGTTGGGTGGTGGGACGATATGGACGTGTTTCCCATCAATAGCCCCTCCGCAGTTAGGAAAGTCCCACCGCTGGGCAAAGTGGGAGGCCACAGTCTGCCATTCCTGTGGCGTGGAAGGAAACTGTTGAGGAAAACAAAAAAAATTAGTATTTTTGCACATAAACATGGAAAGCAGATTAGACACAAACATTCTTGGCCAACATCCAGATAACATTTATTAAGGGGAATTTTACAACACCAAAGTATAAGGTACACCTATCATATTCCCCCTCCCCCCCCCTCATGGGCCATTTCTAACATTATAGGGGGGGGGAATCTTGGACAGGTAACCCTCTCCACTTCATTGAGAGATGAATGCCTAAATAATGGGTATTACTTGGAACAGCCCCTCCTTAGTTACACTATTGGCAGCCCACTGGACAGGTAGGAAGGGTCATGATACAAAGATATAAATACACATTGTACACATTTGAGCACATTTGGACATTCTGCTATTACCTATCAAGATAATAATAGGATACAAAAACTGGAAACAGTACCATTTGAAAGTATACCGGCAGGCCCTTGCACTATATGCTTTGGGGAATTCATCAATAAATCTGACCACAAAAGAGATGGGTATAGTGTGTATGGGTTTGGCAAAGTCAGCAGATAGATGATTGAGGATAGATAGAGAATTGGGATCAGCTGACTTAGCAGTTGGGGGGAGGGGGGGTTAAAATGATTTGGGGACACTACAAAAACAAGCCTCTGGCACTCTGCCTGAATTTAAAGCACAAATCACATTTCTAAACATTTTAGGGGTTGTTTGGGGTAAAGCACTACTATGGAGCTGATAAAATACATTGTTAAGTGACTACATGAGGTGAATATAGGGCCAGGAGACCATGCTGGGGAGGTAAGTGAAGGCAAATATGTATGAAGGACAAAAAAAAATTACATAAAATTCCAGCATGAATGAGGACAAAGGGGACATTCACAGCATATTACAATCATGGTAATTAGGGAATGAGGAAAGAAATACAATATATTAGCAAACGTTATATACAATAAAATGTGATATTAAAGGATAAAAATCTTACCTTCATATACTCCTTCTGCAGGACCTGGATGATGGCAGAACAAGTCTCTGGGATAATGATACCAGAGCCTGGGGGGAGATGCCTGTCGAGAACTTCAAGTCCTGCAGGCTTCTCCCCGTCGCCAAGTACCGCAGGGTGGCGATGAGCCTCTGCTCCAGAGTGATGGCTTGCCTCATGCAGGTATCCTGCCTGCTGATATAGGGGGTCAGCGAAGCCAACAAATAGTGAAATACGGGGTCCTTCATCCTGAGAAAGTTCCTGAAATCATCAGGATTATTCTCACGGATCTCACGGAGCAAAGGCATATGAGAGAACTGGTCATGCTGAAGCAACCAATTCTTGGTCCATGAACTCCTCCCACCCTGTTCATGGACTGGACTTGTGTCAAGGTCAGGACCCCAACACCAAGCCCCCGCACAGCACAAACTCTACGAGGAGTACGTATACGCAACATGGCTAGAAAACGGTCGGCTGCGCAGAACGAAGTAACAGAACACACTGAAGAACAGCAAGGCCTGTGAAGAGCGACCTGAAAAACAGTAACGAACGAACAAGAACACAATGACAAGTTACACGTAGCTTGCTTGCACGCACTGAAGAGCAGATACAAACCCACAAACTGAACCGCAGAAAACGATCTGAAGCGCGATTCGTCTCTCACCAAACTTTTACTAACACGAGATTAGCAAAAGGAGCCCAAAGGGAGCCGCGCTTGGTTTTGAAATGGCCTTTTCTAGTCTCATCGTACGTGGTTGACGTCACCGCGTTCTTGGCGATCGGAAATTCCGACAACTTTGTGCGACCGTGTGTACGCAAAACAAGTTTGAGCCAACATCCATCGGAAAAAATCCTAGGATTTTGTTGTCTGAATGTCCGATCAATGTCCGACCGTGTGTACGGGGCATTACACTGCACATTATCTTTGGATTTGAGTGTTTTATTGCCAATAAAGTAGATGGTGTATAAAAATACTGCACAATTATGGCCTTTTCCTTTTTGTGAGCATAATTGAGCAAAGGTGCGGTGGCAGGAATATCGTGGGAGCTGTTGAAGTCTATCTGATGATAAAGGTCCTATTGATACATCTGAAGAAGGCAGAGGCGATCTGAAACCCTTTTTAAAGGACAAGGCGCAGCTTGACCATTATATTATTATTTTTATGTAATGGAGCACATTGTAGTGGAAAATATATAAATTTCACGCAGAACACGGGAGTTTGCTTGTGAACACTTTATTTTGAACTTTTAATACACGTTAATAATTATGCTTGATACTTATCTTAAATTGACTTTTTTGCATATTATTTTTGATCAAGCACAAATTTACTTGTGTAGCACTCTATTTAAACTTTTGATGCACATTAACCACTTCAATACAGGGTCAATTCTGACATTTCTCTCCTACATGTAAAAATCATCATTTTTTTGCTAGAAAATTACATAGAACCCCCAAACATTATATATGTTTTTTTTAGCAAAGAGAATACAATGGCGGTTGTTGCAACTTTTTATCTCACATAGTATTTGCGCAGGAATTTTTCGAACGCGTTTTTTTTTGGGAAAAAAACTGTTTTGTGTTTAAAAAAAAAACAAAACAGTAAAGTTAGCCCAATGTTTTTGCATTTTGTGAAAGATGAAGTTACGCCGAGTAAATAGATACCTACCATGTCACGCTTCAAAATTGCACACGCTCGTGCAATGGCGCCAATGTTCGGTACTTAAAAATCCCCATAGGCGATGCTTGAAATTTTTTTACTGGTTACATGTTTTAAGTTACAGAGGAGGTCTAGGGCCAAAATTATTGCTCTCGCTCCAACGTTCGCGGCGATACCTTACATGTATGGTTTGAACACCGTTTTCATATGTGGGCGGGACTTACGTATGCGTTCGCTTTTGCGCGCGAGCACACGGGGACAGCGGCGCTTTAAAAATTTTTTTTTTTTTTTTATTGTTAATTATATATTTTTTTTTTATTTTGACACTTTTTTGAAAAAAAAAAAATTGATCACTTTTATTCCTATTACAAGGAATGTAAATATCCCTTGTAATAGCAATATAACATGACAGGTCCTCTTAATAGTGAGATATGGGGGGGTCAATAAGACCCCATATCTCACCACTAGGCCGAAGCGGCGCCGTTTTTTTGAATGGAGAGGCCGGGCGTGACGTCATAACATCGCGCCCGGCCTCCGACGATCATAGAGACTCCGGGGACCATCTGGTCTGCCGGAAATCTCTACGATCTACATCCGGCGCCGGCGGATCCACTCTCCACCTCACCGATCGTAACGGTGAGTCGGAGTAAGCACCGGAGGGTGGCGAGAGGGGGGGGACGTCCCCTCTCGCCTCCCATAGGAACGATCAAGCGGCGGAACGGCCGCTATGATCGTTCCTATGGTGTAGAGATTCGCCGGCTGAAACCGGCAATATCTGAATGATGTCTGTAACTACAGGCATCATTCAGATATACCCACCCAAAGCCCAGGACGTCATATGACGTCCGTGGGCTGGAAGTGGTTAATAAGGACACGTCATTTATCTGAAATTGACCTTTTTGCATATCATTTTTTGCTAAGCACAGATTTTTGCAAAATGTTTGTATTTGCTGATTACACAAAATATATTTCAAGTATAGTTTATTTGTAGACCAATATACAGTATATATATATATATATATATATATATATATATATATATATATATATATATATTCACTTGTAGAGGAGAACCGCACTCTGCTTACAGTTTAGTGCCAGCAATCAGGTCTTCCCACCGACCTTATACAGTATATAGAAAAAAAGTCCAAGAGGTTGCTGCACTTAAAAACTTCTTTGCTTTATTTCACAATATCTTCAGGAGAGATTTACAAAGCAAGTATAATCCTTTCAAGCAATATCAAAAAGCAACAAATGCTTACACAGTTTCAGACATGAGTAGATTCAGATATGGATGGATGGATGGATTACGTTTCGGGCTAGTTAGCTTACGCCCTTCCTGAGATGTGCTTCAATGGATCTCAGGAAGGGCGTAAGCTGACTAGCCCAAAACGTAATCCATCCATCCATCCATCCATCCATATCTGAATCTACTCATGTCTGAAACTGTGTAAGCATTTGTTGCTTTTTGATATTGCTTGAAAGGATTATACTTGCTTTGTAAATCTCTCCTGAAGATATTGTGAAATAAAGCAAAGAAGTTTTTAAGTGCAGCAACCTCTGGGACTTTTTATATATATATATATATAAATAAAACAATTGTGGTAAAACTGTACAGTCAGCTCCATAAATATTGGGCCATTGACACAATTTTAATCTTTTTGGCTCTATACATCACCACAATGGATTTGAAATGAGACAAACAATGTGTTCTTTAACTGCAGACTTTCAGCTTCAATTTGAGGGTATTTACATCCAAATCAGGTGAACGGTGTAGGAATTACAACAGTTTGTATATGTGCCTCCCACTTTTTGAGGGACCAAAAGTAATGGGACAATAATGCTCAGCTGTTCCATGGCCAGGTTTGTGTTATTTCTTCATTATCCCATTTACAAGGAGCAGATAAAAGGTCCAGAGTTCATTTCAAGTGTGCTATTTGCATTTGGAATCTGTTGCTGTCAACTCTCAATATGAGATCCAAAGAGCTGTCACCATCAGTGAAGCAAGCCATCATTAGGCGAAAAAACAAAACAAACCCATCAGAGAGATAGTAAAAACATTAGGTGTGGCCAAATCAACTGTTTGGAACATCCTTAAAAAGAAAGAATGAACCGGTGAGCTTAGCAACACCAAAAGACCCGGAAGACCACGGAAAACAACTATGGTGGATGACCAATGAATTCTTTCCCTGGTGAAGAAAACACCCTTTACAACAGTTGACCAGATCAAGAACACTCTCCAGGAGGTAGGTGTATGTGTGTCAAAGTCAACAATCAAGAGAAAACTTCACCAGAGTGAATACAGAGGGTTCACCACAAGATGTAAACCATTGGTGAGTCTCAAAAACAGGAAGGCCAGATTAGAGTTTGCCAAACAACATCTAAAAAAGCCTTCACAGTTCTGGAACAACATCCTATGGACAGATGAGACCAAAATCAACTTGTACCAGGGTGATGGGAAGAGGAGAGTATGGAGAAGGAAAGGAACTGCTCATGACCCAAAGCATACCACCTCATCAGTGAAGCATGGTGGTGGTAGTGTCATGGCGTGGGCATGTATGGATGCCAATGGAACTGGTTCTCTTGTATTTATTGATGTTGTGACTGCTGACAAAAGCAGCAGGATGCATCCTGAAGTGTTTCGGGCAATATTATCTGCTCATATTCAGCACAATGCTTCAGAACTCATTGGACAGCGCTTCACAGTGCAGATGGACAATGAACCGAAAGCATACTGCGAAAGCAACCAAAGAGTTTAAGGGAAAAAAGTGGAATGTTATGCAATGACCAAGTCAATCACCTGACCTGAATCCGACTGAGCATCATTTCACTTGCTGAAGACAAAACTGAAGGGAAAATGCCCCAAGAACAAGCAGGAACTGAAGACAGTCGCATTAGAGGCCTGGCAGAGCATCACCAGGGATGAAACCCAGCGTCTGGTGATGTCTATGCGTTCCAGACTTCAGGCTGTAATTGACTGCAAAGGATTCGCAACCAAGTATTACAAAGTGAAAGTTTGATGGATGATTGTTTATCTGTCCCATTACTTTTGGTCCCATAAAAAGTGGGGGGCACATATACAAACTGTTTTAATTCCTACACCGTTCACCTGATTTGGATGTAAATACCCTCAAATTAAAGCTGAAAGTCTGCAGTTAAAGCACATCTTGTTTGTTTCATTTCAAATCCATTGCGTTGGTGTATAGAGCCAAAAAGATTAGAATTGTGTCAATGTCCCAATATTTATGGACCTGACTGTAACTATTATTTTATTCACTTGCAATGTGAATTTTACAGAACATTTGCTAGCAAATTAAACAATTTATCCCAGCCCGCTTTTCCTCTGGAAATGTCCAATTATTATCTATGGAGACCGGAACAATGTAGGGAAGACACTCCTGTAGCCACATCCGTATGAGAATTTAATGTAGAATGAAAAATTGGGCATATGATAGCCACAAAGGCCGGACTTTAAAGGCAACATAGACAGTGGAAAATATATAGAAACATATATTTTATTTATAACAATACATAGTACATAAAGCAAAAAAGTTGTAGATAGTTAAAAACATATACATAATACACGACAAAAATAAGCATGCATTGTATACATGGTAGTGAGTCCCTGTGCATCAACGTGTTTTCGCTGTCTAGCTTCGTCAGGGCACACTCAGGTATTGTTGGAGAAAAACAGGTCTCACTATCTACAATGAAAACATATAGATAAATATAGTAATGACATATGTTAAAATAGATTATCATCATATCTGAGCGAAATATACGGCATACAAAAACACCTTGCAGAGGGATCCATGAAAGATAGTCTCAACCATAAAACTTCAAAAATTCTATAGCATTCCCAATACTTCAGTGTTCATACAAGAACACCAACTAGAACAATATACAGTAACAATAGTCATTCAAAAATCGGAAGACAGTATGAATGTTCGAAAGCAGGAAAGTAGGAAATACTCACTGAGCTATAGGTACTCTGTGACAGGTATTATCAAATGAAAGAGCCACAGCCAGTAATGCCATAAAGCCAACCATAAAGCCTCAATAGTATAGACATCTATTAGTCACCAATTGCATATATATATATATATATATATATATATATATATATATATATATATATAGACCCTAAAACAGGGAGCCCAAGCTGCAGTCAAACCAAACACACCAGGTGCTTGATTGCATCAAGTTCAACAGTTCCTCAAAGCCATCTAAGGCCGCGTACACACGAGCGGACTTTTCGGCAACAAAAGTCCGATGGCCATTCTGGCGGACTTTCGTCAGACTTTTGATGGACTTTTGAATGAACGGACTTGCCTAGACACGATCACACCAAAGTCCGACGGATTCGTAAGTGATGACGTACGACCGGACTAAAATGAGGAAGTTGATAGCCAGTAGCCAATAGCTGCCCTAGCGTGGGTTTTTGTCCGTCGGACTAGCATACAGATGAGCGGATTTTTCGACCGGACTCGAGTCCGTCGGAAAGATTTGAAGCGTGTTTCAAATCTAAAGTCTGTCAGATTTTCGACTGGAAAAGTCCGCTGAAGGTCCGCTGAAGGTCCGATGAAGCCCACACACGATCGGATTGTCCGCCGGACTCGGTCCGTCGGACCAGTCCGGTCGATAAGTCCGCTCGTGTGTACGCTGCATAAAAGATCCTTGTCTAAGGTAACCAAGGTTGAAATGGAGATTGTGTATCAGAAGCTTCTACAGGCATTTGAACGGAAAGCCAGTCTTTTCTGGCATATCAGATATTTTGAACAGTATATTGCGGAGGATTTGAATCCCAAGGGCCTAAGAGTTCAGGTCTTCCCCAAGATATGAGCTTTGGATCTTGATTTCAAGACCTGTTGGGAGTTGACCCTCCAAGAGTGTTCCAAAAAAAAAATGATGGAACTAATGGTCGAATACTATATGAAAGAGCTAAAATTAGTTGATTGTGAAATCAAACGAATATATGATGAGAACACCTCTACACTCAATAGTCCTGAATTTGGAGCTTTTGATGCACGTCTTAAAGAACACATTCAGACATTCACAAAAGATCTCCTCCATAAAAAAAGAGGAAAAATTATCTAGAGATAAATTAGCCTTTGCAGGTAAATATGCGTACAACTGGCCCCAAAATAATGGTCCATGAGGGGGACGGAAACAGTTGGGCCCCAATAGAAATACATCACATGAAGTTAAAGAGAGAGACAATGATTCTGATTCTTTTACTAACTCTCGTTTTTCGCAGAAATCACGTACTTCAGATCGAGGGTGGCAAAGAGGTCGCACATCTAGGAAAAGACATCAGACTGGTGGTGGGTAACAGACAGGCACAGATAAGAAACGGTTAGTAGATGACCCCATTATACCCATGGATGATAAGTATAGTCACACACCCCCCCCCCCCCAACGTAAGGGACGTAAGGGATGTTCTATGTTCTCAGACACCAAGGCACCGAGTGTTTTTTTTCTGATATATGTTTCGGCTGTGAATTCTAGCACAGAATCGGACACTTGATCACAGATTGTTAGGTGCGCACAAACTCTTGCCCAATCATGCCCCCAAAATACAGCCGCAGCTGGAGAGGTAGTGAAAAGCAAGGATCAGAAAAAAATGATGCAATGACCAGTTCTTACAGGTACTAAAACCACTGTGCCTGATGTTGACTCTGCACTGAGTCCTATCTTTCCAATGGCAATACCAGTGAAGTATACATGGGAAGATCCTAATTTGGAGATTATCAACCTGTCATCTTATCCCCTAAACCAGACAGCGAGGGAGTTGTTACAATTGGGCCTACGTTTTTGCCCAAACTCCTTATCTAATAAGTTTGATATTATTAAGGACTTATATTTTTTCGCAAGAAAGCTTACGTATAAGTTTTTGTTTGAATGATGGGATAAACAGATTGATATTTCCAATCAGGAAATTTGGAAGTATTTGTGGTTCCAGAGTTTATAGCACTTAAAAACCTAGTTCTACTCTTACAGGAAAATGAGGGATCTGAAACACAAGATAATGCTGAAGTATCTAGTGAAATTACCAGCCTCCAGTTTCAGGCGGCCCAACATCAGGATGAGGTTAAGTCTTTGGGCAAGGCAATAAAAAAGAAATCTACCAAATTTTCGTCTTTACACACCAATTCTAACATCTGGGCGTTTCTGACCCAGACGACACAGGAGATTGAGAGAACTGTTTTTCTTAGATCCACCGATGCAAATCTGAGCCGGACTCAAAGGATTGCACTGGACAATCTTAGTAAGAAAGAACCCTCATATAGTGATTAAGCCCTCAGACAAGGGTGGTAATGTAGTAGTCATGGATGAACTGCAATACAGAAATATGTGTTGGGATATCCTAAAGAACTGATCATGGTACAAACCTATATCTGAGGAGATTATCACAAAACGTAATCGGGAATACAATGACATCATACAGTCCACCCATGTTGAGGGTTTGATCACTAAGGAAATTATTGAAGGAATTCAAGTTCCATTTCCCAGAACTCCTACTTTTTACTCGCTTCCAAAAACACATAAAAATCTAAGTAATCCTCCTGGGCATCCAATCATCTCGGAAGTGGGTTCAAAGACGGAAAGAGCCAGTAGATTTGCGGACAAATATCTTCGTCCACATGTAGTCGCATTGCCCTCTTACATAAAGGACACCTCAGACCTTTTAAAAAATCTGGATGGCCTCCATGTGCCACAAGGGTGTTTCCTTGTGGCCATCAACATTGAGGCCTTATATTCCTCAATCCTTCACCAATACGGTTTAGAAATAATATCTAGATTCCTTACAGAGGGGGGCCCTAAGTCGGATGGATTAAATAGGTTTGTGCTACAACTTTTGTCTCATATCCTCACTAAAAATGTATTTTCTTTTGACGAGTCCCACTTCCTCCAGGTACATGGGGTGGCTATGGGCACATATTGTGCTCTCTCATATGCCAACGTGTACCTGGGGGGATGGGAACGGGACCTCTTTGCCAATGATGAGTACTCTGATCTCTTTTCCGATGTATTATGTTGGTTTAGATATATCAACAAAGCATTTATGTTATGGGCAGGATCAAATGAAGCCCTGCATTGTTTTATGTAAAAAAAAAAACAAAAAAAAAAAAAAACACACAAGTAGAGAGGCATCTCTGAGTGCAGTATTTTAGAAATAACGCTTTTGTAAGCAAGTTGCGCTCCTTTGTCAACAGATCGGTGTCGATCTGTTGACAAAGGAGCACGACTTGCTTACATCGCCAAGTGCGCACACTCTCGAAACGCGTCCAGCTTTGATGACGTCATCCGTCCGCAGCAAGCTGTCCTGTGCATTCCACACCTCGCTCTGAGGACGCTCTCCGGAGCCGACATCCTCCATCTGGCGGAAGATCTCACAGTTGTCAGCAAGGAATCCACACTGCTTAGGACTTGGGGATGCGTCACTGTATTAATATCATGCCTGTTTATTCCTACAAAATGTGAGTTGATCTACATCTATTATTAAAAGCGTTATTTCTAAAATACTGCACACAGAGGCGCCTCTCTACTTGTGTTTTGTTGCAGCTGAGGAATTGGTTTCTACCCTATCATAGTGGCAGCCCTGTTTGCATTTTTTGGATGCTTTTTTTCCCATTGTCACCAATCCTAAATAGACTCTTTCAGCCGATATTGATTTCATGAACTGACCTGACTATTTTTATTATTAATTCCCTTTTTTTTTTTTTTTTTTTTTAGCAGATTTGTATCAGAATGTGTATGATGTCTGACTTGTTTTGCGCCTATACTTGTTATATTGTTTTATGTCAATGCTGGACACAAATAATTACAATATTAAGTTCACAATGGAGTCCAATGAGAGCAGTATCTTATATCTTGACATCACGCTGAATATTGAGGCAGAGGGTACAATTAGTACATCTTTATACCGCACCCCCACAGCAGGGAATACGATCCTGCATGCGTCCAGTGCCCATCCACATTCCTTAGTACAAAGTATCCCATTTAAGCCAATATTTATGTCTTAGGAGCAACTGCTCAAGTGAGGCTGCCTTCAGGCATGAGGCCGACCTTCTTTATAGCAGATTATTGGCTAGGGGTTACAGTAGGTCCTGCCTAAAAAAAGCTTTTAAAAAAAGCACAGGGTAAATCTAGAGATGCAATTTTGTTCTCGAAACCAAAGAAAAAAAGACTCTAATACAGTCAGATTTATAACTACTTATTCAGACCAACATGAACAAATACGCAAAATTATGCAGAAACACTGGCATTTACTTTCAGCTGACCCAATACTAAATAAATATCTAGGGACCAATCCGGAGATCACCTTTAGATGATCAGGACTGATTAGGGACTGTCTGGTGCAGAGTCAATATACAAAGTCTCAAAATAAACAATGTGACAGACCAGGGCTTTACCAATGTGGAGCGTGTGACTACTGTCACTTGCTTATTGAAGGTACCTCTGTCTTGCTCCCTAATGGACAAACCCATACAATTCGTCACCACATAACCTGTCAAACTAAAGGATTTACATATATAATTTTTTGCCAATGTGGAGCATTCTAAAACCATTAGACCATTGTGGAAGAGGATGAAAGACCACATGTACTATGCCAAATTACGTGGCTTTTAAACAGAGATATAATTCTCATGTGTTCAGATTTGCTGCCCTGGATAGGGTCTATGAAGACCCACGTGGTGGCAATTTTGATCAAAGGGTTCTACAGAAAGAAACCCAATGGGTATATAATCTACAAGCTACATCATTCTCGGGCCTAAATGATATGTTGAGCTTCAGACCTTTTCTATAAAGAGAGTCTATGGATATATATATATTGTTTTTTTTTTTTCCTTTAATAGTTTTTATTCAAGTACACATATCAAACAGAATAGAACATTAAGGTTACTTTTCAACATACAGTGTAATAAATGGTACATAGCGGGGATTCAAGTACTATAGAGAAGTGCAGGGTCATTACTGGATATCAGGCATTGAGAGCCCGGTAGATCAGATCATAAATAAGACCAGAGACTTAGAGGGGGACGCGGCCTCAACCCAGACCCCCGGACATTACCTGCGAAGTAGGGGGTAGTAATATAACATGACTGACCAGCAAAGGCCCTGAGGTCTATCGTAGGCATTGAGCTTGATGTTACAAACTTGGACCTTCTCAGACGTGTCCATGCAACTAATCCACTGAGACAGCTAGTGGAACTGTAACTTTAGGTAAAGCTAGAACAATGTGTAGGAGGGTGACATCCCAAGGTATATAGGGTGGGAAAGGGGTCAAAAACAAGCGCCTTATCCTTAACCACTTAAGGACCACCTCACGCCGATGTACGTTGGCAAGGCGGCACGGGCAGGCAAAATCACGTACATACACGTGATTTGCCTCCCGCGGGTGGGGGGTCCCATCGGACCCCCCCCGGTGCCCGAGGTGGTCCTATTTTGTCCCCCGGCGATCGGAGGTGAGGGGGAGGCCATCCGTTCGTGGCCCCCCCCTCGCGATCGCTGCCGGCCAATGGGAACATTCCTTTGCTGCTGTATGCTAAAGAGCAGCAAAGGAAGTGATGTTATCTCTCGTCGGCTCGGTATTTTCCGTTCCGGTGCCGAGGAGAGAAGACTGAAATGTAAGTGCACAAACACTACACACACAGTAGAACATGCCAGGCACACAAAACACCCCCGATCGCCCCCCAATCACCCCCCCCCGTCACAAACTGACACCAAGCAGTTTTTTTTTTTTTTCTGATTACTGCATGGTGTCAGTTTGTGACAGTTACAGTGTTAGGACAGTTAGGGTTAGCCCCCTTTAGGTCTAGGGTACCCCCCTAACCCCCCCTAATAAAGTTTTAACCCCTTGATCACCCCCCGTCACCAGTGTCACTAAGCGATCATTTTTCTGATCGCTGTATTAGTGTCGCTGGTGACGCTAGTTAGGGAGGTAAATATATAGGTTCGCCGTCAGCGTTTTATAGCGACAGGGACCCCCATATACTACCTAATAAAGGTTTTAACCCCTTGATTGCCCCCTAGTTAACTCTTTCACCACTGATCACCGTATAACTGTTACGGGTGACGCTGGTTAGTTCGTTTATTCTTTATAGTGTCAGGGCACCCGCCGTTTATTACCGAATAAAGGTTTAGCCCCCTGATCGCCCGGCGGTGATATGCGTCGCCCCAGGCAGCGTCAGATTAGCGCTAGTACCGCTAACACCCACGCACGCAGCATACGCCTCCCTTAGTGGTATAGTATCTGAACGGATCAATATCTGATCCGATCAGATCTATACTAGCGTCCCCAGCAGTTTAGGGTTCCCAAAAACGCAGTGTTAGTGGGATCAGCCCAGATACCTGCTAGCACCTGGGTTTTGCCCCTCCGCCCGGCCCAGCCCAGCCCACCCAAGTGCAGTATCGATCGATCACTGTCACTTACAAAACACTAAACGCATAACTGCAGCGTTCGCAGAGTCAGGCCTGATCCCTGCGATCGCTAACAGTTTTTTGGTAGCATTTTGGTGAACTGGCAAGCACCAGCCCCAAGCAGCGTCAGGTTAGTGCCAGTACTACTAACACCCACGCACGCAGCATACACCTCCCTTAGTGGTATAGTATCTGAACGGATCAATATCTGATCCGATCAGATCTATACTAGCATCCCCAGCAGTTTAGGGTTCCCAAAAACGCAGTGTTAGCGGGATCAGCCCAGATACCTGCTAGCACCTGCGTTTCGCCCCTCCGCCCGGCCCAGCCCAGCCCACCCAAGTGCAGTATCGATCGATCACTGTCACTTACAAAACACTAAACGCATAACTGCAGCGTTCCCAGAGTCAGGCCTGATCCCTGCGATCGCTAACAGTTTTTTTGGTAGCGTTTTGGTGATCTGGCAAGCACCAGCGGCCTAGTACGCCCCGGTCGTAGTCAAACCAGCACTGCAGTAACACTTGGTGACGTGGCGAGTCCCATAAGTGCAGTTCAAGCTGGTGAGGTGGCAAGCACAAGTAGTGTCCCGCTGCCACCAAAAAGACAAACACAGGCCCGTCGTGCCCATAGTGCCCTTCCTGCTGCATTCGCCAATCCTAATTGGGAACCCACCACTTCTGCAGCACCCGTACTTCCCCCATTCACATTCCCAACCAAATGCAGTCAGCTGTATGAGAGGCATTTTCTTTATGTCCTCCCGAGTACCCCTACCCAACGAACCCCCCCAAAAAAGATGTTGTGTCTGCAGCAAGCGCGGATATAGGCGTGACACCCGCTATTATTGTCCCTCCTGTCCTGACAATCCTGGTCTTTGCATTGGTGAATGTTTTGAACGCTACCATTCACTAGTTGAGTATTAGCGTAGGGTACAGCATTGCACAGACTAGGACACACTTTCACAGGATCTCCCAAGATGCCATCGCATTTTGAGAGACCCGAACCTGGAACCGGTTACAGTTATAAAAGTTAGTTACAAAAAAAGTGTAAAAAAAAATAAATAAATAAATATATATAAAATAAAAAAAAATAGTTGTCGTTTTATTGTTCTCTCTCTCTCTATTGTTCTGCTCTTTTTTACTGTATTCTATTCTGCAGTGTTTTATTGTTATTATGTTTTATCATGTTTGTTTTTCAGGTATGCAATTTTTTATACTTTACCGTTTACTGTGCTTTATTGTTAACCATTTTTTTGTCTTCAGGTACGCCATTCACGACTTTGAGTGGTTATACCAGAATGATGCCTGCAGGTTTAGGTATCATCTTGGTATCATTCTTTTCAGCCAGCGGTCGGCTTTCATGTAAAAGCAATCCTAGCAGCTAATTAGCCTCTAGACTGCTTTTACAAGCCGTGGGAGGGAATGACCCCCCCCCACCGTCTTCCGTGTTTTTCTCTGGCTCTCCTGTCTCAACAGGGAACCTGAGAATGCAGCCGGTGATTCAGCCAGCTGACCATAGAGCTGATCAGAGACCAGAGTGGCTCCAAACATCTCTATGGCCTAAGAAACCGGAAGGTACGAGCATTTTATGACTTAGATTTCACCGGATGTAAATAGCGCCATTGGGAAATTGGGGAAGCATTTTATCACACCGATATTGGTGTGGTCAGATGCTTTGAGAGCAGAGGAGAAATCTAGGGTCTAATAGACCCCAAATTTTTCAAAAAAAGAGTACCTGTCACTACCTATTGCTATCATAGGGGCTATTTACATTCCCCGAGATAACAATAGAAATGATTAAAAAAAAAAAAAAAAAATGAAAGGAACAGTTTAAAAATAAGATAAAAAAGCAAAAAAATAATAAAGGAAAAAAAAAAAAAAAAAAAAAAAAATAAAAAAAAAAAAGCACCCCTGTCGCCCCCTGCTCTTGTGCTAAGGCGAACGCAAGGGGCGGTCTGCCGTCAAACGTAAACAGCAAATTGCACCATGCATGTGAGGTATCACCGTGAAGGTCAGATCGAGGGCAGTAATTTTTGCGGTAGACCTTCTCTGTAAATCTAAAGTGGTAACCTGTAAAGGCTTTTAAAAATGTATTTATTTTGTTGCCACTGCATGTTTGTGCGCAATTGTAAAGCATGTCATGTTTGGTATCCATGTACTCGGCCTAAGATCATCTTTTTTATTTCATCAAACATTTGGGCAATATAGTGTGTTTTAGTGCATTAAAATTTTAAAAAGTGTGTTTTTTCCCCAAAAAATGCGTTTGAAAAATCGCTGCGCAAATACTGTGTGAAAAAAAAAAAAATGAAACACCCACCATTTTGTTCTGTAGGGCATTTGCTTTAAAAAAATATATAATGTTTGGGGGTTCAAAGTAATTTTCTTGCAAAAAAAAATAACTTTTTCATGTAAACAAAAAGTGTCAGAAAGGGCTTTGTCTTCAAGTGGTTAGAAGAGTGGGTGATGTGTGACATAAGCTTCTAAATGTTGTGCATAAAATGCCAGGACAGTTCAAAAACCCCCCAAATGACCCCATTTTGGAAAGTAGACACCCCAAGCTATTTGCTGAGAGGCATGTCGAGTCAATGGAATATTTTATATTGCGACACAAGTTGCGGGAAAGAGACAAATTTTTTTTTTTTTTTTGCACAAAGTTGTCACTAAATGATATATTGCTCAAACATGCCATGGGAATATGTGAAATTACACCCCAAAATACATTCTGCTGCTTCTCCTGAGTACGGGGATACCACATGTGTGAGACTTTTTGGGAGCCTAGCCGCGTACGGGACCCCGAAAACCAAGCACCGCCTTCAGGCTTTCTAAGGGCGTGAATTTTTGATTTCACTCTTCACTGCCTATCACAGTTTCGGAGGCCATGGAATGCCCAGTTGGCACAAACCCCCCCAAATGACCCCATTTTGGAAAGTAGACACCCAAAGCTATTTGCTGAGAGGTATAGTGAGTATTTTGCAGACCTCACTTTTTGTCACAAAGTTTTGAAAATTGAAAAAAGAAAAAAAAAAATATGTTTTTTCTTGTCTTTCTTCATTTTCAAAAACAAATGAGAGCTGCAAAATACTCACCATGCCTCTCAGCAAATAGCTTGGGGTGTCTACTTTCCAAAATGGGGTCATTTGGGGGGGTTTTGTGCCACCTGGGCATTCCATGGCCTCTGAAACTGTGATAGGTAGTGAAGAGTGAAATCAAAAATTTACACCCTTAGAAATCCTGAAGGCGGTGATTGGTTTTCGGGGCCCCGTACGCGGCTAGGCTCCCAAAAAGTCCCACACATGTGGTATCCCCATACTCAGGAGAAGCAGCTAAATTTGTTTTGGGGTGCAATTCCACATATGCCCATGGCCTGTGTGAGCAATATATCATTTAGTGACAACTTTTTGTAAATATTTTTTTTTTGTCATTATTCAATCACTTGGGACAAAAAAAATAAATAATCAATGGGTTCAACATGCCTCTCAGCAATTTCCTTGGGGTGTCTACTTTCCAAAATGGGGTCATTTTGGGGGGGGTTTGTACTGCCCTGCCATTTTAGCACCTCAAGAAATGACATAGGCAGTCATAAACTAAAAGCTGTGTAAATTCCAGAAAATGTACCCTAGTTTGTAGACGCTATAACTTTTGCGCAAACCAATAAATATACGCTTATTGACATTTTTTTTACCAAAGACATGTGGCCGAATAGATTTTGGCCTAAATGTATGACTAAAATTGAGTTTATTGGATTTTTTTTTATAACAAAAAGTAGAAAATATCATTTTTTTTTCAAAATTTTCGGTCTTTTTCCGTTTATAGCGCAAAAAATAAAAAACGCAGAGGTGATCAAATACCATCAAAAGAAAGCTCTATTTGTGGGAAGAAAAGGACGCAAATTTCATTTGGGTACAGCATTGCATGACCGCGCAATTAGCAGTTAAAGCGACGCAGTGCCAAATTGGAAAAAGACCTCTGGTCCTTAGGCAGCACAATGGTCCGGGGCTCAAGTGGTTAAGGATTCGGCATAGTCCCCAAGGGGGAAAACAACCATTACAGGGATATATTGATGGTAAACTTTAGAAGCCCCTTAACCAGTCTCCGGGTTAGCCGGAGAAGATAGGTGCCCTATGAAATGAAAAATTACCAAGAAAACATCCACGGAGTCTTTATAAGAATAGTCCTAGGTCTTAGTGGTGGACCTGGTGAAAAAAAAAAAAAAAAGGAAGAGGTGCAAAGTAAGAAGGAAAAAAGGAAGGAAGAGAAGACAAGTAGAGAAAGCAAAGTGACTGGGTGAGTCTCACCCCCTTATTGGGAGCGTGGATGGGTGCAGGGTGTGAGCTACAACAGGACATATTGAGACCATGGTTTCCAAGTGGCCTTGAATTTTTCAGTGGTGTCGAGTAATCTGCTGACAATTTTCTCCTGGGCCATGATCCAGGAGATCTTCCTTTTAACCAAGGAGAAGGAAACGTGAGGTTGTTTACAGGCCCTAGCAATTGTTAATTTAGTCCCGAGAAATATGAACATAAGGCGTTGCATTAGTTTGGGGGCTCCCGGGATCAGGAAATTGAGTAACGCTGTGTGGGGGGGATTTCAGAATGGGCAGGCCTGTCATTTTCTGGAGCAGATGAAAGATTTTATTCCAGAGATCTCTACGTTTGGAACACTCCCACCATACATGCATCATCGAGCCAATGTGTTCACAATTTCGGAAACACAGAGGGGAGGATGTCGGATATATTTTAGAGGGACAAAATACCATTGCATTAGAACTTTTAGATCCGCTTCTACTAGTGCCGTATTAAACATCCCTTTGGATGAGGTGGTAGCGGCCCTGTGCCAGTCTGCTAGTCTCCAGGACTGATCCAGGTCCCTCTCCCATTCTCGCATATATAGGGGTTTAGAGTCCATTTTAGCCAAAATGGTAGTGGGTTAGCCAATGACTGATATATCACTGAGATTCCCCCTCGCTGCTCCATGGCCTGTCCACACCAATGTTCATAATCTGTAATAGAAAGCGGGTTGGGTTTTGAGGTCCAAAATTTATTAATGAAGTGGGAGATTTGGTGAAGTTGGTACCACTCTGAGGAGGGCATCTCAAGTTTGCTCACACAGTGAGCTACAGTAAGAGGGCCAGTGGAGTTGACAAAGTGTCCGACTCTATACATTCCCTTGTTAAGCCACCAGTTAAAAGGACCTTATGTCCATGCCCGGGGGTAATAGAGGATTCCGGAAGAGATGATATAGTGGACCCCACAAGGAGATCAGGTGTGGGTTTTTCTTAAGGGAGTCCCATATCACCAGGGAGTGGGAGAGTGTGGGAGTCATAATGGCAGGTCTGACTTTAGTAGGGCACCAGAGCAGGTAGTCTAGGGTGAGGTATCGCTTGTGTTTCTATGTGAGCCCAGTCTGGGTGTGCAGATTTGGAATAAATGTTAGATAGCTGGGTCAGTTGTGCTGCTTGGTAGTACCAAAGGAGGTTCGGAAGACCCACCCCCCTTTGTTCCTAGGTCGATAGAGGGTCTACCTGACAACTCTATGCCCTTTTGTGCCCCAGATGAATTTGACAATTTTCGATTGGAATTTTCGTAAGTGATCCTTTGATATTGGGATGAGGAGTGATCGGAAGAGGTAGCGGAAGTGCGGTAAGAGAGTCATTTTTACCGAATTAACCCTGCCCAACCAGGAGAGATCGATTTTGTCCCAGCATGTGAGATCTTCCTCCAATTTACAGTATATTGGGGGAAAGTTGACCGCATATAGTCAGTCCACTGAGGCTGTGTAAGGGCTTACCTAGGTTGGAGTCCATGACGCAGAGATGTACGCTCACCCTTGCAAATAGACAAAGCCCACGGTAACAAAGACATAAGCTACCTGGGCTGTGAATCTGTGCATGGGGGCTTGACAAGAATTTGCCAAAGGATAGTCAAAGTAAAGCCATAGTCAGGGATTCCAGAAGTCAGAATAAATGATAAGCAGAGCCAGGGTCAGAAGCCGGAGTCAGTCTTGGAACGCTGTAACTAGAACTTCAAGCGGGGACACCGGCACAGCCTCTCCTCTGCTCTCTCTCTCTCCCTTAGACAGCTTTGACTGGATGGACCTGAACTCCATGGGTTCCACATCATTTAGGGTAGGAGTGGGTAAAACCTCAGGAGTGTCTAGGCTTAGAGGGGTTAGGGCTTCATAACTTGGCACAGACTGGGATGGCCTGTAGTCGTATCTGTAGGGTATTCCTGTCCCTGTGTACCTATAGGCCACGTGAACTAGGAGCAGACTTGGTTTTCTTAGGAACTGTAATATAAGTATCAGAGAAGTACTTACCGAGGCAGAGATGCTGAGAGCGGTTCACCCTTGCGACAAAGCACAGTCCGCCCCCTGGAAGTGATACAGGGAGTGAATGGCACAAAGAGGCACAGGCTACCCAATAGGCAGGAGTGAACTTGCGTGGTGATCCTTGCAGGGATGAGCAGCTGTGCAGAGACTGGCAGAGAACAAACAGAAAGTCCAGAACCAGGCTGAGGGTCAAACACAGAAGATCAGCAAATCCAATCACAGGCTGAGGAATGGTGTCAGTGAGATACAAGGCAAGTCCAGGTCACAAGCAGAGGGTCAAGGCAAGGAGACAGGAGTCTAGGTGGAATCCGTAAAACAAGGCAAGGGTCAGGTCCAGGAGAAGAGCAGAGGAGTCAGGTACAATCCGGGTCACAACAGGTAATCAGGCACAGGAAACAGGATCAAGTTTAAAAGGAAGCTGAAGACAAACCAGCAATTTGTCTGAGCACAAGGGCAACTTTTATAGGCCAGCCCAAGGGTCACGTTGGGCGTGCGCATGTGCGTGCGCCGTAGCACCGGGCCACGAAAGCGCATGCACACAGGGACACAGCTGATGCGGCTGGAAGGATTATTCCTCTGACAGTGCCCCCCCCGAGGAGTGGCCTCTGGACACCCAAACTGGACATCAATTCTGGATGTTCCTGGTGAAAGGCCTGGATCAAGCATGGGGCATGTAAATTTCTAGCGGGTTCCCAGGAGTTGTCCTCAGCAGGATACCCCTTCCATTTAATTAAGTACTGGAGCTGTCTACCCCTCTTCCTGCATCTCAATATATTTTCCACTTCAAATTCACTTTTCTCGTCTACAATGACTAGTGGAGGAGGTGGTTCTTTCCTACCAGGAAAAGGGCTGGGAACAACAGGCTTCAGAAGAGATACATGAAATACTGGATTTATTTTATAAGAGCTAGTTCAAAGGCTACAGGGTTGATCATCCTTTGATTTTGAAGGGACCTATGAACCTTGGCCCTAATTTCCGTGAGGGAATTGGCAATCTAAGGTTAATGGCTGATAGCCACACTTCTTCGCCCACCTGAAAGGCTGGGTTCTCCTTCCTTCCCTTGTTATAGTATTTCTGGTAGTCCTCCTGGCCTTTTTGCATAGCTTCTTGAATTTTTCGAAAGTTTAGCTGAATGGAAGCTACCTAGTCTTGTACAGCAGGGACAGACGACACCTCAGGAATGGAATCTGGAAGAAAAGAGGGATGAAAACCGAAGTTTGACCAAAAAGGTGTTTGGTTGGTGGCAGTATGGATGGAGTTGTTATACGCGAATTCAGCATACGGCAAGAGAGTGGACCAGTCATCTTGGAAATTGGAACAAAAACAACAGAGATACTGCTCCAGGGTTTGGTTCGTTCTCTCCCTCTGGCCATTGCTCTGAGGATGGTATGCAGAGGAGAGACAAATTTCCAGGGACTTACAGAGCTCTCTCCAAAACTTAGAAGTAAATTGGACACCTCTATCCGAGGTGATGCTCTCAGGTACATCATGAAGCCTAATAATTCCTTTGAAGAAGATATTAGATGTAGCAGAAGCAGAGGGAGTACCCACCATGGGCAGGAAATGTGCCATCTTTGAAAGCCGATCAACGATGACAAGGATAGTGGTGTACCCCCCCCGAGGGAGGTCGGTCCACAATGAAATCCATGGAAATTTCTGCCCATGGTCGTTCAGGGATGGACAAAGGTTTTAGTAGACCCCAAGATTTAGTATTTGATCCCTTACTGTGCTGGCATGGGATGCAGGAGGAGACATAGTCCTTACAGTCCTTTCTCTAACCCGGCCACCAAAAGGAACGGGAAATCAATTCGGCAGTCTTTAGTGTCCCGAAGTGGCCTGCCAGTTTGTGATCGTGGAAGGTCCTTAAGGTCAAGGGGCTTGCCTCCAGCAGGACAAAAAGTTTCCCCCGGGCCCAGAGTAAGTTATCGTGTTTCTCCAAAGAGGACATTTCAGGGTCGGAACAATGACTGGATGCTGATTTAATGGTGGTCATGAGATCAGCTTGTGTGATCAAAAAAAAAAAAAATTTGTGGAGACAAAATGGTACTGGGTTCAACTACCTGAGAGGTTTCGCGGAACATCTGGGAGAGTGCATCTGCTTTTCCATTTTTTGAGCCGGGTCTGTATGAGATATGAAAATTGAATCTGGAAAAGAAGAGAGCCCACCGGGCCTGTCTGGGTTTTAAATGTTTTGTTCCCCTGAGATATTCCAGATTTTTATGGTCGGTGAAGATCATGACAGATTGAGATGCACCCTCTAGTAGGTACCTCCACTCTTCCAGAGCAAACTTTATGGCCAACAACTCCCTATCGCCTACATCATAATTCTTCTTAGGTGGACTTAATTTCCGGGATGTGAAGGCTACAGGGTGCAGGAGGGCCTTGGGACCCTGTCTTTGAGAAAGGATGGCCCCAGTGGCTGTTTCAGAGGCATCAACTTCCAGTACAAATGGCAGGGCTGGATCTGGGTGCCGTAAGATTGGTGCAGATGAAAATAGGGTTTTTAGTTTGATAAAAGCTTCCTGGGCTTCTGAGGACCACTGAAAACGATTATGTTGGCGTGTGAGTTGGGTGATACAATAGATGAGAAGCCAGTGATAAATCTCCTGTAGAAATTTGAGAAACCTATGAATACCCCCTTGTACTCCTTTTTTTATCCACAGGAGCTGGCCACTCCCGGATTGCCTTGACCTTCTGAGGGTCCATTGCGACCCCGTTGGTGGAGATGATGAATCCCAGGAACTGTGCCGTTGTCTTTTCAAATTCGCATTTTTCCACTTTGAGATACAATTTGTGTCTCCTGAGGATTGCAAGAACCTGTTTGACATGTACTTGGTAAAGTTCAATAGTGGCAGAAAAAAAATGAGGATGTCGTCCAGGTAAACGACTAGAAAGATATCAAGGTATTCCCGGAAAATGTCGTTTACCAGGTGCTGGAAAGTGGCAGGGGCGTTGCAGAGCCCAAACGGCATCACCAGGTACTCGTAGTGCCCAAATCTGGACCCGAAGGCGGTTTTCCATTCATCACCAGCTCGAATTCGAATAAGGTTGTAGGCACCATGAAGGTCTAACTTGGAGAAGATTCGGGCGGATCTGAAACATTGGAATAACTCCAGGATAAGGGGAAGCGGGTACCGATTTTTAATGGTGATTTTGTTTAGCTCCCTGTCTCAGAGAGCCGTCTCCAGCCGGCGATGAGGAAGGACGTATAAACCATTTTTCTAGGTTTTTATCAATGTAAGACTTGAGGGCTTTAATTCAGTTTCAGACAGTGGAAAGATGCGGCCAAAAGGGACTTCATGGCCGGGCAAAAGATCTATAGGGCAGTCATAAGACTGATGGGGTGGTAGACGGTCAGCCTGTTTGTCAAAAAATCCTTAAACTCTAGGTGGGCTGGAGGTACATGTTGGAGACTGTCAGGTACTGGTACTATAGTTGAGCAAGAGGAGGCCCCACTGGTGGGTCCAGGGGCTGCAGCTGCTGATGTGGGCAACCCGTAGAGTTGCTAGAGGCGATTGTCTATTTGGGTGTAGCCTTCTTGCAATTTTTGAACTGCATTGGTGAGTGCTGAAACCTGCTGACACAGGATCTCAAGAGGGGAACGGGCTCTGTTGGCCTCCGACATGGCTGGTTTGTACTATCAGAGAAGTACTTACCGAGGCCGAGATGCTGAGAGCGGTTCACCCTTGCGATTAAGCGCAGTCCGCCCCCTGGAGGTGATACAGGGAGTGAATGGCACAAAGAGGCACAGGCTACCCAGTAGGCAGGAGTGAACTTGCGTGGTGATCCTTGCAGGGATGAGCAGCTGTGCAGAGACTGGCAGACGGGATGACTTGCTGGAGGAGAACAAACAGAAAGTCCAGAACCAGGCTGAGGGTCAAACACAGAAGATCAGCAAATCCAATCACAGGCTCAGGAATAGTGTCAGGGAGACACAAGGCAAGTCCAGGTCACAAGCAGAGGGTCAAAGCAAGGAGACAGGAGGCAGGTCCAGGTCACAGGCAGAGGGTCAAACACAGGAGACTAGGCGGAATCTGTAAAACAAGCCAAGGGTCAGGTCCAGGAAAAGAGCATAAGAGTCAGGTACAATCCGGGTCACAACAGGTAATCAGGCACAGGAAGCAGGATCAAGTTTAACAGGAAGCTGAAGACAAACCAGCAATTTGTCTGAGCACAAGGGCAACTTTTATAGGCCAGCCCAAGGGTCACGTTGGGCGTGCGCCAGGCCGCGGATGCACCGGAGCGCTGTTCCGCCGCGCACGCGCGCAGAAACATGGCTGATGCGGCTGGAAGGATTATTCCTCTGACAATAAGAGTCCAGAGCAAACATGAAAGCTTCCCAGTTGTCCAAGACTGGACTCCTCTCCTGTAATAGCTGAAAAGCCCAAATCTTGGTTAGCCCAGTGAGCAGGTTGATGGAATGCGCGAACCTTTATAAAGTCAGAGGCATAGTTCCTAGGCTTAAGAGCGAACAACAGCTCACAATCCATCCTAAAGTTCAAGAATGATGCACGATTCCCATCAAACTTCTCAGGCATCACAACAAACGGTTCCGGACATGCAGGTTCCAGGGTTGGGCGTACTGTGCCTTTAAACAAGTGGACTTCTTGCTGAAACTCAGCAACGGTCTGGCCCAGGCTGGAGACTTGCAGAGCAAGGGAGGTGAGCATCCTGTACATCTCTGCGGATTCCATGTTGGTCAGTTCATTATGTAAAGACTTACCTAGGTTGGAGTCCATGGCGCAGAGATGTAAGCTCACCCTTGCAAATAGACACAGCCCACGGTAACAAAGAGATAAGCTACCTGGGCTGTGAATCTCTGAACGGGGGCTTGACAGGAATTTGCCAAAGGATAGTCGAAGTAAAGCCGCAGTCAGGGATTCCAGAAGTCAGAATAAACAATAAGCAGAGCCAGGGTCAGAAGCCGGAGTCAGTCTTGGAACGCTGTAACAGGAACACAGGAACACAGGAACACAGGAACACAGGAACACAGGAACACAGGAACACAGGAACACAGGAACACAGGAACCTTAGGCAAAACAGGAGACATTGAACTGACAAAGCCCTCAGAATGAGGCAGTGTTTTATACCCAGCTGATTGGATAAACTGCCTCAGCTGAACCAGGAGTGACAGGTACTAACTGCAACAAGATCCAGAGTATGGCCCTAGTATTTCATGCAGAATTAGGCAAAGTTGGAAAGCAGGCTGAAAGGAACTGATGTGTGGCTCAGAGGCAAAGGAACAGGAGCATTAACAGGCAGTCATAGGTTCAATACCTCTTTGAGCCACTTGGGGCCTGGCTATCTTCATGGCACGGTAGGGACCGTGCCAGACTGACCCCCAAATAGGGAATGACTGTATCGCTCCAAATGAATTGGAAATTGTCCTGTAATCGGGAAATGAAACGGTCGGGGAGATTTATATTTAAAGCGGAGTTCAACCCAAAAATGGAACTTCCGCTCATCTGATTCCTCCCCCCCTCCGGTGCCACAATTGGCACCTTTCAGGGGGGAGGGGGTGCAGATACCTGTATTAGACAGGTATCTGCACCCAATTCCGGGAATAGACTCCCGCGGGAGTCACGCTGTCTCCTGGGAAACACACAGGTCCCAGGAGATAGCGGGGACCACTTAGAACGCGCAGCGCGACTCGCGCATGCGCAGTAGGGAACCAGGGAGTGAAGCCGCAACGCTTCACTTCCTTATTCCCTTACCGAGAATGGTGATGGCAGCAGCCGAGAGCCGAGCTAGTGCTGGCTTTTAATATTTTTTTGTCAGGTGGACTCCCTCTTTAAGGGCTGTGAATTTCCATAGTTCACTGTAAGGCCTGAGATTGCACCAAAGTTGTCCAGTAATTTGCAAAAGGAGGGGAGTGAGGTTAGAAAGAGCAGAATGTCATCTGCAAACAGTGCACATTTGCGATTTTGAGGCCCACACCTATATAGCTATAGCAAGTGTTTTAATTAAAATAGCAAAAATTAGTGGAGATAAAGGGCATCCCTGCCTAGTCCCCCTAAAGATCGGAAAGGAGTCTGAGTGGTATCCCTGAAGTCGTATTTTGGCTTCTGGGTTGGAGAAGAGGGCTCCAATCTCATTCATAAAGGAGTGGCTAAAGCCTCATTGGTGAAGGATCGTGACCAGGAAAGACCAGGAGACAGAATAAAATGCATTCTGGAAGTCCAGGGAGAGTAGGAAACCTGTTTGACGGGGGCTACCATCCCAACTGGACCTCAGAAGGGAAATAATGTAAATTGCTCTTCTGATTTGATCAGGACCCTGTCTTCTGGGAATAAAGCCGACCTGGTCCTTATGGACATAAAGGCTAATAAAAGAGGAGATATGGTCTGCAAGGATCCTAGTTAAGATTTAAGGTCATTATTTATTAAAGATATGGGGCGGTAGTTGGTAATTGTCTCCAAGATACCCCCAATCTATCATATGCCCAATTTTTCTTTCTACGTTAAATATCAATGGAGACCCAGCATTTCTGCTCATTCGCTCACTTCCGTACATAACCTTTTTAGTGAGAGTTCTGAGTCTGCCTCATGGGGTTGCTGACATCACATACAACATGGCGGCACACAGAAGCCATTCCAAGGCTTTTGAGTGTCTATACACTATTTGGCAACCTTTTTTCAGTCAAAGCCCCCCCCAGTGCAAAATCACAAGGCTACCTTAAAATGTACAAAATGTGAATGTTACCAATTCCTAACGGGAAACCCAAACTTGGGATGATGCACAGAAATGTGAACAGCAGCAGCATAGTCCAACACTGCTCACATACTTGGTCAGTGTCCCCCTTACATTGGTGCTCAGCGTCTGTGCCCCAGTTACATTGGTGGTCAGTGTCTGTGCCCCTTTACATTGGTGGTCAGTGCTGTCCCCTCTTACATTGGTGGTGGTCAGTGTTGTGCACCCTTACATTGGTGGTCAGTTTAGTAAGAATATTCCTGCGCTACCCAATTGGAAAAAGAAAAAAAGAAAAAGCAGAGAAAACAAAAAACGCAGGAAAAAGGCTGGAGCGCACGTATGCGACTGGACAGCTGCATGCACCAAAAAAGGGCCAAGCATAAACCCAAAATAAGACAGAAATGTAAGAGGGGAGGGGTGCTGCGTTACCAGAAAAATGCTGCAAATTTCCGTATGTGGTCAATTCATAGTGCTGACTACCCATAACACATAGAATCGCATAATAAATAAATCGCATAAATTGGTGTTGGCACTAAAACAAGGCAAAAACAATAAGACAGAAATGTAAGAGGGGAGGGGTGCTGCGCTAACCAGAAAAATGCTGCAAATTTCCGTATGTGGTCAATTCATAGTGCTGACTACCCATAACACATAGAATCGCATAATAAATAAATCGCATAAATTGGTGTTGGCACTAAAACACTAATAGACCTATTAAAATCGTGATAATCAGCATCACATATTAGTGAGAAGAAATAAGTAAAGATATCTATATGTGAAAATCTACAAAATACATTAAATACATAAAAAATGGGAATAAAAATCAGAAACGTGTCCTTATAAATTGTGCAAAATATATAGAGTGCCAGTGCTTTAAGGTGATCTGGATATCTCCATTCAAACAAATTAATCCAAAACAATATATAAGTAATGAATGGTGTAAATCAATATAGTAAAATATCCCAACAATGGTGATATTAGAATACTGTGCTAGTCTGCAAAAACAATTGTAAATAACATGCCAATAAGTGCAGTAAATTAAAGTGCAGTAAATTAAAGTAAATTAAAGTGCCAGTGTAAAAGTCATTTAAGGTGCATAAACAGGTTCTTGGTGTTTCAATCAAACGACAGTGGGGTGTCTGGGATGCAATTCACTCTGTGTCCTCCTCGTGCATAAAACACTCATGTAAGTAGTGGTCCCTTACCTAGTGGTGCTAGGTCAACCGCAAAAAATGTAGCTAAACCGCCAGGTCCTGAGCCTCAATCGCGTCCCTATATCCACGCTTGCTGGCGTTGAATAATCCTAATGGCAATTGGTTACAAGTGGCTATGGTCCTAGCTGGGGTCCTGGACCAGCGCGGGTCCTAGCTCAGCCTCCACATCTCAGGTGTATATATACAGGAATATGCAGGACAAAGGTACTTGATAGTGAAGTATGTTACAACCAGATAGCGCTTTATTTAAAATCTTAAGTCAATGTACTCACATAAAAACTGTGAAGAGAGAGCCTGTCTCCTACGAGCAGCGAGCTCGTTGTGTATCCAGCAATGTGAAAAAGCCTATTCCGTCCCTACGCGTGACGTCACCGATCACGTGACTTCTTCAGGGTATGAATAAAATAGGCTAGTTGTGGTCTTAAATAGTCTCTCCCATAGGAATTAATGGGCGACCATTTTCTCGTAGCCGCGAGAAAGACTGAGTAATCATAACAAAGCAGATAGATACCGTATTGGCTGCATGTTTCCGTGGCTGTATATTACGTTACTTCCAGATACAGCCTATTTATATAAACAAGGGGGCATATTGAGCCAGGTAAAACATATATAGAAATATATTCATAAAAATAAAATCTCGCTATATTGAAAGCTAAAAAATTGTCAATATGTTGGGGGCTGCTACTAAAGGTACATTAACAAATAATAAATGAATACTTTAATTCGTTTAAAAAAATTGAAAAATTAATAAAAATTGATAAAAATTAAATAAAAATTAAAAAATATATATATTTAATAGAAATTGATTATGAATATAAAAACGTAGTGATAAGAAGCGGATCACTATAATGTCCAATAGAAATAAAAATAGCCGCGGAAGGATAATGGAATGGGCTTTTTCATAACATGTATAAGTATGCTCATATATAATATCTCATGTAAATACATCCTAACTGGACTAAAAGTACAAATCTCAGGGGAGGAGGGGGGGTTATGGGGGTAAGGGAGGGAGGGAGGGGGGGGGGGGAGGGGAAAAGGGAGGGGGAAGCGAAGGGGAAGGGGAGGGGGGGAGGGAAGGAAGGTAGGGGTGTATATGTAACAATAAACCACAACATGTACTGATATTAAAAAATAACCAAGGGCATTGAAGAAAGAGAGAGAGGGCCAAGACATAATCCTAAAAGTCTGGTAAAAAAAGGTGGTGGTGTATACTATTGTTTAAAAATCGCTTAAAAAACAGTTCAAATCAAATTCGATATTCAAACCTCTGGGTGCAAAAGTATCTTTTTTTTTTTTTTCGTTTAATAAATGTTTATTAAAGATTAATATAAAGAAGAAAGTAAACATATAACATATGGAAAGCAATCTTTTGAACAGAAAACAAGGGAATCAAAGTGCACATATTCCAAGCATATATCAGTATTCAAAAAAATTTTGCCCCTGTAAATACAAAAAGGAATTGAACAAACAGATATAACCAAAAACTAAGCAAAAGCTTACATCTATATAGACAAATAGAAAGAAAAGAAATTCAATCCAGACATTAATATTGCAACAAAATATAGCGGGTGGTTAGAAAATGCTTTAAAAAAAAAAAATAAGAAGAAGATGGGTGGAGAAAAAGAAAGAGAGTAAAAAGATAGGAGAAAGGATAGGAAGAGAAACACAAAAAGGAAAAGGGGGGAGGGAGGGGGGGGGGTTGGCATGGGTGTCGTTGTGTATTAGAGTAGCAGTATCAGTTGTTATATAGTTATTCAGGAGGAAGAATAATCCACATTCAGAGGGAGATAAATCCCTAGAATTAAGTTAGTTAGTAAGAGACCATATTCAGTGGCTGAGGAGATATTCGCATTATTCTGGTTGTGTTAAAATATCTTTATAGAAGGGTGAAGATATGAATTTTATCCATGGTGCCCATGTTAAAGAGTGTCTCTGAGAAGTACCCCTGATGCTATGAGTTATGTCTTCTAAATGGTGAACTTCTGCGACCTTCTGTAACCAACTTTTTATGGACGGGATTGTGGATTGACCCCAAAAGGTGGGGATTAGGGCCTTGGCAGTGTTCAGCAGATGGGGTATGAGCGAACGTTTATAGGAAACAATGGATTCTTTAGTAGCATGAAAGAGGACAGTCCAGGGATCATTTGGGAGATTAACATCTGAAATCTGAGATATAAGGTTGAGAACCTTGGTCCAAAAGGGGCGAATGAATGGGCAGCACCACCAGATATGAGCATGAGTAGCTTTGTTCCCACAGCTCCTCCAACACAATGGGGAACTGTCGGGGAACATTTGGTGCAGTTTGGCTGGGGTATAGTGCCATCTGGTAAGTAATTTGTAATTGACTTCTGCTATTTTTGAAGCGGGTGAGGAGACATGGGCGAGTTTCAAGACTTTGTCTTTCTGTGTGTTTGTAATGGGGGAGTCCAAATCTATTTCCCATTTAGCAGAAAGTGTGGGTATGGAGAATTAGGAAAGTCAGTAAGAGCTTTGTAGAATAGTGAAATAGCGTGTAATGGGGGATCTTTTGGGTAGAATATTTCTTCTATGCTATTTAGATCATGTAAGCCTCTTAACGGGTGAGGGAAGGATCTTATAAAGCGTTGTAGTTGGTGAAATCTCCATTTGTTTAAAAATGTAATTGGTTTAGAGCAGAGGATTTCAGGAAGAGGTTTAATTACATTAGCGTGGAGGATATGATGTAACAAAAAAGGTTCTTCTGAGGTCCAGGATTTAAAACCTGGGTCCAGTAGGCCTGGTAAAATATAGTGGTGATTTAAGAGGGGCATTAGTGAGGAGTCATATCTCCAGGAAAACTTCCTATGTAGGGCGTCCCAGATGTCTAGTGAGGATGTGGTAAGTGCTGATGTAGTGTGGGAAATGTTCCTATACGCTCGAGGTATCCAGGGGACAACAGAAAGATCTGCGCCACTCAGAGAGTATTCTATTTGCACCCATAGTTTCAAATTAATAGCATATTTCCAGTCAGTAAGTCTAGAGAGTATAACAGCGTGATAATATGTCTTAAAATTTGGGAGTGCCAGTCCCCCAGAGCACTTAGAACGGAAAAGAACGTCTCTGGATATTCTGGGGTGGCTGTTCCTCCAGACAAATCGGGAGACCATCGCTTGCAGGATAGTAAAAAACCCCACAGGCACCCCCAGTGGGATCATCTGAAAAAGAAATAGTATGCGAGGGAGTATGTTCATTTTAATGATATTTATTTTTCCCAGCCAGGAGTGTGACAGAACGGCCCATTTTCGTAAATCCTCTTTAATACTATTTAATAGTGGGATATAATTATACTTAAAAAGAGAATTCAGTTTAGGTGTGAGGAATATACCTAGGTATTTCATGTGGGTCTGTTCCCAATTGAAGGGAAAGAAGGGTTTTAGAGAGGCCGCCTCTGCTCTGGGAAGATTTATGTTCAAAATTTCGGACTTGGATAGATTTATTTTGAAATTAGATATCGTTTGGAAGGTGGAAAAAGCTGACATTAAGTTGGGAAGAGAAATACATGGCTGTTGGATAAAAAAGAGTATATCATCGGCATAGGCAGCGTACTTGTGAATTCTATCACCTATTTGTATACCATGTATATTAATGTTATGTCTAATCGTGGCTAGGAAGGGTTCCAAAGTGATAGCAAAGAGAAGGGGGGATAGGGGACAGCCCTTTCTAGTGCCATTGTGTAGGGTGAAGGGGTCACTCAGTAAGCCGTTTATACGAATCTGTGCAGAGGGAGCGGAGTAGAGAGAAGAAATATAGTGATACATCTTTGGGCCTAAACCAAAGTGACGTAAAGTCATCTTAAGATAGTCCCAGTCCACCCTATCAAATGCTTTTTCAGCGTCAGGGGAAAGGAGTAGGGTGGGCTGGGAACACCTCTGAACATATTGAATTAAAGAAATTGTACGTAAGGAGTTATCTTTAGCCTCTCTGTGTGGCATGAAACCTGTTTGATCTGCAGAGATCCAGCTAGGCAATAGAGGGAGTATACGATTAGCCATCACCTTGGCAAATAATTTAACGTCAACGTTTATCAATGAAATTGGCCTGTAACTGCTACAAAGGGCAGGGTCTTTACCGGGTTTAGGGATAACAGTAATGTGGGCTGAGAGGGATTCCGGGCGTAGGCCTGAGGATTGGGAGATTGAGTTAGCATAGGCTGTAAGTGAGTAGAATCTCTTGGAATGTTTTATAGTATAGGATAGTGTATCCATCAGGCCCGGGAGCTTTACCTGAAGGGGAGGATTTCAGAGCTGTCTGAAATTCTTCAACTGAAAAATCCGTTTCCATTTCCGCAAGGGCTGACCTAGATAGTTTAGGGAGATTTGCCGCCTTCAAATGGTGCAAAAGTATCTAAGGTGAATATCCACTTGGATTCGAGCTGGCTGAGGGTCCTAACCTTATGTCCCCCCCGCCAGTGCCTGACATACGGTTCAATTCCCCAAAATTTTAATTGTGTGGGGTCTGTATTGTGAAACAGCAGGAAGTGTTTAGATACACTGTGTTTGTCATACCCATTCAGAATATTCTTCACGTGTTCCTTAATCCTTACCCGAAGGGGTCTTTTTGTGCGGCCTATGTACTGTAGGCCGCAACTACATTCTAGGGCATATACCGCTCCTTCTGTGTTACAACAGATAAATTCTTTTATTTCGTATGTCTCTCCTGTACTGGTTGACGTGAAATGGGACTTCTTCTTATTGGGACGCCTGGTTCTCAAACATGCAAAGCACCTCTTGCAAGGGAAGAAACCATTCCGAGTGAAGAAGGAAATTACTTTCTTTGGTGGATCGATTATGTTTTTCACAATTTTATCTCTAAGAGTAGGTGATTTCTTATAGATGAATCTGGGATTGGGGGGCAACTTATCCTGTAATTCCTTGTCTGCTAGAAGTATGTGCCAGTGTCTCTTAATAATCTTCTCGATTCTCTTGTGTTGGGCACTGAAGTCCAAAATTATTGGAGCTACCGTTAATGTTGTTTCTTTTCTAGTTTTGTCTCTGATTAGTTCTTTTCGGTCCATTTCTTTAACTTCCAATATTTTGTATCTTATGAATTGTTGGTCGTAACCTTTGTTGGCAAATCTCTGTGCAATCAATTCTGCCTGCTCTAGATAGATATTTAGGTGGGTACAGTTCCGTCTTACCCTCATAAGTTGACCTTTGGGGACATTAAACAGCCAATTCCTATGGTGGCAACTTTCTATGGGGAGATAACTGTTCCTGTCCACCGTTTTAAAGTGCGTGCGTGACCAAAGTATACCATCTTCCTGTATAATATCTAAATCTAAAAATGTCACCTTTTCATCACTGGCCTCCCAGGATAATTTAATATTTCTGTCATTAATGTTAAGGTTTTCCAAAAAACTGGTAAGTTGGTCCAGTTCGCCTTTCCAGAGTATAAAAACATCATCAATATATCTCTTGTAAATGGCTAATTCAGTGGGTCTATTTCTAAAAACATTCTGTTCCTCCCACTGAGCCATGAAGAGGCCTGCCACGCTTGGGGCAAATTTAGCTCCCATCGCTACTCCTGTTTGTTGATAATAGTAATTCTTGTCGTACCAAAAATAGTTATTCTTAAGGCAGAAGTTTAAGCATTTAATTATTAACTTCCTTTGAACACATGGTAGCTTGGTGTATGACCTAAGACCCCATTTTACGGCTTTGCATGCTTGGTGGTGTAGTATCACTGTGTATAGGGATGAAACATCCACGGTAGCCAAAATCCATGGACCTTCTTCTTTTGGGACATCTTCTAGTATTTGTAACATCTGCTTCGTGTCTCTGAGATATGCCTCTGTGTTCTGGACCGCTGGCTGTAGGAAAAAATCTATATATTGCCCGATTCTCGATGTCAGTGAGTCTATTCTGTTAACTATCGGTCTTGGTGGTGGGTTTGTTTTATCTTTATGTATTTTTGGCAATGAATATATGATCGGGGTTCTACAGGAATCAGGTATCAGAAATCTGGCTTCTTTTTTGTTCAGTATGTTTTTCTTTACTCCTAAACAAACATTGGGTAGCGCAGGAATATTCTTACTACACTTTCACTTTATACATTCATACATTCCTGCAGCAACCATGGAAGTATTGTCCTTTTTGGAAAAAAGAAAAATAAATCTAGAAGAAGTTTTTAGCACTACTAATGTAAGTAAAAATAAAACAAGTGACCTGGAAAGCCTTATGAGAAAATTGGGACATAACATGGAGAAAAAAGTAAGCCTATGGTGGGACATTAACACCTTTGAGACCTACCTAAAGGAAAGTATTGTCCCAAGGAGGTTAAGATGGGATGTCCCCCCAAATGATGGCCTTGTGGACCAGGAATCGAACGATGAATGGTTCAATTTTTTTAACGACAAGGGCCTAGAATTATTGAGGTTTTTATTGGAAAGAAAACGGAGGAAGACCGAAATAATAAACCAGAATATTGCTGAAATTAGAGAAGAATTGGAAGCTTTTAAAGAAACAACGGAGTTTAAAACGCTTACCACGCAGCAAAATAGGGATCTAACCAAGAAGGACAGAGAGGTACAAGAAAGGAAAAGTAAAAAATACATCAGGGACATCAATGATTTTAAGAACGACCAAGCCTTTAAATGGCAAAGTCAATTAGGAAAAACAGAAGTGAGCTCTACTTATTCAACACCAGAGAAAATAGTGAGGGTGTACTCACAGCAGATAAATGAACCATCCACACAAAGCCCGCAGAGGAGGGGCTATTATGATCAAGGAAATGGAGGAACAACACCTAGACAGCAGTACCAAGATGATAGATACAGGAATGAATATCCATACACCCCCAGCGAGTGAATAGAAGACCCCAGCAAAACGATAGGACCCCGCAAAATGGGGGAAGGAGACCGTTCTACGGAAGAAATAACAGGAAACCACATAATGGGAACAACTCGTATAAACCTCCGTATGACCAGAGGGATTACAGAGGATATACACAAGATTATAGGGAATATAGGAGGCCTTTTGATTACAGAGACAACAGAAGACCAATATATGACCACCAGGGACCAAGAGGAAGAAGTCCTGGTCAAGATTATGGATATGAGGAAAGAAGAGGACCACAACAGAGAGACCATCGATACCATGAACGTAGCCCGATACCTACATACAACTATTATGCTCCACTGACCGATCGTAGGGAGGAGAAGAATGGCCAATACAGGCAACACCCCTCACAACACGAAACTTCTGACCACACTAGGCCTTTTTTAGACAGAGGCCGGGAGAACCCTCCCCCGAAACATATAGACGAAAACAGAAACCACAGAAGAAGCCAAGAAAGAAGAGAGGAAAGCGATCTGGAAAGAGAGAGCAAAAGAAAAAGAGAGTAAAAGGAGAGGGGATTTTTAATCTGAGCAGCCAAACATTGACACATGAAGAAATAGGGGTTCTAGATAAAGGACTAAAGTATGCACCCTCCAAGAATTTGGACAAATTTCAAACCTATTTAGGGATCCAGAAATTTGTGAGGAAACTCAATATTGCCAAGTATATCGCAGGAAACCCACCAAGGCCTAGACACATAGAGTCTTGTGATGAGGAGATCGTTCACAGTACACTACGAAACAAATCTGTTTTTAATCCTTCAATTAAGAACAACAAGTACACGGAAGTTTTAAAAAAAGTAGTTTTAGTTGATATTAAAGATTTAAAAATCAAGAAAAGAGAAGAACCAAGCCATATAAAGAGTGGCATTAAGAAATTAACAAGAAGGAAAGACTTGGTTATATGACCAGCAGACAAGGGGGGGGGGGAATTGTGATTTTATCGAAAGAACAATACCACAACAGTATGACTAAGATGCTGGGAGACGAGATGACCTACAGCAGATTATTAAGTAACCCGATGTTTAAGTGCAGAAAAGCACTGGAGAAGGTGGTATGTTTAGGAGTAAAGAAAAACATACTGAACAAAAAAGAAGCCAGATTTCTGATACCTGATTCCCGTAGAACCCCGATCATATATTTATTGCCAAAAATACATAAAGATAAAACAAACCCACCACCAAGACCGATAGTGAACGGAATAGACTCACTGACATCGAGAATTGGGCAATATATAGATTTTTTCCTACAGCCAGCGGTCCAGAACACAGAGGCATATCTCAGAGACACGAAGCAGATGTTACAAATACTAGAAGATGTCCCAAAAGAAGAAGGTCCATGGATTTTTGGCTACCATGGATGTTTCATCCCTATACACAGTGATACTACACCACCAAGCATGCGAAGCCGTAAAATGGGGTCTTAGGTCATACACCAAGCTACCATGTGTTCAAAGGAAGTTCATAATTAAATGCTTAGACTTCTGCCTTAAGAATAACTATTTTTGGTACGACAAGAATTACTATTATCAACAAACAGGAGTAGCGATGGGAGCTAAATTTGCCCCAAGCGTGGCAGGCCTCTTCATGGCTCAGTGGGAGGAACAGAATGTTTTTAGAAATAGACCCACTGAATTAGCCATTTACAAGAGATATATTGATGATGTTTTTATACTCTGGAAAGGCGAACTGGACCAACTTACCAGTTTTTTGGAAAACCTTAACATTAATGACAGAAATATTAAATTATCCTGGGAGGCCAGTGATGAAAAGGTGACATTTTTAGATTTAGATATTATACAGGAAGATGGTATACTTTGGTCACGCAAGCACTTTAAAACGGTGGACAGGAACAGTTATCTCCCCATAGAAAGTTGCCACCATAGGAATTGGCTGTTTAATGTCCCCAAAAGTCAACTTATGAGGGTAAGATGGAACTGTACCCACCTAAATATCTATCTAGAGCAGGCAGAATTGATTGCACAGAGATTTGCCAACAAAGGTTACGACCAACAATTAATAAGAGACAAAATATTGGAAGTTAAAGAAATGGACCGAAAAAAACTAATCAGAGACAAAACTAGAAAAGAAACAACATTAACGGTAGCTCCGATAATTTTGGACTTCAATGCCCAACACAAGAGAATCGAGAAGATTATTAAGAGACACTGGCACATACTTCTAGCAGACAAGGAATTACAGGATAAGTTACCCCCCAATCCCAGATTCATCTATAAGAAAGCACTTACTCTTAGAGATAAAATTGTGAAAAACATAATCGATCCACCAAAGAAAGTAATTTCCTTCTTCACTTGGAATGGTTTCTTCCCTTGCAAGAGGTGCTTTGCATGTTTGAGAACCAGGCGTCCCAATGAGAAGAAGTCCCATTTCACGTCAACCAGTACAGGAGAGACATACGAAATAAAAGAATTTATCTGTTGTAACACGGAAGGAGAGGTATACGCCCTAGAATGTAGTTACGGCCTACAGTACATAGGCCGCACAAAAAGACCCCTTCGGGTAAGGATTACGGAACACGTGAAGAATATTCTGAATGGGTATGACAAACACAGTGTATCTAAACACTTCCTGCTGTGTCACAATAAAGACCCCACACAATTAAAATTTTGGGGAATTGAACCGTATGTCAGGCACTGGCGGGGGGGACATAAGGTTAGGACCCTCAGCCAGCTCGAATCCAAGTGGATATTCACCTTAGATACTTTTGCACCCAGAGGTTTGAATATCGAATTTGATTTGAACTGTTTTTTAAGCGATTTTTAAACAATAGTATACACCACCACCTTTTTTTACCAGACTTTTAGGATTATGTCTTGGTTTTTTTCTTGGTTTATTGTCACATTTACACCCCTACCTTCCTCCCCCCCCTCCCCACCCCCCCTTTTTGCTACCCCCCTCACCTGAGATTTGTACTTTTAGTCCAGTTAGGATGTATTTACATGAGATATTATATATGAGCATACTTATACATGTTATGAAAAAGCCCATTCCATTATCCTTCCGCGACTATTTTTATTTCTATTGGACATTATAGTGATCCGCTTCTTATCACTACGTTTTTATATTCATAATCAATTTCTATTAAATATATATATTTCTTGATTTTAATTTTTATTTAATTTTTATACATTTATCAATTTTTTTAAATGAATTAAAGTATTCATTTATTATTTGTTAAAGTACCTTTAGTAGCAGCCTCCAACAAATTGACAATTTTTTAGCTTTCGATATAGCGAGATTTTATTTTTATGAATATATTTCTATATATGTTTTACCTGGCTTAATATGCCCCCTTGTTTATATAAATAGGCTGTATCTAGAAGTAACGTAATATACAGCCACGGAAACATGCAGCCAATACGGTATCTATCTGCTTTGTTATGATTACTCAGTCTTTCTAACCCAAAAAATGGCCGCGCCCATAAGACACCTAGTAATGGCCGGCGCGGCTACGAGAAAATGGCCGCCCATTAATTCCTATGGGAGAGACTATTTAAGACCACAACTAGCCTATTTTGTTCATCCCCTGAAGAAGTCACGTGATCGGTGACGTCACGCGTAGGGACGGAATAGGCTTTTTCACATTGCTGGATACACAACGAGCTCGCTGCTCGTAGGAGACAGGCTCTCTCTTCACAGTTTTTATGTGAGTACATTGACTTAAGATTTTAAATAAAGCGCTATCTGGTTGTAACATACTTCACTATCAAGTACCTTTGTCCTGCATATTCCTGTATATATCAAAGGAAGAGAGATACACCTGAGATATGGAGGCTGAGCTAGGACCCGCGTTGGTCCAGGACCCCAGCTAGGACCATAGCCACGTGTAACCAGCTGCCATTAGGATTATTCAACGCCGGCAAGCGTGGATATAGGGACGCGATTGAGGCTCAGGACCTGGCGGTTTAGCTACAATTTTTGCGGTTGACCTAGCACCGCTAGGTGAGGGGCCACTACTTACATGAGTGTTTTATGCACGAGGAGGACACAGAGTGAATTGCATCCCAGACACCCCACTGTCGTTTGATTGAAACACCAAGAACCTGTTTATGCACCTTAAATGACTTTTACACTGGCACTTTAATTTACTGCACTTATTGGCATGTTATTTACAATTGTTTTTGCAGACTAGCACAGTATTCTAATATCACCATTGTTGGATATTTTACTATATTGATTTACACCATTCATTACTTATATATTGTTTTGGATTAATTTGTTTGAATGGAGATATCCAGATCACCTTAAAGCACTGGCACTCTATATATTTTGCACAATTTATAAGGACACGTTTCTGATTTTTATTCCCATTTTCTATATGTATTTCATGTATTTTGTAGATTTTCACATATATATATCTTTACTTATTTCTTCTCACTAATATGTGATGCTGATTATCATGATTTTAATAGGTCTATTAGTGTTTTAGTGCCAACACCAATTTATGCGATTTATTTATTATGCGATTCTATGTGTTATGGGTAGTCAGCACTATGAATTGACCACATACGGAAATTTGCAGCATTTTTCTGGTTAGCGCAGCACCCCTCCCCTCTTACATTGGTGGTCAGTGGCTGTGCCTCTTACATTGATGGTCAGTAGCTGTACCCCTTATATTGATGGTCAGTGGCTGTGCCCCTTACATTGATGACCAGTGTCTGTGCCCCTTACATTGATGACCAGTGTCTGTGCCCCTTACATTGATGGTCAGTTGCTGTGCCCCGTACATTGATGACCAGTCTCTGTGCCCCTTAGATTGATGGTCAGTGGCTGTGCCCCTTACATTGATGGTCAGTGGCTGTGCCCCTTACATTGATGGTCAGTGGCTGTGCCCCTTGCATTGGCAGTCAGTGGCTGTGCCCCCCCTACATTGATGGTCAGTGTCTGTGCCTCTTACATTGATGGTCAGTGTCTGTGCCCCTTACATTGATGGTCAGTGTCTGTGCCCCTTACATTGATGGTCAGTGTCTGTGCCCCCCTTACATTGATGGTCAGTGGTTATGCCCCTTACAGTGATGGTCAGTGGCTGTGCCCCTTACATTGATGGTTAGTGGCTGTGCCCCTTACATTGATGGACAATGGCTGTGCTCCTTACACTGATAGTCAGTGGCTGTGCCCCTTGCATTGACAGTCAGTGTCTGTGCCCCCTTACATTGATGGTCAGTGGCTGTGCCCCTTACATTGAGGGACAGTGGCTGTGCCCCTTACATTGATGGTCAGTGGCCGTGCCCCTTACATTGATGGTCAGTGGCTGTGCCCCTTACATTGATAGTCAGTGGCTGTGCCCCTTGCATTGGTGGTCAGTGTCTGTGCCCCCTTACATTGATGGTCAGTGGCTGTGCCCCTTACATTGAGGGACAGTGGCTGTGCCCCTTACATTGATGGTCAGTGGCTGTGCCCCCCTTACATTGATGGCCAGTGGCTGTGTCCCTTACATTGATGGACAGTGACTGTGCCCCTTACATTGATGGTCAGTGGCTGTGCCTCTTACATTGATGGTCAGTGGCTGTGCCCCCTTGCGGCTCAGTGGTAATCTGACTGCCCCCTTTTCGTTGTGGTCAATGAGTGCTATTCTACTTGGCAGAGGAAAAAGTAACTGCTGGCAAAGCATGAAGGGAAGGGCTCTCAAAAGTAAACACAAGCTATATTTGTGATCACTGCTATTGGCCACCGCGCTGTACAGAGCCATTCTGATTGGCTCTGGGCACCTTAGCTTTGCCTGCATTCAGCTGGCCTGCCTAACACCAGTACCCCAGTTGAGAAAAGCTGGTCTGCACAAGGGGACATACTAAAAGGAATGACAGAATGGAATGCCCATAGACTTTAACTGGGAGATGGAATGCCCATAGAGAATAATAGAACAAAGTGGAATGCCCATAGAGAATAATGGAAAAAAAAAAATCTATTTCTGACAAACTCTTTAGGACATATCATCAATTTCTTTTTTTAAAACCTACTTTTAAATATCAGTGGCCATGTTTAATATTGAGATTAGGTGGGATTATTGTTGTTTTTGATGGTCAGTGGCTGTGCCCCTTACATTGAGGGACAGTGGCTGTGCCCCTTACATTGATGGTCAGTGGCCGTGCCCCTTACATTGATGGTCAGTGGCTGTGCCCCTTACATTGGTGGATAATGGCTGTGCCCCTTACATTGATAGTCAGTGGCTGTGCCCCTTGCATTGACAGTCAGTGTCTGTGCCCCCTTACATTGATGGTCAGTGGCTGTGCCCCTTACATTGAGGGACAGTGGCTGTGCCCCTTACATTGATGGTCAGTGGCTGTGCCCCCCTTACATTGATGGCCAGTGGCTGTGTCCCTTACATTGATGGACAGTGACTGTGCCCCTTACATTGATGGTCAGTGGCTGTGCCCCTTACATTGATGGTCAGTGGCTGTGCCCCCTTGCGGCTCAGTGGTAATCTGACTGCCCCCTTTTCGTTGTGGTCAATGAGTGCTATTCTACTTGGCAGAGGAAAAAGTAACTGCTGGCAAAGCATGAAGGGAAGGGCTCTCAAAAGTAAACACAAGCTATATTTGTGATCACTGCTATTGGCCACCGCGCTGTACAGAGCCATTCTGATTGGCTCTGGGCACCTTAGCTTTGCCTGCATTCAGTTGGCCTGCCTAACACCAGTACCCCAGTTGAGAAAAGCTGGTCTGCACAAGGGGACATACTAAAAGGAATGACAGAATGGAATGCCCATAGACTTTAACTGGGAGATGGAATGCCCATAGAGAATAATAGAACAAAGTGGAATGCCCATAGAGAATAATGGAAAAAAAAAATCTATTTCTGACAAACTCTTTAGGACATATCATCAATTTCTTTTTTTAAAACCTACTTTTAAATATCAGTGGCCATGTTTAATATTGAGATTAGGTGGGATTATTGTTGTTTTTTATGGCATAACAAAGGTGAATGACAGAAGGGAATGTCCATAGAGTATAATGGGAAGTAAACTGGGAAGTAAAATCTAAACTCATTTGCAGGCAAATCTGAGAGACATAGCAATTCCACCTTTCCCACAGCTGTTCCTCAAGTAGAGTAGCAGATTGTAAGATTGAGATTATTTGGGATTACAGCTGTTTTCTATGGAATGACAGATAAATAACAGAAAGGAATGCCCATAGAGTATAATGGGAAGCAAGATGTGACCTGGATTCAGAACCATTGCTCATATCAGATCAATCTTTAGCAGACATACTCTCTATGTTCAGTGGTGATGTCCAAATTTGACATTAAGCGGGATTATTATTGTTTTCTATGGAATGACCAATATATGGCAGAATGGAATGCCCATAGGATATAATGGGAAGCAAGATGTGACCTGGATTCAGAACCATTGCTGATATCAGATCAGTCTTTAGCAGACATACTCTCTATGTTCAGTGGTGATGTCCAAATTTGACATTAAGCGGGATTATTATTGTTTTCTATGGAATGACCAACATATGACAGAATGGAATGCCTATAGAGTATAATGGGAAGTAAAATCTAAACTCATTTGCAGGCAAATCGAGAGACATAGCAATTTATTCTTTCCCACAGCTGTTCTTTAAGTAGAGTAGCAGATTATAAGATTGAGATTATTTGGGATTACAGCTGTTTTCTATGGAATGACAGATAAATAATAGAATTGAATGCCCATAGAGTATAATGGGAAGCAAGATGTGACCTGGAGTCAGAACCATTGGTCATATCAGATCAATCTTTAGCAGACAAACTCTCTATGTTCAGTGGTGATGTCCAAATTTGACATTAAGTGGGATTATTATTGTTTTCTATGGAATGACAAACATATGACAGACAGGAATGCCCATAGAGTGTAATGGGAAGTAAAATATAAACTCATTTGCAGGCAAATCGAGAGACATAGCAATTCCACCTTTCCCACAGCTGTTCCTCAAGTAGAGTAGCAGATTGTAAGATTGAGATTATTTAGGATTGCAGCTGTTTTCTATGGAATGACAGATAAATAATAGAAAGGAATGCCCATAGAGTATAATGGGAAGCAAGATGTGACCTGGAGTCAGAACCATTGGTCATATCAGATCAATCTTTAGCAGACAAACTCTCTATGTTCAGTGGTGATGTCCAAATTTGACATTAAGTGGGATTATTATTGTTTTCTATGGAATGACAAACATATGACAGACAGGAATGCCCATAGAGTGTAATGGGAAGTAAAATATAAACTCATTTGCAGGCAAATCGAGAGACATAGCAATTCCACCTTTCCCACAGCTGTTCCTCAAGTAGAGTAGCAGATTGTAAGATTGAGATTATTTGGGATTGCAGCTGTTTTCTATGGAATGACAGATAAATAATAGAAAGGAATGCCCATAGAGTATAATGGGAAGCAAGATGTGACCTAGAGTCAGAACCATTGGTCATATCAGATCAATCTTTAGCAGACAAACTCTCTATGTTCAGTGGTGATGTCCAAATTTGACATTAAGTGGGATTATTATTGTTTTCTATGGAATGACAAACATATGACAGACAGGAATGCCCATAGAGTGTAATGGGAAGTAAAATATAAACTCATTTGCAGGCAAATCGAGAGACATAGCAATTCCACCTTTCCCACAGCTGTTCCTCAAGTAGAGTAGCAGAGTGTAAGATTGAGATTATTTGGGATTACAGCTGTTTTCTATGGAATGACAGATAAATGATAGAAAGGAATGTCCATAGACTTTAACAGGGAGTTGGAATGCCCATAGAGAATAATGGAACAAAATATTTCAATTAGTGACAGAATCTTTAGACATATCAAATGAATCCTTAGCAAACCTATTTTTAAATATCATTGGCGATGTTTAATATTGTGATTATGCGTGATTATTATTGTTTTCTATGGAATGACAACAGTGGCGTAGCTAGCACATCTGGCACCCGGTGCTGGACATTCTTTTGCACCAGCCCCCCCCCCCCCCCCCCCCCAAGAAAAATCGTATGTGGCAATATAGCGGCGCCATGCCAACACACTGTGGGTGTAGTCAGATTGCTTCTACAGTGGGAGGAGCTTAAAGAGCCATATGCTTTAATAATTGTGCCACATGCAAGTATGTAGCAGACAGTACAAACCTCAGTACACTCATTTTAATAAAATAAAACTGTTCTATTGCATATCCTTTACTACACACAGCTAACCTTAAAGTGATATTAAAGTCTTGTTTTTTTTCTAAATAATAAATATGTTATACTTACCTATCTGTAGTGGTTTTGCACAGAGTAGCTTGGATTCTCCTCTTCTTGGGTTCCTCGCCAGATCTCCTGGCCCCTCCCTCTTTCTGGGTGCCCCCACAGCAAGCAGCTTGCTATGGGGGCACCCAAGCAGGCACGCTCCAGAGCTGCGGCTCTGTGTGTCCATTCACACACATAGCCATGGCTCCGCTCCCTCTTCTGATTGGCTCACTGGCTGTGATTGACAGCAGTGTGAACCAAGGGCTCCCCCTGCTGCCAAAAGAAAAATCAGGAGTGCGAGTCCCCAGACAGTCCACTTGTGGACATTGCTGGATCAAGAGGGGTCTCAGGTAAGTATCAGGTGGGGCTGGGGGGGCTGCTGCACACAGAAGGTTTTTTACCTTCATGCATATAATGCTGTGCCGTTACAACCACTTTAACAAAGAATGTGCTGTACTTTGAATGCAGTAGTCAGGAGTAAGAAAGGTAAAACACAGTGAGGGGAATTTATCAAAACTGGTGCAGTCAGAATCTGAAACAGCTGTTCTTGGTAACCAATCAGTTCTAGGTTATTTATCAAACACAGCATATGCATACCACAAATTACACACCAAAATACATTCTGCTACTCTTTCTGAGTATGACGATACCACATGTGTGAGACTTTTACACAGCGTGACCACATACAGAGGCCCAACATACAGGGAGCACCTTCAGGCATTATAGGAGCATAAATTACTTAAAATTTCCTGACTACCTCTTGCACTTTTAAAGGCCCTGGAGCACCAGGACAATGGAAATGCCCCAAAAATAACCCCAATTTTGAAAGAAAACACCCCAATGTATATTCTAGGAGGCATAATAAGTCTTTTGAACATGTCATTTTTTTTTTTGAAAATTTGGAAAGAACATGAAAACGCATTTTTTATTTTTTTTTTAACAAAGTTGTCCATTTATACAATATTTCTAACACATAGCATGTACATAGCAAAAATAACAACACAGATTCTCCTACTCCTCCTGAGTATGGCGATACCACATGTGGGAGACATTTCCACAGCCTGGCCACATACAGAGGCCCAACATGCAGGGAGCCCTGTCAGGTGTTCTAGGGGCATACATTTCAAATCTAATTTGACTACCTATTACACTTTTGGGAGGCACTGTAGTGGCATGGATACGAACTGATGTGGCATGGATGAGCATGAATGGGGACGGATGAGCCGTGGATGGGGATGACTGAGCATGGCTGAGCCATGAATGTGGATGCCTGAGCATGGATGGGATGACTGGGCATGAATGGGTATGGCTGGTTAGGGCTGTGTATGGTTGAGGATGGATGGGATGGCTTGGTAAGGCTGAGCATGGTTGGGTATTGCTGGGTATGGCTGAGTATGGATGGGGGTGGATGGGATGACTGAGCATGGATGGGTGGATGAATGCTGCTATGGGCACAGAGCAGCGCTGTGGGAACTACAGATCCCGCCCACAGAGCTGCTGCACCCGATCTCTCCCCTCTCCATTCACACTGTGCCGATCGGTACAGAGAGGGGAGAGAGAAACCGGACATGAGGCCGGTTTGTTTACAAGTGATTGCTCTGTCATTTGTCGGAGCGATCACGTGGTAAACGGCTGCGGTCAGCCGTGATCCGTGATGCGCCGGGTCCAGTCACGGATACTCCTGTGTGTGCGCCTGCGATTCTGGGAGGACATCATAGTAGGCCCTCCCTGAGTTATCGAGCCACGCTGTAGCCATCATTTGGCAATAGTGAGTTTGTTAAAGGGTTAAATCAAGGTGTGACACTTATGCAGTGTAGCCAGAATACTTCTTTTAAGATTGCATCCAATGGGGACCTCCTCAATTTTGCAAAAAACACACACACCAAAAAAATTGAAGATGCAATCCCAATCTTTGCAATATTCTCTTTAATTGAAATATTCATATACATTGCAGGTAATCTGAGATCAGCGACTGCACAGTTTCGACCATAACATGTTGCTTGATGAAGAACATTGTTATGTTCGAAACTGTGCATTCGCTTATCTCAGATTACCTGTAATGTATATGATTATTTGAAGTAAAGAGAATATTGCAAAGATCGGGATTGCATCTTCAATTTTTATACATAAAAAAACTGTCTTAAATAAAGGCAAAGCCTTTAAATGAGGCTGTTGTCTCAGATGGAATACATGTCCCTTTTAAATAGCTATAACTTTCAGGTTTGCCTGCAAAAGAGTTGATATATATTATACTTTATGAGCATTTCCTTCTTTCATTCCTTAGAAAACAATTATAATCCAATTTGTCTTGATTTTAAATATTGCCACTGAATTGAGAGTATATCTGCTAAAGTTTTATTTGATATGTTGAATGGTTGTGACTCTGGGTCACATCTTACTTCCCATTATAGTCTATTGGCTTTCCTTTCTATCATTTATCTGTCATTCCATAGAAAACAACTGTAATCCCAAATAATCTCAATTTTAGAATCTGCTACTCTACTTAAGGAACACCTGTGGGAAAGGTGAAGTTGCTATGTCTCTCAGATTTGCCTGCAAACAAGTTTATATTTTTCTTCCCATTATACTTTATGGGCATTCCCTTCTGTCATTCACCTTTGTCATTCCATAGAAAACAATAATAATCCGGCTTCATCTCAATTTTGAACATCACCACTAAACATAGAGAGTATGTCTACTAAAGATTGATCTGATATGTCCAATGGTTCTGACTCCAGGTCACATCTCACTTCCCATTATACTCTATGGCAGTGGTTCTCCTCCCCAGGACCCACTAACATGCCAGATTTTAAGTATTACCTTGGGGAGATGCATACTAGAATATTGCAATCACTGAGCAGCAAATGATATCACCTGTGATGTATTTCAGCTATCCTGCAAAACTGGCCTGTTAGTGGGCCCTGAGGACAGGAGTTGAGAAACACTGCTCTATGGGCATTCCTTTCTATTATTTATCTGTCATTCCATAGAAAACAACTGTAATCCCAAATAATCTCAGTCTTACAATCTGCTACTCTACTTGAGGAACAGCTCTGGGAAAGGTGGAATTGCTATGTCTCTCGATTCGCCTGCAAATGAGTTTAGATTTTACTTCCCATTATACTCTATGGGCATTCCATTCTGTCATATGTTGGTCATTCCATAGAAAACAATAATAATCCCACTTAATGTCAAATTTGGACATCACTACTGAACATAGAGAGTATGTCTGCTAAAGATTGATCTGATATGACCAATGGTTCTGACTCCAGCTCACATCTTGCTTCCCATTATACTCTATGGGCATTCCTTTTTATTATTTATCTGTCATTCCATAGAAAACAGCTGTAATCCCAAATAATCTCAATCTTACAATCTGCTACTCTACTTGAGGAACAGCTGTGGGAAAGGTGAAATTGCTATGTCTCTCAGATTTGCCTGCAAATGAGTTCATATTTTACTTCCCTTTATACTCTATGGGCATTCCATTCTGTCATATGTTTGTCATTCCATAGAAAACAATAATAATCCCACCTAATGTCAAATTTGGACATCACCACTGGACATAGAGAGTATGTCTGCTAAAGATTGATCTGATATGAGCAATGGTTCTGACTCCAGGTCACATCTTGCTTCCCATTATACTCTATGGGCATTCCTTTATATTATTTATCTGTCATTCCATAGAAAACAGCTGTTATCCCAAATAATCTCAATCTTACAATCTGCTACTCTACATGAGGAACAGCTCTGGGAAAGGTGGAATTGCTATGTCTCTCAATTCGCCTGCAGTTGAGTTTAGATTTTACTTCCCATTATACTCTATGGGCATTCCATTCTGTCATATGTTAGTAATTCCATAGAAAACAATAATAATCCCACTTAATGTCAAATTTGAACATCATCACTGAACATATAGAGTATGTCTGCTAAAGATTGATCTGATATGACCAATGGTTCTGACCAGGGCCGTCTTTAGCGCAGGGCAAACGGGGCACTTGCCCTGGGCCCAATCTTTGTTTTGGGGCCCACGCGCCGTGAATTGGGGCCCAGATCACAGCTTTGCAGAGCACACAGAGGACACGGGAGGATGTATTCCTCGCTAGCCAGCTGAGAGGGGGCGGGGCCGGGAGCTCCATTGACGCTCTGACCCCGCCCACGTGCAGCCTGTGTACTCGGAAAAGAGCTTCTGTAGTGAGAGCCAGTGATCGGAGTGGGAGTGTCAGTGGAGCTTCCAGCCCCGCCCCCTCTATACTGGCTGGTGAATACAGAGGTCCGGGGGCGGGGCCGGGAGCTCCAATGACACTCCCACTCCGATCACTGGCTCTCACTACAGGCGCTCTATACCCAATACACAGGCTGCACGTGGGCGGGGTCAGAGCGTCAGTGGAGCTCCCGGCCCCGCCCCTCTCAGCTGGCTAGTGCGGAATACATCCTCCCATGTCCTCTGTGCGCTCTGCAAAACTGTCATCGGGGCGACAATTCACAGGTGATGTGGGCCCCCCAACAAAGCATCAGTGGATCTCCTAGCTGCTTAGTGAGAGCAGAGAGTGGAAGCCCCGCCCACAGTCCTGAATGTATGTAGTAAGTTTGGCTGGCCAGGTATGTCCTTACAACCATAGAATGCCTGACTGTTTAAACCCTGAGCTGTGTTATTTAACTGTAAAGCCGTGCATTGCTGAAAGTTCTCTGACCATCCCCTGTATAATGTCCGCAGTCTCTGGTAATCTCCTGCAGTATGTCCGCAGTCTCTGATTGTCTCCTGCAGTATGTCCGCAGTCTCTGATTGTCTCCTGCAGTATGTCCGCAGTCTCTGATTGTCTCCTGCAGTATGTCCGCAGTCTCTGATTGTCTCCTGCAGTATGTCCGCAGTCTCTGAGTGTCTCCTGCAGTATTTCCGCAGTCTCTGGTAATCTCCTGCAGTATGTCCGCAGTCTCTGAGTGTCTCCTGCAGTATGTCCGCAGTCTCTGATTGTCTCCTGCAGTATATCCGCAGTCTCTGAATGTCTCCTGCAGTATGTCCGCAGTCTCTGATTGTCTCCTGCAGTATGTCCGCAGTCTCTGATTGTCTCCTGCAGTATGTCCGCAGTCTCTGATTGTCTCCTGCAGTATGTCCGCAGTCTCTGATTGTCACCTGTAGTATGTCCGCAGTCTCTGTCTCCTGCAGTATGTCCGCAGTCTCTGATTGTCTCCTGCAGTATGTCCGCAGTCTCTGAGTGTCTCCTGCAGTATGTCCGCAGTCTCTGAGTGTCTCCTGCAGTATGTCCGCAGTCTCTGATTGTCTCCTGCAGTATGTCCGCAGTCTCTGATTGTCTCCTGCAGTATGTCCGCAGTCTCTGATTGTCTCCTGCAGTATGTCCGCAGTCTCTGAACCTCTCCTGTAGTATGTGTATTAATGTGCCCCTTTACTTGCTCAATTATTTGGGATTGCTCCACTGCTCAGTGAGAGGTAATGATGTGCATGAACCTCTAGCAACCAATCAGCAAACAGTAGTGATCTGCCTTAATCTCTAGCAACCAATCAGTAAGTGCTAATGATGTGCTGTAACCCCTAGCAACCAATTAGTGAGTGCTAATAATGTACATTAACCTCTAGCAACCAATCGGCAAGCAGAAATTATGTGTTGTAACCTCTAGAAACTAGCCAGTGAGCAGTAAGGATAGGCTGTAACCTCTGGAAGACAATTGCAATCGCTGCGTGATCTGCTGCAGTAAACTGATTTTGAGTCTACCTGCTATTTTTTGTATGTCTCAGAATGGAGGGGGGCCCCAAGAAAATGTTTGCCCAGGGCCCAATCAAAATTAAAGACGGCCCTGGTTCTGACTCCAGGTCACATCTTGCTTCCCATTATACTCTATGGACATTCCCTTCTGTCATTCACCTTTGTTATGCCATAAAAAAACAACAATAATCCCACCTAATCTCAATATTAAACATGGCCACTGATATTTAAAAGTATTTTAAAAAAAAAAAATGATATGTCTAAAGAGTCTGTCAGAAATAGATTTTTTTTTTCAATTATTCTCTATGGGCATTCCACTTTGTTCCATTATTCTCTATGGGCATTCCATCTCCCTGTTAAAGTCTATGGGCATTCCATTCTGTCATTCCTTTTAGTATGTCCCTGCACAAGGGAGGCAGCAAAAAAGGAGACCGTAACCCTAATTCTCCTGCACAGCCACATCTCAGTGACCTATTGCACCGGTTTAAAATTCGACCAGAAATGTTTGTTTCCGACACTGACATCCGCTTCGGAGCACTCAGCGATCACCGCATCACTCCACACTACTTCTTCCCTGCATTGTCAGTCACCGCTCTTCTTAGTCCTGACCTAACCAGAAGGGCGGGAGTGCGTCCTGCCAATCAAACAAACCCGCAAGCTGATTGGTCCACTCAGCGGACAGGAAGTAGCCCAGAAACGTCAGCGTGTGATTGGGCGCGTCTGTGCATTCGGGGCTGGGGGCACTTCCGGATCTCTGGTGTCAGCTCTGCGGGAGGACAGATACAATGCCGGAGAATGGGAGCCGCTGAGAAGTTGTGACCCCGGGGGAGACAGGCGCTACAGGCGGACACAGAGGTCCCGGGAAGTCGGCAGTTCGGTAAGAGGCGGCTGTACTAGAACAGTATCCTCCCCTTCGTACTGCCATCAGCTGTACAGGGACTGAGCACTGTCTGCTGCTCTCCATCACAGGAGAAAGGCCCTCAGTCCCACCACAGCTGAGGCTTTTCATACACCTGGAGTCAGGAATGCCAGAGTTTGTAGGACAAATCCTGGGCCAGCCCCTCCCACCTGGGTCACGTGATGGGTGCTCCTTGTACTGGTGTAGGGATTGGAACATACTGCAGTTTGTCCATTCTTAACCCTCGTTCATATTGGAGCGATGTGTCAAATCGCATGACAAGTTTCACCCTATTGTCTGCAAAGGCTATGTACAAATTGATGCGACTCAGACTTTGCGGGGCCACATCGACTTGAAGAAGTAGTGTATGCACTCTGGTGATTTTGGGTGCGACTTCTAGGCATAAAGCTGCACAGATGTCTTCAAAGTCGCACTGACATGCGGTTACAATACAATTTGGTACAAGAGGAATCGGAGGGCCTTGGTTATTAGAGCTTACGTTCTAAGAGGGAGCATCATGTGATACAAAAGGTATGGGGGATGATCTGATCGAGGAAAGTAAAAACACTGTGTATTAGCAGGGTAGGCTTCTATAAAGAGAAGGGTTTTCAGGGATCTTCTAAAGATGGATAGATTTGGAGATAGCCAAACAGATTAGGGGTAGGGAGTTCCAAAGGAAGGGAGAGGCTCGGGAGAAGTCCTGGAGGTGAGCATGGACAAAATACTTTGTCTCCTCCATTGCGGTGGTGTGTGGGCACAATGAGCTAAAAAAAAGTACGTGTGCAGTACCCTTTTATCAATTCAGCGGCCAGCAATTGACCTTTGAGATGTCTGTGTGACATCTCAATAAGGTTTATTTAAAAAAAACAGTGTGATTCGCCAAGCTCAGCGCATCATCACTGTGCTGATTTCAGCCGCCCTGCTGTTGTGAACCAGTCCTAAAGAAGGGTTATAGACCCTTACAATATTTTTTTTTTTGCAATCTGTGTCCCATTGAGATTTCCCTTCACTTCCTGTCCCATAGCCAAAACAGGAAGTGAGAGGAAATGCCTCAAGTGCGGGAATCCCGATGTGTCACCAGATCAAGTGTCCTCGTTGAAAGATTTGCCCTCTCTTACTGTTTTGGGGATAACCTAAAATTTGGGATTTTTTATTCCTTTCATGTTTGAAAAATGTTACAGGACAAATGGAGAGAGTGACACCTAATATGGAAACCGACAATACAAACCTGATTTTCTCTTTCCACTCTATCCAAAACGACAAAAAAGAGTTTTACTCTGTTACACTTTAACCACTTAAGGACTGCCCCATGTACATGTACTGCAGCAGGGCGGCCCTTAAGTGCACAAAGTCGTTGGCTCTGGGGCGAGCGCTGCCGAAGCCGCGGTCCCCCTGTGATTGGACACAGCAGGTCTTGGGGCCACCCGCGATCGTTCAGAGGCGAGACAGGTGGTCTGCCTACTGTATGTAAACAAGGCAGACCTCAGTTCTCTGAGGGAGGAAAATGAAGTTCTTGTGTTTCTGCTAAGCAGAAACATGGATCTCTGTTTTCCTCCAGTGTCAGCATTCCCCCCCACAATTAGCACTCCCTAGGGAACACTTAACCCTTTGATCGCTGCATGATGTTAACCCCTTCCCTGCCAGTGTCATTTATACAGTGACAGTGCAATTTTTTTTTTAGCACTGATCACTGTATTGGTGTCACTGGTCCCCAAAAAGTGTCACTTAGTGTTAATTTGTCCACAATGTCACAGTCCCGCTAAAAAATTGCTGATCGCTGCCATTACTAGTAAAAACATTTAAAAAAATTAAAAGTCCATGAAAATATCCCATAGTTTGTGGCCGCTATAACTTTTTGCTCAAACCAAGCAATATACGCTTATTGGGATTTTTTTTACCAAAAATATGTAGCAGAATACATATTGGTCTAAATTGAAGAAAAAATTAGATTTTTTTTTTTTTTTATTGGATATGTTTTATAGCAGAAAGTAAAAAAAAAATAATGCTTTTTTTTTCAAAATTGTCGGTCTTTTTTCGGTTTGTAGTGAAAAAAAAAAAACAGATGATCAAATACCACCAAAAGAAAGCTCTATTTGTGGGGGAAAAAAAGGACATAATTTTTTTTCGGTTACAAGGTTGTTCGACCGCACAATTGTCAGTTTAAACAACGCAGTACCGTGTCGCAAAAAATGGCCTGGTCAGGAAGAAGGTAAAACCTTCCGGAGCTGAAGTGGTTAAAGTAAAACAACTTTTCTTACACAGGTTAGTCAGATTAGGTTTTAGGAGGGGATGGAGAATTTTTAAGACTAGTTTTGACCGGAATTCTACTTTAACCGCTTCAGCCTCCACACCGGTTCTAAAACTTCTCACATTTATGTAACAATCTGCATTTTTTTTTTTTTTTTTTTTTTTGCGGCAAAAATTACTTGGAACCCTTAAACCAATATACATTTTTTTAAGCAGAGGCCCTAGAGCAGTGATGGCGAACCTTGGCACCCCAGATGTTTTGGAAGTACATTTCCCATGATGCTCAACTACACTGCAGAGTGCATGCGCATCATTGGAAATGTAGTTCCAAAACATCTGGGGTGCCAAGGTTCGCTATCACTGCCCTAGAGAATAAAGCGGTAATCCCTGATGCTGTACATCTGTGTAGTTTTATGGCGGTAGTGGTGAGAGTGAAAATCTCAGCCTGGACTCCTACCAGGCCACAGCCCCAATGCGTTTCGTCCCCCCCTACCTTTTCATAATTGAGTGATTACTGATGATGTTTAAATACTCCCCCACATGCATGGGATCTCCATGACTAAGCTCCGGAGGCAGAGTGAAATCTGTTGGGGACGTGGCCTGGTAGGAGTCCAGTTGTCACTCTCAGTACCAGGGATTAGCGCCAGGACGCCGTTCCTTGCCAGTGCTCCCAGCAGCGGTTGTGGAGCTATCCACATGCACACCCCATTTCAGCAAGCCTGAGCGACACACAGCAATACCATTGGCCCTAGAGAATAAAATGGTGGGTGTTGCAATGTTGGTTTATTTATTTATTTTTTTTTCATATCGCATGGTATTTGCTGAACGCTTTTCAAATCCAAATTTTTGAGAAAAAGATACACTTTTCGATAAATTTTAGTGCACACAAACACAGTATAAAAAAAAATATTGTTTGGTAAAAGATGATGTTATGAGTAAATAGATACCGAAGCCGTCACGCTTTAAAATTGCACACGCCCGTGGAGCGGGGACAAACTATGGTAATTATATATTGGGGACACTTTAAAGGCCTTTACAGATTACCACTTTAGATTTACACTATTAGATTGTAAGCTCTTCTGAGCAGGGCCCTCTTAATCCTCTTGTATTTTACTGTATTATAACTGTATTGTCTCCCTTTTATATTGTAAAGCGCTGCGTAAACTAAAGAATTTTTGCGGTCGATCTGACGTTTGCAGTGATACCTCATGTGTGGTGCGATTTTCTATTTACGTATGCATGCAGGACGGATGCATGCATTCTCCTTTGAAAGCACCTGAGGATGTGGGCACTGCTTGTGATAGCATAAGCAGTTACAGGTACTCTTTATTGAAAAATCTATTCGACCCCCAGATCACTCCTCTGCCCTTAAAAGCATCAGATCGATCCAAGATATCAGTTTTATCCGATGCTTTCACAGGTCGATAAAGGCCTGTTTACATTGGATGAAACGGACGGTGACAAAATACTCATAACTTCCGGTTTCTTAGACCGTAGAGATGATTGGGGACATTCCAGTCCTCAGGCATCTCTGTGGTCAGACGGGACAGGAGGGGGGCCCCCCTTGCCCCCCCTGTAATAGCAATCCAACTGCTAATTAGCCACTAGGATTGCTTTTACATTAAAGCCCATCGTCAGCTGAAAAAATGATACCAGGATGATGCCTGTAGCTGCAGGCATTATCCTGGTATAACCCCTTCAGCCCTGGTTCACACAGACTGTGGGAATGAAATTGTACGAGTTCAGCCTAACTCGCACGATTTCATTTCCGCGTGTCAGTCCCAATTTCGGGTGCGATTTCAGATACATCTGTGCAGGTTCCTGCACAGATGTCAATGGAAATTGCACCCCAAAGTCGCCAAAAGTAGTACAGAAACTACTTTTAGGAACTGGTGAGGCATCCCACCAATTTGGACGGTGCTGCCGATTTGGCTTGTGATTTGACATGAGAAGAAGATGATAGCGAATATTAATTCGCTATTGTCACAAGTGGCTGGGTTTGGGGTGCAATGCTCTGTGCCCCAAGCCCAACCTTTTTCAAGCCAATTAGAGCTTCAGGCTCTAATCATGTGGCTTGAAGAAAAAAACAAAACCCATACAAAGGTATGAGTCCGGCACCCTGCAGGGGGGTGGCGCCCCTAATGGACTGTCCCCTTCTGGTAAGACCCCTTTCACATGAAGCGGACTCTGTCAAGCAGATCCGCTTGCTCAGCAGGGGATCTGTCTGCTGATCCCCGCTGAGCAGGCCCACACCGACAGCTGCCCGCAGGGACATATTCTACATTGTAGGCTGTTATGAATCAGTGATGTGATGGTTGCATTCCTTTTATTTTTTAGGCTTTTTTTTTTTTTTTTTTTTTTTTTTTAATTTTATTTTCACCTGGTGGTCTGACCACAGTAACACATTTCCTGTTTTAAGTTGTATCCACTCTGGATGAAGTAGTAAAGCAAACACCATTGGATAGCAGTATTTGAATCTGGGGGGAGGTAGTGTTAGACTGGCAGCTTTTAAAAGATGTGACTACCAAATTAAAGAGAAGTAAAGTCCCCCCACCCCCCACCCCCATATTTAAATTTTCCTAGGTGGATGTAGCATTGGTTCCTCTGCACTGAGAACCGAGCGATTGAACACCACAGATTGCTCGCTTCTGACAGCTCCCCGAGCAGAGAGCTGCAAACAGTCAGTCACTGGAGCGCGGAGCTGTGGAGGGGGCTCCCGGCTCAGTCTCTCAGCGGCTCGCTGAGAGGCTGGGCCGGGTGTTGGTCCAGGCACCTGGCGGATCCAGACTCCATTGTCGTGATGACACGGTGCCTGGACCGACTTCTGTGACGTCAGCAGAGAGCGGACTTCAGCCCGCTCTCTGCTGAAAATGAGTCACAGGAGTGCAGAACAAACTGCACTTCTGTGATCCACAGGAGAAGTACAGCCAAACAAGTTTTGGTTGTACTTCTTTTAACCCTTTCACTGCCAGGTCCGTACGTCGTGCTGCTTGGGGGGTCCAGATGTGTCTCCCCGTCAGTCAGATCTCCCCTCCAAATGCCCCCGCACCCCCGATCCATGGCTGCTTCGAGTGGCATCTCTCCTTCCTTCCCACCGCCTGCAGCTTCTCCCTGAACAGATCTCATATGATCTGTCATGCTGGGGATCGGGGGGGGGGGGGGGGCAGGGGGCGCGGGTGATGTGGGGGCTTAGTAAACATGTGTTTACTAAACTCCCCCCTGTAGAAGAGAGGTCACATGCAGTGATCACTGCTATGTGCCCACTGACACCTGATATATTGTTTACACTGTATCAGACTCATTTTCTGAATGAATGGAATCTCTATACATATTTTTCATTCGTTCAAGTAAAGTGATACAGAGAAAAGGACTATCTTCAGTTCCTTACAAAAAAAGCTAAAAATAAAAAATGAAAGTAATAAATTAAAAAAAAAAAAAAAAACCCCAAACATAGTAAGACCCCCCAGGTCAGCCCGCACTCACCCCCCCACAGTGACGGTCCCCCCCTCCCCCGCATTCACCCCTCCACGGATACCTCAGCTTCTCCTCCCGGCCAACCCGATCCTTCCTGATTTGCCAGGAGGAGAAGACGATAGCGAATATTAATTCGCTATTGTCACAAGTGGGTGGGTTCGGGGTGCAATGCTCTGTGCCCCGAGCCCAACCTTTTCCAAGCCAATTAGAGCCTCAGGCTCTAATCATGTGGCTTGAAGAAAGAAACAAAACTCATACAAACGTATGAGTCCGGCACTCTGCAGGGGGGCGGCGCCCCTAATGGACTGGCCACTCCTGGTAAGACCCCTTACATATGGAGTGGACTCTGTCAAGTAGATCCGCCTGCTCAGCAGGGGATCTGTCTGCTGATCCCCGCTGAGCAGGCAGATGACAGGTCCGTGTCTGCTCCGCTAATGCAGAGTGGACACGGACACAGCTCTCTATTGTCTATGGGATGGTCGGATGGAAACGGACCGCCTGTCCAGTTCCATCGGATACCATCCGATCTGCTAGATGGATGGGGAATGGAATCCCCATCCGTTTGTTTTTTATGGGACTGGATTGGATGCAGGCGGGTATAAACGGACACATGTCCATTTACATCAGCCTCTCCATACAGAACAATGGGTGGTCTAATTGAGCCTGACTGAAAATCCGATCAATTTGCTTGTGTGAAAGTGGCCTAAGGCCTTAGTCACACAGGGCATACACAACGTACCTTTACAGGGATGCACAGGTGTTCCGTGCATCTCTGTGCAGGCAGTCCCATTGATGTCATTTAGGATGTAGCACCTGCACGAACAGAGCCGTGGCTCCCAATTTTACATCCATGTAGGTCTGTATGCATGTCCCTGAGCTCACACTGTCTGCGTTCGGGGTCATGTCAGATTGGGACCAGCAGCTATGCCTGTGCAGCCGTTGCATCCCAATTGACATAAATTGGACTGCCTGTACGGGGAACACGGAACACCTGTGCATCCCTGTGCGGGTAAACATGGGCCTACACTTTAGTATGCCATATGTCAACAATGCTTTAGTACTAATTTAGCAGGAATTTTGTAAGTTATGTTGTGTTTATGTGCAATATTCATGATTTTAGTGTATTAGTGTAAATAGCGATATGATAAACATTTGCGAAATTATTGCGGGGCCCAAAAAATAAGTAGCACTTTCCCCCCTCACCTTCCAGGACAGCTACTTGAGAGATGATCGGCTCCGCCCTCTACAGGAAACACAAATCAGATAGGATTTAAAAGGCCCCTCCCTTTCCTCTGACCCTCAGTTGTTTTGTGTTTCCAGTGCCTCCAGGAGCACCGACACGTTTGTTCTTTTCTTATGGTCTGGTAACTGTGGTTGGTGGACCCCCCTTCTCTGGTTTCATCCATGACTAGTTGTGGCCAAGTCCTGGATGATGGTCTGTACCAGAAGGGTTTCCTATTTCTAAGGGTTACTTGCCTTTGTAAAATGGTGGCAACTCCCTTCCTTTCCCCAGCGCTGCTGTGTGGAACTGTGTCGTCCTAATTGCTTCATTCCGGTGTACCAAGATGGCGTCAGGAGGGCTTCCGGTGATGCAACAAGATGGCGCCGGAACCGGAAGTCACATGACGCACTTCCGGACGCCGAGTTTTTATAAGGAGCATGGTGTGGAGACACTGAGGACATGCTGCAGGGGAATGGCCTGCTAAAAACGCCATTCTAGTCGCAGTTTTTGTGGTACTGCAGCAGTCTTCTCTGCGACCATTCTCCGCTTGCTTCATGGAGCCTAAGGACAGGCCTGAGGATGGAACGTCCGCTCGTATTGAACCAGCGGCAGCATCTGGGTCCCATACTGCCCCCAAGGTAAGCCCTGGTCTGTGGATAGCTACAGCAAGGGACTTCTTTTGTATGGATCCTTTTTATTCATGGCCCTTGTTTCTGTTCTCTTCTAGGCCAAACCGGTGAAGAAGAAATGTGGGAACTGTAGAGCCAGGCTCTCTGATAGTTATAAAAAGCTATTTTGTGAGGATTGTATCCCACCCAGAGCTAGTTCAGAGTCTTCCTCCTTTAGGGAGTTAATGACTTCTATGAGGGAAGTAGTGGATTCTTTTCGGTCACTGAATGATAGGGTTACTAGTTTAGGCCTTCCCTCTTCTAGACCCATAGCTCAAGATCCTTCAACCTCTGCCAAGTCCATTCCCTTATTAGTATCTCAGACTATTAGTTCACGCAATACCTCTGATCTGGAGGAGGGTGAGAGTTCAGTCTCTTCATCTGATGAAAAGTCTGCATCAGAGGAAGATACAGGTAGCTCATCGAAGTATCTCTTTCCACTTGAGGATATTGATGAACTATTAAAAGCAATTTATACCTCAGAGCAGATTGAGATGCCACAGCATGCTCAATCTGTACAGGATAAAATGTATAGGGGCCTTCAGGGACGGAAATCTAGAACCCTTTCGGTACATCAGTCTCTTAGAGACATGATTCTATCTGAATGGAAAGAACCTGAAAAAAGGTTGTTCCAATCCAGAGGACCCAAAAAGATTTCCTTTTCAGCCTGACTTTGAGGCGGTTTTCTTTAAGTGTCCTAGATTAGATGCCCCTATGTCGCAGGTGTCCAAAAGATCAGATCTTTCTTTTGAGGATTCTGGGGTCCTTAAGGGTCAAATGGATAGGAAGGCCGACTCCATTGCTGCATAGGGCCTGGGATGCTTCAGCTTTTTCTTTAGGCCCAGCGGTAGCATCTACCTGTGTGGCTAGAAATCTAGACGTATGGGTTCAGCGTCTAGATGATCTTCTGGCATCTGACACCCCCAAGGAAGAGATTAGAGAATCCCTCCCACTCATTGCCAAGTCAGTCGCCTTCTTAGCTGATGCAGCAGCAGATTCAGTGAAATCCGCGGCTAGGGCTTCTGCTCATTAATTCAGCTAGGCAAGCTATCTGGTTTAAATCTTGGGAAGGTGACCTTATCTCCAAAAATAAGCTCTGTGGCATTCCTTTCGAAGGCAAACTGTTGTTTGGTTCTTCCTTAGAAGTCTTATCTCGTTCCTCTGAGAAAGGTAGACGATTCCCTTCTTCCCAAAGGAATAAACCCCAGAATAAGAGGCCTTTTCGTGGCTTCCAAAACAAGGCTAATTTTAAAGCCAACAGGCTAAAAAGAAATGGTCCTTTAACAAAGACAAACTCAAAGGAGGAACTCCCTTTGCTCCTTCAGCCCCTTCCAAGAATACCCAGTGACGCCAGGTTAGGGGTAGGGGGAAGATTGTGCCATTTCATCAAGGAATGGACAGAGATTTCCACCAATTCCTTCATCCTTCAAACTCTGGTAAAGGGTTACAGATTGGAGTTCAAAAATCCCCCCCCCCCCCCCCCGAGGTTTTTTTCTTACCCACCTGCCGAGAGACCAAGAGAGACGGCAAGCCATGTTAAATTTGATCTCTGTGTGGGAAACAGAGGGAGTTATTCTCCTGTCCCAGAAGATCAGAAGTTCCGGGGATTTTATTCTCACGTCTTTCTGGTCAAGAAAGCTTCTGGCGGCTTTCGTATGGTCATAAATTTAAGCGTCCTGAACCAATACATAGTTTACAGACGTTTCCATATGGAGAACATTTATTCAGTAAGAAATCTGTTACCAGAGGTCTTCATGGTGACCCTGGACCTTCAGGACGCTTATCTTCATGTACCAATCTGCCAGAGCCACCGAGGGTTCCTCAGGTTTGCAGTGCTCGTGGGAAACGAGCCGTCTCATTGGCAGTTCATTGCCCTTTCTTTTGGTCTCTCGGCAGCACCGAGGATTTTCACAAAAATCATGGCTGAAGTCATGGCCTGTTTTCGAATTCAAGGTGTATCAATTGTTCCATATCTAGACGATTTTTTAAAAATTTTTCTCAGGGCAAGGAGTCCCTTATTAAAAAACCTACAGTTGCTTTTGCGGACCTTTCAAAAATTAGGGTGGAAGGTCAACCAACAGAAGTCTTGCCTAGTACCCTCACAGAGCATACTTTTTCTGGGTTATCTAATAGACTCTGATGCCCTAAAGATTTTTCTTCCCGAAGAGAAAATTGTGAAAATTCTTCTTTCTGTGCAGACCTTCAAACTGCTCCCTCAGACCTCCCTTCGGCGAATCATGCAGTTGCTGGGCCTAATGACTGCAGCCATTCCAGGAGTGACTTGGGCTCAATTGCATTCCAGACCCCTTCAGGCTTTTCTTTTGCTCCATTGGGATCGTAGGAAAAATTCTCTGGATCAGCTGGTAAAACTACCAGAAGGGAATTTTCTAGATCTCGCCTGGTGGGAGCAGCGAGAACATCTGCAGAGGGGAAGGATTGGGCACAACATTGCCCAATCAAGATTACCACAGACGCCAGTCTGTGGGGTTGGGGTGCTTACTCACAGGGTTGGCAGGCTCAAGGAGCCTGGTTGCCAGAGGAAGCAGGTCGCTCCTCGAATTTCAGAGAACTTCTGGCTGTGAGGAAAGCACTTATGTCTCTGGGAGAGAGGGTCTATTCAAAGGACCTTTTAATATTTTCAGACAATGCCACAACAGTGGCGTACTTGAACTAGCAAGGGGGCACTCGCTCGGAATCACTTCTGTCATTAACACAGCAGATTCTGTCCTGGGCAGAGATCTATGTCTCTTCAGTAAGGGCAGTTCACATCAAGGGGTCAGAAAATGTGCTGGCGGACTTTCTGAGCAGAGTGAGCATCAGTTCCAGTGGTTGGGAACTACATCAAGGCACGTTCCAGGAGGTGGTGCTAAGATGGGGTCTCCCCACAGTGGAATATTTTTGCCTCCAGTCTCAACTAGAAACTACCGGCGTTCTTCTCTCTGGAGAGAGAAACAGAGTCCTTGGGGACGGATGCACTGTCCTTCCCTTGGGACTTCAGCCTGGCCTATGCCTTCCCTCCTTTTCCCCTCCAATGTCCTTCACACAATACTATGCCTTTAGTGGACACACCATTTAAATTAAAAACAAAAATCTGTTGATCCTTTTCAACAAAACTAAGACCACCCTCAATCGGTGTCTTTCCAATGAAACACATGTACTCACCATGCAGCACACTCAAACCCTGGTTAGATAGAGAGCAATGAAGCTTGGTGAGCCCAAAAGAAACAAAAACAAAACAAAAAAAAAATTTTTTTCCCGCTCTGTACTTCCTCCCCATTACATTTAATCCGGATTATAATGGTACATCCAAAGTACTTTTTTCAAGTATAATTACGGGATATTAAGCAAAACAAAATATGTGGTGTATCCTCCCTCCTTTTTAGAGTTCATCTAATACCCACTAATAAAACAACCAATTACCTATATTTTTCCCTAGATAAAATTGTTCTGACCTCCAATTTCCGGGAAAAACTGACTCAGTTTAAATTCCCCCCCAATAACCTTAATCTGCCTTACACAAATCTCGGTATTATATTAAATACTTTCAGTCTTGTAATCTACTTCAGTGGTCGCCATCTGTTACCCTGAAAAATCTATATTTAAGATTTTTCATATCTCATAGATATGAGGTGGGTTAAATAAGAGTTCTTTTTGACGAAGAGTGAAAGCTTAAAATATAATAACATTTATTAGGAAGCAGTTGGAAGTCTAGCTAATACACAATCATCTGTCTATCGCCTTACACCAAGGAAGAAAATATTAGGTTGAAATAAAGTATTTACATTAAGGAATACAGGGTATATTCCTCAATACAGTAATCTACACACATATTTAGTTACAAGTAAAAGGGCATTCCTTTCCCATAATTACCCATCCTTACCAAAGCTCCTTTCAGCTTGCTGGTCATCAGAGAGAGAGAGCCTAGCTCCCCCTTGGCTCTGAGTATATCAAACCAAGCTGATGTCTCATTGGTTGGCCTAGCTTGGATCATGATTGGAGGGCTTACTCCATAAGTCGGCCCCCTTTCATGCAAATCCTTGTGACTATGTTGGCCAAGTGTGTCAATTGTATTTCCCCAGGAAGTTAGGTCCATTGTATATCCCAGCATGGCACCCTTTCAAAGGAGTAGGTATAGAACAATGGAATTGGCTCTCCCTTGTTTGCATATACAAGCCTTGGCCCACATTGTCAGCTCTTAGCAAAAACTTAAATGAAACCCTTTTTGAAATATATTCATTATTACAATATTTTACAGTTATTAATGGAGATTTCACACAAACTTATAAGGCAACAGTGCTGGCGGACTTTCTGAGCAGAGTGAGCATCAGTTCCAGTGGTTGGGAACTACATCAAGGCACGTTCCAGGAGGTGGTGCTAAGATGGGGTCTCCCCACAGTGGAATATTTTTGCCTCCAGTCTCAACTAGAAACTACCGGCGTTCTTCTCTCTGGAGAGAGAAACAGAGTCCTTGGGGACGGATGCACTGTCCTTCCCTTGGGACTTCAGCCTGGCCTATGCCTTCCCTCCTTTTCCCCTCTTTCCCCTAGTGGTTCGGAAAATTATTCAGGACAGAGCTGAAGTCGTTCTGATTGCCCCCTGGTGGCCCAGGAGGAGTTGGTTCTCCTCTCTGAAGGCCCTATCTGTGTATCCTCCCTGGGCCCTTCCAGTTCGAAAGGATCTACTCCATCAGGGACCGGTATTGCATCCAATCCCTCAGACCTTCCAATTGATGGCCTGGAGGCTGATCGGCGCATCCTACAGTTAAATGGATGTTCAGAGAGGGTTATTCATACTGTCCTGAACAGCTGTAAATTGGTCACAAGAAGAATCTATGGGAAAGTTTGGAAAACTTTTATTTCCTGGCAAAGGAAATCTGGTTTAGATTCTTTTTCCACTCCCTGCATTTTAGATTTTCTGCAGGAGGGAGTGAAAAAGGGGCTCTCTGTCAACACCCTTAGGGTTCGGGTTGCTGCCCTATCTTTATTTTCAGAGAGAAGACTAGCGGTAGATCCCTTAGTCAGGAGGTTCCTTTTAGTCAGGTCTAGGCATACTCCCAGGATCCTCAAACATGTTCCTCCCTGGGATCTGTCGTTGGTATTAAATGCACTAACAAGGGCTCCTTTTGAGCCTTTGCATGAGGCTTCCCTGAAAATGATTTCTTTGAAATTGTCTTTCCTTTTGGCTATTACGTCAGGGCGAAGGATTTCTGATCTAGAGTCTCTTTCCTGTAAAGATCCCTTCCTGAGGTTTTAGAGGACAGGGTGGTGATTAAACCCGATCCACTCTATTTACCCAAAGTTTCTTCCAACTTTCATAGGTCCCAGGAGGTAGTCCTCCCTAGTTTCTGCACCTCTCCCAAAAATGCGGAAGAAGAAAGGTTTGGACTTTTAGACATTAAGAGGTGTCTTCTACTTTATCTAGAAAAGACCAGTGGGTTTAGGAGTTTCTCCCAACTGTTAGTTTTATTCAGTGGCCCCAAGAAGGGCTCCAAAGCATCTAAAAGTTCTATTGCTAGGTGGATTAGGGGAGCTATCTGTGAGGCATATAAAGCGTCAGGTCGCACCCCTCCTCCTAGAATTAGGACCCATTCAACGAGATCCATGGCCACATCATGGGCAGAAAGAGCGGGAGCTTCATGGGAAGATATCTCTAAAGCTGCCGTCTGGTCCTCCTCTCATCCATTTGTCAAGCATTATAGAGTTACGATGCTTTCCAGCCAGGACCTTTCCTTTGGTAGGAAAGTGCTTCAGGCTGTCGTCCCTCCCTAAGGTATAATATCTTGCTTATCCTCTCAAGTAGCTGTCCTGGAAGGTGAGGGGGGAAAACCCCCGTTAGACTTACCGGTAACGGTATTTCCAGGAACCTTCCAGGACAGCGTCTATATTCCCACCCTATTCTATTTTTTTCACCGGTCAACCATGTTTTCCTGATGGTGGTATGTTTTATTTTTTCTATTTTTTTCCTCTGCCGAGTGCACCTTCGGTGGAGGTTACTTGATCTTCTAAACAACTGAGGGTCAGAGGAAAGGGAGGGGCCTTTTAAATCCTATCTGATTTGTGTTTCCTGTAGAGGGCGGAGCCGATCATCTCTCAAGTAGCTGTCCTGGAAGGTTCCTGGAAATACCGTTACCGGTAAGTCTAACGGGGGTTTTTTTTTTTATTCTACTGGCTATGTGCTTTTAGAAAATGTTTAGTTTGAGGGGTCTTTTCAAATTCTGAAAGTTGTAGGTGAAAAATGAAACTCCAGACATTTTTGGGTACGTTCGATTTTCACCATTTTGCAAAAAGATGCAATGTAAAAATTAAAACCTTATTTATTAACGCCATACAGGTTAATCTTTTATATTTAGTAGGAATTTAGCAGGAATTTTGTAAAATTAGCTGTGTTTTTATCTGCTGCTAATGGTTTTAGTGTATTTTTTTGTAAATATATTGGTTTGATAAACATTTGCGCAACCCATGGGGTCTAGAAAATCAATAGCACCTTCTTTTTATTCTAGAGGTCATATGCTTTTATAAAATATATGTTTTTTGGGGGTCTTTCACAAATTCTGAAAGCTGTAAGGGAAAAATGAAAACCTTCACATTCTTTGAGAAATTTGGATATTTACACTTTTGCGTCTGTTCAATTTTCACCATTTCGCAAAAAGGCACAACTTTAAGTTACAAATATATTTTAATTATTAACTCAGTACAGGTTAAGCTTTTATATTTAGTAGGAATTTTGTAAAATGTGCTGTGTTTTTATCTGCTAATAATGGTCTTAATGTATTTTTTGCAAATACATTAGTTTGATAAACATTTGTGCAAACACTGCGGGGTCTAAAAAAAAAAAAAAAAAAAAATCAGTAGCACCTTCTTTTTATTCTACTGATCATGTGCTTTCAGAAAATATATGGTTTGGGGGGGTCTTTCACAAATTCTGAAAGCTATAAGTGAAAAATAAAAAAGCAAAGGAAAAATTGCAAAAATGGTTTGGCCACCTGAGTGTACAAAATGGAGCACAGGGCCTGGCAGCGACACTTTTTAAGCGGTTATAGCAACAGTTTTTTGGGGTTTTTTTTTGTCCTTTTGTGATAAACATTTTACAGTAAATGAATAAAAGCTGATCATTGTAGGCACTAAAGTTCCGCTGTGATACCCTGTGAGCAGGCAGGCATTTTATCGCAATAGAGAAATGCAAGGCCTCTTCTGCAATAAAACATACTTACCTTCCTGCTCATAGTGATCCCTGGATTGTAAACTGAGCTGTGCAAGCGCAACCGTCAAATGCAGCCTTTCTCAACCTTTTCAACACAGAGGAACCCTTGAAATAACTTTCCGGGCTCAAGGAACCCCTTGCTAAAAATTACTATAACTTCAATTCATAATATTTTAGTGTGAAGGTCAGTAGGAAGAATCCTTACACTTGTGGACGTTGAGAATTACCCCTAACCGCTTGCCGACCGCTGCCTATACATTTACGTCGACAATGGCACGGACAGGCAAATGGGCATACAAGTACATCCCTTTAAATTTGCCGCCGTGCCATTGTGTGCGCACCCGCAGCAAGCTCCGTGAATGTGATCGCGGGTCCTGCGGACTCTATGTCCGCAGGGAAACCCACAATTGTTTCATGGAGAGGAAGAATGGGGCAGTGCTGATGTAAACAAGCATTTCCCCGTTCTGCCTAGTGACAGGACACTGATCACAGCTCCCTGTAATCGGGAGTGGTGATCAGTGTCGTGTTACATATAGCCACACCCCCCCACAGTTAGAATCACTCCCTAGGACACACTTAACTCCTACAGCGCTACCTAGCGTTAACCCCTTCACTGCCAGTCACATTTACACAGTAATCAATGCATTTTTAATCGCACTGATCGCTGTATAAATGTGAATGGTCCCAAAATCACGCCAAAAGTGTCCGATCTGTCTGCCATAATGTCGCAGTCATGTTAAAAATCTTTTACCAAAAATATGTAGAAGAATACATATCAGCCTAAAGCGAGGGAAAAAAATTTTGTTTATATATATTTTTGGGGGATATTTATTAAAGCAAAAAGTAAAAATGTATGTTTTTTTTTTTTTTTTTTTTCAAAATCGTTGCTATTTTTTTGTTTATAGCGCAAAAAACAAAAACCGCAGAGGTGATCAAATACCACCAAAAGAAAGCTCTATTTGTGGGGAAAAGGACGTCAATTTTGTTTGGGAGCCACGTCGCACGGCCGCGCAATTGTCAGTTAAAGCAACGCAGTGGCGAATAGCAAAAAGTGCTCTGGTCTTTGGCCAGCCAAATGGCCTGGGGCTGAAGTGGTTAAAGATAGCTAAAAAGATCATTTGGTTCTGGTGGGTATCTGAGAGGCAAAAATTGCCCGAGAAACCCCACGGTTCCATGGAACCCTGTTTGAGAAACCCTGGTCTAAAGCCTGCCATACACATTAGTCTGTTCAATCTCCTGTAGATTTAGTGCAAGGGCCTGCCTGACTGAATACAAACTGATTTAACTGTTTTGGTAAATCTAATCTTGATTGTATGGTCAGATTGCAATGTGTATGGTGACCTTAAAGCAGAGCCTAACTTAAGGTTAATTTATTAAAGGCAAATAGACTGAGCAGTTTGTAAGTTGCAGCTCTCGGCTAGTAGTTTTAATGAACTGCTATGGCGCTTTTGAGTGCTTTGGTAGTTCATTCTCTCTTCCTTTCAGTGTGTATCTGCCTGGCGGTACGAGCAAACAGATAAAAAGACAAGTCTGCAGGAGTCCTGCATGGCAAGCTTCAAGTAAAAAAAAAAATAAAAAATAAAAAAACCCATACATGCACTTTTTTTTTTCCTGCAAAAGATGTGCATTTTATTTATTTATTTATTTTTTTAAGAAGGAAAAACTTGTCCTTTAAGCACTTTGCAGTTACGCATATTTTCCCCAGAGCTTAGTGAATGTGATGAAGCTCTGAGGATTACCATCATTCAGTCATATGCAAGCAAAAATGCAGTTTTGCCAAATTATCTTCCAGGACAGCTATTTCAGAGATGAATAACTCCATCTTCAACAGGAAACACAAAAAAGGATTTAAAATCCCTTCCCTCCCCTTCATCCTCAGCTACTTTGTGTTTCGTTTCTGTCTTTGTCTTTGGAGCATTTCATTTGGCAGCAGTCTCCCTGTGCAGAGCATGGTGGAGAAGCATGTGAGCAGCTGCTCTGCCTCTGTGGCGCCATCTTGGGAACTGTCCGGCCACGAGCCGCTGAAAAATTCTGTGACCCGGCGGGGCGTCGGCAGCTTGTTCTTCTTTCAGGACATCCTTGCTAGGTCTCTGGGCTGAGAGGTGGAGGATGACGCTGTTGGCGGCGGCTGCAACTACTAGTGTTCAGTGCTCTTCCTCTTGTGCGAGCGAATAGCGAGGATTAGGTGGCCATGTCGGTTCGCTGCCAGGCTCTGTCCAATTTAGCACTATTTTTAAAACCCTTCCCAGACCCATTGGCATCCACAACTTTCTTTCTGAGGACCTTCGAGAGCTCGGTTGATCTTTGATATTGACATGTGTGGTCACCATGACAATAGAACAGCAGACCCTGGATAACTGAGGTTTAACCACTTCAATACATGGCACCCCCCCTTCTTGCCCAGGAAAATTTTCAGCTTGCACAAATAGAGCTTTCTTTTGGTGGTATTTGTTCACCACTTGGGTCTTTTTTAAACTTTTTGATAAACAAACTAAAAAAGACAAACATTTTTGAAAAAAAAAAAAGTTTTTCTTTGTTTCTGTTCTAAAATGTTGTTTTCTCCTTCACTGACGGGCACTGATGAGGTGGCACTGATATGTAGAATTGATGGGCACTGATATGCAGCACTAATGGACGCTAATAGATGGCACTGATGGGCAGCACTGGTGATGAGGTGGTGACAGGTTTTACTGATGGTCAATGATTGGCACTCTAATGGGACCCTGACAGGTGTTTTCTGATGGCGCACATCTGATGGGGCTGTACTGATAATTAGTGTGCTAATTATCGGCACAGACCCTCCCCCTGACAGGGTGAGTTGCCGATCGGGTTTCCCTGTCAGCGCCAACTGAGGAAAGCTGTTTACTGGCACTTCCTGGTTCACACTATGATTGGTCACAGCTGATCATGTGGTAAGGAGCCTCCGTCAGAGGCTCCTTACTACGATCGGAGATGTAGTGTGTCAGAGTGACACACAGCACCACTGATCGCTGCGCCTGCATGATATCCTGCTGGACGTAATGACGCCCAGTCAGGATAACCGAACCACCGCCTGGCCGCCATTCTGCTATAGGACAGACAGGAAGTGGTTAGATAAGACAGGTTCCACCTTCAAAGGGGTTGTACTCAATGCACCTTATCTGGAACAACGGATTCCAACAATTCCACCCAAAAATGGAACCTCCGCTTTAAGTGATGGTGACCTCTGACATGCCACATTTGGCATGTCATTTTTTTGGGGGTGGGAGGGGAGCGGATACCCTCTTTAGAGGCATCCAGCTCCCACTTCCTCCTGGGGCTCTGCGGCGCTGGAAGGAAGTTCACCTCCCTCTTTGCAATCTTCTGGTACACTTCACAGGTCCCAGAAGATTGCCCGGCCATTCACAGCACACAGCGCGGCTCGTGCATGCGCAGTGCGTGCCCGGCTGTGAAGCCACAGCCGGGCATTCACAGTTACAATGCCGGCGCAGCAGCACACTTTTTGTAGCTGCTCACTTTTAAATGGGTGGAACTCCGCTTTAATGGATTTGAAGTGGTGGTAAGTGTGGGGTCTACTTACTTTGTCCTTGTGAGAAATCTGCATTTTCATTCATTTACATTATAATAAATGAATACGCTATGTTGCTTTTATGTGTCATTTGTTCAAGCATATCACCTCTGTTTATGGGCACTCTTTGAATTAAGATCTAATGTTTGCCTGTCAGATATGTGGAAAAAGTCAACAAATGTAATGGCGTGTACTTGTTGTTCACATGACTGTAACTACACTTACCCCTATGATCCAAATCTACTGTCCAGATGTGTTTCGCTTTTCAGACTTGCTATCTTCTACATTTGTCTGAGTGTTCGATAATTTAACGCAGATCTCTTTGTGACGCTTGTTCTCTTGTACGTGATATGCTGACAAATTTTAATACTTCTATTTTATCATCTTTTGCCTTTAGACAGGATCTGTGCAAGTGAAATGACTGAATACAAGCTTGTTGTGGTAGGTGCTGGAGGCGTGGGCAAGAGCGCTCTGACCATCCAGCTCATACAGAACCACTTTGTTGATGAGTATGATCCTACTATTGAGGTGAGCAGAACACTGTTATTTGTTATGATGGCTTTTCAAGAGTAGCCTAATAAAAACCTATAGTGCTTCACTGCATCTTTTTAATAAAAATGCATTTCATGACCTACACAGCAATAACATTGTAAGCTTGAAATCAGATGGTTTGATTTGAGCTTAGGAGCCCACATAAACCCACCTGATTCTAAGCTTGCAATATATTCATTAAGGTGAAAAACCTTCGGTCGTGCTGCAGCCCCCCAGTGCCCCTGTTCTACTCACCTGAACCCAGTCTTTCTCCCCGGGGACGAGCACACCAGCTCTAGCTGGTGTCTCGTGTCCTGATTGGATAGATTGATAGCAGCGCATTGTCTCCCACTGCTGTCAATCAACTCCAATGACGCGGTGGGCGGGGCCGAGTTCTGCTGTCTGTGTCAATAGATGCAGAAGCAGGACTCGGGAAAACGCCCGCACGGATGTCCCAAAGAAGAACGCTTCCCCGACAGGGCCCTCGAAAAGGAGGAGCTACTTGTGCCGATGTGGGGGCCCCAGAAGAGGAGGATCAGGGCTACTCTGTGCAAAACCAACTGCACAGTGACGGTAAATATGTCATGTTTGTTATTAAAAAAAAAAAAAAAAAAAAGGTTTAGTAACCCTTTAATTTCTTAACCACTACCCACCCAACAACGTCATATGATGTAGTTGACTTTGAGTGGGGATATCTGAATGATGCCTGCAGCTACAGGCATCATTCAGATATCATCTTTTAGAGCCGGCGATTCCCTGCACCGTAACAACAATCATAGCGGCTTGATCATTCTTACAGGCAATGGGAGGGGACGTCCCTCCCCCTTCCGCCGCCCTCCGGTGCTTCTCCCGGCTCGCCCGTATGATCGGCCAGAGGGAGAAGGAATCGGTCCATTCTGGAAGTTTACCCCGGACGGCTATATGATCTTTTGGGAAAAAATGCCGCCGCCTCAGTTGGGAAGCCAGGATCCCCTTCTTCTCTTTTTTTTTTTTTTTCAGGCTTCCCAGCCTAGAGGCAATATATGGAGACTTATTGACCTCAGATCTCGCTGTAAAGAGGACCTGTGATGCACTATTCCTATTACAAGGGATGTTTACATTCCTTGCAATAGGAGTAAAAGTGATAAAGTGTCCAAAATAGAAAAATAAAAGTAAAATAAACAATAAAAAAAAAAAAACATTTTAAGCGCTGGCCTGCTTGTGCGCAGAAGTGAACGCATACGTGGATCGCACCCACATATGTAAACGCTGTTTAAACCACACGTGAGGTATCGCCGTGAACATTAGAGTGAGAGCAATAATTTAGAGCTAGACCTTCTCTAACTCTAAACAGGTAACCTGTAAAACATTTTAAAGCATTGTCCTATGAGGATTTTTAAGTACCGAAGTTTGGCTCCATTCCACGAGTGTGCGCAATTTCAAAGTGTGACATAATGGGTATCTTGGGCTAACTTTACTGGTTTTTTTTTTTTTTTGTTTGTTTTTTTTTTTTTTCATGAAACCGGTTTGTCCAAAAAAAAAAAAAAGAAACATGCTTAAAAAATGACTGCACACATATCGTGCGAGATAAAAAGTTGCAATGACCACTATTTTATTTCCTAGGGTCTCTGCTAAAAATCATATATAATGTTTGGGGGTTCTGAGTAATTTTCTAGCAAAAAAAGTATTATTTTTACATGTAGGAGTGAAGTGTCAGAATTGGCCTGAGCAGCAAGTGGTTAAAGTGGTTGTAAACTCACCCAGCTAACTTTTCCCCATTTAAATCAGTAATAAGCACTTTACAAATTGCTGTGTATGAGTCCATTCTAACCTGCTTCGTTTGCTTGTAATCTGCCCTTTTCATTTTCATGATGTCACTGGCGTATGCGTATATTTCGCCCGATTCACGGGACGTTCATTGTGCTGTCAGTCCATTCATATGTGTGCATCTCCTCTCTACGGCACAGCTCCGAGATCCCGTAAGGGTTCAGTGCCATTCACAAGTTCCTGAAACACCCCATGTGACTTGCAACGTCACAGGGTGTGTAAACATTAGCACTTTGCATGGCGCACAGGAGCAAGGAGATCACCTTTTATCATGTAGATTTTTTTTTACAACACATTAAACAATCAATAAATATGTCTTGCAAAGCCTGCTCACCTCTCTATGCTTCAATATGTGGGACGTTATTGCTATACTAATCGGAAATGAAAACAAGGCTTGGCTACAACATTATTGAGCATGTGCAAGGTTACAGCCGGGACAAACAGAAAAATGGGGCGGAAGTAAACTGCTTTTCAGACTCAGAAGACAGTAGTTAAAATGGCGCTGGCTGCAACCAGGAAGTAGGAATTACAAATCAACTGGGGAAAAAAAGTAAGAAACATCCTTAGGGGGGAAAGCATAATGCAGAATGTTATTGAAAGCTTCATCAGACTGGATTTATCAAGAAGAAGCATTTGAGGGGCTGGGTTTACTTCCTCTTTAAAGAGGAGCTCCTGGCTCCTTCAGAAAAATTAGGTCAGCAACTACAAATACTGTAGCTGATATTAGGGCACCTGTCCAGGGATCCCACGGTGTCTTCACCCCAGCTGATCTTTCAGTTGGCTCTCTAGTGCTGCCATTGCTTGTAAGGGGAACCATCAGTGAAGCCTTGCAGCTTCACAACTGGTTACTGCGCGCTGCGCTTTGTGAATAGTCCAGCGGTGGGGGAAGGAGGAGGGGAGCCGAACTTCCGAGTGATCACATGGGAGTGGGTACCTGTCAAAACTGGGTACCTGCTCTTCACTGTGCCCCCCCCCCCCAAATGTGGCATCGGGGGGGGGGGGGGGTTAGATAATGGTGGAGCTCCGCTTTAACATCTGTCTTTGGTCAGTGAACCAATGTGAATAGACGTGAGGGTGGAAGTGTAAAACATAAATCTGCATCACTAAGCCAGGCACGGCTTGTGTGTTGTGGCAGAAAATTATGTAAATGACACGACTGGTTGCATAAATTGTGATTTTTGGTTTACATGCAAAATCCTTTTCTTGGAGTACATCACAGGTCATGGCATTTTCATATGCATTACCATAGGGTTATGCTGTCGCCTTCAGTTGATTAGGCATTAGCAAAAAAGACAGTAATCAACTCCCAGGTATAACCCCTTTCCAGCTAGACACAACCTTGGTTTTGTAGCCATAATGTACAACACAGGATGAGAGGTGGGACCCCTGTGTCCTGTAATGTACTCTAAGAAAGATTTTACAGGTAAACCAAAAATCCTGTTTTCTTTATCGTACTTTCAAGGACACATGACAAATTCATATCAATTATGATGGGGAAGTAAAGAAAAAGAAAGCTGGGAACATAAAGGATAGATGGATGGTGCCGCCCAACATGCGGGCAGGGAGTGTAAGGCAACAAATAACCATAGAAAGGAAAAAGCAAAAAATTGTGTACACCCAAAAGGCTACCTCATCACATTTATTAATCGTATGCAAAATTAGTACATATAAAAACAGCACAGACCATGTAGCGAACATTTCCCAGTCCTATCCCTCCCCCACCTCCGTCCCAGACAACCCTGCAAACCCCACCAATTCCCTCACCCCCTAGACCTATGAATTGCCTCACCGGGATCTCCCCAAGGAGCTGTGAATGTGCGACTATGCTCCTAACACCTCACAGAGATGAAACAAACCCCTGGTGACTACACCTGCAAAGATAGTTACTTGAACAAAGCGCTGCGCAAACTGTTGGCGCTATATAAAACCTGTATAATAATAACGATGGGGATTCATACATCCACCCAAGCAGCTGAGAGGAGAGCATTGCACCTTAAAGCCACTAAGGGAAAATGCAGTGCAATCTGACAGACGACTGCACCTGAGGGATGGATGTAAAATCTAATTGATTTCGAGCCTTGCTGTTAGTCCTATAACAATACAAAAAACCACAGTAAGTCCTCATCCAGTCCAGAATATCAGGCAAGAGTGCCTGTAGGATAAATGCACAGAGGCAGCAGGTGCTAAGATGTCCAGCAATCTGCTACAGTATATATGGTTATTAAACACCTCATAAGGAATAAACGTGATATTCACTGCTTGCTCCGTTTGGTTTCAAAGGTGAATGGCACAGAAATAGTCACTACTAGGGCATAGCTTCAAAGGACATAAGCTCAAACATTTCTGGCATCATAATAGACATCTGATCTGGCCAGTACTAAACCACTGTCTCTCAGAGCCTCTAGGTACCTCATGAATACTGCCGATATGGTCGGTCGGTCTGTCTGTGTATAAATTGCTCACTGTTCCGTGGTTTTTCAGCAGCCATTATATGTTGTTCCTATGGTCCATAGTTCTTAGTGGAAATAGCCAGAGAACTTCACAGCCAAGTTCGTTCAGAAGGCAAGTACAGTGGAAGTCCTTACAGGTGTCCTGTGTGAATAGTACGGGTGTTCAGTATCTCCTGTAGATAATGCCAGCTGCTGACATCCTATAGAGCAGGGATATGCAATTAGCAGACCTCCAGCTGTTGCAAAACTACAAGTCCCATCATGCCTCTGCCTCTGGGTGTCATGCTTGTGGCTGTCAGTCTTGCTATGCCTCATGGGACTTGTAGTTCTGCAACAGCTGGAGGTCCGCTAATTGCATATCCCTGCTATAGAGCATAGGACAAGTGCAGAGCAGCGAGCTGTAGTAAAGTGGGATGATCCTGTAGCACAGCACACTAAAAGACTCTGGTTAGTCCGTCAGGCAAGTGGTATTATGTAAACCGATATTGCAGAATGCAGTACATCAGGGGGTGTGAGGGGTGCTGCTCCAAATGGATCTATATATGTTTCGTTCCACCCCCGGAACTTCTTCAGAATCAAATTGGTGGGGTTTGTAGGGTTGTCTGGGAGGGATAGGATTGGGAATTGTTCACTACATGGTCTGTGCTGTTTTTATATGTACTATTTTTGCATATGATTAATAAATGTGATGAGGTAGCCTTTTGGGTTTACACAATGTTTTGCTTTTTTGTTTCTATGATGGGGAAGTCCCAGTGAACTGAATATGTGGTGAGGGCAACAGGTCTCAAAAACAAAGCCACAATAGTTTAGAACCTTACACAGCTGCCTGCAAAACCTTCCACCCAAAGTAAGCATCCATAGAGGCCTGAACATCTACCTGGTAGAACTTGATAAAGGTATGAACTGAAGACCAGGTAGCTGGGTTACAAGTTGAGCTCCTGAAGCTTGAGGTTGAAAAGCTCAAAAAGCACCAACACTCCTGATAGACTGAGCCGTTACAGCGAATGGTGTATCACTTCCTTTAAGACTGTAAGCCAGAGAAATTAAGCCGACAGATTCATGTAGAAATGGTAAATTTTGAAGCCGCCTGCCCTTTCTTGGGTCATCAGGAAGGACAGAGAAAATGAGATTGTCAAGTCAGAAGCTGGAAACGCAGAACACTGGAACCCAGCTACTATTCAGACAGATGAAGATGCATCTTTAGCCTAACCTCCTCCTGACTACATTCCGCTGACATGTTTCGCTCCACCCATGGGGCTTAATCATAGAGATGAGAGGGTAACCAAGATGGCAAACTTTCCCCTAATCGTCTTTCAGGACAGCCACCTGAGACCTTGGCTCCTCCCCTCTGTTGGAAACACCACGCCAGCTGCTATAAATTTCCTCCTTCCCTGCTGGCTCCTCATTTATTTGTGTTTCCTCCAGAGGGGAGACAACACAGGAACCAAGCCAGGAGAGCCAGAGGGAGGCTCAGGCAGCATGTCCGTAAAGAGGAGTAGAGACTCCTAGGGCAGACCAGGGAAGATGTTAGTGTGCAGACCCACAGCGGTTATGACACTAACCTGGTCAAGAAACTTTTCTTCAATTGCCACCCCCGCATCCTTGAGCGCAGGTTGAGGTCGGGGGGCGCCTTTTCAACACCGAGCGCGGTGAAACGGAGCGCAGCTCCTGCAGTCTCATGCCCCCAGCAGCGTTTGAAACAGCATCCATGCCGGGTATTGGGATTGCACGGCCTGTGCACTTCCGGGTTCGTGGCTTCCGCTTCCGGCCGTGAATATTGAAAAGGAGCCAGGCATGGGCTGGAGAGGAGCCGTTCATGCTGTAGAGACAGCAGAGGCTCCGGAGGTGACACAAGGATGGCGGATGCAGAGGATTCAGACTGCAATGCTCCAGCAGAGACCAGCTCCAGCCATTTAAAGGTAAGGGGAACCTATGGTGGAGCTCTCCTGGCCTGAACCACCCCCCCCCCCTACCTTTAGTGTGGGACATCTGTAAGGGGGGGGGTAGGTAAAGGACCCTCCGGTGTCAGAGGGTGGATTCATAGGGCCCCTGGTGAGGCAAGCCCAAATGGAAAATGTTGCACTCCTGCAATTATGCAGGGGAGGGTACTGTATATTAATTATTGTGGGTTTTTTTCTTATGTCTTTTCAGAAAACAGAAAAAGCCCGGGCCCCTCATGTTTCAAAAAAGAGGTGCCCTTCCTGTAAAGTTACCCTTAGAGATTCCTGGGAAAAGGCTTTATGTAAGGATTGTATTAGTAAACTAGTACAAGAACATTCTTCAGAGCAGGGTGAGCTAGCGGCATCTGTTAAGGAATTGTCCAATACTTTCGAATCCTTTAAAACCTTTTTTGAAGGGTTCCAAATGCCACAGCTTCAGACTGCTCCTCTGACACAGACAACGTTACTGAAAACGCAGGCAATACCCTCCACTAGCGCAGGTCCTTCAGTAGCCCCTAGAGAGGAGGCAGAAGAGGAACCTGACAGTGCAACATCCGGCTCCCAAGAGTCTGAGGGGGAAGCTCTGGATGGGGATTCCAGAAAGCCATCCTGATACAAGCTCTCATTAGAAGAGGTAGATCATCTTTTAGGGACCATTTATACCACACTAGGTATATCAACAGAAAATAAACCGTTATCCTTGCACGATCAGATGTATGAGGGCTTAGGGGAACAGGAAAAGAGGAATTTTCCTATTCATGAGGTCCTAATAGAGTCTATTAAAAAAGAGTGGCAGGAACCTGAAAGAAAACCATTTTTTTCTAAAGCCTTAAAAAGACGGTATCCCTTCACAGAAGATACAGCATTAGTAGGGAACAAAACTCCGAAATTAGATGCAGCCTTCTTGCAGGTGTCAAGGCACACGGACTTGGCATTTGAGGACATGGGGGTTCTATCCAAGCCGATGGATAAAAGGATGGACTCGTTATTAAAAAAAATCATGGGACTCGACAGTGGGTAGCCTGAAGCCAGCTATGGCGGTCACGGTGGTGGCTAGGAACGTAAAATTCTGGTTAAACCAATTACAGGCTCACATTGAAGAAGGAACTGTGAAGGAGCAGATCCTAGCTTAATTTCCCCACACTGCTGCGAGGCATTGCGTATATCGCAGACGCTTCCGCAGAACTGGTCCTAATGGCGGCCAGATCCTCCGCACTAGCCAATTCCACAAGAAGGGCCCTATGGCTAAAGATATGGCAGGGAGACTGCGCGTCCAAAGCCAAACTCTGCGGGATTCCCTTTACAGGGGACCTGCTGTTCGGACCAGGGTTAGAGAAGGTGCTGGACCGAACCGCAGATAGAAAGAAGGCGTTCCCATTAAAGCGTAAAGCAAATTGGAATCAGCCACAAAATAAGAAGAGACAAAGAGGGAATACAAGATCCCGCTTTACAACTCCCAAAATGGAGACCCAGAGGAATCCTTGGGTTCAGAGAGGGAAAGGCGAGGGAGGAGCGATTTTTCGTCGTCCTGAGCAAACCCACAAAAAATGACAAAGTAGTCACAGTGGGAGGAAGACCGGGGGCCTTCCTCCTGCAATGGAAAGAAATATCTTCCAACCGATTTATTCTGAGAACAATAAAGGAAGGATATCGTCTAGAGTTCTCAAGATCACCACCAAACTTCCAAAAGACAAGGAGAAGGCCAGAGGGTTAATGAGATCCTTAAAGGAACTCAGAGAACAAATGTGATCATCAAGGTACCAAAGGGAGAGAGAGGTCAGGGTTTCTACTCCCACATATTCGGAGTGCAGAAAACTTCAGGAAAGGTCAGACCTCAAACCTTTAAATTTATCTATAACCTACAAGAGGTTTAGAATGGATTCCATATATTCAGTAAGGATGCTATTGCCCCCAAACTGTTATATGGTTTCCCTAGACCTAAAGGACGCGTACCTCCACATCCTGATACACCAGGAGTGTCAGAAATTCCTAAGATTAGCAATAGAGACGGAAGAGGGAATCGTGCACCTTCAATTTCAGGCTCTACCCTTCGGCCTCTCCTCATCGCCCAAAATTTTTACAAAAATTCTGGCCGAAGCTCTAGCACCATTATGGGTCAAAGACATATCCATCATTGCCTATTTGGACGACCTTCTCCTGTTTGCAGAGTCGCACGGGAAGTTACTAGAAAACCTCAAATATACGCAGATGTTCTTAGAGAGTCTAGGTTGGCTGGTAAATTTGGAAAAATCTAACCAAAACCCACTCAGCAGATAATGTACCTGGGGTATGTCATAGACTCAGCGCAACAAAGAGTGTTTCTACCCAAAGAGAAGATAGGAAAAATTCAGAGGGAAGTAAGCATACTAAAAGCCAACTTACTATGTGCCATAAGACAGATAATGTCAACGCTGGGACTGTTAACATCTGCAATCCCAGCGGTACAGTGGGCAGGCCTGCATTTCCGGCCACTGCAGATGTTTCTGTTAAAGATATGGGATCACAGGCAGGAATCCTTAGACACCAAGGTTCTGTTGCCAGCAAGGGTAAAAAGAACCTTTATAGTGCTGGAGGAGACCAGAGAACATGAACAAAGGAAGGCTGTGGAGCCTACCTATTTCCCAAATCTTAACCACAGACGCAAGCGGCGTAGGGTGGGGAAGCACATCTAGGCTCTCAGATAACACAAGGGACTTGGGAAAAGGAGGAGAGGATGAGATCATCCAACTGGAAGGAATTGAGAGCAGTATGGTATGCACTTCAAACCTTCCAGAAAGAGTTGAGAGGTCATCATTGTCAGGTCCGACAATGCGTCAGTGATATAGGCATCACATTGGCCCTATCCAGTGGACCTATCCCATTCATTAAAGAGTCCCTAAAAAATAGAAACAATGGCTTTGAAATGACAGATCTCAATTTATATTGGGATCCGTGGGTGGATGCCATCTGGTCCAGGTGCTTTATCCATCTTTTATTCCGTCTAAATATTTCTGGACCATATCCCGTTTTGACTATTGTGGATCATTTGAGGCTGTGTCAATATCCCCATTATTGACATGAGCTCCCCCATGCTCCTTTGTTTTATATACAAAGCTGAAGAAAGTACTGTATTTATTGGCATATAACACGCACCTTTTCACCCTGAAAATCGGGTGCAAATAGCGTGTGCGTGTTATATGGCAATACTTCAAATTTAGCTGCCTTGGAGGGGACAGGGTGGGACGAGCGCCGTCAGATTACATACAGTGAGAATCTCCTGTGTCTCCTCTGTAATAGGAAGTCCCGTCTCCTGGGCCACCATTGGACCACTGTTCTATCTATCATAGAAGATTCTCACTGTATGTAATCTGTCGGCGCTCGTCCCGCGCCGTTCCCCCCCCCCCCCCCCCCCCCTCTAGGCTGCAAATGGGCATCGACCAGGCTGCACTGATGGCAATGGTGAGGCTGCATTGATGGGGACTGATGAGGCTGCAGACGGGCATTGATCAGGCTGCACTGATGGCAATGGTGAGGCTGCAGATGGGCACTGACCCTTATTTTGCTTCAAAGTTCCTTATTTAAAATTTAAGTTTTTTTTCCTGAAACTTCCCTCTTAAAATGAATGTGCGTGTTATACGCCGATAAATACGGTATTTAATAAATTTGCGCTCTTTGTTCCCGGTCACCCACTCTAGATTATTTTGTAAAGGGCCTACATGCTCAGGCCTTTTTACTAATATACACTGCTCAAAAAAATTTAAAATAAAGGAACACTTTTTAATCAGAGTATAGCATCAAGTCAATTAAACTCCTGGGATATTGATCTGGTCAGTTAAGTAGTGGGGGGGGGGGGGGGGGTGAATCGGTTTCAGCTGCTTTGGTGTTAGGCTACTTTCACACTGAGGCGCTACAGCGCTAAAAATAGCGCCTGTAAAGAGTCTCGCCTGTCTCTCCACACTGGAGCGGTGCGCTTGCAGGACGGTCAAAAAAGTCCTGCAAGCCGCATCTTTGCAGCGCTATAGGAGCAGTGTATATACTGCTCCTATAATCGCCCCTGCCCATTGAAAACAATGGGGCAGCGCCGCAAAACCGCTGCAGTCGGTTTTAAACCAACCCGCTAGCGGCCGAATAGCGCCACTAAAATGATGGTAAAGTGGTGCTAAAAATAGCGCAGCTTTACCGCCGGCACCCGCCTGCCCCAGTGTGAAAGTAGCCTTAATGAAATTAACAGGCACTCTAGATGGGCAACAATGAGACTACCTCCAAAACAGAAATGGTTTTGTAGGTGGAGGCCACTGACGTTTTTTCCCTACTCGTCTTTTCTGACTGGTTTTCACTAGTTTTGCATTTGGCTAGAATAAGTCAGTGTCACTACTGGTAGCATGAGGTGATACCTGGACCCTATAGAGGTTGCACAGGCAGTCCAACTCCTCCAGGATGGCAAATAAATACGTGCCTTGGAAAAATATATAATACCTCTAACGGGATTTTTAAGGCAATGAATACAAAGAATATTTATAAAAATAAAATCAATTTATTTAATATTTTCAACGTTAAAAGTGTATAAATTTTTTTTTAATTTTTCACAAATGATCATGTAGATCAGTGGACATAGAACAAAAAATAGAATAAATTCCAAAGCATGTAGTAATTCTACAGATACATCCAATACAAAATGAATATAGAGAATTGCATATGGAAAATGACTTGAGGAAGAATGTGATGTATCACACTACCCAGTGCGGTCACCCTAGATGGCCACCCTGGTGTGAGGTAGTGGAATTCCAACGCGTTTCAACGTTTAAATCTTAACAGATACAAGTCTTCTTCAGGGAAAATACATCACAGTCTAAAAAATCAGAAAACAATACTATTATGAACTGTACATATATATACCATACATATCCCCTACAATGGTTATATTCTCATGTGACTTACGCTCTCCCAAGGCAGCTCGGTTGGGGGGGCTACATGCCAGAGGCCAGAAACATCCCACATCAGAAAGGCCTGGAATGTCCTAATACTCTACAAGGCGGCTGGATATAATAAATGATCCAAACGTTTGGCGTCCTTAGCCTCAAAGAAAAATTGATGGCTATCTGTGATGGGGCAAATAGTAAAAATGAGTGATATGTGTGGGCAAACCCCCCAGCAAATCTCATATACAGAGAAGTACCCCCTTGGTCATATGTAGGGGCACCCATACCTCCCATGGAGTGGGGAGTCCCAAATATAAGGAAGAGAACGCACTTACTTCTAGATAAATAGCTGGTCACCAGGTGAAGGGCCGGGGGGAAGTTTCCGTGATGCCAGAGGTTTTAAGCCTGCCCCATATGCATGGATGAATGTCCAGGGAAGAATGGCGCCATTTGCCGTCTTTGGCGTCCTATTTGTGGTGTGGGCCGGTGGGTGGGCGGAGACCAGACGCCGCGCTGGCCAATGGCGCGGCTTGTGGGGGTAGCTACTGTCAGGAGCATTCGGCGTAGGGACGCCGAATGCTACCTAGGCAACCAACTCCGCTACAACGGGTCTGCGCATGCGCGACGTAGCAGCGCGCCTTACGCAAGGCTGAGAGGGTCAAGGATGATGCTGTGAGCGCCAGCAGCCATCTTTAAAGAGGGCTGTGCCCACACTCGAACGAAGTATCACCGCAGCTAAACACTCGGAAATAGAGCTGCATCGAAAATGGATGCAGCCAATCCAGTAGATCCCCTAATAATTACCCCAGTAGCATGTCCCCCCCCTGGTCTGAAGGACCAGGGGGGGGGAAAGCTAGTGGGGGGGGGGGGGGGGGAGAAGATAATGATAATGAGAATATTGAAGATAATAATAATAAAGGTAGTAAAAAAAAAGTCGCTCAGAGCCTTTAAGATAAATGCCACAAGAGTTCCCCCCAATTTCTTTTGGAGAGGGAGGGGAGGACTGATAACCACCGGCACAGGGATTCCCGCCTGGCAAATATGCAGGGCAGGGCAAAAAGGCCCCATAGCTAACTAGAGCAGTGGGACCCCCCTGTGTCGGGTAGGTATAGGACAACTCCGGCATATCCGAGAGGCAGGTGGCAAGTCCCTGGCCTCCGCATGACTAGCTCCCCCCGAGGTGACGCCTATGGGGGCAACTCATCACAGGAGATAAACCAAAATTCATTACAGTGATGTTAAGCGGAGATCATGGTAGAACAGTAAAGTCAAATAAACAAACATAATGGAAATTAAATAAACAATACATTAATAAAATAATTCCACTGGGTGGGGGTTGTAATGTATACAGGCCCCAACCCAGCTATAGTAGAGTCTTCAACTTAGTGAACTACATAGAGCTGACGTTATGTAATAAATTAGAAACCCCCCAAAAGGCTAAACAATCTTCAGATAGTGTCCGAACGGTATCTCGGGGGTCAAAGATGTAATGAAAAGGGAGAGGGAGGGGGGGAGGAAATGGGGGGGGTGGGGTGTTTAGGGTCCAGGGGCAGGGGGAAACGAAGGTAAGGGGGTGAATGATTTAAATTCGATATGCATGGGGTGGAAGAGAGGGCATGCCCCTAATCGGTTTTACCTGATCTAAAGCCCTCTAGGAAGGGCCTAAAGCTCTCTGTCTCGTTGAGCCCTGGGGGAGTGGTGGCCCTAAGGCGCCTGATCCAGCGCATCTCGCGCTGGAGCAGGGCCTTGTTCCAGTCACCCCCCCTGGTGGGTATGTGTAATCTATCTACCACAGTGAAGTTAACCTTAGGCATCCTGTACCCATGCTGTTTTGCTACATGCCTGCCCAGTGGCAGATATAGGTTGCCAATACTCATACTATGGATATGCTTCTCAACCCTCTTGGTGAGTTCCTGTCGGGTTTTCCCCACGTAGAAGGCCCCGCACTGACATTGCATCAGATAAACGACTCCCCGCGTTCTACAGTTCGCGAAGTGTCGTAGTTGAAAATTCTCCCCATTAGGTAATGTGATCATGGTTCTCCTACCTATAACTCCACACTGAGCACATGCTCCACAGGGATAAGTGCCCCAGGTTTTGCAGGGGTCCGTTCTTGCACTTCCTTTGTACTCACTCTGGGTGAGCATATTTCCTATAGAACCTGATTTTGTATAGGTAATTTGAGGTCTAGGGGTGACCAGACCGCCTAAGATGGGATCTTCTGTAAGAATGGACCAGTGTTTGGAAATAATTTTTCTTATTTGTTGATGTTCGTTGGAAAATTTCATAATTCTGGTTGAATTATCTTCCTTCATCAAGTTTTTCTTTTTAAAGATCAGATTTCGTCTGTCCATGTTCTTAACGCGGTTAAACGCTTTTTTGAGAGCTGTTTTGGTGTATCCTCTCTCTCTTAGTCTGGCAGTCAGTTTGTTGGATTCCTGCTGGAAGTTTTCGTATGTACTGCAATTCCTCTTGAGTCTTAGAAATTGACTGAACGGAATGGATCTCTTCAATGGCTCAGGGTGGAAACTATCCGCATGTAGCAGAGTGTTCCCCGCTGTCTCTTTTCTGTAAAGATTGCTATGGAGTACTCCTGTTTGGTCTTTGGAGATAGTGATATCCAGGAAGTTGACCTCCCTGGAATCATAAATCATAGTAAAGAAAAGATTGAAACTATTTGCGTTCATGGACCTCAGGCATTCCCTGAGTCTGTTTTCTGAGCCGTCCCAAATGATGAAAATATCGTCTATGTACCTCTGCCACATGAGTATGTGGTCAGAGTACATAGACGATCCCTCTCCCAGCAAGAAGGTCTTCTCCCACTCCCCCAGGTACAGGTTGGCGTATGAGGGAGCACAGCATGTCCCCATAGCCACTCCCTGTACCTGGAGGTAGTGGGAGCCCTCAAATAGAAACACATTGTGTTTCAAAATAAATTCAAGCATTGTGAGTATGAAGGCATTGAACTTCCAGTCAGTGGTTGCTCTTTGCCTCAACACTCGTTCGACCGCTGCTACTCCTGCATCATGTGGAATGCTATTATATAGACACTCCACATCGATAGTAACTAGGAGGGCAGAGTCGGGGATAGTCAAATTATCAATAATCTGCAGCAGGTGGATCGTGTCTTTGGTGTAGGACGGTAAATCCATGACGTGGGGTCTAAGATGGTAATCTATTACCTGGCTGATACCTTCAGTGATTGACCCGTTGCCTGAAATGATGGGTCTCCCTGGTGGATCTTCTAATCTTTTATGCACCTTGGGCAGGGCGTAAAAGGTGGGTACCCGAGGATGTTGTGTTCGTATAAACTCCCACGTTTCTTTGTTGATGGCCCCTTCATTGAGCGATTCATCCACTAGACAATAGAATTCCTGATTGTATCTCTCAACTATTGCCGGGGATATTTTTTTGTAACATTCGGTGTTGTTAAGAACTTTAAGGCACATTTTTACGTAATTCTCGTTGTCCATGAGGACAATATTTCCACCTTTGTCCGATGCTTTGATTGTGATGTTTATGTCGCTCTTCAAGGTGTTGAGTGCATGTCGCAATTCTGGATTGAGGTTGTTTTTAATTCTTCGTCTGTCTAGTTTTTCAATTTCTTTAGTTGTCTGTTTGACAAAGAGCGCTATCGCTGGATTAAGATTGAGCGGAGGAAATTTGTGTGATTTTCTTTTGAACTTTTTATCAATTTTTGTGTTAAGTTTAGTGATTTCATCTTCAGACTCTTCTTCATTGCCTTCCCCTTCTCCCAATTCTTCCCAGAAGTTTTCTGCAGAGTTGCTCTCTTGCAGTAGGAGGTTTAAATCTCTGAGAGCCTTAAAATCTGCTGTTTTTAGATTTGGTGCTACTTCCGATTGTGTAGCTTTTTGTTTTGTATATAGGCTTTTCAACAGCAATTTCCGGGCAAATAGGTGAATATCCTTTGTTGTTTCGAAGGTATCCATGCTTTGGTTGGGACAGAAGGAGAGGCCTAATGATAACACTTTCTGCTCCTCATCGGTTAGCTGGTGCGAGGAGAGGTTGATGACATTTAGCTCTTTGGAGTCGGTGGATCCGTGGCTATCAGAAGTTGCGTGAGAGGCATGGGGCTTGGTAATGGTGTTGTATTTCTGTCTAAAAAACTATCAAGTTGGGTTTGTTGCGTTTTAGGAATGGCCCCTTGATCTTTCCGATTTGCTTTCCCTGGATTAGGTAGAAGGCCTTGTATATTCCCCTGCGTTGTGCCTTTATGCGTGTTTGATTTATTGCTCAATTGTAGCTCCCTTGTTTCCCGCTCCATGGGGCAGCGCCGCAAAACCGCTGCAGCCGGTTTTAAACCAACCCGCTATCGGCCGAATAGCGCCACTAAAATGATGGTAAAGTGGTGCTAAAAATAGCGCAGCTTTACCGCCGGCACCCGCCTGCCCCAGTGTGAAAGTAGCCTTAATGAAATTAACAGGCGCTCTAGATGGGCAACAATGAGACTACCTCCAAAACAGAAATGGTTTTGTAGGTGGAGGCCACTGACGTTTTTTCCCTACTCGTCTTTTCTGACTGGTTTTCACTAGTTTTGCATTTGGCTAGAATAAGTCAGTGTCACTACTGGTAGCATGAGGTGATACCTGGACCCTATAGAGGTTGCACAGGCAGTCCAACTCCTCCAGGATGGCAAATAAATACGTGCCTTTGCCAGAAGGTTTGTTGTGTCTCTCAGCACGGTCTCAAGAGCACGGAGGAGATTCCAGGAGACAGGCAGTTACTTTAGGAGAGCTAGACAGGGCCGTAGAAGGTCATTACCCATCAGCAGGAACGGTATCTGCTCCTTTGTGCAAGGAGGGACAGGATGAACACTGCCAGAGCCCTACAAAATGACCTTTAGCAGGCCACTGATGTGATGTTTAACAGCTTCGATAACCCTGATATTAAAAGAAGGAAAAAATGCTAATCTCTGTTCTAGTTACAGACCCATCTCGCTGCTGAATGCAGACGTTAAACTCTATGCGAAAGTTCTGGCAAATAGACTTAAGGATAAAATTACCTCACTTGTTCATGCTGACCAAACCGGCTTTGTGCCCGGGAGACAGAGTAGGGATAATGGGGTGCGAGCAGCGCTCCTGTTGGAATCAGGTAAACGGGACGGACCCCCAGTTCTATTCTGTTCTGTTCTGTCAGTGGACGCGGAAAAAGCGTTTGACAGGGTAGACTGGGGGTTCATGATGAATACTTTGGAAGTAATGGGGTTGGGCCCGAGGTATATTTAGTGGGTTAAGGCCCTATACAATAACCCTTCGGCTTCCGTTAGGGTTAATGGGGTTCTTTCAAAACCCTTTAAAATGGAAAACGGCACTAGGCAGGGGTGCCCCTTGTCCCCTCTCTTGTTTGTCCTGTCTCTTGAGCCCCTATTAGCCACTATTCATAGTAACCCAGACTGTAGTGGGGTGAAGACAAGAGCAGAGGAACACAAACTCGCGGCATTTGCCGATGATGTAATGTTTTTTTATCACAAACCCCAGAATCACCCTCCCAAATGTGTTACGGATCCTTAGAAGATACGGGGAAATCTCTAATTTTAAAATAAATTTGAAGAAGTCGGAGATCCTGAATATTAGTGTAGGAAAACAAGAGGAAGCCCACCTTGCTCAGGTGTTCCCTTTCCCTTGGAAAAAGGAAATTAAGTATTTAGGGATTAAATTATCTAACACATTTAAAAAATTATACCTAAAAAAATTATATTCCATTGCTGGATGAGATTAGGCAGGAAGCTAGAAGATTATCATCAAGGCCTCTTTCATGGCTCGGGCGCGTGAATGCGGCTAAAATGATATTGGATATTGGCTCCCAAAATACTGTTAAATTTCAGATGTTGCCTATCCCACTCCCTTAGTATTACTTAGAGCCCTACGGAGTTCGATAGCAAGATTTGTCTGGGTGGCAAAAAACCACGTATCTCCTACGCAGTTTTGAGCAGGGGAAAAAAAAAAGGGGGACTTGGCCTACCCGACTTCAATAGGTATTATTTAGGCAGTTATTTTATCACGTGTTATTGAATGGTCAAAAAAGGATTCGGAGAAGAGATGGGTCAACATAGAATATTATTTGAGTAACACGATTTAGGGCATAGCATTTGGAACCCTCCAAAATATAGAGCACTGAGCACAAACACAGCGGAATTGACTCGAAACACCCTTAAATATTGGGATTTGATACACATTCTCACCTTTGATTTATATGAAAGACAATTTATTTTTTCAACCAGGATGAGGGAGGTGGGAGGGAATTGGATAAAATAGGATGGAATTCAACTTAAAAATTTTGTAAAAAGGGGAGATTACGCACGTTTGCAGAATTAAGGTACGAATCGGGTTTGTGGGCTATGGATGTGTGGAGGTTTCTCCAGCTTTTGCATTTTATTTATTTATTTTTTTTTTTTTAATTCCTTTATTTTATTGTCAATAATGCATGTTACAGTTTGATGTACATGTTATCAAGATCTATAACATTTAATGGATAATATAAAACAGAGGTAGGGAGAGGACTTTAACAGAAACTACCGTCGACTAAAGATGTAACACATATACATTCCTCTTGTTTACACAATCTGTATGGTGAAGGCGGAGCCTGAGTGCATGGGAGAGTCTAATGTAATGATTATCATAGTGTCCATTTGCAAGCAGTTCCCTGAAATATGCCTTGTGTAAACTGATGACTCGTGTAATTATCCTTTATCGACAGTATAGGAGTAAACCAAAATAACAAAGAGAGAAGCTCTCCACTGACCGGGGGTGGAGATATTCCTTGCCGATCAGTAGAGTCCGGCAAGGGGCAACTAACGTAAAGTAATGTAGACCATGATATTCAATATATCTGATCAGATCTTCCCTTAGCCGGATGAGTATAGGGGGTTGTGTGAGAACCTAGGAAGAATGGGGGGGGGGGGAAGGGAGGGGGAAAAAAGCGGGAGACAATAGGGAGGGAGGGGCAAGAAAGATAGAGAGGAGAGGGGGAGGGGAAGTAGAAGAGAAAAGGGGGAAGAGAGAGGTAAGAGAAGAGGATGGTGGTGTCACCCTCCAGCTAGGCGGGCCTCGTGTCAAGGAGTGTCCACGCTAAGTCACCTCCCGGAGGTTGGCCTCGGAGTAGATGAAGTGTTGCCAGGGGCGCCAGGTCTCCCGAAGGTTTCCTCCCTGTCATGCAGGGTGGCCGTAAGATCTTCATGTCACGCAGTTCGTTAACCCTGGCATACCACTGGGTCTTCGTTGGTGGGATTTCCGATCTCCAAAATAGAGGGATGCAGGCCTTAGCCGCATTAAGTAGTTGTATGGTGAGTGAAGCTTTATACTTCTTAATTGGACTTCTAGATAGGTGCAGCAAACAGGCCCCGGGATCTCCCTCCAGTGCGACACCCGTCAAACGCTCGACCGTGTCTGTCACCTCTTTCCAAAAAGGTTTAATCTTGGGACAGTCCCAGAAAATGTGCAACATTGTTCCCTCTCCTGCTCCACAACGCCAACATAGACTTGGTATCTGCGGGAGGAACCTGTGAAGAGTGGATGGTACTCTGTACCATCTGGTCACAATCTTGTAGCATGTCTCCTGGACCCTTGTGGCTAGAGAAGATTTTTGGGCAAAGTGTAAGATCTTTTCCCTTTGTGTTTCATCAAAATGTGCTCCTAATTCTGTCTCCCATTTAGTAAGGAAAGGGGGCACAAAGCCTTCAGCCGGGGCGATCAGAGAGAGGTAGATCAGGGATAAAGAGTGGCGTACGGGCTCTCTGCGGTGGCAGATACGTTCCAATTCCGTGAGTGGGCGTGGGGGACCTAGAGTTCGAGCGCTTCGGCGTAAAAAGTTACGCAGTTGTAGACCGCTCAGGAAATCCAATGGCGTGTCCAGGTCTTCTATTCCCGCGGTCGTCCTGAGCTGGCCACCGGAATCCAGGAAGTCGTGGAGATGTGGCCATCTATCTCCCTCCGATAAGGCTCTATAAATCGGCCCCTGGCAGCCCGGCAAGAAGTCAGGGTTGCCCAGGATCGGCACCATAGGAGAAGGAATGGGTGATATCCGGGTTTTACGAAAGGTTTCTCTGGCCACTCTCAGTGTGTTTCCCAGAGTTGGGTGTTCGGCGATGAACTTCGGGATCGGAGTGGAGATCCACGGCCAACTCCTGGCCGTACCATCGGAGTCCTCTATCTCCATAGTGACCCATTGTTTGGCCTCTGAGTGGCAGTACCAGTCTATTAGTCTGGTAAGATGTGTTGCCCTGTAGTAGGCTTTTACGTCTGGTAGTCCCACCCCTCCCCTGCGTTTTACCATATAAAGTAGTTGTAATTTCTTTCGCATTTTATTGAAAAATTACCGAAACCACTCAGAAGTGAGGACGAGTATAGACCATTCGAGCAGGTCTGTGTGAGGGAACAAGCGGGTGGATCTATTGCACAAATTTATAGGATTCTGGGTGAGGGGTCAGAGCTGGAGGTGCCTCCCTACATCAAAAAGTGGGAGCGGGAGTTAGGGTCACAATGTAGTAAATCCACGTTGGAGAAGATATTGAAGTTGGTACATTATGCAGCACTCGATACCAAGAGAATTGAAATTCATTACAAATGTCTTGCAAGATGGTATGCCACTCCAGACAAGCTAAGCAAAATCGATAGTACTAAATCCGATACATGTTGGAGGGGGTGTATGTGTGTAGGAACAATGGCCCACATATGGTGGGAGTGTCCACTTATTAGAATCTTTTGGGAAAAAATTATAATACTGATTAAGGAAATAACAGGGGAAGCCATTGTAGAGGATCCGTGGGTGTGCTTATTCCACGGTACGGAAAAGTCGTTGAAGGGATACCAATCTTCTATTGTTCCTATACTGCTAGACGCAGCTAAGATGCAGATAGCAACGAAATGGTTAGATCCGGCCAGCCCAAACATTCGTGATTGGCTCATATGTATTAATGAGGTATACAATGTTGAAGGTTTGGACAGTAGGGGAGAGGCACCCGACGAGGATGAGGTACGGAATGGCAAATAGGCAGGATGCCAAAAGTTTAAAAAGACCTGGAGGTATTTGGAGGAGATCATAAAGGGTGTATAAAGGGCGGGAGAGTTAGATAAGATTGGGCGGAACAGTTATAGGATGTCTCCTCTGACCTTCTGCAAGAACGGGGAAGGGGGGGTTGAGTTTAGGGAAGAATGACAGTAATATGATGTATGATGTTTATGAAATTTGTAATTTTTTTTTTTTTTTTACCCGAGGGATTGGGTTTTGTATGGATAAAATATTAAATAAAGTATTAAAAAAAAAAAAAAAATCATTTCAGAACTTTTTCCACTTTTTTTTTTTTAATGTGACCTATAAACTATACAGCTCAATTGAAAAGACCCAGTTTCTCCCCACTCCTATGTAAACTGACCTCGGTAAGCATGGCCCCTGAGCCCTGATACTGTGGTCAGTTTGCCTCCATCAGCTGTAGCCCTGCTGTCTCTCCTCCTCCCCCCTCCCCTCTCTGCCTCTCGGCTCCTGTGTCAGGGTCTAACCCAGTAGGTAATGAATATTAGCCTGTGTCCCATGATGTACTAAAAAAAGGATTTTACAGGTAAGTATGACGAAAAAATCCTGTTTTTTTTTTTTTTTTTTAAGGCTTGTTTATAACTTGTTATTAATAAGCAAATCAGTATGTCCATAGCCTGGCCACAGGTTCACATTTTTTGATTTATTTGTACTTCAAGATATCCAGCAACTTGGATGGTTTCTTTTTTTTAGCCAACAAAATAAATCACCTAATTCAGACTCCACTATACCAACATATATAAAGAAAAAAAAAAAAAAAAACTGCTTCTAGCAGAGCTCTGGGCTAAATGTTTGGTTTTTTTTTTTTTTTTTTTTTGCCCCTGTGCAGTAGAACTGCCTGCATCGCATTGGTTAACTGCTTGTTTTATTCTAGGGGAGAGGACGGCGGAGATATACTTGCCTGATCTGTCGGTCCTCCCTGCACAAGACTGGTCCGGCACCCCCGTGCTCCAGCGGTCTTGAAAATGGAGTGTTAATGATGTCCGCATGCTCCACAGACAGGAACAGTCCACCATTGGACTGTGGGGAGTGCAGTTTTCCGGAGGATTGGCGGATCGGTATAAACTTTTTGCTCACCCTTAGAAAAAACAACCAGTTAACCGCACTGCATGTGTAAAGAACAATTTTGGGTACAATCCCACATGAGCTGCAGTTTTGGAGATTTTTTGACCCAGTCTAGCCATTACCATATTGGCTCTTGTCAAAGTCACTCAAATCCTTACGCTTGCCCTTTTTTTTTTTTTTTCTGCTTTCAACCCATCAACATCAGGGACCATATTGTTCACTTGCTGCCTAATATATCCCACCCACTTCAGATGCCATTATGTGTGTTACCTGTCAGTGGTCATAATATGGCTGATCGGTTTAATCGGTTAATATGGCTGATTTTTGCATAAATCTGTTTTTAACCAGTTGCCGACCACCCACCGTCAAATGACTGCGGGACGGTGCGGCTCTCGTTTTGGGGGGACGTCATATGACAGCGTCCCAGAACAGCCACTTTCGCGCGTCCTTGGGGGCATGCACCGTGGCCGCTCCGTCTTGCTAGGACACGGCGTGACCCCGATCTCTGTAAAGACCCACTTCCGCGGCTCTTTAACCATATGATCGGCTGTGTTCAATCACAGCCAGTCACATGTAAACGCAGAGATGCCGGTAATCGGCGCTCCTCGCCTCACCCTGTCAGTGTGTGTGGCGAGGAGAGCCGATCAGCGGCATCTCCACGCAGGGGGACATCTAGGCATGTATAGACAATATAACGCCAACAGTGTCGCCAATCGGTGCCCATTAGCGATGCCAGTCATTGCTGCCCATTAATGTCCATCAATGCCCATCAGTGTCGCTCATCAGTACCGCCTATCCATGCCGCCTATCAGTGCCCATAAGTGTGGCATATTAGTGCCTCCTCATCAGTGCCCATACGTGCCAACTTATCAATGCCCACTAGTTCAGCTCACCAGTGCCGCCTCATCAGTGCACATCGGTGAAGGGGAAAAAATTACTTGGTTACAAAATTTACTGGCAGAAACTAAGTGTAATTTTTTTTTTTTTTTTTTTTTTTGGGGGGTTTTTTTCAAAATTGTTTTACTAAAAAAAAAAAAAAAAACAGCAGTGATTAAATACCACCAAAAGAAGCTCTATTTGTCTGAAGAAAATGATTATTTCATCTTGGTACAGTGTAGCATGACCGTGCAATTGTCATTCAAAGTGCAACAGCGCTGAAAGCTGAAAAATGGCCCTGGGCAGGATGGGGGTGTGAGTGCCCAGTAGGCAAGTGGTTAAAGTAGTTGTAAACTTCAGTCTTTGACTCGTACCTATAGGTGAGCCTATAATAAGGCTTACCTATAGGTACTGTAAATATCTTCTAAACTTGCACCGTTTAGGAGATATTTACTATAAATGCAGCCGATGATGTCATCAGCGCATGCGATTGGAGCAAGATAACCTAGAGTATTTTTTTTTCGTGTTACCGTATTACAAACTATTAATTTTTCACATACACATATTCATGTTTATTAACTTTCTAAGGCCTGATTCACACCTATGCAGGTTACGGTTGATGCGTTTTCCAGGTGTGCTTTGAGCTTTTTTCACATGTGTGTTTGACATTCTTTATGTGTTTTCGGGAGGAGAAACCAGCAGAAACATAATAAAATGCAATAAAAATGCATGCACTGTGTTTCTAAAGCATTTGCATTTAAAGTCTAAGGAGCCAAAAACAAGACCTGCTGCAGGAAAAAAAGTCCCTGAAAAAAAGAAAAGCAATGTGTGGGAAATCGCACAGACGTGTGAACATGAACCATACTAAACCATGTTAAATGGACTGTAGAGCGTTTCTGCAAAACTGAAAACCCACAGAAAAAGCATAGGTGTGAACCAGGCCTAAAAGGTTGGAGAAGCTGGGGGCGGATTGACCATAACCATCAGGCCTGCAGCCTGTCTGAAGCCATATTTTAAATTCCCCAACCTCTCTATCTAGTTTATGTTGGCTGCTGACCATAAACTCTTGCCAATGCCATTTTTATGAGCTACTCAAATACTAATATGACAAATATATAGCCAGCTGAAGCATAGTTCAAGCATTTCCCTATTTACCTTTAAACAAAGCCTTTTTCCTGTTTGTTGTTAGAGAGATTTCCCCTCACTTCCTATCTTGGAGACAAACCTTTTACCAGACAGGAAATAAAGGAACCTACCCAATGGAGCCTCTAACATAGTAAAACCTGACCTTCTTTCCCACTCTGTCCAAAACTAAAATGTTTTGGTTCTAGATAATGCTCTAAATAATGAGGGGTATACTGGGGTTAATGAAGTAATGACCGTATTGGAACAAGTCTTTTATGTTAAGGTAATCATAGATTTTAGTTTGTATTTTTGTCTTCCTTTTTATAAATGCAGGATTCGTACCGAAAGCAGGTTGTGATAGATGGTGAAACATGTCTGCTGGATATTCTCGACACTGCAGGTCAAGAGGAGTATAGTGCCATGAGAGATCAGTACATGCGAACTGGAGAAGGCTTTCTGTGTGTCTTTGCTATTAACAACACAAAGTCCTTTGAGGACGTCCATCATTACAGGTTAGAGGCATATATCTTTGCCTTTTAGCTTCTAGATTTTTTTTTTACTTTCAAAACTTATTTTTTCTATACAGGTATGAAGGTGTATGACTGCTTATGTTAAACACAGTGATGATAATTTTTTTAAATTCTGGTAATTACAAACAGCAATAGAAGAATCCAAATCATATATGTAATCATCAACAAATCTACATAGTTGTGAAAGGACACAATTTAAAATACTGAGCTTCAGGAGAAAATCACACCTGCATGAAAGGCCCGTAAGTTTAATGGCATGACTTAAAGTGGAAGTTTAGGCAAAAGCTAACTAACGCTAAACTACTTTTTGCCACGTTCCAAACTAATCTATCCAACCCTGTAAAGCAAAATCGCTATACTTGCCAATTCTGCAGCCGATCCAGTCCAGTCCCAACATCAGTGGCAGCTTCAGTGTAGAGGCAAGTGCAGAACAGGCAGCTGACAACGGAAGCCCCATAGTAAGTCTTTGGGTGATGTCCTTTCCCAGCCATTTCACAGCCGTTGTCGGTCCTCCACTGCACACCGCTTCCGCTGCTGGAAACCAGACCGGATCATATGACAACACTACAATGTAATGTAGTGAGTGTAAATTTGCTGTCCCCTCAAAATAACTCAACACTCAGCCATTAATGTCTAAACTGCTGGCAACATAATTGAGTATACCCGTAAGTGAAAATGTCAGAATTGGGCCCAAACTGTCAATATTTTGTGTGGCCACCATTATTTTCCAGCGCTTCCTTAACACTCTTGGACATGGAGTTCACCAGAGCTTCACGGGTTGCCACTGGAGTCCTCCACTCCTCCATAACAACATCACGTAGCTGGTGGATGTTAGAGACCTTGCGTTCCTCCACCTTCCATTTAAGGGATGCCCCACAGACGCTCAATAGGGTTTAGGTCTGGAGACATGCCTGGCCAGTCCATCACCTTTACCCTCAGCTTTTTTAGAAAGGCAGTGGTCGTCTTGGAGGTGTGTTTGGGGTCATTATCCTGTTGGAATACTGCCCTGCAGCCCAGTCTCCAAAGGGAGGGGATCATGCTCTGCTTCGTTATGTCACAGTACATGTTGGCATTCATGGTTCCCTCAATGAACTGTAGCTCCCCAGTGACGACAGCACTCATGCAGCCCCAGACCATGACACTCCCACCATAATGCTTGACTTTAGGCAGACACTTGTCTTTTGTTTTCCTCACCTGGTTACTGCCACACACACTTGACCTGATCTGAACCAGATAAGTTTATTTTGGTCTCATTAGACCACAGGACATGGTTCCAGTAATCCATGTCCTTAGTCTGCTTGTCTTTAGCAAATTGTTTGCGGGCTTTCTTGTGCATCATCTTTAGAAGAGGCTTCCTTCTGGGACGACAGCCATGTAGACCAATTTGATGCGGTGTGCAGCGTATGGTCTGAGCACTGACAGGCTGACCCCCCCACCACCCCTTCAACCTCTGCAGCATTGCTGGTAGCATTCATACGCCTATTTCTCAAAGACAGCCTCTGGATATTACGCTGAGCACGTGCACTCCACTTCTTTGGCCGACCATGGAGAGGCCTGTTTGAGTGGAACCTGTCCTGTTAAACCGCCGTATGGTCTTGGCCACCATGCTGTAGCTCAATTTCAGGGTCTTGGCAATCTTCTTGTAGCCTAGGCCATCTTTATGTAGAGCAACAATTATTTTATTTAGATCCTCAGAGAGTTCTTTGCCATGAGGTGCCATGTTGAACTTCCAGTGACCAGTATGAGAGAGTGAGAGCGATAACACCAAATTAAACACAACTGCTCCCCATTCACACCTGAGACCTTGTAACACTAATGAGTCACATGACATCGGGGAGGGAAAATGGCGAATTGGCCCAATTTGGACATTTTCACTTAGGAGTGTACTCACTTTTGTTGCCAGTGGTTTAGACACTAATGGCACTGTGTGCTATTTTGAGGGGACTGCAAATTTACACTGTTATACAAGCTGTACACCATCTACCAAAATAAAAAAAAAAAATGTCACTATTTAGTTAATTTAAAAATGTAATTATTCACTTGGAAATATCAGCTATGATCTTTTTTCATCTGTAGAGAACAGATCAACCGAGTAAAAGATTCTGATGATGTGCCTATGGTATTAGTTGGTAACAAGTGTGACCTCCCATCACGGACAGTGGACACAAAACAAGCACAAGAGCTAGCAAAGAGTTATGGTATTCCATTCATAGAAACCTCTGCTAAAACAAGACAGGTGAGTTCCCTTGAGCTTATTTTTTCAACTTGCTGAATGGTTTCAGCTAGAGGTGGTGTTCTTCTGTCTGTTCAGCTTCTCACAGCTTTCCGGAATCTGTTTAGTTTTATTATTGGCCTGCTCACAACCAGAATGAGTTTGTGTCTTTATATGCCCCTACTGCTGCAGATATACAGTACTGTGCAAACGTTTTAGGCTGGTGTGAAGAAATGCCGTAAAAACAGAATGCTTTCAAAAATATACAGTGAACGAACTGAAAGTCTAAAATCAAATCCAATATTTGGTGTGACTATCCTTTTGGCTTCAAACCAGAATTAATTCTTTCACTTGCATACTTTGTACACTTGTATTAACTTGTCAATAACTGAAACGGCTGTATAGGAGGCTTTAACCACTTAAGCCCCGAACCATTTGGCTGCCTAAAGACCAGAGGACTTTATATTTTTATATATCATTTACCGTATATACTCGAGTATAAGCCGAGTTTTTCAGCACTTTTTTTGTGCTGAAAGTGCCCCCCCCTCGGCTTATACTCGAGTAAAGCACTTTTCTGGTGCAAAGAATGACATTTCCCGAACCGACTTTGGGGCCCCGTATCTCGGGGCCACTTGGTGCTAGGAACCCCAGCTTTGGATATGTTGTAGTGCTTGTTTCGGGACCCTTTGGGTCCAGAGACCCCAAATTTGGCTGCAGCTAGGGGGTATCTAGGAACCCTTAACTACCGAGTTTGAAGTTCGGGGGACCTATGGCTGCAAATGGGCACAGTGAGGCTGCAAATGGGCATTGTTGACCCTCTTTTCCACTTACAGTAGTTGCGCATTTCTCACCCTAGGCTTATACTCGAGTCAATAAGTTTTCCCATTTTTTTTTGTGGTAAAATTAGGTGCCTCAGCTTATATTCGGGTCGACTTATACTAGAGTATATACGGTAATGACAACTTTGTGCATAAAAAATATTGTCTTTTTCCTCCAACTTGTGTCAAAATATTAAATATTCCATGGACTCGACATGCCTCCTTAGTAAATAGCTTGGGGTGTCTACTTTCCAAAACGGGGTCATTTTGGGGGGTTTGGGGGGACAGGAACTGTCCTGGCATTTTATGCACAACATTTAGAAGCTTATTTTACACATCACCCACTCTTCTAACCACTTGAAGACAAAGCCCTTTGACACTTTTTGTTTACATGAAAAAATAATAATTTTTTTTTTTTTGCAAGAAAATTTACTTTGAACCCCCAAACATTATATATTTCTTAAAGCAAAGGCCCTACAGATTAAAATGGTGGGCGTTTCATATTTTTTTTTTTTTTTTTTTTTTTCTTCACAGTATTTGCACAGCGATTTTTCAAACGCATTTTTTGGGGAAAAAACACACTTTTTAAAAAATTTTTAATGCACTAAAACACACTATATTCCCCAAATGTTTGATGAAATAAAATAGATGATCTTAGGCCGAGCACATGGATACCAAACACGACATGCTTTAAAATTGCGCACAAACGCGCAGCGGCGACAAACTACATACATTTTGAAAAGCCTTTACAGGTTACCACTTTAGATTTACAGAGGAGGTCTACTGCTAAAATTACTGCCCTCGATCTGACCTTCGCAGTGATAACTCACATTCATGGTGCAATTGCTTTTTACATTTGATGCCAGACCGACGCTTGTGTTTGCCTTTGCGTGGGGGCAGGGTGCTTTTTGCTTTTTTTATCTTATTTTTAAACTCTTCCTTTAATTTTTTTTTTTAATAATGTTTATTATCTCAGGGAATGTAAATGATCCCCTATGATAGCAATAGGTAGTGACAGGTACTCCTTTTTTTTTTTTTGAAAAATTTGGTGCCTATTAGACCCTAGATCTGTCATCTGACCACACCAAGATCGGTGTGATAAAATGATTTCCCAATGGCGCTGTTTACATCCAGCGAAATCGAAGTCATGAAATGCTTGTAGCTTCCGGTTTCTTAGGCCATAGAGATGATTTGAGCCTTTCTGGTCTCTGATCAGCTCTATGGTCAGCTGGCAGAACCACCATCTGCATTCTCAGGTTCCCTGTTGGGACAGGAGAGCCAGAGAAAACCATGGAAGACGGTGGGAGGGGGGCCATTCCTTCCCACGGCCTGTAAAAGCAGTCTAGAGGCTAATTAGCCGCTAGGATTGCTTTTGCCTGAAAGTCGACCGCTGGCTGAAAAGAATGATACCTAAACCCGCAGGCATCATTCTGGTATAACCACTCAAAGTCCAGCAACATATCAGTACCTTGCTGGTCCTTGTTGGGCATATATTGTAATCTATTTTTTTTTTTTTTTTTTTTTTTCATGCAGCCTTTGGGCTGCATGAAAAAAAGGGATTGATCGGTGGGTATGCCCACCATTAGAATACCTCCCTTCATCCACCCACTTCTAATGTTGGGCATACATGCACCATTTTGTTTTTAACTGTGGTGGTGAAATCACCTCTTACAGCGCTGGAGTCACGGCTTTATCGTTGGAGCAAACACTGTTGCTGTCAAGATAAAGAAATCCGCGCTGCAGCTGAATGGCGTACCTGCTAAGCAAATGATGGTTAACAATAAAACAAACATTACAGTATTACATACCATACCTGTAAAGCAAATACAATAAAACATAGTAAAAATAAAAGCGAGAGAGAACGATAGATATAGAACAATAGTGAGCGAACAGTAGAGTGGAAAGTAGAGAGCGAACATGAGAGAACAATAGAGAGAGAAGAAAAATACAACCACCAACTATTTTTGGCTTTTTTATTTATTTATTTATTTTTTTTTTGTATGGGTTTTTTTTTTTTTTTTTTTTTTTACTTTTATAAAAACTGTAAAAAACAAAACAAAACTATAAACTGAACATTGTAGATTATGGTCTCTCAAAATGTGATGGCCATCACATCTTTGAAGACCCCGCGACCCTGTGTACGTGTGCCTATGACTGTGTGGTGCTGTACCCTACGCTAATACTCAACTAGTGTGTGATAGTGTTCAAAACAGTCACCAATGCAAAGACCAGGTTGGTCAGGACAGGAGGGATAATAAAAGCGGGTGTCATGCCTAAATCCGCGCTTTCTACAGACACGACATCTTCTTTGGGGGTTTCTTTGGGTAGGGGTACCAGAGAGGACATGCGGAAAATGCCTCTCATGCAGCATGCTTACTGCATTTGCGCTGGGAAGTTGGGCCAGAGCACCGTCTGGAAACAGAAGGGACTTGATTGTCTCTTCCTGGAATTTAAGGAAGGATCCAGTTCGTCCTGAAGCTCTGTATAGCACATGAGCATTCAGCAAAGCCAATTGAAATAAGTATACAGACACTTTTTTATATCAGCGTCTGGCCTTACGGGCAATTGGGTACGGCGCCAACAACTGGTCGTTGTGGTCCACCCCTCCCATATTGAGGTTATATTCGTAGACACAGAGGGGTTTCTCCACAACACCAGTCACCGTAGTAATTTGGACAGTCGTGTCTGCGTGAAGGGAGGAAAGAACGAAAACATTCTTGTTATCCCTCCACTTCACACCGAGCAAATTATTACATCTCAAGCAGGCTCTCTCCCCCAGCCTAAGACTGAAATCTACAAGCCGCTGGGGAAATCCCTGGCGATTAGCGGCGATGAATTGACCAGCATATAAATTGATTTGGTCCACAATAGATCTATAGAGATCTTCGGTGAAAAACAGCGAATAAAAATCAAGTGACATAAAATCACCTGAATTCCGGGTTGGCCAGTGAATGGGGGAAGTACAGGTGCTGCAGAAGTGGTGGGTTCCCAATTAGGATTGGCGAATGCAGCAGGAAGGGCACTATGGGCTCGACGGGTTTGTCTTTCTCTTCTTGGCGGCAGCGGGACACTACTTGTGCTTGCCACCTCGCCAGCTTGAACTGCACTTATGAGACTCGCCACGTCACCAAGTGTTACTGCAGTGCTGGAAGTATGACCAGGATGTACTAGGCAGCTGGTGCTTGCCAGTTCACCAGAAGGAATAGCGGCACTAGTACTGGCTCTCTGCTCCATACGAGGGACCTGTGGTTCTTGCACCTCAACGACAGCAGAAGATTGGGGTCTAGTACACCTGACCTTGGCAGGGACCACAACTCCGTCGTGAGAGCTATCTGTCAGGGTGCCGCTGCTGTCCACAGGTTCGTATTCTGAGCCTGAATCTGACAGATGAGTGACTTCCTCTTCACAATATGTCATGCTCAGAAACGTGTAGGCCTCTTCACTACTGTACCTTTTGATTTGACATTTTGGTCTCTAAATTTACTCACAGAAAAAAAGACTCACAGGTAAAAAAGCTCCTGACTGTTAGCGACTGAAAACGCTACCAAAAAATCTGTTAGCGTTTGCAGGGATCAGGCCTGACTCTGCGAACGCTGCAGTTATGTGTGTTGTGTTTTGCAAGTGACAGTGATCAATTGATACTGCACTTGAGTGGGCTGGGCGGAGGGGCTAAACACAGGTGCTAGCAGGTATCTGGGCTTATCCCGCTAACACTGCGTTTTTGGGAACCCTAAACTGCTGGGGATGCTAATATAGTTCTGATCAGATCAGATCTCGATCCGTTCAGACACTATACTACTAAGGGAGGCGTATGGTACGTGCGTGGGTGTTAGCGGTACTGGCACTGATCTGACTCTGCCTGGGGTGACGCAGACCCTATCTTACAGTAAAACCTAACTTTGATCACCTGCCAGGTGATCAGGAGGTTAAACTTTTGAGTAAAATACGGCAGGTGCCCTGATGCTATAAAAATCTAGCTAAACTGCGTGACCCGTGACACTTGCACTTTGATCACAGGTGACGGGTTAATCAAGGGATTAAACCTTTATTGGGGGGGGGATTAGGGGGGTCCCTATACCTATCTGAGCCTAATGCTAATTACCCTAAAACTGATTAGTGTCACTAATGACACTAGTACAGCGATAAAAAAAAAAATCTGATTGCTGTACTGCGTGACACAGTGACAGGTGGTGAAGGGGTTAACTGGGGGGAGGGGGGTGAATTGTGTTCCTATGTGACCTGGTGTCAGTGTAGTGTTGTGCAACTCACTTTTAGATGCTCTCCTCTCGGTCTGGAACCAAAAGACCAACACGAGGAGAGATGACATCACTTCCTGTCAGTGTTTACAGTTACACAGACAGGGGATGGATATAATTCGTCAGGAGTGATCGCGGGGGGGGGGGGGCGCGCCCAACATAGCATAACAGCGATTCGCCTGCCTGTGCCATTCTGCCGCAGTACAACTGCGGCGGACGGTCAGCAAGCAGTTAAACTGGGCAAGGAACAGCCAAACTCTGCTACTAAAGTTGGGTTGTGGAAGACTGCTTTATGTCACAGGTCATACACAATGGCAACACTTAGCACAGCAACATGACACAAGGTAGTTATACTGCATCAGCAATGTCTCTTCCAGGCAAAGTTCGCAAAGCAGACTGGGGTTTCAACATGTTCTATTCAAGCTTTTTAGAAGATGCAGAAAGAAACGGGCACGTTGAGGAGCGTAGATGCAGTGGTTGGCCAAGGAAACTTAATGCAAAATTAAAAACTCATATGGCTCTGCATGTAATTGCCATCATCCCTTATAATAGAGTATAAGAATAAGCCTCAAGTTGTAGGATTTTAAGGGGGTAAAGAGGGTACGTTGTTTAACCGGTTCAATAACCGGGCATTTTCACCCCTTTCCTTCCCAGACCAACTTTTTGTTTTCAGCGCTGTCGCACTTTAAACGACAATTGCGCGGTCGTGCGACGTTGTACCCAAACAAAATTGACGTCCTTTTTTTTCCCACAAATAGAGCTTTCTTTTGGTGGTATTTGATCACCTCTGCGGTTTTTATTTTTTGCGCTATAAACAAAAGAAAAGCGACAATTTTGAAAAAAACACTATTTTTTACTTTTTGCTATAATATCCCAATTTAAAAAAAAAAAAAAAATTTTTTTCCTCAGTTTCGGCCGATACATATTCTTCTACATATTTCTGGTAAAAAAAAATCGCAATAAGCGTATATTGATTGGTTTGCACAAAAGTTATAGCGTCTATAAAATACGGGATAGATTTATGGCATTTTAAAAAAACATTTTTTTTTTTTTTTTTTCTTTTCCCGTGACTGTGACATTATGGCGGACACATCGGACACTTTTGACACATTTTTGGGACCATTCACATTTATACAGCGATCAATGCTATAAAATTGCATTGATTACTGTGTAAATGTGACAGGCAGTGCAGGGGTTAACCACTAGGGTGCGGGGAGGGGTTAAATGTGTTTCCTAGGGAATGCTTCTAACTGTAGGGGGAGGGGACATACAAGGGGAGGAGACCGATAAGTGTTCTGCTGTTCTGGGAACACAGATCGCTCTCCTCTGAACTGACAGGACGTGGATCCACGATCCGGCTCGGTTAACGGGCAATCGCGGCCACCGGGCACACGCACCGGGTCCCGAGCAACGCGGCGGGCGCGCGCACCCTAGGCGGCCGGGAACCCAAGGCCGTCATATGACGTCCACCCAGGATGGGAGATCCCATCTGTGGACGTCATTTGACTATCGGCGGGTAGGGAAGTGGTTAAAAAAAATATATAATTTTATTACAAATTGAATTAGATAAAAACTCTTCCAAAGTGGAAGTACAAAAACATGACAAAAAAATTACATAATGAATAAGATTCAAAAAATGATCCTAAAGTGGTACTCCCCAGCTACTTGCTTTTCCTTCATCTGTAGAATTCCGAGGAGGTAGAGTAGATGGGGATATCAACGCGTTTTGAAATGTGCAAGTATAAGCAAAATCTTCTTCGGGGAATAATACCACTTCTGAAAGAAAAACAATTAGATTGAATAACATAAATATGATTATATAGGGATTAGGGCTGAAACAACTAATCGATTAATCGACAACTAATCGATTATGAAATTAATCAATTTACTATTTTCATAATCGATTAATCGGCCAGTAACATAATGGGGTTAAAAAAAAACTAAAATGAGCCCTTTATAGAAGAGCAAGTAATCACTACTGCAAATATTACTTTCACAGTTCTAAACCAAAAAAAAATTAACCCCTTACAGTAGTGATTATCTGCTTTTTTTTTTTTTTGTACTATAAAGGGCTAATTTTAGTTTTTTTAACCCCGTTATTTTCCTAAACGTCTTAGACCTGGTTCACATCTATGTGTTTTTTTTTGTGCTGTTTGCAGAAACACACTACAGTTCATTTTACATGTTTTCCTATGGGACACATTCACACAAGACGGTGCTTTTTTGGTTTAATATACTTCAATTGAAAAGCTGCAGAAAAGCGTGTAATGCGTTTTTGCAGCAATTTGTGTTTTTTAATCTGCCCAACAACAAATTGGACAAAAATATGCAAAAATGCAAATCGCAGCAAAATCGCGTGCGCAAAAATCAAAACACACAGCAAAAAGCCCTGCAGAAACAGATCAAAAGCAAACTGCACAGGTGTGTACCGAGCCTTATGCTGGCCACACCAATCAATTTTCAGACGAGAATATTCAGACAAAAAATCTTTGTACATTCGCTGAATGAAAGAACAAACGTTCTTAAAATGACATTATTTTTGAAGGAAGATATTGTTTTTGTTTTTAGTAAAAAAAATTTGACCGAGTCTGATGATGTTTACCAGATTCACCCTTTAATAATATATACGGTATATCTCCTCTAATAGTATATACAGTATATCTCCTCTAATAGTATGTACAGTATATCTCCTCTAATAGTATGTACAGTATATCTCTTCTGTCTGTTATGCTCAGAGTGGATTCGATATTTTGCTCCTTAACCATATAGTTGGTTATTTATATTTACCACTGCATAGAGATATTTAAGAATAAATTACCTTTTTTTTAAAAAAAAATTATACATTAACTAAATTATACACCACACTTTTTTTTTAAGGTTATTAACTGAATAATCGATTAATCAAAACAACTAATCGATTATGAAAATAATCGTTAGTTGCAGCCCTAATACGGATATACATATGTACATATACACATACATACGCATTCCCATAAACATCTTCTAATCATCATATATATGTGTGTAGTGTCTACATATACACTTACAGTATTTTAATCTGCTTGACAAAGGCACTTCTTGAACTGCCGAGGGAACTATGGGTAATTGTATCATGTGCTCTTCATGAACTACAGAAGCCGTCAAAAAACCCAACCTTGTGATACCAAGAGGGGAACTTAATGCAACAGATGAAAGATATGTCATGCTTACTTGCTTTCAATATCGGAAAATGTTCAGCAGTGCCATCAGCATAGAACTGGTAGGACCCAGGTACACTTATCTACTGTGGAGAAGTCTTGTCAGAAGTGGTCTTCATGGAAGAATACGGCCGAAAAGCCATATCTCTGATATGAAAACAAGGCTAAGTGACTCAACTATGCAGGAAAACAAAGGAACTGGGCACAGAAAAATGTCCGCGGGTGCTTTGGACTGAGGAGTCAAAATTTAAAATATTTGGCTGAAGCAGGAGGCAGTTTGTTTGCTAAAGGGTTGGAGAGTGGTACAATGAGTGTCTGTGGGCAACAGTGAGGCATGGTGGAGGTTCCTTGCAAGTTTGGGGCTGCGTTTCTGCAAATTAAAGCGGAGGTTCACACAGAAATTGAACCTCTGCTTTTCGAACCCCCCCCCCCCTCCAGTGTCACATTTGGCACCTTTCAGGGGGAGGGGGGTGCAGATACCTGTCTAGGACAGGTATTTGCACCCACTTCCGGCATAGATTCCCATGGGAGTCTACGCCCCTTCCCGTCCCCACCGCGCTGTCTGCTGGGAACACACACGTGTCCCAGAGACAGTGGGGACCAGTTAGGAAGCAGTGCGACTCGCGCATGTGCAGTAGGGAACCGGGAAGTGAAGCCGCAGCGCTTCACTTCCTGATTCCCTTACAGAGAATGGCGGTGGCAGCACCCGAGGGACAATTCGGTCTCGGGTGCCGACATCGCTGAACCCTGGGACAGGTGAGTGTCCTTATTTTTTTTATGTCTTTTTTTTTTTTTTTTTTTTTTTTCATGGGACTACTCCTTTAAGTTGGGGATTTGGTCAGGATCAGTGATATCCCCTGTGCTGAGAAATACAGGCAGATACTTATCCATCATGGCTTACCATCAGGGAGGAATGTGATTGGCCCCAAATTTATTCTGCATCAGACAGTGACCCCAAACATATAGCCAAGGTCATTAATAACCCTTTCATGACTAAGCCTATTTTTGAAATTTGGTGTTTACAAGTAAAAATCTTTATTTTTTGTTAGAAAATTACTTAGAGTCCCCAAACATTATATATTTTTTTTTTAGCAGAGAATCTAGAGAATAAGATGGCGATTGTTGCATTATTTTATGTCACATGGTATTTGTGCAGCTGTGTTTTAAACGCAATTTTTTTGGAAAAGGGACACTCATGAATTTTAAAAAACCAAACCGTAAAGTTACCCCAATTTTTTTGTATAATGTGAAAGATGATGTTACGCCGAGTAAACAGATACCAAACATGTCACGCTTTATAATTGCACTTACTCGTGGAATGGCGAAAAACGACGGTACCTAAAAATCTCCATAGGCGAGGCTTTACATTTTTTTTTACGGTTACCAGGTTAGAGTTACAGAGGAGGTCTAGGGCTAGAATTATTGCTCTCGCTCTGACGATCACGGTGATACCTCACATGTGTGATTTGAACACCGTTTACATATGCGGGCGCGACTTCCGTATGCGTTTTCTTTGCTGTGCGAGCTCGCGGGGACGGGGGCGCTTTAAAAATTTTTTTTCTTATTTATTTTTTTTTTTATATTTATAAATTGTGTTTTTTAAAAAAAAAAATTTTTGTTCTCTTTTATTGCTGTCACAAGGAATGTAAACATCCCTTGTGACAGTAATAGGTGGTGACATGTACTTTTTATGGAGAGATCAGGGGTCTAAAAGACCCCTGATCCCTTCTTTGCACTTCAAAGTATTCAGATCGCCGAAAACTGCGATTCTGAATACTGTGTATTTTTTTTAAAACCGGCGCCATTGGCAGCCAAGTAAACGGGAAGTGACGTCATGACGTCGCTTCCGTGTTTACTACTAGGAGGCTGAGAAAAGCCTTGAGCGGTTTCGTTCCAGTCCGTCCCCAGCCGCCGGAGGTGGGCGATTGGTCATCGAGCCTCCAGATGGAACGGGAGGCCCGGTAAAAGCGGCGGCAGGGGGGACGTCCCCTCCCGCTCCTCCGGTATAACAGCCGAGCGGCTTTTAGCCACATTGGTTGTTCTAACTGGATAGATCTAAAAAACGGTACCGGGATAATGCCTGCAGCTGTGGGCATTATCCCGGTATAACCCTGGAAAGCCGAGTACGCACATCTGCGTACGCTCGGCGGGAAGTGGTTAACTATTTTCAGTGTAAAGAGGAGCAAGGAGTACTGGAGGTGATGGCTTGGCCCCCACAGAGCCCTGATCTCAATATAATGGAGTCTGTCTGGAGTTACATGAAGAGACAGAAGGATTTGAGGAAGCCTACATCCACAGAGGATCTGTGGTTAGTTCCCCAAGATGTTTGGCACAACCTACCTTCCAAGTGCTTTCAAAAACTGTGTGCAACTGTACCTAGAAGAATTGATGCTGTTTTGAAGGCAAAGGGTAGCCACACCAAATATTGATTTGATTTGAATTTCTCGTCTGTTCATTTACTTTCCATTTTGTTGATTGATAAAATGTTAACACTTTTATTTCTGAAAGCATTCTCAATTTCCAGCATTTTTCACACCTGCCTAAAAAGTTTGCACAGTTGTGTATATCTGTGGGTATACCCTGTATAATAATAAAAAAATTGATTTCTTATTCACCTTTACATCTTCAGTGATCACATGCCTTCTCCCTCTGCGCCGTATTGCATTTCCCCTCCTTGCTCTTCCTTGCAGAGGAGCATCTACTGTTTAGTTAGCTGTAGTGGAGGTTTCCTACACTGCTGCACACCCTCAAGCCCATGTACCACTGAATTTGCTGCTCTTTTCCTTGGTAGAAATAACTTCTACCTGCTTTCTTTTCTTTTCCAATGTTACATATTTTTGTCTGGCTGCTAATTTTGCCCTTTTTATGGTCATGATGTTCCTAGCTAGAAAACAGATTCTGGCCTGTTTACATGCACAGTCATAGCACAGATACTACCCATCCAGGCAGAGTATACACACAACTTATGGAACCTACAAACCGTGCAGCTGCAGACAGAGCATTTAAGCAAACGCAACAGACACAGAATGTGTAGTTGGAGCACACATTTTGACGTGTTTTCATCGTCCTATTTTTTTTTCTTTCATCACATAGTACCGCTGACAGCCTTTAATATGAAAGTCTAATATGAAACATATTGGGTCTTTTTGGGTTCATTATATAGCATGTTTCATAAGGATTACACGGTTACTTCTCAGCGTATGTTGTGGTGGTTTCCATGTAAGAGGTCTTGTAGTGCAGTTTGGTACTAGGCTGCAACTCGAACAGTTGGCATGTTGGGCTTTAGGGAGTGCAGACAAGCCCAAGTGGTTCTGATACATGGGTTGAGCGCGTCCCCATATTTATTTGGCTTATATTCCACATATGGGGCCTAGATTTTGATAACGGGTGTTTTTGTGTATAATAGGAACATAACGTTGTGTTACACACTCAAAATCTGTAATGCCACAATGCAAATCTTCCATACACCTACAGCCATTTACGAACATTGTTGTATTGGTAGAGCCGTGCTGCTGTCCTGGTTCCCAGTTTTCTTCACGTCTGCAGAAACAATTTTTCCTTTTTGTGAAATCTATTTGGTGGCACTAGTAAGTCAGTATGTTCGTGGCAATACCTCATGGAGACCTGGTTGATAACATTTTCTTTCTACAGAGGTCCGAATCTCATTTTTCTTCTACGACTCTGGTCTTTCACATCACAGCCCCCTTTACATTAGTGTCCGCACCCCCCCCCTTTTTTCATCACAGCTCCCCCTTCTTACATGACAGCCCCCCCCCCGACATCACAGCGTCCTCCTTACCTTAACTCAGCATTGTGGAGGGCATGAGGAGTGGCAGGGCAGACTCCTCTTCTGTATGTACTCGCCTGCCGCCGCTGAACACGCAGCAGGGAAGAGGGCGGGGGGGAATGGCAGAGTGGACTCCTTCTGAATGTACTCGCCTGCCGCTGAACCCACTGCCGGGAAGAGGGTAGAAGGCACAAAAGGTCTGCACAGAGGGCGGGAGCTGCCCAACACTTGTTAAAGTGTGTTCAAATGAAAGGTTAAGTAGCTGCCGCTGCTTCCCTGCTGTGAGTTTAGCGGCGGCAGGCAAGTACGTTCAGAATCCACCAGTCCATCCGGCCATTCCTCCCGCCCCACAATGCTGTGATTTTTTTTTTTTTTTTTCAAACAGCTGCAGGAGGAGAGTAGTCCTTAGGCTGCTAAGTGGTGCGGCTACGGTCTGTATAGGACTGTCACGCGGTCTGTGTCCGGACTGCAATCCGCCATTCAGTGACGCCTGGTTTAAAGGGTAACTCCACCTTTGTAGGAAAAAATGTCAAATAAAAAATATAGCGAATACAATTGCAAATCACGTCATATTGTTATGGAATGTGTTTAAAAATGATCTTTCCTTTCCCAATTCATCTTCCAGGACAGCTACCCGGGAGATAGGCTACTCCCACTTAACAGGAAAGACATGAGCCACAACAATTAAAAAGCCATAACACATACTGGCCCTCAGTTTTATGTGTTTCCTCGGGCCTGACAGGATCTCATTTTGTTTTTCACCCTTTTTCAGGCCATCTTGCCTAGTGGCAGAGGCCTTTCGGGTCGGCTTTCCCCTGGAAGGTGCATGGGTGCCTCCCAAGTTTTTTTTATATGGAATTTTGTGTGTGGGCGCACACTTCAGGGGGAGTGGGCACCTGTTCTCCCAGTTATTGGAGTCAGGACTCTCACCTCTTTACTCATTGTGCACCTGCAAAAGGACTGGAGCTTCTGGCAAGGCAGATGGCGCAGCCCTCATCCATTCGCTGTATCACTGCTGAGGGGGCTGCCATGGGGAGGCTGCTGGGCAGTATGCCAGGTCCTGACACCTCATGGGTCCATCATGGCTGCTGAGGGGAGGCTGACTTAATTTCTGGCGCTCGTAATTGGCATGACGTCACTTCTGGGTATCGGCACAGGGGCGGCCATTTTGTTGGTTGGTCTCCCCTATGGGGAACTGTGAATATAGGAAAAGTGCATTCAGATCCACGCAGCTACAGGGGACCGGAGAACGTACACAGGTGGAGCCCATCTACCTCCTTATATTAAGGCCCGAAAGGGAGCGACCCTGTTGGTCAGCAGCTTCTGAAGAGACACGGGAGGCATGCACCAAGGTAAGAGGAAAGAGGTGGGTCCTCTTGTCACTACTTACTATTTCTGTATATTTTGGCTGGTGAAGGGGGCACTGGCTGAGGGCATGGTTCTCCTCTCATGCAGGGGCATGGACTGCGGGCTTTAAATGTTCTATTTTTTCCTTTGCACTGGGTGCTGTAGCTTTCTATAGTTTACAGTTACTTAGTTCTGACTGGGGGTCTGTGCTTATTTCAGGCAAACCCCCGGGAGGAGAAGAAAAAAGAGCAGACATCCAATGGCGGATCTTCCAAGAAATGCTGCGCTACATATAAAACAAGAAATGTCCAGTTCTTGGAACAAAACCTTATGCAAGGATTGCTTGGATAAACTCATTAAAAAAGGAGTTGGGCAGCATGCTTAAAGTGTTTGTGCAAAGTTTGAAACAGGAATTGGGACTTACATTTGATTCTTTTAGAACCCTGATGGATGTGTGTCGGGTCAAGGTGGCGCAGTTCCGAGTACTTCCAGAACAGGTGTATCCTCAGCTGCTCCTAGCACCGCCAGAGCTCTTCCGAGGTTTTGGAAGAGTGTTCAGGGAATGACTCAGATTCCAAAGAGGGGGAGATTTATGAGAAGGGAATTAAGTTGCAGACATCCCTGTTCCCAACAGAAGAGACTGAAGAGCGAATAAATGCTGTTAATGACACCTCGTGATTCAGGGAAAAAGTAAAGGTGCTCACACTTCACGATCAGCTTTATGCTGGGCTTCAGAAGAAACAGGTCTGCACTTTTATTAGTGGGAACGCTCTAGCAGTCCCACTATTGTTGTTCGATTTTATTTATTAGTGGGACTGCTTTTGTTCGACCTTATTTATTTTTATTCATTTAATTTTATTCCGTACGTTTTTTGGCTCTCCGTAACTTCTGCATACTTTCAGCTATTAAAACCATTCAACTTTTAAAATGTTCGTCTTTCAGCTGATGATGGGACTTTTTCAACTTTTTTTCCTACTATTTATACTTTTTAAAATATTAAGCTTTTTAACACTTTTTTTTTTTTTTTTTAACATTGAAGTCAATGGGAGCATGCTTCAGATCCTTAAAATCTTCTTCCGCTCCCAAAAGTTTCAGCTCCTTCATACTTTCACCTACAGACGCCAAACAAACCTTAAAATGTTCACAAAATATTCAGCTATCTGGCTATATCTTTTCAGATTGATATATTTTACAGTATTTGTGAAAAAGCTGTTTGTTTAGTGGTCATTTCAGGAAATTTTAGCCATTAAACAGTGTACTGTGTTGCTTTTGTTGCCATGGTTATCAAAGCTTCTGTTATACACAGGGGGGAGGTGGCTGGAGCATCTCAGCTACAGAGCCCGGGGGAGGGGACAGACACACCATGTACTGATTTATAATAGAGGAATATGATGGGGCAGTTTTGATGGGGCAGTTTTGATGGGGCAGTTTTGATGGGGCAGTTTTGATGGGGCAGTTTTGATGGGGCAATTCTGATGGGGCAATTCTGATGGGGCAATTCTGATGGGGCAGTTTTGATGGTGGCTATACGATGGGGCAGTTTTGATGGTGGCTATACGATGGGGCAGTTTTGATGGTGGCTATACGATGGGGCAGTTTTGATGGTGGCTATACGATGGGGCAGTTTTGATGGTGGCTATACGATGGGGCAGTTTTGATGGTGGCTATACGATGGGGCAGTTTTGATGGTGGCTATACGATGGGGCAGTTTTGATGGTGGCTATACGATGGGGCAGTTTTGATGGTGGCAATACGATGGGGCAGTTTTGATGGTGGCAATATGATGGGGCAGTTTTGATGGTGGCTATATGATGGGGCAGTTTTGATGGTGGCTATATGATGGGGCAGTTTTGATGGTGGCTATATGATGGGGCAGTTTTGATGGTGGCTATATGATGGGGCAGTTTTGATGGTGGCTATATGATGGGGCAGTTTTGATGGTGGCTATATGAGGGGGCAGTTTTGATGGTGGCTATATGAGGGGGCAGTTTTGATGGTGGCTATATGAGTGGGCAGTTTTGATGGTGGCTATATGAGGGGGCAGTTTTGATGGTGGCTATATGAGGGGGCAGTTTTGATGGTGGCTATATGAGGGGGCAGTTCTGATGGCAATATAATGGGGGCAGTTTTGATGGTGGCAATTTTGATGGGGACAGTTTTGATGGGGACAATTTTGATGGCAATATGATGGGGACAGTTTTGATGGTGGCAATATGATGGGGCAGTTTTGATGGTGGCAATATGATGGGGCAATTCTGATGGTGGCAATATGATGGGGCAGTTTTGATGGGGCAATTCTGATGGGGCAGTTTTGATGGCAGTATGATAGGGGCAGTTTTGCTGGGGGCCGTTTTAGCAATTCAGCTATTCAGCATTCCCACGCATTTTCCCCAGGAAATGCATTTTCTAGTTTTTATTTAATTTTATTCCGTACGTTTTTTGGCTCTGCGTAACTTCTGCATACTTTTAGCTATTAAAACCATTCAACTATTAAAATGTTCGTCTCAGTTTTGATGGTGGCTATATGATGGGGGCAGTTCTGATGGCAATATAATGGGGGCAGTTTTGATGGTGGCAATATGATGGGGCAGTTTTGATGGGGACAATTTTGATGGGGACAATTTTGATGGGGACAATTTTGATGGGGACAATTTTGATGGCAATATAATGGGGGCAGTTTTGATGGTGGCAATATGATGGGGCAGTTTTGATGGTGGCAATATGATGGGGCAGTTTTGATGGTGGCAATATGATGGGGCAGTTTTGATGGTGGCAATATGATGGGGCAATTCTGATGGTGGCAATATGATGGGGCAATTCTGACGGTGGCAATATGATGGGGCAGTTTTGATGGGGCAATTCTGATGGGGCAGTTTTGATGGCAGTATGATAGGGGCAGTTTTGCTGGGGGCCGTTTTAGCAATTCAGCTATTCAGCATTCCCACGCATTTTCCCCAGGAAATGCATTTTCTAGTTTTTATTTAATTTTATTCCGTACGTTTTTTGGCTCTGCGTAACTTCTGCATACTTTTAGCTATTAAAACCATTCAACTATTAAAATGTTCGTCTTTCAGCTAATGATGGGACTTTTTCAACTTTTTTTCTATTTATACTTTTTAAAATATTAAGCTTTTTAACACTTTTTTTTTAACATTGAAGTCAATGGGAGCATGCTTCAGATCCTTAAAATCTTCTTCCGCTCCCAAAAGTTTCAGCTCCTTCATACTTTCACCTACAGACGCCAAACAAACTTTAAAATGTTCACAAAATATTCAGCCATCTGGCTATATCTTTTCAGATTGATATATTTTACAGTTTTTGTGAAAAAGCTGTTTGTTTAGTGATCATTTCAGGAAATTTTAGCCATTAAACAGTGTACTGTGTTGCTTTTGTTGCCATGGTTACCAAAGCTTCTGTTATACACAGGGGGGAGGTGGCTGGAGCATCTCAGCTCTGATTACAGAGCCCGGGGGAGGGGTCAGACACACCATGTACTGATTTATAATAGAGGAATATGGGGCAGTTTTGATGGTGGCAATATGATGGGGCAGTTTTGATGGTGGCAATATGATGGGGCAGTTTTGATGGGACAATTCTGATGGGGGCAGTTTTGATGGTGGCAATATGATGGGGCAGTTTTGATGGTGGCAATATGATGGGGCAGTTTTGATGGTGGCAATATGATGGGGCAGTTTTGATGGTGGCAATATGATGGGGCAGTTTTGATGGTGGCAATATGATGGGGCAGTTTTGATGGTGGCAATATGATGGGGCAGTTTTGATGGTGGCAATATGATGGGGCAGTTTTGATGGTGGCAATATGATGGTGGCAATTCTGATGGTGGCAATATGATGGGGTAGTTTTGATGGGGCAATTCTGATGGTGGCAATATGATGGGGCAATATGATGGGGCAATTCTGATGGGGCAGTTTTGATGGGGACAATTTTGATGGGGCGATTCTGATGGAGCAGTTTTGATGGGGCGATTCTGATGGAGCAGTTTTGATGGGGCGATTCTGATGGGGCAGTTTTGATGGGGCGATTCTGATGGGGCAGTTTTGATGGCAGTATGATAGGGGCAGTTTTGCTGGGGGCTGTTTTAGCAATTCAGCATTCCCACGCATTTTCCCCAGGAAATGCATTTTCTAGTTTTTATTTCATTTTATTCCGTACATTTTTTGGCTCTGCGTAACTTCTGCATACTTTTAGCTATTAAAACCATTCAACTATTTAAAATGTTCGTCTCTTTCAGCTGATGATGGGACGTTTTCAACTTTTTTTTTCTATTTATATTTCTTAAAATATTAAGCTTTTTAACACTTTTTTTTTAACATTGAAGTCAATGGGAGCATGCTTCAGATCCTTAAAATCTTCTTCCGCTCCCAAAAGTTTCAGCTCCTTCATACTTTCACCTACAGACGCCAAACAAACTTTAAAATGTTCACAAAATATTAAGCTATCTGGCTATATCTTTTCAGTTTGATATCTTTTACAGTTTTTGTGAAAAAGCTGTTTGTTTAGAGGTAATTTCAGGAAATTTTATCGCTTAAACAGTGTACTGTGTTGCTTTTGTTGCCGTGATTACCAAAGCTTCTGTTATACACAGGGGGGAGGTGGCTGGAGCATCTCAGCTCTAAATACAGAGCCCAGGGGAGGGGACAGACGCACCATGTACTGATTTATATTAGAGGAATTTGATAGGGGCCGTTTTGATGGTGGCAATATGATGGTGGCAATTTTGAGGGCAGTATGATGGGGGCAGTTTTAGCAATTCAGCTATTCAGCATTCCCACGCATTTTCCCCAGGGAATGCATTTTCTAGTTGTACATAACACTCTCAAAGATACGATTCTTTGAGAATGGCAGGAGCCGAAGAAGGCGGCCTTCCTTCCAAATCACAGGTATAGAAGGCTCCCCTTTAACCACTTCCAGCCCAAGGACGTCTTTGAATTTGAGTGGGGCTATCTGAAAGATGCCTGCAGGCATCATTCAGATATCATCTTTTACAGCTTGTGATTCTGTGCACCGTAAGAACAATCATAGCGACAGTTCAGCGACAGATCATTCTTACAGGCGACGGGAGGAGACATATCCCCCCCCCTCTTTCCGCCGCCCTCCGGGCTTGCCCGTGCGATCGGCGAGCCAGAGAGAATCTGCCGCTGCCGGACGTGGATCGTAGAGATTTCTGGTGACCAGATGGTTCCCAGTCATCTCTATGACCTTCGGAGGCCTGGGCGCAACGTTGTGAAATAAAGCATTACTGGATCTACTGATTACCAACAATACAGACCTGATCACGGATGTGGAAATACGGGGCAATTTAGGTAACGGCGATCACAGGTCATTTGGCTTCAGTATAAATCACACAAATAGGAAACATAAAGGGAACACAAAGACACTGCATTTCAAAAGAGCCAACTTCCCTAAACTACGAACCTTGCTAGAAGGCATAAATTGGGATAAAATCTTAGGAACAAAGAACACGGAGGAGAGATGGGTTTGCTTTAAGAGCATATTAAATAAGGGCATTGGCCAATGCATCCCATTGGGTAATACATTTAAAAGAGCAAACAAAAGTCCTGAATGGCTTAACTCCAATGTAAAAATGCATATAAAAGCAAAGGAGAAGGCCTTCAAAAATACAAGGTTGAGGGATCATCATCAGCATTCAGACTTTATAAAGAATGCAACAAGAAATGTAAGGGTGCAATAAGGACGGCTAAGATAGAACATGAAAGACACATAGCAGAGGAGAGCAAAAAAAAATCACAATAAATTCTTTAAGTATGTAAACAGTAAAAAAGGAAGGACAGACCATATTGTTCCCATAAAGAATGAGGAAGGACATCTGGTTACAAAGGATGGGGAAATGGCAAAGGTATTGAATTTATTCTTCTCCTCAGTCTTCACGAGGGAATCGGGGGGCTTCAGTAACCAAAACTGCAGCGTTTATCCTCAGGACACATCATAGGAAGCAACTCCATGGTTAACAGAGGATAGAATTAAAATTAGACTTGAGAAACTTAACATTAATAAATCACCGGGACCCGGAGGCTTGCACCCGAGGGTACTTGGGGAACTCAGTCAAGTAATTGCCAGACCATTGTTCCTAATTTTTACAGACCGTCTACTGACTGGAATGGTACCAGCTGATTGGAGAAAAGCCAATGTAGCACCAATATTTAAAAAGGGCCCAAAATACATCCCTGGGAATTAGACCGGTTAACATCAATAGTATGTAAACTCTTGGAGGGGACGATAAGGGGCTATATACAAGATTTTAGTAATGAACGGTATCATTAGCAGTAATCAGCATGGATTCATGAAGAATCCTTCTTGCCCAACCAATCTACTAATCTTCTATGAGGAGGCAAGTTGCCAGCTAGATAAAGGAAGGCCTGTAGACGTGGTGTATCTGGATTTTGCAAAAGCATTTGACACAGTTCCCCATAAGCGTTTACTGTACAAAATAAGGTCCGTTGGCATGGACCACAGGGTGAGTACATGGATTGAACACTGGCTACAAGGGCGAGTTCAGAGGGTGGTGATAAATGGGGAGTACTCAGAATGGTCAGGGGTGGGTAGTGGGGTCCCCCAGGGTTCTGTGCTGAGACCAATCCTATTTAATTTGTTCATAAACGACCTGGAGGATGGGGTAAACAGTTCAATCTCTGTATTTGCAGACGATATTAAGCTAAGCAGGGCAATAACTTCTCCACAGGATGTGGAAACCTTGCAAAAAGATCTGAACAAATTAACAGGGTGGGCAACTACATAGCAAATGAGGTTCAATGTAGAAAAATGTAAAATAATGCATTTGGGTGGCAAAAATATGAATGCAATCTATACACTGGGGGGAGAATCTCTGGGGGAATCTAGGATGGAAAAGGACCTGGGGGTCCTAGTAGATGATAGGCTCAGCAGTGGCATGCAATGCCAAGCTGCTGCTAACAAAGCAAACAGAATATTGGCATGCATTAAAAAGGGGATCAACTCCAGAGATAAAACGATGATTCTCCCGCTCTACAAGACTCTCTGGTCCGGCCACACCTAGAGTATGCTGTCCAGTTCTGGGCATTAGTCCTCAGGAAGGATGTACTGGAAATGGAGTGAGTACAAAGAAGGGCAACAAAGCTAACTAGAAAATGCATTTCCTGGAGAAAATTAGTGGGACTGCTGAATAGCTAAATTGCTAAAGCTAACTGGATGAATAGCTTAAATCCGTAAGAAAAAGTGAGAATAGTTGGAAAAGTAGGAATGGTTTTAAAATAAACATGAATTTCATTTAAAAAGTTTAACAACACCACTAATGTATGAAAGATGTGGAATATTTAAAGGTTTTTTGAAAAGCTTTTTTAATCATTAATCTCCACAGCTAATGAGTGAGAGAAAGTGTGAGAGAACCCTTCAAACAAGCCTTATAAAGCCAATACATCCATAACAGTACATGCTATCGAAACAGCGACTTCACCGTTAGGGACGTACGGCCTTTGTGAACATATCGGTATAAAATTTATGTTGATAAACTTAAAAATGTGGGCATTTCAGAGATTTAAAAAAGTTGGCTATGCGTTTCGCTGGGAAATGTGAAGAATTTTATGACAGTCAATGGAAGAAAGTGTAGAACTCTTGTCATTTGGAAGCTCAACCAGACAAAAGTAAACGGCATATCATAAAACGGAGCACATTGGCTGAAACTAGACAAAAATACCTACGTTTTGATGTATAAATTGTGTATGACAAGTGGGCGCGAGAGCAATTTATAGAGAAGGAACTAAGATTTTTTTTTTTTTTAAGGCTCTGTGCTCTTGCTATGACATCATCCACTCTAAGCAGCCCAATGCACACTCTGTTTAATCGATAAAATTTCCTGAAATGATCACTAAACTTAAACAGCTTTTTCACAAAAACTGTAAAAGATATCAAACTGAAAAGATATAGCCAGATAGCTGAATATTTTGTGAACATTTTAAAGTTTGTTTGGCGTCTGTAGGTGAAAGTATGAAGGAGCTGAAACTTTTGGGAGCGGAAGATTATGAAGCATGCTCTTATTCACTTCAATGTTAAAAAAAAGTGTTAAAGTGGTGTTCCGGCCGAAATTGTACTTTTTAAATAAAAATACCCCTATAATACACAAGCTTAATGTATTCTAGTAAAGTTAGTTTGTAAACTAAGGTCTGTTTTGTTAGTTTATAGCAGTAGTTTGTTATTTTATAAACTTACAGCAGGCCATGGCCATCTTAAGTGTGGGCATCTGAAGCCAGACTGTATTTCTTCCTGGATCTCATCCTGGCAGATCTCGCACATGCTCAGTGCAGCACAAGCAGTGTAATAGGTTTCAGGTCAGGTTTCCATAGCAACGGCAGTGTCAGAGGAAGTTGTTGCCCCTTCCCAGAAGGCATTGCAAACAGGAAATGATGCGATGGGCCACGGCTAGGGAGGAGGAAGTGAAATATGAATACAGCAGATATACAGTAGGTGCTGAGAAAAAAAATTAAAATATCCAATTCGTTTACAGTGCACAGTTTAGTGAGGGATGCTGAAGAGTTGTAAAAGTGGGTGGAACTCCACTTTAAGCTTAATATTTTAAAAAAGTATAAATGGTAGAAAAAAAGTTGAAGTCCCATCATTAGCTGAAAGAGCTGAACATTTTAAAAGTTGAATGGTTTTAATAGCTGAAAGTATGCAGAAGTTACGCAGAGCCAAAAAAACGTACAGAATAATAATAATAATTAAATAAAAACGAATAACAATAGTGGGACTGCTGAAGCATTCTCGCTAATAAATGGTCGGGAGGATATTAGTTATGAGGAAAGGTTGCGAGCACTGAACTTATTTTCTCTGGAGAAGAGACGCTTGAGAGGGGATATGATTTCAATATACAAATACCGTACTGGTGACCCCACAATAGAAATAAAACTTTTTTGCAGAAGAGAGTTTAACAAGACTCGTGGCCACTCATTAAAATTAGAAGAAAAGAGGTTTAACCTTAAACTACGTAGAGGGTTCTTTACTGTAAGCGGCAAGGATGTGGAATTCCCTTCCACAGGCGGTGGTCTCAGCAGGGGTCATTGATAGTTTCAAGAAGCTATTAGATAAGCACCTGAATGACCGCAACATACAGGGATATACAATGTAATACTAACATATAATCACACATAGGTTGGACTTGTGTCTTTTTTCAACCTCACCTACTATGCAACTATGACATCATGCCCGGCCTGCGGATATAAACAAAGCAGAGAACTCAGCTGGAAAGAAAGACCGTTCACTTTTTTTTTTTTTTTTTTTATCCAAATCTTTCCAGGCTGGTGGGAGAGATGTGGGGTCTCATAGACCCCACATCTCTCCATAAAGTGGACCTGTCACGCACCATTCCTATTACAAGGGATGTTTACGTTACTTGTAATAGGAATAAAAGTGATCAAAAAAAAGAAATTCAAAGAGTGTACAAATAAAAAAAATTGAAAGTTAAAAAAAAGTGTTAAAAATGTAAAGCGCCCCCATGTGCTTGCGCACAGAAGCGAACACACGCATATGTAAACAGCGTTCAAATGACACGTGAAGTATCGCTGTGTACGTTACAGCGAGAGCAACAATTCTAGCACTAGACCTCCTCTAACTCTAACTCTAAACTGGTAACCTGTCAAATTTAAAGCTTCGCCTATGGAGATTTTTAAGTACTGAAGTTTGGCGCCATTCCACAAGTGTGCACATTTTTTAAAGCATGACATGTTGGGTATCTACTCGGCGTAACATCTTTCACATTTATACAAAAAAATTTGGCTAACTTTACTGTTTTGTTATTTCTTAATTCATGAAAGTTTTTTTTTTTTTTTTACCAAAATAAAAAAAGTGTTTGAAAAATTGTTGCGCAAATACCGTGTGACATTAAAAAAAAGTGGCAACGACCGCCATTTTATTACTTGGGGTCTCTGCTAAAAAAAATATATAATGTTTACTGATTCTGAGTAATTTTCTACCAATAAAATTGAGTTTTACATGTCGGGGAGGAGTGCCAGAATAGGCCTGTTTGGAAGTGGTTAAAGAGGAAGGCTCAGATATTTGGAAGAAGTGTAACAGACTAGATGCTTCTTTAGCAAAAGTCTCTAGAAAGACAGACCTGTCATTTTGATGGTGGCACTGTAAAGGACCCCATGGATCGCAAAGCAGAAGGTTGCCTAAAACGAGCATGGGAAGCCAGCGCAGCCAACTTTAGATCTGCATTGCCCGCATTCTTGATGTATGGCTAGACCAGCTGAAGGCAAACCTGCCTAATGGTACCTCTTCAGACCAGATCCTAAAATCCCTGCCTGTCCTAAACAAAGCCGTGGCTTTTATGGCAGATGCTTTGCCAGAAACCATCAAGCTTATTAACGCTCTTTTAAATTCAGCTAGAAGCACTAACTGGCTGAAGACTTGGCATGGCGAGCAAGCATCCAAAACCAAGTTATGTGGGTAACCGTTAGAAGGGAACCTCCTGTTCGGGCCTGAATTGACCTCAGTACTGGAAAGGTCAGCATATAGGAAGGTTTCCACCCCCCAAGAAACAGCCAGGGAAAAACATTTTTTGTTCCCCACCCAACCAGGAACCGTCGTCCAGGTCACTTTAGAGGTCAGGTGGAAAGAGAAAGGGCTGTACCTTTGTTTAAAAGAGGAAAAAAAAGGGAAGGATTCTTGTTCAACCCTTCTCAGTCAAAGTGGAAGCCTCAATCCCTATGACTCAGAGTGGGAGGAAGATTAAGAGCATTCCTTCCACAGTAGAATGATGCAACTCAGAATCTGTTCTAGACATAATCCGATATAGTTAGTGGGGAAGCCTCCTCAGACTCTTCAATACTCTACTTCCAAGAGAACAGGGCAAAGCGAATGCATTTATTGTGTCTGCTTCAGGAGATGCTGGATCAAAATGTAATTCCGTATGTACCGGTCGAAAAACTCAACAAGGGTTCTATTATGTTTTCCTGAGGAAGAAACCCTCAGGAAGCTTCAGAATGATCCTAAACCTGAAGGAAGTAAACTAATTTGTCCAATAGAAAAAATTCAGAATGGAGTCAATATATTCTGGCAAAGAATTTAATTTTGGTGGCCCTGGCCCGCTCGCCCGGGTCTCGCACCCGACGGCGCACCTGGCTGGCAGCCCCCTTCGTACAGCTGGCCGCGTTGTTGGTCAAGGGGAAGTATGTTCATATCTTCACCGACAACAGTACGGCAGTAGCCTACATCGGACAGCAGTGGGGTACAAGGCAAGCAGTCTAATGTTTCTAGTAGAAGAGATTTTACTCTGGGCAGAGACAAATGATATCTCTTACGGCAGTTCACCTCAAGGGGGATCTGAATTGCTAAGCAGACAGTCCCTTTCATTTGAGACAAACGGAGTGGTGTCTGAACTAGGAAACCTTCACACAAATTTGTGCAAAAATGGGGATTTCTGGAAATCAATCTTTTAGCCTCCAGGAGCAAGAAGCGGTACCAAGATACTTTTCCTTACAAAAGGATGAACTCAGCCTGGGGACAGATGCGCTGATTCATCAACGGAGGAGGAAGTTTCTGTATGCCTCACCAATTCACCTTATCCCTCGAGTGATTCGGAAAATACGGAACTCCAAAGCCAGTCATTCTTGTTGCACTTTTTTGGCCAAGGAGACCTTGGTTTTCAACTCTATGCAAACTAAGCCTGGAACAACCTTGGCAGCTTCCTCAAAGATCAGATCTCCTCCACCAGGCGGGGGTGTATCATCCTGCAGTGGAGATGTTAGCCCTTTCTGCATGGCTTCTGAAAGAGAACTCTTAGAAAGTAAAGGTCTGTCTCATAGAGTAATTTAACACTATTTTGGATAGTAGGACAAATTCTACCAATTCAATTTATGGGAAAGTTTGGAAGAAATTCTCAGCATGGAGAAAAGCCAAAAATCAAACCAGTTCTGGAATTTCAGCAAGACGGGGCAGATCTTAATTTGGCAGCCAGTACCCTTAAAGAGGTTGTAAACCTATGTGTTTTTTCACCTTAATGCATCCTATTATGCACAAGTAAAACACCTGGCAGTAACCACCCCCCGTTTTACTTACCTGAGCCCTAGAAATTAACCCATGGGGATGTGCTGTCTATCTGCCCGGGCTTCTCTGCTCTTGATTGGATAGATTGATAGGAGTGCAGCCATTGGCTCCCGCTGCTGTCAATCAAATCCAATGATGCGGGGGGGGGGCGAGTCCTGCATTCGGCCTCTATGGACGCCGAATGCTGAACTCGTGAGCACGCCTGCTAGGTAAATCCCCAGGAGAGCACTTCTCCCAGAGGGTTATCTGATGTGGGGAGAAGTCGCCGAGGGACCCCAGAAGACTAGGTTCGGGCCACTCTGTGCAAAACTAGCTTCACAGTGGAGGGAAGTATGATATATGTTGTTGGTGTTTTTTTTTTTTTTTTTTTTTTTTTTTTTTTTTTTTAAACTAACCCTTACAGTCACTTTTAAGGTACATGTATCAGCTTTATCTGATTTCCTTGAAATACGGCAGGCTGAGGTTTCCTTAAACTATTTTTGATCTTGGTCACTAGGAAGAAAAAGGTTCCATGTCAAGCGTTCCATCCTGGGATTTAGGTACTGTGCCCAAAGGATTCCAAAAACCTTCATTTGTCGGCTTCCTGGTGGGATCCAGAACATACCCAAGCCCATTCTTAGCTGGAACCTCTGTCCAAAGCAGATTAAACCTTCAGTAGGAAGGTTCTGAAAGCAGGCGTCCTGCCCTAAGCAGGTAATTCTAGTTTATCCTATCTGGTAGCTGTCCTGGAAGATGAATTGGGAAAACTGTTATTACCTGTAAACTGTATTTCCAGGAATCTTCCAGGACAGCAATAGTTTCCGCCCGGTTTTAACCCTTCAGTCATTTTCTAATACTGAGGGCCTGTATGTGTGGCTTTTTAACTGTTCTGGATCATGTTTTTCTTGTTAGGTGGGAGAAGCCTCTCTCATGGGTAGCTGTCCTGGAAATACAGTTAAGGGGTAACCTGTTTTTCAATTAGCAGCGCTGTCATTTTCAGTAAAAAGCAATGCAATATGGCTACCTGGAGGCTTTCTATACACAGATGGTATACAAAACGCCCCCTGAAAAATGAAATTTCCTGTTTGTGTGATTTGTCTTTACTGATTTTTCCCAGAAGTCTGTACTAAGATACAAGTTGGTTTTTTGACATCCCCTGCAACAAAAATGTCATTTTTGGTGATGTACTCCCTAAGGGAAACCACGTCTAAAGGGATTCAAACCTTGTCAATTTCCTAATTCGAGCTCTGCAGGTGCAGAAGCTGATTGACAATTCTAAAAATACTCCCCATTAGATTCACTTTGCACATGAACACAGGTAACAGAATAACAAAAGGTAGAAATCTGCAACAAAGTTTGTTAAAATCTTTGCAATGTGTATAGATCACCCAGAGGGAAATGTTGTGTTTTTTTTTTGTTTTTTTGTTTTTTTGTTTTTCCTTAACAAAAGTGGGGTTACTCTTTAAATTTACTTTTTCACTTTAAAATTTTTCTTTTTCTCTTCAACTTTATTGCTATCACAAGGGATGAAAAATTGGGAAAAAAACTGCGCATCAAAAAAAATGATGATAATAATATGTGCTGCAAAGTCCTATATGTGACACAAACACACAAACGTAAATAGGAAAATTATTGACTCGCGCATCTAAACAAATTACAATATATGTGACTGAATATTTTTAAAGCAAAAGTGCAAAAAACCATATGTGCATACAATAAACCCAATTATGGGTACGAGGTTTAAATGATCCAACCTCCCCCTAGGCAGGTATAATAGACCATATAAATATGGAACATTAGTGCAAAAAGTAATTGTGGAAAACTGCAATGTATATTAAATAAGAAATGTAATAAAAGTCCACACACATAAACACCAAAGGGTGATGTTCCAATCCAAAATTTATCCAATAATATGTGAAATCCTAGGTATATGGGTCCGCCACCATGAATAAAGAGCCTGGCCGCTTACCAGAACCCCATGACCCCCCTTTACAGAGGGTCTAAATGGGCTTTGAAATCCTGCTGTTAAACCGCCAAGGTAGGAACTGTGCTAGGACATCAAGAGCTTAGATGCAGATAGATGGATCCACAAGGAAAGGAGGCTCATCTCTCAGCGAAGTATTATCATCATAAAGGGAAAAACAAAAGGCTCCGATAGTGTAAAACCAAATGATAGCAGATAGCCCGTCCAGCTGGAGTAGCAACGACAGAGGGAGGTGACGCGATGACACCGCTCAGCCCAGGGCGAACATCCGGCCGGTGCCGCAGACTGTCTTTCTTCAGAGGTTTTTTCTTAACTACATGTGAGTTTTTACTATATTTTAATAAATATCATTTGGTTTTACACTATCGGAGCCTTTTGTTTTTCCCTTTATGATGATAATACTTCGCTGAGAGATGAGCCTCCTTTCCTTGTGGATCCATCTATCTGCATCTAAGCTCTTGATGTCCTAGCACAGTTCCTACCTTGGTGGTTTAACAGCAGGATTTCAAAGCCCATTTAGACCCTCTGTAACGGGGGGTCATGGGGTTCTGGTAAGCGGCCAGGCTCTTTATTCATGGTGGCGGACCCATATACCTAGGATTTCACATATTATTGGATAAATTTTGGATTGGAACATCACCCTTTGGTGTTTATGTGTGTGGACTTTTATTACATTTCTTATTTAATATACATTGCAGTTTTCCACGTTTACTTTTTGCACTAATGTTCCATATTTATATGGTCTATTATACCTGCCTAGGGGGAGGTTGGATCATTTAAACCTCGTACCCATAATTGGGTTTATTGTATGCACATATGGTTTTTTGCACTTTTGCTTTAAAAATATTCAGTCACATATATTGTAATTTGTTTAGATGCGCGAGTCAATAATTTTCCTATCACAAGGGATGAGCAACATTCCCTATGATGGCTTGGTCAGCAACAGGTACCCTTTATTGAGAGATCAGGGGTTGATTTACACCCCTTATTCCTGATCAAACAGATCGGCTGTCTCTCTGGCCGGTAGCGGCTAGTTAAACAAAACTAAGTGACTAAATCCTCATCCCTTCTGGTTTCACTTATCACAGAGTAGGGGAAAGAACCAGATGTTCCTGACCGCTTGCAACAGTCCTAGGCTCCCAATGGGACAGTAGAACCCAGAAACAGCAGTGGAAGGGTGCCTTCTGAGTCCTCTAAAATGATTGAGCAGCTGTACAGCCACTTACAGTGCCCTGAAAAAGTATTCACAATTTTCCACATTTTGTCATGTTACAACCAAAAACGTAAATGTATTTTATTGGGATTTTATGTGATAGACCAGCACAAAGTGGCACATAATAGGGGTCGACTGATATCGTTTTTTTCGGTCGACCCTTAGCACATAATTGTGAAGTGGAAGGAAAATGATAAATGGCTTTCAAACATTTTTACAAATAAATATGTGAATTGTAGCATGCATTTTTTTTTACAAATATCTGAAAAGTGTGGCATGCATTTGTGTTCAACCCCCTTTACTCTGGTACCCCTAACTAAAATTTAGTGGAACCAATTGCCTTTAAAAAGTCACCTAATTAGTAAATGGAGTCCACCTGTGTGTAATTTAAGTTCAGTATAAATACAGATGTTCTGTGAAGCCCTCATAGATTTGTTAGAGAACCTTAGTGAAAAAACAGCAACATGAAAGCCAAGGAACACACCATACAGGTCAAGGATAAAGTTGTGGAGAAGTTTAAAGTAGGGTTAGGTTATAAAAATCTATCCCAAGCTTTGAATATCTCATGGAGCACTATTCAATCCATCATCGAAAATGGAAAGAGTATGGCACAACTGCAAACATACCAAGACATGGCCGTCCACCTAAACTGACAGGCCGGGCAAGAAGAGCATTAATCAGAGAAGCAGCCATGGTAACTCTGGAGTAGCTGCAGAGATCCGCAGCTCAGGTGGAAGAATCTGTCCACAGGACAACTATTAGTTGTGCAATCCACAAATCTGGCCTTTATGAGAGAGTGGCAAGAAGAAAGCCATTGTTGAAAGAAAACCATAAGAAGTCCCTTTTGCAGTTTGCAAGAAGCCATGTGGAGGGACACAGCAAACGTGGAAGAAGGTGCTCTGCTCAGATTAGACCAAAATTAAATTTTTTTAGCCTAAAACCAAAACGCTATGTGTGGCAGAAAACTAACACTGCACATAACCCTGAACACACCATCCCCACCGTGAAACATGGTGGTGGCAACATGTTGTGGGGATGCTTTTCTTCATCAGGGATAGGGAAGCTGGTCAGAGTTGATGGGAAGATGGATGGGGCCAAATAAAGAGCAATCTTAGAAGAAAACTTGTTAGAGTCTGCAAAAGACTTGAGACTGGGGTGGCGGAGGTTCACCTTCAGCAGGACAACCACCATAAACATACAGCCAGAGCTACAATGGACTGGTTTAGATCAAAGTATATTCATGTGTTAGAATGGCCCAGTCAAAGTCCAGACCTATATCCAAGTGAGAATCTGTGGCAAGACTTGAAAGTTGCTGTTCAGACGCTCTATATCCAATCTGACAGAGCTTGAGCTATTTTGCAAAGAAGAATGTGCAAAAATTTCACTCTAGATGTACTAAGCTGGTAGAGACATACTTAAAAAGACTTGCAGGTGTAATTGCAGCGAAAGGCAGTTCTAAAAAGTATTGACTCGGGGGGCTGAATACAAATGCATGCTACAATTCACATATTTATTTGTAAAAATGTTTGAAAGCCGTTTATCATTTTCCTTCCGCTTCACAATTATGTGCCACTTTGTATTGGTCTATAACAGGAATATGCAAGCTGTTGACCTCCAGTTGTTGCAGAACTGCAAGACTCTTAACAGCCACAAGCATAACACCCAGAGGCAGAGGCATACAGGCACCAGTGTCAACAGAGCCAGTGTGCCCAATTGCTTTCATTGTCCTTGTACTTAAGGGCCTCATAGATGGGGAAATTAGATGCTCTACAACTTTGTGTTAAAAAGAAAAAAAAATTATATATTTTCAATTTCTTTCTGCATTTTCCAAAGACTTGTGGCATGGCAAAAAAAAAAAACTGAAGTCTTCAAAAAACTCGCCATACCTCTTAAATACTTTTGGTGTTTACTCTGCAAAATTGAGTAATTTTGTGGGTATTTCTCTTGTCCTGGTGCTCCAGGGTCCCAAAAAATATGATCGGTAGTAAGGTAGTTTAATTTATGCCCCTAGAAAGTCTGAAGGTGCTCCTTGGATTTTGGACCCCTCTATGCATTTAAGCTGTGAAAAAGTCTCACCCATGTGGTATCCCCATATGCAGGAGGCATAGCAGAATGTGTTTTGGAGTGTAATTGTAAGTATGCCTACGCTGTGTGAGAAATAAATTCTTAAAATGACAACTTTATGAAAAGAATAACACATTTTATTTAATTTCTTCATTTTCCAAAAAACTGACAAAATTCCAGCCATCTCATACCTTGACCGTCTACTTTCCAAAAAGGGATCATTTGATTGGTTTTTGTACTGTCCTAGCATTTTAAGGCCAAAACTGCGTGCGAGGGCCACATGACAAGACCTGGTTTGATATATAAAAATAAAAACACAAAAGATGCAGCGCTAAAATAACATGTGAAATAAAAAAAAACTTAAATTGAAAACAGGATGAGACCAAAGAAAACTAAGGCAGAGTCTCATTAAGATACCAGCATAAATCAATGGTAAATTGTCATGTGAAAAATAATCTTGTGAACAATATTGGACAAGCAAAACAGATGTGGAAAAATGTTTTACAAGTGAGGTATATAAAGGAAAAAAGTCCCATTTAAATTTCCAGTCCCTAAATCGCAAGGAAATGACACCCATCCGTGAAAATGCAGGAAAAGAAGATTTTAAAGACTATCCTCCATGTGACTTCACACCCCTGGTGAGTAAAGTAGTCTGCTTACCAGATGGCGATGACTGCAGCACAGGGAAATCTGTCTCCCCAAAACCCAAGGCACAGTACCGGAACAGAAACTATGAGCAGGTAATTCTCGGAAACATCAAACGAGAAACTGAGGTCCCTCTCTGTCCAGCGATGTCCACGAGTGTCTCAACCGTCCGAGATTCTCCCTCCTGATTGGCTGAGACACAGCCTGTCTCAGCCAATCAGGAGGGAGAATCTCGGACGGTTGAGACACTCATGGACATCGCTGGACAGAGAGGGACCTCAGTTTCTCGTTTGTTTCCGAGAATTACCTGCTCATAGTTTCTGTTCCGGTACTGTGCCTTGGGTTTTAGGGAGACAGATTTCCCTGTGCTGGCCGAGACTGCTGTAATAGCAGTCATCGCCATCTGGTAAGCAGACTACTTTACTCACCAGGGATGTGAAATCACATGGAGGATAGTCTTTAAAATCTTCTTTTCCTGCATTTTCACGGATGGGTGTCATTTCCTTGCTGATTCATGGACTGGAAATTTAATGGGACTTTTTTCCTTTTATATACCTCACTTGTAAAGCATTTTTCCACATATGTTTTGCTTGTCCAATATTGTTCACATGATTATTTTTCACATGATAATTTACCATTGATCTATGCTGGTATCTTAATGAGACTCTGCCTTAGTTTTCTTTGGTCTCATCCTGTTTTCAATGTAAGTTGTTGGTTTTTTTTTGTTTGTTTTTTTGTTTTTATTTCACATTTTATTTTAGCGCTGCATCTTTTGTGTTTTTATTTATGGCTTTGGAGTTTGATACTAGACTAGGTGCTGGCAACTTTATTTTAATGCTCATTTTTCGATACTCCCATATTTTTTCTAGCGCAGCTTTGGCTTTTGTTTTTTCTGGTTTTATATAGGTACACCATGTTCCTGGTTATTTAAAACACTGTACAACTTATTGATCATGCCCATGTACAGTACTGTTCAAATCATTTTCAGGCAGGGTTTCCAAAGACCTGAAATTTTATTTCTAGGGTTCCTCAGGAGTGAAAATGTTGAAAGGCTGCCTTTGTTAACACTTTAGGACTGCTGTAAGACCTTAAACTTTTTTTAAATGCACATCACAAAATTGTGATATTCAACCTGAGCATTATAAGCAGTTGCCTTCAGTTAAAAATTGTATTCATGGACCAGAGCAGGTTTTACATTTTAGCTGTTGATTTCTGTATTGGTTCTGCAGCAATTTTGCCATTTATATATGATACCAAAGTAAAATTGAATTAAAAAGAAATAAATACATTGAAAAAAATATATATATTGTATATATTTAGGGTAATATTGTCTAGCAAAAAAATATTTGTATCCGATGTAAAGACACAATGAGGGAAGTATTGTTCTAGTTTGGACAATATTAGTTTTAAAACTGATGTAGTTAAAAAGTGCACATTTTATAGCAATTTATCCCTATTTATAATGACTGGATAATTTAGAATTCTGGAGTTTCTTCAAATTGTGATGAGATGTAACAAAAACAAAATGCACAGAGGGAATGAAAAGAGGAAAAAATTACATATGACTGGAAAAGCATTGAAAAAACGTTAGAGAAGAGGGCATCAGCGTCAATTACATATCATTGCATTAAATTTACCAGTTGCATAGGACCTATTGTCTGCACTCTTGCAGTAGAGATCAGGATCCAACTGGTTCTGGTGATTTTTCTGGATACAGCAGTGAAGACCAAGGGGTTGCACCTTCCCTAAATTCTGAAAGTGGTTGTATACCCTTTGTTTTTGTATTTTTACCTACAGATAAAAGGTCACGCTGTGGGGAAATGTCTGCTCCCTTGGCGTGGACTGGGATCAGCTACCGACGCCTCGTTCTAAGGTAATTATTTCATAATGAGCTAGTATGCGGTACATACTAGCTCATTATCTGCCTTACAGGTTTTTAAAAATAAAAAATTCTGCGGGTATACAACCGCTTTAAAAACACTCAGCCAATCCAGCGATATAGAGAGCAGAAGTAATAACATATCGTTACTGCTTTTGCCTGCTGTCTTCCTAGATCAGTGTTTTTAGAGATATTAAACTCTGGGTATGGGGCGTAAATAAATGTTCCTTCTGCCCTCCCACAATGCTGCAGTTTTTTAAATGGCCAAACACCAGGCCCCCAGATCCTGTTGCACAGGGAATGAGGCTAGTGACTAGTAGTATGCGAGCGCTCAGGATTGTGTTTGGGGTGGGGGGGAAGTACCTCTTCCTTCTGCTAATAATAAAATGACAGATAAGGCAAACTACATTTCAGGTTATTAGTGGATGGGACACTAATTATTGCACCTGAGTATATGTGAGGTTGCTTACTATTGGTGGGATTTGGGGACAGAGTTGGGGAAACTGCGCTGTTGAATTTTTTTTTTTTCCCCAGAAGTACATAAGTGAAAATCCTTTTAAACTTTGTGTGACACAGCAGATCACAAAATGTCAAAGGCAGCCAAAAATGATTAATCCCATTGTTCAATGGCAGTAAATACAACTGTTTATATAAAAGGGGAAGGGATCATGTAAGCAGAATGGCTTTCTTATCCTGTTTTTGTAGCAAAAAAACATTATCTGGGGGGAAATTCCAGTTCATTTTACAACTAACTGGCTTTTCTCCATCCCTCTCTGTATCCTCTGGAATCATCTTGACACAAAGGGAGTTGAAGATGCGTTCTACACCCTTGTCCGTGAAATCCGCAAACACAAAGAGAAGATCAACAATGGAAAGAAGAAGAAATCCTCCAAAAGGAAGTGTGTCATTCTTTAAAACAAGTGCCATCCTTCAGAGGAACGCCAGTCAAACCACAGCCTGTGTGCCAACTAAAAGCAAACTGAATGTATGGACATAAGTAATGCAGTGAAATGGGACTAATTGCCATTTATTCAAAATTCACTTCATTAATTGTTTTTATTAGAGGGATTTCATAACCCATATATATATATATTTTTATTTTATTTTTTTTTTTTGGCATATGGAAGCTGGGCTTTATAAACTTGAAGTCCATACTCTTGCATAGAAACAAAAAGGCAGTAATAAATGTACAAACTCTAATTAAACAGACTGTTTCAATTTAAGAGCCCTCCAATTTTTTTTTTTCTCTGGAGAGTAACTGATGCGTGAAACCCACCCAAATGAATAAACACAGAACTGGTCAACAGTATTTAAATGCTCAACTAGAAATCCTAGGAATTTTATAAAAGTGATGAAATCATAGTTGTGAATTATGTCTGAGAATGGGAAACATGCTAGTAAGAAATAAAAACTTTAAAAATATATTTTGTGCATTTTTTTTTGTTTTTAATTTCATTTTTAAAAATGGGCCTTCCATGAAAACAGCCCCCACCCACCCCCAACACAAATTGCTTTAAAAAAATTGTCAATTATTCTTCAGTTGTCAAGAATAGAAAGAAGAAGGAAATGGAAAGAGTAGAAAGCAATCCAAAGCGTAAACCTAATCAGATGGGTAGAAACCCCTAAATCTTATACCGCGTATTCTTTTTCTAGATTTGGTTCATTCATAACAGACATCCTATATATTAAGTAGTAACAATTAATATTTATTGAGAAAGTAAATGACCTGTGTTTGGTCTTACTGTGAAGTTTAAACTCCCTAATCTGGGTTCATTAGGTTTGAGTATTTTTGAGAGTATCTAAAGATTATCCAAGGGTTCCATGTTTTATGGAAGCGCTCAACATTTTCTCCTGCCTGGGCAATGGTCTCCTCCATCTCACATATCTCTAAAATCTTACTGAGCCAGTCTCTAATAGTTGGTATTTTTGTAGATTTCCAGTGGAATGGAATCAGAGCTTTTGCAGCGTTCAGCAAGTGTTTAGAAAGTGAGTGTTTATACTTTTTGATAGGGAAATCGGTGATATGGAGGAGGCACCCTGTTGCATCTAATGTTAATGAAGTCTCAGTGATTTGAAGAACGATCTCCTTTACTTCCGACCAATAGGGTTCTAGCACAGGACACTGCCACCAAATATGTAGCAGCGTTCCTTTTTCACTATGACAGCGCCAACATGTGTCAGGGTAATCTGGAAACCAAGAGTGCAGCCTCGCCAGCGTGGCATACCATTGGGTAAGCAACTTGTATGCTGTTTCCTGAGTGCTTGTACTCAGTGAGCATTTATGGGCAAAAATGCACGCTTTTCTCCATTGTTCGTCTGACAATGAAATCTCTAATGCTTTTGACCAGCTCTCCTTGAATCCATGGTCAACCGCACCTGCTCCATCCTGTATCCATTTGTAAGCTAAGGAAGTCGTTTTGTGGATCGGTTCTCCTGTCTTGCAGGCCTCTTCTATGTCTGTCATCGGTCTATTAAAGTTAGTTTTTTTCCCTGTTTGATTCAGGTAGCTTCGGCATTGAAAGTAGGTCCATAAAGGTAGGTCTGGTATGTTATTTACTGCTTTTAGATCAGTAAAGTCTTGATTGCGGAAGCAGTCCATGGCTAGTAATGTTCTATTTGCACTTGAAGACCAAAGGGAACGGTTTTTAATGCCTGGTATAAAGTCAGGGTTGTCTTGTAGTGGTGTGAGTGGACTTAAGTGAGAAGAGAAATTTGTAAGGTTAGTTAGTTTATGAAAAATTGCAAGCGTGGTGCCTATGAGAGGGTGATATTTCATATCAGCCGGAAGGCTAGTCCATGGGATCCATGGCGAGAACCTAATTGGGGTTTGATTCGCTACCTCTTCCAGCTCTACCCAATCTTTAATTTTGTGATGACAATGCCAATCAACTATCCTTGTGATGTGTGCTGCCAAGTAATACGCACGGAAGTCTGGGATTCCCATCCCTCCTTTCTCCTTAGGTTGTGTGAGTACTGTGCAGCGAATTCTGGGTTTTTTGTGGGCCCACACAAATTTCATCTGGATTGTGTTTAAGGTTTTAAAGAAACTTTGGGGGACCTTAATTGGTAGGTTTCTAAATAAGTACAAGACTCTTGGTAGTATTGTCATTTTACATATAGCGATGCGTCCAAACCACGAAAAACCTTTCGCGTGCCAAGTTTGGAGGTCCGAGCAGATTGACTTTAATAGCGGAGTAAAATTGCGTTCGTAAATTTGGGAAATCTGGGGAGTCAGCCACATTCCTAAGTATTTAAGTGCTGAGTTTTCCCACTTGAAGGGGCAGTTGGATTTGATAGTTTCTATTTTATTCGTGGGTATGCTAATGTTCATTGCTTCGGACTTGGAGTAGTTACCGTATTTATCGGCGTATAACACACACTTTTTTCCCCTTAAAACCAGGGGAAAATCGCAGGTGCGTGTTATACGCCGATCCCCTGCGATCCCGACCTGTCACATTTTCAAAATCGCCGACCGCGATTTGAAAATGGCGCCGCCGGCGCCGAAATACACAGAGCTGGTCCTCGGCTCTTCCCGGCGGCTCTCGTTCATTTTCGGCTCCACTCGTAGTCCCGAGCGGAGCTATCCGAACCTACTCGGCTAGGTTCGGATAGCTCCGCTCGGGACTACGAGTGGAGCCGAAAATGAACGAGAGCCGCCAGAAAGAGCCGAGGACCGGCTCTGTGTATTTCGGCGCCGGCGGCGCCATTTTCAAATCGCGATCGGCGATTTTGAAGCCCAGAATGGCTGGCTGCACTGGGGAAGTCTGCACTGGGGAAGTCTGCACTGGGGAAGTCTGCACTGGGGAAGTCTGCACTGGGGAAGTCTGCACTGGGGAAGTCTGCACTGGGGAAGTCTGCACTGGGGAAGTCTGCACTGGGGAAGGCTGCACTGGGGAAGGCTGCACTGGGGAAGGCTGCACTGGGGAAGGCTGCACTGGGGAAGGCTGCACTGGGGAAGGCTGCACTGGGGAAGGCTGCACTGGGGAAGGCTGCACTGACATGGCTGCACTGACATGGCTGCAATGATGGGCGTTTAAATAAAGTTTTTTTTTCCCTTCAACTTCCCTCCTAAATTGGGGTGCGTGTTATACGCCGATAAATACGGTAATTTTTAGGTTGGAGAGACGACCAAATAAAGAAAATTCTTTTAATAAAGTAGGGATAGAAATATGGGGGTTAGATATAAAAAATAACAGGTCATCCGCGTAAGCCGCTACCTTGAACTCTTTCCTGGATATTTTAAAACCTTTTATTGCTTTCTCTGCTACAATCCGTCTAATGAATGGTTCCAGTGTTAGAATAAATAAAATTGGTGAGAGGGGACATCCCTGTCTCGTACCATTTTTAATTTTAACTGTTTCTGAAAGCGAACCATTAATTTTGAGTTGAGCTGTGGGATTGTAATAGAGAGAGGATATCCACGTCATCATATGATTTCCCAAGCCAATATACCTGCAAGTCTCCAGCATAAAATCCCAGGCCACTCGATCGAAGGCCTTCTCCGCATCAGTCGACAGGAGAAGGCCCTCGATGTTCTCTCTCCTGGTTGCATGAATTAAATTGAGCGTTTTAATGACATTATCTCTTGTTTCTCTGCCGGGCATGAAACCTGCTTGTTCGGCACCTATTAAGTTGTGAAGTAAAGGTTTCAGCCTATTGGCTATTATTTTTGACATCAGTTTCACGTCTAAATTCAGAAGCGAAATTGGCCTGTAGCTGGCGCATTCTGCTGGGTCTTTATGTGGCTTGGGAAGTATTGTGATGTGTGCTGCTAAAAAGTTTGGTGGGATCTCCCTGGGTTGTGACATATAATTCAGTGCTCTCAGCAGCGGTCCCAGCAGAGTGGTCTGGAACGTTCTATAATATATGGCTGTGAAGCCATCTGGGCCAGGGCTTTTCCCTGGTTTAAGGTCTTTAATTGTTTGTTGTAGTTCTATAGCTTCAATGGGTTTTTCTAGTAAGGTTACGTCTTCTGCTGTCAGAGTGGGTAATTTGGATTCTTTAAGATAATTTTGAATACTTTGTTGTCTTGTCCCCTGCGACTCGTTGGGTTTTTGTGAAGTAGGTAGATTATAAAGGGCCGTGTAATATTTGTGAAAGTTGCGTGCGATTTGTTTGATGGTAATGTCCATTTTCCCCTCTTTTGTTCTAATGCCTGAGATATTGTGTTGTGTTCTTGTAGCTTTAATGACTCTCGCTAAGAATTTGCCTGTTTTGTTACCATGTTCGTAATAGATTTTTTTCTTGAAGAATAAAAATCTTTTAGAGCTAGTGTCATAAATCTGTTGTAGTGCCTTCCTGGTTTCTAAAAGTTCTGTTGCTGATTGTTCTGTCAGTGATTGTTTATGTAAAGTTTCCAGGCTACGAATTTTCTCTGTCAGATGTTTAATTTGTTTGTCTCTTTCTTTTTTATGTTGGGAACCAGCTCGAATGAGGTCACCTCTGATTGTACATTTATGGGCCTCCCATATTGTCAGGGGGTTTACGTCAGGTGTGGTGTTGTGCGCAAAGTAATCTTTCAATGCCTTAGCAAATTGCGGTAGCCACATCATAATTTTTTTGCTAGAAAATTACATAGAACCCCCAAATATTGTATATGTTTTTTTAGCAAAGACCTTAGAGAATACAATGGCGGTTGTTGCAACTTTTTATCTCGCACGGTATTTGCGCAGCAATTTTTCAAACACTTTTTTTTTGGAAAAAAAGTTTTGTGCTTTAAAAAAAAACAAAACAGTAACGTTAGCCCAATGTTTTTGCATATTGTGAAAGATGACGTTATGCCGAGTAAATAGATACCTAACATGTCACGCTTCAAAATTGCACACACTCGTGGAATGGCGCCAAAAATCGGTACTTAAAAATCCCCGTAAAGGACGCTTGAAATTTTTTTTACTGGTTACATGTTTTGAGTTACAGAGGCAGTCTAGGGACAAAATTATTGCTCTCACTCCAACGTTCGCGTTGATACCTCACATGTATGGTTTGAACACCGTTTTCATATGTGGGCGGGACTTACGCATGCGTTCGCTTCTGCGTGCGAACAGACGGGGACAGGGGCGCTTTAAAAAAAAAAAAAAAAATGATTTATTGTTAATTATACTTGTTTTTTTTATTTTGACGCTTTTTTGAAAAAAAAATTTTTTTTGATCACTTTTATTCCTATTACAAGGAATGTAAACATCCCTTGTAATAGGAATATGGCATGACCGGTCCTCTTTATAGTGAGATATGGGGTCAATAAGACCTCACATCTCACCACTAGGCTGGGAAGCCTGAAATAAAAAAAAAATAAATAAACCGATCATGGCTTCCCAGCCGAGGCGGCGCAGTTTTTTTTAATGCAGAGGTCGTGCGCCACGTCATAACATCGCGCCTGGCCTCCGGCGACCATCTGGTCCGCCGGAAATCTCTGATCAACATCCGGGGCCGGCAGGTCCTGTGTCTGACTCACCGATCGTAGCGATGAGTCGGTAGAAGCACCGGAGGGCAGTGGGAGGGGGGGACGTCCCCTCATGCCTGCCATAAGAACAATCAAGCGGCGGAACAGCTGCTGTGATCATTCTTACAGTGTAGGGAACCGCCAGCTGAAAACGGCAATATCTGAATGATGTCTGTAGCTACAGGCATCATTTGGATATCCCCGCTCAAAGTCCATCACGTCATATGACGGCGGGTGGGCGTGAGGCGGTTAAGGTGAAAAAAACTTCTGGCAGTGACTGGCCCCCCCAACCCTCCATTCCGTTGCCGGGGGCGAGGTCTCCCTCTTTGCACGGGGTCCCCGCTCTTGATTGGATAGATTGATAGCAACGCTATCTGCTGCTGTCAATCAAATCCAATGACGAAGGGGGGCGGGGCCGAGTCCAGCATTCGTGTCTATGGACGCAAATGCTGGACTCGGGAGTGCGCCCACACAGTAACCCCCTGGGAGAGAGCCCGGGGTTATCTAATGCGAGGAGGAGCCGTGATCGCCGCCGGGGCACCTCAGAAGACGATGATCGGTGCCACTCTGTGCAAAATGAGCTGCACAGTGGAGTAAGATGTTTGTTTGTAAACCTTTTGTGTTTTATTTTTTTTTTAAATCACTTTAACCCCTTGTTTGCCCCTAGATGTTAACCGTTTCCCAGCCAGTGTCATTAGTACAGTGTCAGTGTACAGTATTATCACTGTATTAGTGTCACTAGCGACATCCGTGTGTCAGTTAATAACTCTCCCAAACAGTGTCTGTTAGTGCCAGATTTCCCACCACCCTATCACAGTCCCCACTATAAGTTGCTGATCACCGCTATAGCATCTATAGCTGCGTAAATTCCAGTGTATATATAACATAGTTTGTAGACTCTAACTTTCGCACAAACCAAATATACACTTTTTGGGGTTTTTATTTTACCTAAGATGTAGCAGAATACATTTTACCCTAAATTTATGAAGACATTTGCATTTTTTTTAATTTTATTTTTATTGGATATGTTTTATAACAAGTTGAAAAGGTTTTTTTTTTGTTTTATTTTTTTTTTATATAATAAAAAAAACCCAGTGGTGATCAAATACCATGAAAAGAAAGCTCTATTTGTGTGAAAAAAAATGATATAAATTTCATTTGTGTACAGTGTTGCATGGCCAGTTAAAGTAGCACAGGGCTGAATGGCAAAAAATGCTCTGGTCATGAATAGGGTAAAACCTTCCAGAGCTCAAGTGGTTAAAATACATTTAAAATACCTTGACCCTGCCTTCTGGTGCCTAAAGGAGGCCTGGGACCATCGCCATCACTGTGCCTCCCAAGTGTGTGGAAGCATATTCTAGCAGAATTTGGGGTGCCCCATTTCCTTTCCTGTGAGGGATAGGAAATGTTTTATTTTAAACCTTTATTTTCTTTATCGTACATCACGGGACAGAGCACCATAATAATGATGGTTTATACGCTACCTCTAGGTGATTGGACACTGGCAGCCAATAGAAAGAAAGTTCCCCCATATAACCACTCCTATACAGGAAATACATCATTTTTTTTTTCGCCAGTGTCTTGAAGGTGATGGTCATGGCTGTTTGAAGCTCTTCAAAACTTAATGATGTGCCAGTAAGGGCATTATGATCGGATCCATTCAGATGGCATGAAGGCTAAAATGCATGGTACCTCATGGGAAGGAGAGAAGATTCCTTGAGGTTTTGCCTGTAATGCAGCCTTACAACGCTGGACCCTGCGTAATGGAAACCTGTGCAGTGTTTGTTCTGACCAAGGTGCTTTCCTGCAGGGTGCTATACAGGTCCAGGGGAGTAGACCCCAGATTGAGGGGGACCCAGTCTCTGAAGGTTTTTTATGACAAAGCTCGCTGTGATGGGTAAAGATTGGACTCCTGTTTTGTTCAGAGTCCTGCAGCAGGAATGGTAAGTCTGTATTTGTTTGCAGTTTTTCTCTTAAAAAAAAAAAAAAAGAGAGAGAAATCTCACTGTTCTCCCGGTGGCCACTGGGAGCAGTGTGCCGTTTAATCATGCTAAGTACTCTTACTCATGTGGACTGCGGTTTATCCTCCAGCCACTAGAGGGCGCAGGCTCGCTTAGTATGCTCTATTTTTATATAGGCAGGAAGTGGAAGGGGACGGCCATGCCATGTGGCAACAGGTTCAGTTAGCCTCTGGAGACATAGCAGTAGCCTACAGATACTAACAAAGTGTGAGTACTTACTATGGGAGAACTATGTGAAGACAAGTCATGATTTTATGTTGCATATTTACTGCTTATCCGGGGGGACTGTACAACTGAAGTTTAAAACACCCCTGGATGGTTAGCAGTTCACTTTTAAAGTGTTGACTGCTCTATAAGCAGGTGCAGTGTAGTGTACATGCTTGCAATCTTGTTACTTAAATGCATGTTTTTAAATATACACATTTGGGAAAACGTGGGCATATCTCCAGTATAGTGCATATGTGCTTGGCTAGATCCTGCAGGTCTAGTTGGGCCCAACTTCAGTTAAGCAGGTGCTTGCAAAACCTGCTGAAACAGCACAGTGCTGGAATGCACGGTTGCTAAAAACGCACGGTTGCACAAGAATGCATGATTGCACAAAGATGCATGTTCTTTCGTGTTTTGCATAAATCTACATGGTTATACATGTTTGCATAGAGCTACATGATCTTGGTTGTTTAAGCATGCATGAATGCACAAAGATGCATGTTTATTCGTGTTTGCGGAAATGTACAAGAATTTACATGTTTGCATGGAGATGCATGTTTATGATTGCATATAATGCATAATCCCATAGAGATGCATGGTTATTAATGCTTGCATAAAGATGCAGGTTTGGACATGTTTATATAAATGGACATTGATTATTCATGATCACATAAAGATGCATGGTCGCATAAAGATGCAGGGTTGCATAAAGATGCGTGTTTGGACATGTTTGTATAGATATACATGATTTTACATAGTCACATAAAGATACATGTTTTCATAGAAATGCTTGATCGCATAAAGATGTTTGATTGCATAAAGATGCATGATTACACATGTTTGCTTGAATATACATGTTCACATAGGATACATGGGGAGTTGTTTGCGAAGGGCGAATCCACTTTGCACTGCGGGTGCACTTGGGGGTGTAGTCGCTCTGAATCTGCAAGGTAGATCTGAAATCTTGTTGAATAACCCCCATGGTTGCATAAGAATGCTTGAAGACTTAGAGCTGCTTGATCGCATAAAAATGTTCGCTTAAAAATGCTGGATCGCATATAGATGCTGGATCATTTTAAAAATACATGAGCATACATAAAAATACATGGTTGCATAAAGATGCATGTTTATACATGTCTACATAGATACATGTTGCATAACCAAGTTTCATAAACGCATGCTTGCTTATTGCGAGAATGCCTGTTTCCATGGGCACATGTGTTGCATGAATGCGTGTATACAACGTACACTTTCATGTTTTGCCCAAATACATATTTGCATGAACACATGCTTCCATAGAAGCATATGGCTTAAACACATGCTGGCATGTTTTCATTTGTACTGCATATACATGTTTATTACATGACGCTGTATACATATGTACTTGTTTTCTCCAGGACTATTTACCTATGTACTTATTTACATAGGACTAAATGCATATGGGCTGATTTGCCTGAGGGTACATCCGTATGAGCGTATTGACCCTGTACTGCATACGTGAATGCATGAATGGCAAGAGCACTTGTATACCTGCATGTTTGCATGCCTAGGTACTTGCACACCTAAGGGCTTGTATAGAGGTAAACAAACATTGGTTTAGGCCTGCATCCTTGGAGGACTGTTTATTGGGATACCTGTTATACCAGTTAAACAGTTCCAAAAAAGAGGCAGCCGGGGGAAGCAGGAGCACCGCTCTCAGGTTCAGTGATCTGGTAGGTATCCACATCCCCTGTTGGACAGTGGTTTCGGGTGCATCTGAACCAATGTGGTGTTTGGCATTGCAGGGTGTCCTGGAGCATTCATTTTTCGACAGACTGTGGCCACATCACATTGTTCATGCATGATCTCGGTTGACTGAAGCCTAAACAGGATCAAGCCTGGTTAGTATACAGATGGGAGACTGCCCAGGGATACCAGATGCTGTAAGCTATTCCTCACCGGGGTGAGGGAAGCATCTGAGGCTGCTGCGTTTTTTGAGAGTATCTCAGGCAAGTAAGACTTGCGGCAATCTCTGAGGTGTCCTTCTTTTGCCAGCAGAAACCTGGTAGGTTAAGGGCACCTCTTGGGTGGGGGTCTGTCACAGAGTTGTCAGTCTTTGCCTTACATTTGCTCTTGGAGCAGACGTTATGGGCTCATTATTGTGAGACAATTAAATTATGGCAGTTCCAAAGTCAAGTAGGAACATGAGGTCTATCTTAAGATCTCAACTCGCTGAACATCCTTCTGTTTTCAGCTAGGTTAGACGGTTCAGTGATGACCTCTTTGCAAGAGGTAGGTTTCATGTGGTGGTTTGTTTCCAGGCTCATCAAGGATTTCTGTAATTGCAGTGGAAAGCTGTTTTTTTTTTTTTTTTTTTTTTTTTTTGTGAATCTTCCCTTTGGGTTGGCCACAGCTCAGGAGGTTTCTCAAAGCTTCTAGCCCCAGTGCTGGGCTTGCTGAAGACATCTCAATACTCTTTACCTCAATCTTTGCTAAAGGGGTGTTGCAGAGCAAAGATTGGTGCTTGATATTCTTCCTTTTCAGGAATCTGGAAGATAACCACTGATGCCGGTTGCTCTAGGACAAACCTGTTGTAGGTTCAATTTGGAAATGCCTTTGCAGATTATCTATATATCTATCTATCTATCCATCTCAACCACCAGGGCAGCACCAGAGGTCATGATACTCCGGGAGGTGTACCACATTCTGTCTGGGACAGTACAAGTGCTGTCTCCATCACCAATACATATTCCAGGTATAGGATTGTTGCAAGAGGAACTCTTCAGGGGAATCTACTAGATTCCAAGTTCTACAACAGTTGGGACAGGTGTGTCCCAAGACAAGAGTCCCTCTGCCAATGGTGGTACATACACTGGTAGCACCTTAAGGTCTGGTTCTCCCTTATTTGACGCTTTCTTTCCCTGTTTAGGATTCTGCCACATCGGTTGCGAAGAATCCATAAGGTAGTAACACTGATATTAGTTTTGGCTGAATTAGCCCAGGGGGGCTTGGTACGCAGACATAGCAGGTCTTGCGGGGGTTACTCCTTTGGACACTCCCAGTCCAGCGGGACCTGATGGCCTTGAGTTCTGTATCTCAGCACTGTTGAGCCCCTGGAAGCCAGCTTCGGGGAACTTCAATTACAGGTCTTGAAAATATTTTTTTGCCTGGCGTGGAGCCAGGAAGTGGCACTCACAGAAATATGTGGGTGGGAGGTTTTCTCTCTCTTTCTCCATTCGGTAGAAGGAAGGAGTTTGGCCTTAAGTACCATTGAGGGTCAGGGTTCTTCCCTATCCATTTTTTTCCAGGGGTTGTTGTTTCACGTTCCTTTTTTTTTTTTTTCATGCCTCATACAGCTGGTAACTTGGACAGTCCCACCTGTCAGGCCATTCTTGTGTCCTTGGGACTTGAATTGGTCTTGACTGTCCTTGTAGAGGCCACTTTTTGAACCAGTCAGGGGACTCTGTAGGTCCTTGTATCTCAGAAGGTAGCTTCTTTAGTTTCTATCACGTCACAAAGTGGAGTGTCAGTAATGGCTGCTTTTTCATGCAAGGAGCCATTCTTGGTCTCGCATCACAAAGTGATGTTGCGTCCTCATCCATTTTTCTTGCTTAAAGTGGTTTCTAGTTTTTCACTTGAATCAGGACAGTGCCTTGTCTTTTATATTTCTCCTAAGTCTGTGTGACAGACTCACCCGGGATAGAGGCTTTTGGAGGGGACTGAATGTGAGCCTCTTGCCTACAGATTATGGGCCCTGGCATTTGGGGTACCCTTGAGGTGTTGTTACTTTGGCTTCGGGTCCTTGTCCCCCAGGACACAGACTCTGGGGACCCTGTATTTGCCAAAGTAGCAATAGAGACTGAGTCATATTGTTGGGACTCATACTGTGAGAAGATGCTAATGTCATCAACTCCACTCACCTGTCTGATGTCAGCTATAATGTGGTTAATGTAAATGAGTTTAGTCTCACAGGTTCTAAGGGTATTCAACTCATTGTTGTTTGTTCTAATTAACCCTGTGTTGAGGTTTATGGTAATGTGTGTTGAATAGTCAATGAGCTAGGAGACGTAGTCACCTAGGCTGTATAAAGGATTAGATAATTAGCTCATGTTAATTAGGTTACAGTTGTATTGTTAGAGGAGGTTCCAACGGCATATAAAGTCTTGTAATTTTGATTCTAAATAAAGTTAGTCCATGTTAGCAACAAGCAAGTGTCGCCCTGTTTTGTGCTCAGAGAGGTTGGAATATCTGATATCTGTATCCAGACTACAAGGAAGTGGTATACTGATGGAAGCACTCAAGCGGAGTGTGGGACGTTCCGTGACAGTCTGCAATTGGCAGGAGAAAGATCGCTACCTACTTTAGAGGTAGTTCAGACACTCAAGGTCTACTTGTCGTCACAAGTCAGGAATCCTGGTGGTGCTGCCAGAAGAGCCCAGGAAGGGCAAGTGGCATCCAGGTTGAATATTTAGCAGTGGATCTGCCAGTTTATCAATGATGCCTATGCTTTAAATGGCAAACTCTTTTTCTGGGGAGAGATTCTCTACCAGGTGTGGGAGTATCTTGGGCCATCCATCATCTGATGTTGGTGGCCCAGGTGTACAGGACCACTATTTGGTTTATACATCCTAAAGGGTTTTTACCAGGTCGATGTCAATCATGTCGAAAATACTGCCTTTGCCCTCAGCGTATAACGGAGTAGGTTCTACTTTGGTGGCAGTTTCTATAATAGTTCTATAATTTCTATAGTAGTGTCTCCTCCCCCCATTGCTTTAGGACATCCCAGATGGTCATTATTATGGTGCTCTGTGTCCTGTGATGTACGATAAATAAAAATTGATTTTTAATACAGCTTACCTGTAAAATCCTTTTCTTTGAGTACATCATGCGACACAGAGGTCCCGCCCCTCTTTTCTGGGATCTTCATTGCTTGCTACTAAAAAAAAAGGTACTTCCTGTATGGGAAGGGTTATATAGGGGGAACTCCCTTTCTATTGGTTGCCGGTGTCCAATCACCTAGATATAGTGTATAACCCAGATAGTCATTATTATGGTGCTCTGTGTCCCGTGATGTACTCCAAGGATTTTACAGGTAAGCTGTATTAAAAATCCATTTTTTTGCATACTTTTTAAGCTATTTGTATTTTTTTGGGGGGGGGGATCTGTCAGTAAAACGGATATACATTTTTCATGAAAGACTCACTTTAAATTCTGTATTGTTTACCAGCAGCACCTATTTTCAGGAATTCCATAGCTGAGCACTGGTTATGAATTTTGTCAAAGAATTGCTGCAGGTGTGCTCGCTCAGTAATATCCTACAACACGGCCATCCTATATTAAAGCTGAACTGTGGCTTAATATTTGAATATGCAATCAAAATATGTGTGCATGCTGTCTAACATTTTGGAATTTATGTAATTCAATTAAATGACTTCTGCTGCATAGCCAGGTGGCTGATATTTATTTTTAATTACAAATAAACAACAAAGCTTGCTTGGATGTCCCAGCACACAACAACTGATTGTACAGTGTAGGAGCAGCAGCACACTGATTTGTCATCCCTGGTTTCCCAGTGTTAAGCCTCGATTACACCGTACGATTGTTGACAGACTTGTCCTAAAAATCTTACCGTTAGTACACTCCTTTTGACAATTGTCCAATTCTTGGCCAACAAATGTTGGATGACATAAAGTAAATTTTCGGCGGACAGCGGCTTGCCGTCTGATTTTCATATGGTCAGTACACAAATCCGTCACACAAATGTCGAAAGTACAAACATGCATGCTCTGAATCAATGCTTACCAAACATGAAATTAGCAGAAGGGGCCCACAGGGTGGTTCTCAAGAGCTTAAGTTCCTCGTAGTACGTCACTACGTTCGTGTTTGTGGCACGACAATTGTGTAATGTTGGTATGCAAGACAAGATCCTGGCACACGTCCTTTTAACAAAAATCAGACTCTCGTTTGGCCAACAATTGTACCGTGTGTACGAGGCTTTAGACAGCACTGCGAAGAGCATCAAAGCACAGTTTTGACATAAGTACCTTAGGGGGTAAATATGTTCAGATGTTCTTCAGAACATTTAAACGGTAAATCATAAAATAAGCATTGAAGACTTTATGAAACAAAATGGCCTTGAACAAATATTCACATAAGGAAAAATGGTGTGAAGTAAGGCATTAGTGACTCAAGTATTGAAGGAGGGTTACATAACCATCAGGCAATCCATTACAAAATAAGAAGCTGGCAATGGCAGCCTCCATGTTTCTCTTAATAAGGAAAGGTTTTTCTGCCGCTGTCAGACGAACATTCAAACCATCAAATGGCTGGTGTTGTAACTGATCACACGTGCAGCACCATGGCAACTGGAAGTCAAACCTAGGCTAATATAGGCAGCTTCTTTGGCTGTAAAGATAGAAGGGTATAGTTCTGCTTTAGTATTCCAGGCACTAGCAAATGCTGCCTTTTTGAAGCTTGAATTCAAACATTTTACACGGGTGGGTTGATCAGATCTGCCTGTCATTTTTTTCAGGGGATCAGGCCCTACTGTCTCCTCTATGGAGCGGCATTCGATCCTATCCACTAAAAGCAGACAGATGGGGATCTGTTCTCCATCCATCCATTGGATCAGATGGCAGTTGGTTGTAAACGGACAGGCGGTCTATTTACATCTGACCGCCCATAGAGGAGAGCAGACTGTCTGTGTCTGCACTGGGTAAGCGGAGCAGACATGGACAAGCCATTTGTCTGCTCAGTAGGGATCAGCAGACAGATTCCCCGATGAGCAGGCGGACTCCAACGGAGCCCGCCCCATGTGGAAGGTGCCTAAAACGTAAATATATTTTTGTGCTTGAGTTTTTTCCTTCAAATCAATTTGTTACCCATTGAGAACACCAACAATGCAGGTACAGGATTTTTTTTATTCTGTGGAGTTAAGGTTCCTTTTTTTTTTTTTTCACAAAACACCGCTGAACAGCAGTAGCAGTTGTCTTGTGTAATTATGGAAAGTACTAACAATACACAGTACTGTAAGTGTATAAAACCGTGGTGCATTTTAGACCGGAAGCAAAAATACAACTAGTTTCATGCTACAACCAGATATAAACTAGATATAAAATGAAATGTCTGCAACTAAAACTTTTACTATTACAGAACACACTAATGCCCGTTTTAAAAAATTAGCATAAGGGCTTGTATACACTGGCATTTGTTTGTCAGAACTGCATTTTCACATTTTACAAGTCAATTGGAATGTAAAAGGAACGTTATTAAAAGTATTTAATCCTAGTTTACACTAGTGTGGCTTTGAAATCGTGCAATTTCAAAGCCGCAGATCAGTGCGATTTCACCTGATTTTATTGGGTCTTGCGACTTCGTTCAGCAGAAATCTATGCAAGTTGGAAAAGAAAGTAGCGCAGGAAACGTTTTTCAAGGTTGCTGCAACATGAGTCCCAGCGACTTGAACGGTTCCATTGTGGGCAATGTGGGTGTGACTTGTCATTTTGGAACTGTCAAATCGCATGACAAATCACACTGGTGTGAACGAGGACTTAAGATGCATCTCTAACTGATCTTGCCTGAAAGGATGCTGCATTTCCTTTCTAAACAAGCCCATAAAGTCCAACTTAAGGCATAACACAAAAAAAAAAAAAAAAAACCTTTTTGTGGGCCAACCTCCTCCCACCACACCCGTTTAGACAGCCAACATCTCAGATGCTTAGGTGTTTGCAGAAATGGATGTGAAACGTACCTGATAACCCGACTTCCTAAACTGCAGTCCCTGGGCAGAGCCTTTGCATGATCACATACAATGCAGGGCTATTAACCCTGTATTATACATTGTGGAAACAAAAGTACTAGCATGGCCAGGACCAAGGCGAAGGCTGCAGTAGACCAATCAAAGGGATAAAGGGAGCCGGATATCAGGTTAGTAAGACAGCCTCTTCTGCAACCCCCTAGACTAGGGCTGGATCTAGCCTGTCTGATATGGGGGTGCAGTAAAAAAAAAGTGTCAGCAGGGCAGAAGATAGGGTCATTGCTGGCAGGGCACTGGGCAGAGCTATTTCTCCCATCCCTGCACAGTACACAGCCTGAGCATATAGGCACTAAGATCTTTTCCTTCCCACACAGCACAGACTGTAGCTGAAATCCGATTCCCTTACACAGCCACGATCTGCATATTGTGTAGCTGGTTACTCTGTTACGGTTCTGACCTGTGATATTCTCTGGTCAGAACAGCGGCTCAGCTGCTGTAGCCAGATATACACTGTACAGATTAAAGCTGTGTGTAAGGGAATCAGACTTCTAGCTACATGGGTGCTGTGTGGGGAGGGAGGAGGAGATATTATTAGTGCCTGTGCGCAGGATGTTTGCAGGGATGGGAGACTGCCAGCACAGCGCCAGGGGTGGTGGGGGATGCAGAGCACCCCCTAGATCTGACCATGCCTTAGACATAACAATCATTTAATCCTTGCAGTGTGGGAGGACCCACTGCAGTGGTATATTTATTTGTGCCCAGAGGCTTTCAATTATAGATGTGTATAAGCACGATAGCCAATATCGAAAGGGTTCTACATAGGCTTCCTATCACCTTCAAATAGGGGTTTACAAGATGAATCCTGACTTTAAATAAGCTGTTAGCGGGCTTATCGCTGCAAGGACGCTGAAGCCTGTTAGCATCTTGTTTATAGTGACATTCAGCACTCCCATTAAGATCTCTGTTTTATGTCTTCATAATACTTGAGGTGATTGTAGCCGTATTAGTGCAATTGTGACAGAGAAAATTGAGTACTGTCTGTGATACTTTTTTTATTTGCACTAACATATATTTCATGGATGAGCTTTCGGGGTGTGTCCCCTTCTTCAAGGTTCAAGCAGTACTGATTCACAAAAGTTTTAGCAGAAGGTAAAATTTTAAAACCAAACAAAACAAAAAAAACTCTCTGGGGGAAAGGAAAAAGAAAAAGAAACACATACAGACCATTGTGTATGGCAACAGTAATAAAGCTATCAGCAAGTGAGATAAAACTGGGGGTAGCTATAGACTAGAGGGGGGGGGGGGGGATGAAAGTCACAGAGGGGGTAATAAAACAAAAAAATGGCCTAAATTTAGATATTGGTTTCCTCACCCATTATACTACAGTTTTATGACCCCCCTCTAACTTTCATCCCCCCCCCCCCCCCTCTAGTCTATAGCTCTCCCTCTGTCTTATCTCACTTGCTGATAGCTTTATTACTATTACCATACACATTGATCTGTATGTGTTTGTTTTTTCTTTTTCCTTTCCCTCAGATTTTTTTTTTTCTTTTTTTGTTTTAACATTTTACCTTCTGCTAAAACGTTTGTGAATCAGTACTGCTTGGACCTTGAAGAAGGGGACACACCCTGAAAGCTCTTCAATTAAAAATTATATGTTAGTGCAAATAAAGTATCACGGATAGTACTCAATTTTCTAAGTCTTCATAATGAACCTGTAGTTTGCTATAAAGGCTACGCTACAACAAAGGAGATTGAAGCTTGCTGAAAACTTTGGGAATGCTTTGTCCATTTTTCTCTTTCACATACTGAAGCCTGTATTTTCCAATCCTGAAGAGCTGTTTGGCTTTGCTTTTCCAACCTGTACTCTAAAACGGAGGCATGTTCAAATGCTGCACCCTGAGGTGAGGCCATAAGAGTCCAGCTGCAACTGTCCAGATCTGCTCCCTTGAACCGATTGGTAAAAGCAGGAAGCTGCAAAGAAAAAACAATGGCAATATCCCTGGAATGGTAAGGGAAGATCCACGACGTGCCCTCAGCCACAGCAAAAATCGGCATGCCATTGTAGGTAACCTAAATGCAATAAAAATATTTAAAACTAGGTATATAAGTACAAGTCTCAACAAAACTGTGAGTGGAATTTTGGATTTCTTTACACTTATTTGTGTTACATTCAGCTGATAGCAGCACAATCTACCTAAGTGACAGCAGTCAGGAGTGAAGAGAAAAACTGCCTGACCTTACTTGTGAATAACTTACACTTAAATTTACAGCCAATCTGAGCTGACAGTATAACAACGCAAAAAACAAGATTGTGTGTAAAAGAACCTATAATTCCAACCCACGGGGATGACATTAGCTCCAGCCTAAGCCAAGATAAACCCCCACAGTAGTGATCTACATATATATATATATATATATATATATATATATATATATATATATATATATATATATATATAAAATCAGACAATGCTTTTGGCTGTTTTTTTCACTCCATTATTTTAGTTCTTAATATATTTTTCCTAAAAAAAATAAAATAAAATTGTGTTAACCAAAGTAAATAACACCTAGGTGTGGAATTATTTTTAAAACTAATTAGGCATTTGAAAGAGGGAGGTTTGAGCAGAGGGAGCTGAGTGACTGAACTTCCTGGAGGTAAGCTCAGCTAGCAGTACATCGTTTACAGGCACCTCTATGCTGAATCTGCTGAGTTACTGCAGCTTAGCATAGAGGAGCTGTTAGCTGACAAATGGGATTGCATCTTTTCATGTGGCACAGTGAGAAATTGGGCTCATTAAAGCATTGTTACTGCCCCTTGCTGTGTGCCCTCCTGATCCCCCTCATTGTGTGCCCTCTCGATCCCCCCCAGTGTGTGCCCTCCCGATCCCCCCCAGTGTGTGCCCTCCCGATCCCCCCCCCCAGTGTGTGCCCTCCCGATCCCCCCCCCAGTGTGTGCCCTCCCGATCCCCCCCCAGTGTGTGCCCTCCCGATTCCCCCCCCCAGTGTGTGCCCTCCCGATTCCCCCCCCCAGTGTGTGCCCTCCCGATCCCCCCCCCCAGTGTGTGCCCTCCCGATCCCCCCCAGTGTGTGCCCTCCTAATCCCTCCCCAGTGTGTGACCTCCCAATTCCCCCCCTAGTATGTGCCCCCAGTGTGTGCCCTCCCGATCCCCCCCAGTGTGTGCCCTCCCGATCCCCCCCCAGTGTGTGCCCTCCCGATCCCCCCCCAGTGTGTGCCCTCCCGATCCCCCCCCAGTGTGTGCCATCCCGATCCCCCCCCAGTGTGTGCCCTCCCGATCCCCCCCCAGTGTGTGCCCTCCCGATTTCCCCCCCCAGTGTGTGCCCTCCCGATTTCCCCCCCAGTGTGTGCCCTCCCGATTTCCCCCCCCAGTGTGTGCACTCCCGATTTCCCCCCCCAGTGTGTGCCCTCCCGATTTCCCCCCCCAGTGTGTGCCCTCCCGATTTCCCCCCCCAGTGTGTGCCCTCCCGATTTTCCCCCCCAGTGTGTGCCCTCCCGATTTCCCCCCCAGTGTGTGCCCTCCCGATTTCCCCCCCCCCCAGTGTGTGCCCTCCTGACTCCCCAGTGTGTGTGCCCTCCCAACCCCTCCTCCAATGTATGCCCTCCTGACCCTGTACTGTGCTCTCCTGATCCCATACTGTGCCATCCTGACCTCCCATGTTGTGTGCTCTCCTGACCCCGTACTGTGCTCTCGACCTCCCCAGTGTGTGCTCTCCTGACCTCCCTGGTCTGTGCCCTCCTGACCCCGTACTGTGCTTTCCTGACCTCCCTGGTGTGTGCCCTCCTGACCCCATACTGTGCTGTCCTGACCTCCCGCTGGTGTGTGCCCTCCTGACCCTGTACTGTGCCATCCTAACCTCCCTGGTTTGTGCCCTCCTGACCCCGTACTGTGCTCTCCTGACCTCCCTGGTGTGTGCTCTCCTGACCCCGTACTGTGCTCTCCTGACCCCGTACTGTGCTCTCCTGACCCCGTACTGTGCTCTCCTGACCCCGTACTGTGCTCTCCTGACCCCGTACTGTGCTCTCCTGACCCCGTACTGTGCTCTCCTGACCCCGTACTGTGCTCTCCTGACCCCGTACTGTGCTCTCTTGACCCCGTACTGTGCTCTCTTGACCCCGTACTGTGCTCTCTTGACCCCGTACTGTGCTCTCTTGACCCCGTACTGTGCTCTCCTGACCTCCCTAGTCTGTGCTCTCTTGACCCCGTACTGTGCTCTTCTGACCCCATACTGTGCTGTCCTGACCTCCCGCTGGTGTGCCATCCTGACCTCCCTGTTGTGTGCTCTCCTAACCTCCCTGGTTTGTGCCCTCCTGACCCTGTACTGTGCTCTCCTGATCTCCCTGGTGTGTGCCCTCCAGACCCCGTACTGTGCTTTCCTGACCTCCCTGGTCTGTGCCCTCCTGACCCCGTACTGTGCTCTCTTGACCTTTCCAGTGTGTGCCCTCCTGACCTCCCTGGTGTGTGCCCTCCAGACCCCTTACTGTACTCTCTTGACCTCCCCAGTGTGTGCCCTCCCGACCCAATACTGTGCACGCCTGACCCCATACTGTGCCTGCCTGACCTCCCTTGTGTGTGCCATCCTGACCTCCCTGGTGTGTGCTCTCCTGACCCCCTCAGTTCTGTAAGCAACACCTTATTTTCTAGCAGTGCCTCCCCCGAGACTAGACTCTGGATCCTTCCCTGGCAGGACAGGGGCTAGCAGGGAAGAGAACATGGCAAAGGACAGGGGTCAGCAAAGCAGTGTGGGGGGATGGGGTCAGGAAAGCCTGGTACAAGGGGGTCTGGAGTGTATGGAACCAAGGTTTCAGGAGGGCTGGGAAGTCTGGAGGGCACAGTACTCGGGGGGGGGGGGGGGGCAGGAGGACATGGTACAGGGGAGTCTGGAGGGTATGGAACTGTGAGGTCAGGAGGGCTGAGGAGTTACAGTCCTGGGGGGTCAGTAGGGCATGGCATAGGGTGGTCTAGATGGTAAGAAACTGGGGGTTCAGGAGGTCACAAAGAGCGATTAGGTGGGTACAAGTGTTTTCCCAAAGCAGACACTCGCAGGAAAGCTGGTGTGATAGAGCTACCTGTTCTTGTGCACTGATCCCGCTGGTCCTCCTCTCTCTGCATGGAGGAGAGGGGGAGATCAGTGCACTGAACGCAGGGAGGTGAGCCTGCTCCTACTCCTAGCAAATCCTAGGTGGCAGAGGCATTCCCCTCCCACAGCTTCCCGGACTGAGCTCAGACGACAAGACACCTGAGCTCATGCCTTCTCTGCACTGTTTGTGGGAGGAGTAGCACTTGTGGGTCGGCATGACGGGGACTTAATTGCGACCCACCTGTCACCTCCCTGCGGTTAACAGGTCGATCGCGATTGACAGGTTGCCGACCCCCACCAGTGTTGCAAAGAATCTGAAAGCAACATGTATAACATCACCTCTAATTTCAGGTTTCACGTGCTTGAGAAATCATTGTTCAAATATTTTGTAACATAAAAAAATTGATACTACTACTATTTCATTCTCTAAGATGTCTGCTTTCAGAAAATATGTTTTGGAGGTTTTAACTAATTTTCAGGCCTAAAATTATTTCCTGGTGCACCCTGGCAACATACAACAAACAACAGGAGACGAGCTTGGCGCTCGTAGTTACTACACACTGCAGCATTGTTTTAAATGTAAGTTGATTGGACTTGTTTTATTAAATAAATATACCTTTTATATGGGATCACGCTATGTGCGTTTCTTTCCCCCTCACACTGTACATCACTACTCTACCTGACGAACACTGAGAAGAGAGGCACGGGGACATATTCCAGTTTCCAGGCACGGGGACAGATTCCAGATTGGTGACACTCCTGGAGGCATACAAGCTCGGCGCTCGTGGATTGATGCCCACACTCACTTCATGAAAGTGAGTGCAACCTCCCCCTGTGTGTGTCTTTCCCCCCCTCCACTGTGGTCGTTGCAGAGTTATTTTACATGCTGTATACTTTTTATTTTTTATATTTCGCTTGGCATGTTCATCATTGTCACTGCCTGTATACACGGAACGTCTACACCTGCAGGTCATTTGCAACACAGGCTGTACACCTTACAGCTGTAAGGTAAGCGGCTTGCAAACACGGAGGTGTCCTCACTGAAGATCCCCCCTCCCTTCACGATTGGACTTTTGTGTTTCTCATCACGTGTTTTTGCTTTTTGGACTGGATGATAGAACTAATATTCATGTTTGTGCTAGGGATTTGTCACTTGTAGTTCACCAGGATCTGGTACGTTTTTGCTAATGGGGCACTAGCCCACATATATTTTTCTTGCATTATATATATATATATATTTTTTTTGCATTGTGTCATTATTCACCCTATTTGTGTTGGTATATGCATTTTTGTTTTGTTATATTCAAGCAGTCACTGTTTCACGATTACCTTTTATATATTAGGCTTTGTCTGCCCGCAACATGTCATGTTGATCAGCTACGTTGCACTGCACTGCATCCCCACCATGTTCTTTTAGCATGTAGGATCTATTCATGCATTGGCCCGTTTCTGCTTTTTTAGTTCAGTTTGCCACTTTAGTCATCTTTGTAGCTTCCCTCCCCCCCCCTTCATCACAGCGCAACTACCATCTTCCCCCACTTTTATACAATAGGTTGTGGCTCTGCCCCCACAACCTGATAGGACTGGTTAACTATAAATTAAAGACAGACCTGGCTCGCAGCATTCTCCTTTTTGTCCTCACCTGATCAGGACTGGAGTTGCGAGGTATTCTTTACCAAGCCAGGTTCTGCCTCTTCTGGATGGAAATCCTTCCTGTACAACCTCTAAATGAGATATATGGTTGGAGACCCATTTTTTTTTTTTTTTTTTTTTTTTTTAATAATCAAAATTTTATTCATTTATATGATACATAATACATTAACATTCATACAACATACTATACCCCTACTTCAACCCAAAATCCAATAACACAACATCAATTACCCCATGTATCCCATTTAACCAGGGTAGAAAGGAGAAAAAAAATAAATAAATAAAAATTTATTAGATCTCCATCCACCCCTATCCTTATATTACTCCAACTCCCTCTCCCCAACATACAAACGTGATTAACAATATTATAAGTTATAAGTGACTTCCCAAAACTATATAACACAGAAAGAGAAAAGAAGAAAAAAAAAAAAAAAAAAACTTTTTCCCCTTTCCTCCCTTCCCCTTCCCTTTCCTTTCCCTTCCCTTCCTTAATCTACTGTGATTCTTCCCCTCTCATCTTTAATATCACTTTACTCAACTCCTCCCCCCGTATCCAAACGTGCTTACTAAATTTATAAAGTAGGTTTCCCCTTCCTTCAATATGTGTCATAAATCACTATAAACCATAATCAATAAATTGTGCCTTCTTCCTTCCCCCCTTTCTTTAGTATTGATTTACCTCTATTCTTCCCCCCAATGTGCAAACTTAATAGACTAATTTATTCAGTGAAATCCCCCTTCTTCTGAATCTTGTTACAATCATTGTAATCATTATAATTCCTGTTTATTTAATAAGAAAGAGAAAAAAAAAACAAAAAAAACAAAAAAAAAGCAAAAAAAAAAAAGGGAAAAACAGGCCCCCTACCCCACATCACCCTCACCACTCAGTGTTAATTAGGGGAATCAGGGTAAATGGAAAACAAGAAAAAAAAAAAAGGGGAGAACCCCCCTCGGAAAAATGAGACCATATATCCATACATTATCTTACCCCCCCCCCCACCCCCTTTCCTTAATTGGCATTGGCGAAGTCACGTTAATGTTTAACTCTTTCTTTCTGGGCTTATCTTATTTTTTAATGACTATACCATTTCTACTTCCATTATCCATTATTTCCCTCTTCCGTTATCTCCCTGGCGCACTGTTCCCATTTTGCCCATATAATTTCAAATTTCTCTTTTTGGTTTTTGACCACATGAACCCACCTCTCCGCTTCCTTTATTATGTTAACCTCATTTCTCCACTCCATGACTGACGGGCTCCGATCCCGCCTCCAGTATTTCGGGATCAGTTTTTTTGCTGCGTTTAATAAGTGCGGGGTTATGCTTTCCCTATACTTTTTGACAGATCCAGGGTTCCCATGGAACAAATATTGTATGGGCCCGAATTCCAAGGATTCCACTGTTAGTTTCTCAACCCATGGGGCCACTGATTCCCAAAATGATTTAACTATTGGGCATGTCCACCAAAGATGGAGAAATGTTCCCTTCTGTCCACACCCCCTCCAGCATCTGTCGCTAGCTGCTGAGAAGATTTGTGCTAGTTTTACTGGTGTCCTATACCATCTCGCCAGGAACTTATATGCCATCTCTTGTACTTTTGAGCTTATGGATGTTGTGAATGTTAACGATATCATTCTATTAATATTTTTATCTGTCCAGACTTGGCCCAGTTCCCTCTCCCACTCTTTTACAAAGTATGGGGGTGTCCTTTCTTGTTCCCTTAAAATCATTCTATACATTCGAGATAGCATATGCCCAGATTCTGAAGTCTGTACACACTGCCTCTCAAATGTTGTGAGTGAGTTCATGGGTCTTAATGGTTTAGATTTCTTGAGAAAACTCTTCATCTGGTGGTGTTTCCATTCTGCCATTCGTATCTTACCGAATTTCATGACCATTTTTGTCAGTGATAAAAGGGCTCCATTGGGAGCAAACTTGCCACATCTAGTATTCCCATCCTGGCCCCGTGCCCCCAGACTTCCCGTCTCCTCCCCCGGGGGGAACCAAGGAAATCCCTCCAGAGGAGCCAGAGGAGAGGTCTGGGGGGCATATCTACCCTTACTATTCACTCTATCCCATACTTCCAATGAATTCAGGGTCATCGTTGATGTCCATCGTGACAGCCCCCTCAATGACCCTTGAATCCATGGTGCTCCTGCCAGGTTTCTCCCCGCCATTGACATTTCTGCCTGTACCCATGGTTTTCTCTTTAGGTCCTGGCACCAGTCTACTATTCTTACTAAAGTCATGGCCTTATAGTAGGAAGATATATCTGGGAGTCCTAAGCCTCCCTCACCTCTGCTTCTTCTTAGAATATCATAGGCTAATCTAGGCCTCCTATCATTCCATACAAAGGACACAAATAGCCTACGCACTTGCCTAAAAAGAGTCACTGGCAACTTGATTGGCACTGTGCGCAGTACATAAACCATTCTGGGCAGTATACTCATTTTTATGGCACTGATTCTTCCGAACCAGGTCATAAATTTACCCTTCCATTGCTTTAGTTCTTCTGTTATTTCTTTCAATAGTGAGCGATAATTACGTTCATACAATAGTTCATAGTCTGCGCTAATTTGTACCCCCAAGTATGTCAGTAACTCCTTATTCCATATAAATGGATACATCTCTTTCAGTGACCTCTCTATCTCCGCTGATATATTACTAGGAAGGATGACTGATTTCTCAAAATTGATCTTGAAACCAGACACCCCTCCGAATCTCTGTACCTCCGCCATCAGTGCGGCTATAGATGTCTGGGGAGCGGAGAGAAAAAATAACAGATCATCCGCATATGCTGCTACTTTATGTTCCGTATGTCCTATGTACGTCCCCACTATCTCCTTGTTCTTTCTAACTCTGCGTAGGAATGGTTCCATCACTATCGCAAATATCAAAGGGGACAGTGGACACCCTTGCCTAGTACCGTTTTCTCTTTTCAAATATTTTATTGGTAATTTCACATACAACTGTTACATTAAGTTCCATACATAGTTTCTATTGAATAGATGACAGTGTAGATAAAAATAATGTAGAAGAACATTGGCTTAAGGAAATCTGAGCACTATGATAACATGTATATTTTTAAATCAAGCAACATGCTGGAACTATATACGTAGATATATAAACAATTAAAGGGAGCTACGATCCCAATTTTATCTCTATAAAATTTGGGCCATTCCCCAAAAACAGTGATGGGGGAGCCCTCAAAAATATTGCGTGTAACAGAATATATTACCTAGTTTTAAGGTTGGAGGGTAAGGTAGAGTAGAAAGGAGAAATAAGGAAAAGAGGGAGTAAAGAGGGAGTTTAAGTGAAAGAGATGTGGGTAGAGGAAGAAGAGAGGGGAAGAGGTGCCGGCTGACCCGCGCGGGTACAGGAGCCATTATAGAGTCTCGGGGCGGCGCCCGGGTCTACCTAAAGCGATATCAGGTCTTCGTCAATGTCTGCTGGTAGAAAGTGTTCAACCCAGGGTCGCCATACTCTGTTGTGTAGGGTGACTTTATCAAGAATTTTTGCCTCTATTTTGCTATGTATCATTGCTTGGGTAATCCTATTCTTCGTTTCGACTATGCTAAGAGTGGATGTTTTCCAGGCCTTAGCAATCGTCTGTTTGGCCGCAGTGAATAAATGTAAAAGAAGTCAGAGTTGTGATCTGGTGTAGTCTTGTGGGAAAAGGTTGAGGAGGGCTATTGTGGGGCTAGGAGATAAGGTAATTTGGTGGAGAGTGGTTGCCATCTGAAATATCGTTGCCCAGAAGCATTGTACCAGAGGGCATGTCCACCATATATGTAAGTGCGTGCCCCTGTCTCCACAACCTCTAAAACAGTTCGGGGAGGATTCAGGTAGAAATTTAACGATTCTAGCTGGGACAAGATACCAGCGCATTAGCACTTTATAGTTCGCTTCTGAAGCAACAACATTTTGGGATGAGTTTTTTGTGTTAGACCATATGGTCGTCCAGTCGTCTGGCTCAAGGGTAATATCAAGGTCTCTTAACCATCTCTGTGCATAGGTGGGTAGAACTGGGGGTGGAAATGTAAGGTGGGAGTATAGGCGGGAAATAATACCTGGGGTATGCGGATCCGACTCGCACATATGTTCAAACTCGGTTAGAGTATCCAGTCTAGAGTTAGACTTTATGATCGTTTGCACAAAGTGTTTAATTTGGAGGTAGCTGAAACATTCTCTGTGAGGGAGCTGTGCTTGCTCCTGGATAGTTGGGAAGGGTTTCACAGAGTCTCCACTGACTAGATCACAGATACGAGTCAGACCCGCCTGGGCCCAGGCATGAAATGAAGCTGGTTCTGTGTGAGCTGGGAAAAATTGAGGGTGACCTAAATAAGATAGAAGTGGGGAGTGTGGAGAGATTAGCTTAAAGGAGGTTTTTAGTCTGTCCCATAGTTTAAGTGCGTGGAGAGTTAATGGGTTAGCTATGGGTCCTCGTGCTGATGTAGGGAGCCATAGTATATTAGCTATATTAATCGGGTGTAGGTCAATGGCTTCAAGGGCAACCCAAAATGGAGTCTCAGATTTGGCGTGGTATAGTATAGATTGAGCTAGACGGGCTGCGTGGTAGTAGTGCGAGAAATTGGGAATGCCCAGGCCGCCACTGAGTTTGTTACGGAGGAGAACCGGTCTCGCTACTCTGGGTCTAATTGGACCCCATATATATTTAAAAACTTTATTTTGTATAATCCTATGGTAGTAGGGAGGGACTCTGATAGGGAGCACTCTGTATAAGTATAATAACTTTGGTAATAGGGATATTTTCACAGCTGCGATGCGTCCCAACCAGGAGACGCATAGTGGTAGCCAGGAATTAAGTAAGGAAGATATTTGTGAAAGCATTGGGAGGTTATTAGATTGGAACAAGTTGGATGGATCTTTAGTTAACTTAATCCCTAAATAAGGAATCGATGAGGAAGACCAGTGGAAGGGAAAGTTTCTTCGTAATATTTCAAGATCAACTTGTGGCAGAGACACATCGAGGGCCTTCGATTTGGATTGATTGACTTCAAGTCCAGATATACGAGAAAATGTATCTAAGGTGTTCATAAGGTTTGGTAATGTGGTATGGGGTGATGTAATAAACATTAGTGCGTCGTCAGCAAAGAGGCACACTTTATGAGAGGTGGATGCTACTTCCAAGCCTCGAATGTCAGGGTTAGATCTAATCAGGGCTGCCAGGGGTTCGATAGTGAGTGCGAAGAGCAGGGGGGATAAGGGGCAGCCCTGTCTAGTCCCCCGCGCAATTGGAAAGGGGTCTGACCGGAATCCGGAGTAGTGTACATATGCCTGAGGGTGGTTATAGAGGGCTTTGATCCAATTTAAGAAATTGGTGCCGAAGCCACAGCGTTGGAGGATGAAAAAAAGATAGGGCCAAGAGACTGTGTCAAAGGCTTTGCGTATGTCTAAGGAAAGGAGGTGCATAGGGATCTTACGGGAGCGGGCCAGATGTTGTAGGAGAATTATTCGTCTGATATTGTCGCTCGCTTGCCGTTTAGGTATAAAACCAACCTGGTCTTTGTGTATCAAACCGCCAATGATGGGATTGAGGCGTAGGGCAAGAATTTTGGCTAAAATCTTAATATCCACGTTGAGAAGTGAAATTGGCCTATAGTTGGACCATAACGTACTGTCAGTGTTTGGTTTGGGGATCATCGAGATAAGAGCAGTCAATGTGTCTCTGCCAAAAGAGTGTTGTTTTAGTATGGCATTGAAAGTATTGGTTAGAAGGGGGGATAGTTCTGTGGCGAATTTTTTATAATAGAGACTGGGGAGGCCATCAGGGCCCGGGCGTTTATTGGGTTTGAGGGTTTTTATGGCTGCTAGGACTTCATCTGTCGAGATCGTACTCTCCATTAGCTCGCGACTGGATTCAGACAGGGTTGGTATGGGTAGTTTATGAAACAGCTTCTCTGCTTGACGTAGTGGAAATGCTGTTTTAGAGTCATAGAGATTTGCTAACTGTTTACGGAACTCCGAGAGAACCTTGACAGGGTTGCTAGTGACTACGTCTTTAGCCAGTCTGAGTCTAATAGGAACACGAGCATGGTCTGGTCTACGTAGACTCAAAGCCAGGTAGGTGTCTGGTTTGTTCGCTTTAGTGTAGAACGTGTGGCTAGTTCTACGGATGGCTTTATCGGCCGTCTCGGCTAAGAGTAGATCTAATTCTAGCTTAATTTTTTCTAGTGTTATTTTGTGTGTTTCGGTTGGGTCGGATTGGAATAAAAGGAAACTATCATGGTAATCTGATTCGAGTTGGTGTAATTTGAGCTTCTTGTCTCTATTAAGGTGAGATGCCACTGAGATACATGTGCCTCGAATCACGGGTTTGTGTGCCTCCCAGAGCAGGATGGGGGAGATGTCAGGGGTTGCGTTGTGCTTTAGATAGTCCTTAAGGGCTACTTGGATATCCAGGCAGTAAGATGGGTTGGTCAAGAGGGAGTCATTCATGCACCATGATCTGTTAGTAGCTTGTGGAATTAGGGATGACACAGTAGTGATAACGGCACAATGATCCGTCCATGTAATTGGTTGGATGTGTGAGTGAAGGAGGAGTGGGGCAGATGCTATGGAGGTAAATATATGGTCGATTCTGGAAAATGATTTATGTGGGTGTGAATAAAATGTATAGTTTTTCTTTGTGGGATTGAGTTCTCTCCATGTGTCTAGGAGGGAGGCTGACTGTATGAGTTTACGAAATTGTGAGGAAGGGGTGTATTGTTCCGGGGCATAGGGCGATTTGTCTGTGTGTGGTTGCAGCACTGAATTGGAGTCGCCACAGAGGAACAAGGTTCCCCTGCAGTGTGTTTGCACAACTTGTAATAGATGCGAAAAAAAAGGATTCGGGTTTGTGTTGGGGGCATAGTAAGAGACGAAGGTTGTGGTTATGTCCTGTAATAGTCCTACTAGGATGAGATAGCGACCTTCAGGGTCTTTTATCTCAGAGAGGGGGGTGAATGGCGTGGTGTGGTGGAAAGCTAGTAAAACTCCTCTATGTTTTGTATTTGCTGAAGCAGTAAATACCTGTGGGTATTTAGGGCTAAAAAAGCTCGGGGGTTGGTGTTTGGAAAAATGAGTTTCCTGGAGGGCTACTACTTTAGCTTTTAGGGACGGAAAGGTTTGAAATGCCTTTACTCGCTTATGAGGTGAGTTTAGTCCCTTAACGTTTAGGGTAAGGATTTCAAGTGGGGCCATTATGGGGTGTTTGGGCAGTCAATAACATAGGACATAGGGCCCACGCGAGCCAACCGGCACAGGAAAAATTAGGGAGTAAAGATGTAAAGTCAAAGAGGGGGAAAAAAGAGGGGGAGGAGGAGGAGAGCATTGTGGGTCGGGCGAAATGCTGAGCGACCCCCCTAACAAGGAGGCAGCACACCAGAAGTGCCCGACTAATGTGTGCACTGACTCTGTAACCGAGAATCCGGTCAAAGAGTGAATGCACCGTAGAGAGGGTAAGCATTGACTGCTCCCCGCCGCAACCGGGAGTAGTTAAAGAAATTATTAAATATTAAGCATAATGGAAAACAAGAAAACAAAGTAAAGTAAAAAATTACAAGATATTCCCCTTTGCCCCCAGAAAATGTAAATGACAATAGAGCATCAAGTAAAAATTTGGAGGGTGGGGAATATAGGAGCGTATGGTACAGCTCAATTCAGTGACTGACCAACACGTGTGAGTTTTCAGTTGGTGACGTTCACCGTGTGGGATTAGTATCCTTGGGTTGGGAGGTGGAGGGGATGGGAAGAAGGGAAGGGGGGAAGAGGAGGAATGTGGGGGGGAGATAATGGGGGGGGGAGGGAGAAAGGGGAGAGGGAGGGTTGAGGGGTAGGAGAGATAAGGAGGGAAGGAGGGAGGGAGGGGAGAGGAGGAAGGAGGGAGGGGAGGGAGGAGGGGGAGGGGAGGGGAAGACATGGGGTACATACCAGGAAGTGTAATTGAAACTCACGGTAGGTCAGTCAGAGTGTAAAAGCTGTCTAATTGTTTCATTACCAGTTCTTAAACTTGAGAGCGGCAGAGTAGCAGGATTCACCTGGCTCACCAATCGTAAACCAGGTCAAGCGCACTCTGGATATGTGCAAAACAGAATTGTGTGTTAAAGAACAACGTAACTGTGGTAACAAATAAAAAGATAAAAAACTGTAAAAGAAAAATGAACAAAATAACTGAACCTGCGGGGGCCTTAAATGGCCTACGAGCCCTGAAGAGGAAACATTTTCAGGATATCAAGTGTCCGTACTTAACGGTGGTCCTCTGACAGGCCTCGGTCACAAGTGGGGTCTCTTGAGGTGGTGTGGAGACGATCGCTGCTAGTGCAACCGAGTACCTGCGTGTTCAAAAAAAAAAAAAAAAAGAGGAGACAAGAAAGAAATAAGGCAGTTCCTTTGTCTTCAGCGTGGGGCTCGGGATTTTGGGCTGCGATAGGAGTATTCGGATAATCTGGCTGGAGTTCCCTTCCGGATGGATGGTGGTCCAGGGTTATTCCGTTTAGGGGTTGTGGTGTATGGTTGAGAGGCAGATCTGGCTGGAGTGCGAGGAAGGGCTTTGTCTGAATGGACGGTCTGAGGAGACAGGTGGAGCGATTCCAGCAGTCGTTGGAGAGATTCTGGTGTGGTGGAGGTATATTGTTGACCTTGATAGGAGAACTGTAATGCGAATGGGAACCGCCATGTGTACTTAAGTTGGTGTTGTATAAGTACCTGTAGTTGAGGCTTCATGGCACGGCGTTTAGCAATCGTGAGGGGTGCTAAGTCAGAGAACAATTGGTATGTATGATTCTGAAATTGCAGGGTGTTGTTGTTACGGGCGGCTGCAAGGAGCTGTTCTTTCGTACGGAAGAAATGCAGCTTGATAATAATGTCTCTTGGTGGTCCGTCTGATTGGCGCCTGGTAAGTGCTCTGTGAATTCTATCGAATTCAAGACGTTCAATCGGTATGGAGGGTGCTAGCTCTTGAAATAATGCTGTAGTGAAAGATTGCAAGTCATCAATCGTTTCTGGAATGCCTCTGAGGCGTAGATTAGATCTGCGGGAGCGGTTTTCCGCGTCCTCGAGGCGGGACAAAAGCATGGCGTTCTCTTCTCTGAGGGCAATTTGCTCTTGTGCTTGTTCTTGGAGGGTTAATTCAATGTCATCAAGGTCTGCTGTGCGTTGGCCTATCTCGCGTATCTCTCGTGTCAGACTAGTTGTGATCTGGTCTGATGTTGCTTTAAGGGCCTTGTGGAGCATAGACTCCATGAGTTTCATGAAGGCAGCTTGTGACATACCTGCATTTGAGGCGGATGGGGAGCCGCCCAAGCTCTCTTGTATGTCAGTCTCATCCTCACTGTCAGGCACTTCCGAGCGAGCTGGAGACATTGCTGAGAGATCAGCCAGGGTCTGGGCCTTCGTCGCCATCTTGGAGGAAGCGCGGGCCAGCGCTTCTTTGATGGGTTTATGTTTGGATTTTCCGCGATGGCCCGTTAACACCATACCGGAAGGGGTACTGCTGTGTGGAGAAGCGATCCCCGTGAGAATGGCTCCGAAATGCCGGTTCAGCAAGGCGTAAGAGTCTTGGGTATGCGGCGGGGAGTGCGGAGCTCTACAGAGACGCGTCTGCCATGTAAAGCCTCACGCATGCGCCCTCCTCCTAGTACCGTTTTCTATGTTGAAGCATTCGGATACTGTCCCATTGACCTTAATTCTTCCTCTTGGTTTCCCGTATAGTGACATGATCCATCCTAGCATTTTTCCCCCCAGACCTATCCTACCCAGTACTGCTCTCATAAAGCCCCAGTTCACTCTGTCGAAGGCCTTCTCGGCATCCATCGACAGAGTGATACCTGGGGCTCTATCCGGACCATGTCGCGTCCAATGCAATACATGGAGAGCGCGGATAGTATTGTCCCTGGCTTCCCGTCCTTTTATAAACCCCGTTAGATCTGGATGTACCAGATCACCTACGTGTTCCCGAAGTCTTGAGGCCAGGATTTTTGCCAGTAGTTTTGTATCGGAGTTCAGCAGAGAGATAGGCCTGTAGTTAGCACACACCTGGGGATCTTTTCCCTCTTTTGGTAATACCGTTATATATGCCAGTAATGCTTCTGGAGAGAGTGGGTTCGCAGCATTAATGGAGTTAAAATAACTGTGGAGTGGTTTTACCAGAACTGGGAGAAATTTCTTATAATATGAGTTTGTCAGCCCGTCTGGCCCTGGACTTTTCCCGGATGGCAGGGTTGCTATCGCTCTGCTCAACTCTTCAGCCGTGATTGGACGCTCCATATCCTCAGATATCTCTTTAGGTATTGTAGGCATGACAGCGCTCTCCATGTATTCATCTATCTCATTCCTCCTTTGATCCTCGCTTTCCCCTCCCTCAGATGGTTCCGTTTTAGCGATGTTATATAGTGCTTCATAAAATTTACCAAATTCTTTAGCTATAGCTTTTGTGTCCAGTATCTTCTTGCCTTGCACTAATAAGCTATGCACGTGTCTAGAGTCCTGTTGTTGTTTAAGTTGTTTTGCTAACCGCTTTCCACATTTGTTTCCTTGTTCGTATGCTCTGTTAGCAAAGAACCTGATCTTGTTCTTTGCTCTATATTCTAGGCATTGTGAAAGCTCTACTCGTAAGCTTTCCAAACACCTACCATCTGTTTGGTTGAGATTTTCCTTATGCTTTATCTCTAGGGCCTTAATCTTCTCTAGTAGTTCGTCTATCTCTCTTTTACCTTCCTTTTTCTTGTGTGCACCGATGGCGATTAGCTCCCCTCTTACAACTGCCTTATGGGCTTCCCACACCACTTGATCAGACATTCCTTCTGTTTTATTTATTTCAAAATATTCCTTTATCTTAATGCTTAAATTCTCCACTGTTTCCTCCTTATCTAGCAATGACTCGTTCAGCCGCCATATTCGTTCTGCACGAGCCATTTCAGTTGGTCTGATGGTCAGAATTATTGGAGCGTGGTCTGATATAGTTATTGGTTCGATTGTACTTGTGTTAACATTTCCCAGGTAGTATTGATCCACCAGAAAAAGGTCCAGCCGTGAGTACATATCATGTGTTTTAGAGTAGTAACTAAAGTCCCTAGTCCCTGGATGTAAAGCTCGCCAGCTGTCCACAGGATGTGCGCATAAGGTTTGTTTAACTCGCTTTATGGCTCCAAAAGATAAAGCGGATCTACCCGTGGATGTATCTGTACTTGGATCTAGCACCATATTGAAGTCTCCTCCAACCACTACACATCCCTCCTTAAATTCTTCCAGTTTTTTAAACATTTTAACCAAAAAATTAACAGTCCCTTCATTGGGTGCATATATCGAAGCAAAGGTATATCGTCTCCCCTGTATTACTCCTTTTACAAACAAATACCGACCTTCTGGGTCGCATTGTACGTTCTCCAGTATCCAAGGGCATGATTTCTTAAATGCAATTGAGACCCCTCTTGCCCTTGTTACTGGGGATACCGCATGATACCATTGCTTCAGTATATTCTGGGGCAGGCCTGAAATCGAGCCGCCCCCGAAGTGGGTCTCCTGCAAGAGAATCACATCAGCTCCCAGGTGTTGCAACTCCACCCACAGTCTCCCTCTCTTATTTGGTGAGCTCAACCCCCTCACATTATATGAAAGTATTTACAATATTGCTGTCATTTCCTTTTATCCCAGGAACCCCCTGCTCCCTTGCCCTTAATCTCTGTCTTCCCCTCTGCCATTCCCGCCCCCCCCCCGTTACCTCCCCATTCCCAACATTCAGTACCCCATTAAACACATACTTATGCATAACATAACAAAAAAGTACATCACATTTGTGTTATAAACATAACCCTTACATACTCTTCCCCCATACAAAAAAACCTCTCTTTAGGGGTATATCTAAAAATCGGGCTGGGAGCCTGCGCATATCGACACCTCCCATGCGCATGCTACCCCCCTTCCCTGCATTCCGCAGGATTACTCTCCCCTTTAATTGGGGTTGACCTATTGACCTACACAAGGTCCTCATTTTCCCTCAAGTCCCCCCCTCTATTCCCCCCTCCTCCCGGGCTTCACCCTGTAGAACTCTTCCCAAAAAAAAAAAAAAAGGGGAAAAAAGAGTTCTCTAAGTCCTTCTTTGGGCTCCACCCCTGTTAACCCTTGCCGGTACCTCCTGCCACTTTTCTGTTCGTTGCAGGGGGGGCCTTAAAGAGTTTATTCTCCAGTCTATAAAGTCCACCTTTGGGAGGTCTAATTTCTCTATAAATGAATTTAAATCATCCTTTGTTCGCAGAGTTGCAGTTTTCCCGTCCCTAGAAGCTGTTAGGCTAAAGGGGAATCCCCACCGGTATTTGATCTCGGCCTTTCGTAGGGTTTCTAGCACTGGGCGGACCGACCCTCGCTTAAAAAGAGTTCTTTTTGAGATATCTGGATACAGTGCTATGTTTGAGCCTTCAAATGTAATTGTGGGAATATTACGAGCTGTTTTCATTATGTTTTCTTTCACGGTGTATTTGTGAACTTTACAAATTACATCTCTAGGTGTATCAGCTTTTGTGTTCTGGAGAGGGACCCGATGTGCCCAATCTATTTCAATAATGCTTGGAGCTTGATCCCCCAGAATCTGTTCAAAGATTTTTTGCACTGCTGGGGTTAATTCTGTCGCTGTAATTGACTCCTTTAATCCTTTTATACGTATATTTTGTCGCCTGTCCCTATTCTCATACTCGTCCAGCTGATCTCTATATGAGTTTAATATCTCTTCATATTTTTTCATGGACTCTTGTACATCAACCACTGCCTGTGTGATGGTTTCTTGTTCTTTTTCTGCCCCTTCTACTCTGTATCCCAGATCCCTGACGTCCTCTTTTAAACTTGCCACAGCTTGCATACATGATTGTTCAACTGCTTTTATTAATTGCTGGATGTCATTTTTGGTGGGGAGTGCCTTCAACAACTCCCAGATGTCCCTTTCTGGTTCTACATTTAGTCCATTCCGTCCCTGTGGGTTCCCCTCGCCATCCTGGGCATTCTCCTGGTCCTGCTCATATCCATGTGGTACCCCGCTTACTCCCATGTCCCTCCTTGTTATTTCTATATGTTCCTGTCTGGTGCTTTGGTCCATATCGGGGCTTGGGTCTTCTCCTCCTCTTCCAATCATGGTCTCTGTGTCTATGGGCTGTGCCTCTTCTAGTGACCACCTGCTATCTTCCCACTGCGTCATGGTATCCCGGCTTTCTACTAGTGGGCTTTGTATGCCCCCTGGTTGATGTCCATTATCAAGTATATGTTGGCCCTTTTTCTTAGCCCCAACTACCTTGGGGCTCCCATCACTTCCGGGGGGGCTTGGCTCTGGGGTCTTCCTCCCTCTCCCTGCTGTAGGGGATCTCTTGCCGTTTCCTACGACACTGTCATTTGTCATTTGGGTCATCTGGGTATTTGCCTGCTTTACCCGGGACTCTCGTTCTGTTATTTCTACACAGCCCATGGTATTACCTCCGCTTCGCTTCTTTGCATCCGACCTTCCTATTTGCTCAGGTATGCGGGGGGATAGGTATGCTTTAATGCCTTCTATCGATTTTCTGCCTCTCCCTGCTGTTGGTTGCAAAGCTGCTTGTCTGCGTGTTGTCATTTTAAGAAAATAATAAAAAAAAAAAAAAAAAAAAAAATGTTCTTTCCCCTTTTCTTTTCCCTTCTCCTTCTTCCCTCTTCACACTCCACTCAGATAGAATAGGGCAGCGAGTTGGGGGGGTGGGGGAAGGGATGCAGCCCGTCAGAGCTGCCGCTCTTCTCACTACCTCTCTCACTCTCCCACTCCAGCTAGCCTCCCGTCTGTTTTCTGAGAAATGCCAGCGTGTCTTTGCTTTACTGTACGGAGGGGCTGTGAACCGGCATACAGCCTACCAGAGATCTCTCTCTCTTACACCGCTTTTTTACACTGTGGAGTTTGTAAAGTTTGCCTGGGTGAGGTAAGATGATGAAGTGCAGCATTGGCCGTTTCCCTTTCTCTCCCCACCTCAGCTGTCCACTCGTCTGCTATTAGGGAGAATGTCAGTGTGTGGCTGTCTTGTTTATACGGAGAGGCTTTATGCAGGTAACCAGGCTAGTAAAACAAGTGAAACCTCTCCCCTGTACTCTGCTTTTTCAGCTTATTCAGATCCCAACTTTTATCAAGTTTGCTTTACCTTGCCGCACCATCCGGCCGTCCGTCCGCTATCAGAAAAGCTCCGGGATGTAGTCACTCTCCTGTACCGCAAAGCCGGGTACAGCTAAACACCGATGTGGGTAAAGCAGATGGAACAGCCAGTGGGTAGAGCAGATGGAACAGCCAGTGGGTAGAGCAGATGGAACAGCCAGTGGGTAGAGCAGATGGAACAGCCAGTGGGTAGAGCAGATGGAACAGCCAGTGGGTAGAGCAGATGGAACAGCCAGTGGGTAGAGCAGATGGAACAGCCAGTGGGTAGAGCAGATGGAACAGCCAGTGGGTAGAGCAGATGGAACAGCCAGTGGGTAGAGCAGATGGAACAGCCAGTGGGTAGAGCAGATGGAACAGCCAGTGGGTAGAACAGCCAGTAAAATCCGTTGCCTTTTCTTTCCCGAGTGTCAGCGTATCCTTACTGCACTGAGATGACTGAAGACACGCGGCAGACGAGGAGAGCTCTTTCATGTGTGCAGCCTCTCAGCTTTCGGCCGGATGATTGTCCATTAGCCCGGGATTTTGGAGGAGGGGAGAGGAGCACTCACTTACTCACGCTCACACACACCCACACCCATCACCATCCACATGAGTTGTTTTGCTCGGTTGGAGACCCATTTTGGTGGTCCGGGGGCCATGGTACAGCCTCTCCTGGGTGGAAGTCCTTCCTTTACAGCCTCTAACTGAGCTATATGGTTGACGCCTCATTCTAGTGGTTACACCAAAGCTTATGTAAAGCTTTTTTTTAAGTGGCAGCGTTTTCCCTTTGCTTACCATATGCTTTTCCCTTCATTCTCTGTTTGTCAGTGCTCTCCTGCACCTGTCTGTGTTGTGGGCATTTGCCATTTCCAAGATGGCTGTAGCAGAGCAAGTACACTCTGAGCAAAAAAAATAAATAAATAATTGACTCAAATGGTTGGATATGTCATTGCCATCATTCCATATAATATTCCAAAAATTGCACAAACCTCTAATTTGGGATTTTTAAGGCAATGAAAGTACACTCTAGCCATATCAATGCCTGCCATCCATGCTCAGTTTCCTGGCCTGCCCTATTTCAAGATCGCGCTGGGAGCCCAAAGACTGCGATCTGAGCATGCTCAGGGCACTGATAGCATGACTAATGGCCAAGGGTACTAGCTTTAAATGGTTTTAATGCATTTTTAGGCAACACATGGGGGTACTTTCCCTTTTTATGGCATTCACCTGGGCTTTTCCTATCTCCTTCTCAAAGTTTGCTCTGGGATCACTGTGCCATACTGTTTTTCATTTCAGTCTGCTGCTTTGCTTTGTTTCTATGGGGAACGCTGTCCCAGTCATACCACCCTTTGCTTGTAAGCTAAAGGGAATAGATAAGTAGTAAGGATATTGAGAAAAAGAGAGACAATATATACAGCCCTGTAAGGACCTCAAGATGGAGGGAGCCCTCTAAAGGTCAAGACAAGTCATCACCATCTAAGAGCAGACATCCAGGCAATGTGGATCAAGGTCATCATCACACCTCTCATTGTACTCAGTCTCCTTATGGATTGTTTAGGAGAAGGGTGAAGCTACAGAAAATAGACCTGGGGTGTGATGTGGTCAGTATGCCTAAAAGGGGGCATACCCAAATATAATAAAACAGTAAAAGAAAGAAAGGGAATGGGTGGGTGGGATACGAGAGCCACCACCGACAGGGATGGAGGGGAGGCTTTATGCAGCCTGACTCCTCCCGCAAACACAGACTGACCTACGGTCAGCCTTACACTTATCGCTCCCCGTCTACAATCCTCACAGGTTACCAGCCGTATTAATTCCTGTGTTTGTTGTGGAAAGTCATTGCTTGACAAGTTAGTATGTCAAATCTGCCTGGAGCAAGCGACATACAGTCCTGCAAGGACCTCAAGATGGAGGGAGCCCTCAAAAGGCCAGAACAGTCAACATTTAGATGCAGGTATCCAGGCAATGTTGATCAAGGTCATCATCTTGCCTCTCGTTAATATTGCTCCCCATCTACAAACACCACAGTTTTACAGGTTACCAGCCCTAATGGTTGCTGTGTTTGTGGTGTAAAGTCATTGCCTGACAAGCTAGTATGTCAAGTCTGCTTGGAGGAAGCAACAACTGACAAAGAAGGGGATGTCAGGGAAGAAGCAGCACTTATTAATGAATTGGCCAAGGAGTCAATACATCAAACCTCTACTCCTCTGCGGCTGAATTGCCTAGCACTTCCAACCAGAGCCAGTAGGTTGTGTCTGAATTGGAGAGCTTGTCAGAGGATGAAGACATGAAAAGGGGGCCACAGGCTTTTAACTTTTGCCTAAGTTTTGCCTGGGGTGAAGTGGTGGAAACTCTCCGCAAGGTTAGAAAGTACTAATTTCCCTTCACTGAAGGACTGTAGGAGTAAATTCAGGAAGAATGGCAGGGGCTAGAGAAAAAGGCCTGTATAAACAACAGGTTGTCAAAACTGTATCCCCTGAAATAGTCAAAGGTCAATCTGCTGCTGTCACCTCCAATGGTGGATGTATCATTAATGCGACTGGCAAAACACGTCACCTTGCGGTTACATTCAAGAATGTTCTAGTTTGAAAATTTGATCTAGATCTGAAGTGCTCTTATGTACTACAGCATCTGCAGGTGCCTGCAGACCAGCAATAACATTTTCAGCTGTAGGCAGAGCAATATTGAGTTGGATGGTTAATAATAAAGAAGCCCTCCTGGAGGAAGTGGAGAGAGACAAGGTGGTAACAGCTTTTTAAGAGCTGAATTTGTCAGGAGACTCTGTGACAGGCATCAGTAGACATCATTTGATGATCTTTAAGAGCAATGTTGCCTGCGGTCATGGAAAGAGGGCATTATGGCCGAAGCCATGGTCAGTGGATCCCGCCTTAAAATAAAACTGGTGGAAGATGCCAGACGATGGCTCCAATCTATTTGAGAGTAGACTGGATACAGCCATCTCAAGGGTGACCACTGGCAGGTCAGGGTGGATATCATCTGACAAAAAAAAAAAAACTGAAAAAGCAAAAATGTCCAGTATACAGACAGCAACTCCCAGATAGATACGAGGAGGCAAAATCTTACGGACCGGAAAAAGATTACTAAAGGAACTGGAGAAGTATCCAATCTTCATTGTTGAAGCCTTAAAAGTCTAAGGCGCCTGTCTTGGAAGAACAGCAGAAGTCCTTTTAAAGGTGCACTCATGCAAGGGGTGCCTGTGGGAACCAGATGAAGTTTTGAGCACACAACTGGATGAAAAATATTCAGCATCAGTGGGCCATATCAGCTATATCGGTGTAACATTGGTGGAAGGTTAAGAGATGTCCACCTTCCAATCATTTCCAGCCAGCCATCCTACTGGATTTGATGGAAAAGCAAAAAATTCTGGTCCAGTTTGTAGCCGAATAAAATAAAAAATGAGCAATCATGAAGATTCCAAGCGCCCAGAGGAGATGAGGTTTCCATTCAAAGGTGCTCAGTGCAGGTAGTGGCTACCTTGTGTCAAGCCAAAGAGGTCTCCATGAATACGACTTACCAGAGAATATATGTAGAATTTGCAAATCTCAGGGAGCAAAAGCCTAGAGTCTTTTAATCACCCAAACCAGCCAAGGTTGTGCAGTTCTTACAACTGGGGCTGCACAGGGGCCTAGGTTCAAATATGTTTAAAGTTCAGCCTTGCCTGCACTTACAAGGGTTTAAGGAGCCCTTAACCCTTTAGTGAAGCAATTCTTAAAGACTTGCATGAAGTTAAAGACCTACCAGGAAACCATTGTTCCTTAAGTGGGACTTGCCAATAGTCCTCAGCTCTATCAAGACCTAATTTCTGTCCTACAGAATTGGGTACACTCTGCAATCTAACCCTGAAGACCGTATACCTGGTTGCTACAACCCCTGTGAAATGGGTGTCAGAGCTGCAGGCTTTGTACTCGAGGAGCCTCACCTAATGCTCTACCAAGACAGAATAGTTCTAAAACCTCCAGACTGCTTTTATCCATATGGTGTCTTTCTCCTTCCACTTTAATCAGGAAGTCAGTTTACCATCTTTCTTTGGTAAAGTGGGAGAACCACCTACTCTGGATGTTGGTCTAACTCTGATGGCCTGCTTGGCAGCTACCTTTTCATTCAGGAGTCCCCTTTCCCAGGTCCATACCAGGCCCTTGGGTCTAGTATGGATTTGGAGGGGACCCCCCACGCCAAAATTTTTTAAAAAATGGAGTGGTGTTAGTCAACTCTAAGCTGCATCCACCGGGGTAAGTGGAAAAAAAAATACTTTACTTCTCTTTTAAGGGTAACAACAGTAACATTTGGAAAATTTGTTGTGCAGGTGCACAGTTGCGCTACTAACCATTACAAATTTTTCCTTCCTGGTGCATCTTCATGGCAGCATACAGATTCCCACCCAAAATGGTGAGAGTTACAGAGAATGCTGTGAGCCAGGTCTGTGTTTGAATTCTAGTTAACCAGTCCTATCAGGTTCTGGGGGCGGAGCTACAACCCATTGTATGCTGCCATGAAGGTGCACCAGAAAAGAAAATTATGGAAAGCTGAGTATACAATTTTCCATTGTTTTACATGTGTACAAACTCCCCCCAAAAATGGGTCTGCAGCAAAAGGGTTAAAAGATAAATTAACCACTTGCTGACCGCCGCACGACGATATACGTCGACAGAATGGCACGGGCAGGCGATTGAGCCCGTGAAATAATGAATCATAAACAGTGCAATATAAATAGGTGAGACCTAAATAATAATTCATGCATCCCATAAACACCCAATCAGAATAACTATGAATGGGAGAACAAATAACTGAAGTAATAAAGTGATAAATCAAACTTGGATATGTTTAAAAGTTCAAATAGAACTAAATTAGTCTCTGTGGGTGATTAAGACAAACATCATCCACCCGAGCACAAATGAAAATCCTCCACATGAAAAATCTTCATCCGCTATGTGACACAAATTGGTGATCCACCACTGCTATAGAAGGGGTTACTTCTTACCAAACAGCCATGATCCCCCACTACAGAGGATCATGGTAAGCATAAAGGCTCTGGATCTGCCACACGTGCTGATCAGCCGCTGGGTCCTCAGATCATCTCATTATAAACAGGCTCATAGGGAATGCACAGCCTGTTTATCTGCAGTCTTCTCTGTGCAAAGTGCAGAATTATTACGCTTGTCTGAGAGTTCAGAAAAAAAGTTTCTGACTTGGAACTTGATTTTAATTTGTGCGCGGGTGGATGATGTTTGTCTTAATCACCCACAGAGACTAATTTAGTTCTATTTGAACTTTTACACATATCCAAGTTTGATTTATCACTTTATTACTTCAGTTATTTGTTCTCCCATTCATAGTTATTGTGATTGGGTGTTTATGGGATGTATGAATTACTATTTAGGTCTCACCTATTTATATTGCACTGTTTATGATTCATTATTTCACTTATTTATTTATGGTCTATATATTCACAGGTTAGCGTGATTCTTATGTTTCTTAGTGGTATAGTGTCTGAACGGATCAATATCTGATCAGAACTATATTAGTGTCCCCAGCAGTTTAGGGTTCCCAAAAATGCAGTGTTAGCAGGATCAGCCCAGATACCTGCTAACACCTGCATTTTGCCCCTCTGCCCAGCCCAGCCCACCCAAGTGCAGTATTGATCGATCATTGTCACTTATAAAACACAACACACATAACTGCAGCGTTCGCAGAGTCAGGCCTGATACCTGCGATCGCTAACAGTTTTTTTGTAGCGTTTGATACAGTTGCTGACACCCTAGGAGCTTTTTTTCCTGTGAGTCTCACTACTGTACCAGTAAATTTAGAGCCCAAAATGGCAAATCAAAGGTACAGTAGTGAAGAGGCCTATACGTTTCTGAGCATGACAGATAAGTGAAGAGGAAGTCACTCATCTGTCAGATTCAGGCTCAGAATACGATCCTGTAGACCACAGCGGCTCCATGACAGATAGCTCTGACTAGAGTTGTGGTCCCTGCCAAGGTCAGGCGTACTAGACCCCGATCTTCTCCTGCTGTTGTTGAGGTGCAAGAACCGCAGGGCTCTCATGTGGATCAGAGAAGTATTAGTGCCGCTCATCCTGCTAGTGAACTAGCAAGCACCAGCGGCCTAGTACACCCTGGTCATACATCCAGCACTGTAGTATCACGTGGTGACGTGGCGAGTCCCATAAGTGCAGTTCAAAGTGTCAAGCACAAGTAGTGTCCCGCTGCCTCCAAGAAGACAAAGACAGGCCCGTCATGCCCACAGTGTCCTTCCTGCAGAATTTGCCAATCCTGATTGGGAGCCCACCACTTCTGCAGCACCCGTACTTCTCCCATTCACTGGCCAGCCCAGAATTCACGTGGAAACAGTTGATTTTATGTCACTTGATTTTTATTCGCTGTTTTCCACGGAAGATCTCTATAGATCTATTGTGTACCAAAGTAATTTGTATGCTGGTCAATTCATCGCCGCTAATCCCCAGCCTTCCCTTGCCAGAGATTGGAAACCAAGCGCGGTTCCCAAATTTAAGACCTTTCTGGGCCTATCCCTCGACATGGGCATAGTTAAAATGAGTATGTTACGGCCATATTGGTCCACTGACCCAGTTTACATATGCCCCTGTTCTCTGCCTGCATGGCCAGGGCACGGTACGAGCAGGTCTTGCGGTTCATGCACTTCAACAACAATGAACTCTGTCATCCTCGTGTTGACCCTGGATACGATCTACAAAATTCTGCCCCTCGTAAACCACTTCAACGAACGTTTTGCAGCCTTGTTTACTCCCCATAAAGTTGTCTGCGTTGATGAGTCCCTGATTAAATTTTCTGGCCACTTGTCTTTCAAACAGTATCTTCCCAGCAAGTGTGTCAGATACGTGGTCAAGATGTATAAGCTCTGTGACAGGGCCACAGGCTATACATATAGTTTTATGGTTTATGAGGGAAGAGATAGTCACGTAGAGCCGAAGAACTGCCCAGATTACATAGGGAGCGCTGGCAAGATTGTGTGGGACTTGGTGTCACTCCTATTCGGAAAGGGGTACCATTTGTATGTGGACAATTATTACAAGAGTGTGCCACTTTTTAGTCACTTGTTTGATCATCAGATTGGTGCATGTGGCACCGTGCGACCTAATCGTTGGGGCTACCCCAGCGGCTTGTAGATTCCCGTCTTAGGCTGGGGGAGAGAGCCTGCTTCAAGTATAATAATTTCCTCGCTGTGAAGTGGAGGGATAAGAATGTTTTCGTTCTTACCTCCCTTCATGCAGAAACGACGGTCCAAATTCCTATGGCGACTGGTGTTGTGGAGAAACCCCTCTGTGGCCACGAATATAACCAAAATATGGGAGGGGTGGACCTCAACGACCAGTTGTTGGTGCCGTACCTAATTGCCCATAAGGCCAGACGCTGGTACAAAAAAGTGTCTGTATACTTATTTCAATTGGCTTTGCTAAACGCTCATGTGCTATACAGAGCTTCAGGACAGAGTGGATCCTTCCTTAAATTCCAGAAGAGATCGTCAGAGCCCTTCTGTTTACAGACGGTGCTCCACCTCACCTTTCCAATCCAAATGCAGTAAGCCGGCTGCATGAGAGGCATTTTCCATATGTCCACCCTAGTACCCCTACCCAACGAGCCCCCCCAAAGAAAATGTCATGTCTGTAGAAAGCGCGGATATAGGCGTGACAACCGCTATTTTTGTCCCTCCTGTCCTGACAATCCTGGTCTTTGCATTGGTGAATGTTTTGAACGCTACCATACACTAGTGGAGTTTTAGCGTAGGGTACAGCACTGCACAGACTAGGACACACTTTCACAGGGTCTCCCAAGATCCCATCGCATTTTGAGAGAACCGTACCGTCACAGTTAGTTACAAATAAAGGTGTAAAAAAAAGTAAAAAATAAAAAAAAAAAAAAAATTGTTGTCGTTTTCTCTCTTTCTCTCTTCTCTCTCTTTCTTTCTCTCTCTCTCTCTTTCTCTCTCTTCTCTCTCTCTCTATTGTTCTGTTCTTTTTTTTTTTTTTACTGTATTCTATTCCACAATGTTTTATTGTTAACCATTTTTTTGTTTTCAGGTACACCATTCAGCTGCAGCGCAGATTTATTTATCTTGACAGCAACAGCGTTTGCGCCCACGATACATAAAGCCATGACTCCAGCGCTGTAGGAGGTGATTTCACCACCACAGTTAAAAAAAAAGAGCATATATGCCGAAGCATGGGGCAGCAGGGGTGGAGAAGCGATTTGCTCCTAACTTTTGGGGCCTATGCCCCCATGCTTCAGTGTATATATATATATATATATATATATATATATATATATATATATATATATATATATAGGCACAGGTTGCGTTAATGTTAAATGTTTTATTTTTTACTATGTTTTTTTTTTTTATTTGATTTGCAGGTATGGTATGTCTTACTGTTATACTGTAATGTTACTTTGTTTTATTGTTAATCATCATTTGCTTAGCAGGTACACCATTCAGCTGTAGCGCGGATTTATTTATCTTGACAGCAACAGCGTTTGCTCCCACGATGCATAAAGCCATGGCTCCAGCGCTGTAGGAGGTGATTTCACTATCACAGTTAAAAACAAAATGGTGCATGTATGCCCATCATTAGAAGTGGGTGGATGAAGGAAGGTATTCTAATGGTGGGCATACCCACCAATCAATCCTTTTTTTCGTTCAGCCCACAGGCTGCATGAAAAAACAGATTGCAATATATGCCCAACAAGGACCAACAACGTACTGGTATGTTGCTGGACTTTGAGTGGTTATACCAGAATGATGCCTGTGGGTTTAGGTATCATCTTGGTATCATTCTTTACAGCCAGTGGTCAGCTTTCATGTAGAATCAATCCTATCGGCTAGTTAGCCTCTAAACTGCTTTTACAAGAAGTGGGTGGAATGTCCCCCTCACACCGTCTTCCATGGTTTTCTCTGGCTCTCCTGTCCCAACAGGGAACCTGAGAATGCAGACGGTGGTTCCGCCAGCTGACCATAGAGCTGATCAGAGACCAGAATGACTCCAATCATCTCTATGGCCTAAGAAACCGGAAGCTACGAGCATTTCATGACTTAGATTTCGCTGGATATAAACAGCGCCATTGGGAAAGCATTTTATCACACCGATCTTGGTGTGGTCAGATGCTTTGAGGGCTGAGGAGAAATCTAGGGTCTAGTAGATCCCAATTTTTTCAAAAAAGAGTACTTGTCACCACTTATTGAATATTTACATTCCGTGAGATAACAATAAAAATGATTAAAAAAAAATGAAAGGAACAGTTTAAAAATATAATAAAAAAGCAAAATAAATAAAAAAAACCCAAAAAAAAACCCTGCCCCCCCCCCTGCTCTCGCGCAAAGGCTAACGCAAGCGTCGGTCTGGCGTCATATGTAAACAGCAATTGCACCATGCATGTGAGGTATCACAGTGAAGGTCAGATCGAGGGCAGTAATTTTAGCAGTAGACCTCCTCTGTAAATCTAAAGTGGTAACCTTTAAAGGCTTTTAAAAATGCCATGTTTGTGCGCAATTTTAAAGCATGTCGTGTTTGGTATCCATGTACTCAGCCTAAGATCATCTTTTTTATTTCATCAAACAATCGGGCGATATAGTGTGTTTTAGTGCATTAATATTTTTTTAAAAATGTGTGTTTTTTCCAAAAAAAAATAGTTTGAAAAATCGCTGCGCAAATACTGTGTGAAAAAAAAATTAAACACCCACCATTTAATCTGTAGGGCTATATATATATAATATATAATGTATGTGTTTGGGGGTTCAAAGTAATTTTCTTGGAAACATTTTTTTTTTTCATGTAAACAAAGTGTCAGAAAGGGCTCTGTCTTCAAATGGTTAGGAGAGTGGGTGATGTGTGACATAAGCTTCTAAATGTTGTGCATAAAATGCCAGGACAGTTCAACCCCCCCCCCAAATGACCCCATTTTGGAAAGTAGACACCCCAAGCTATTTGCTGAGAGGCATGTCGTGTCCATGGAATATTTTATATTTTGACACAAGTTGTGGGAAAAAGACATTTTTTTTTTTTTTTGCACAAAGTTGTCACTAAATGATATATTGCTCAAACAGCTTCTGATGATGCCCAGTGGGAGGGGCGAAACATGTCAAGCTAAGGATAATCTGTGAAGGCTGTTTGGATGCCAATGCGGCAATTTTTGCACATTTTAAAGACTCTGATGTAAGTGTAATGATTTTAAACCTTTTAATAAACCTTGCAGTATTACACTATATGCCCTCTTTTCTTCACTTGTCCAAACTTTACTACCTCGATCGTCTTTGACCAAGTAAAGTATGTAGGATCTACATCAAGTGGTGGAGGAGAGGAGATTCCATTCTCTGAGGCACAACCAACCCATATATCTGCTGGACAGGAGACACCATCTTGATATACACAGGCGTATTTATCATCTTCATCTGGTGAGTGGGGACCCAGGAGGGGAGCACAGGAAGTCACCAAGATTACATCAACGTGTCACCAGCCCTATACCTCACACTTGATGAACTTTTATTGATTGCACTTTATTTTGCACCTTTTTTTGAACTTTATTGAATGCATTTTTTTGCACTTGATTGGCACTTTGCTATACATGTTGTCACATGGCACACATTTGATGCGAGTATATGTGTATTCATGATTTAGAGGGGCAGCGCTGAGTATAAAATTTTCTGTGGTCACATCGCTCAAATATGCCATGGGTATATGTGAAATTACACCCCAAAATACATTCTGTTGCTTCTCCTGAGTACGGGGATACCACATGTGTGAGACTTTTTGGGAGCTTAGCCACGTACGGGACTCCGAAAACCAAGCACCGCCTTCAGGCTTTCTAAGGGTGTAAATTTTTGGTTTCACCCCTCACTGCCTATCACAGTTTCGGAGGCCATGGAATGCCCAGATGGCACAGACCCCCCTAAATGACCCCATTTTGGAAAGTCGACAACCCAAGCTATTTGCTGAGAGGTATGGTGAGTATTTTGCAGATCTCCCTTTGGGTCAAAAGTTTTGAAAATTGAAAAAAGAAAAAAAATACATTTTTCTTTTCTTTCTTCATTTTCAAAAAAAAAATGAGAGCTGCAGAATACTCCTCATGCCTCTCAGCAAATAGCTTGGGGTGTCTACTTTCCAAAATGGGGTCATTTGGGGGGCTTTGTGCCATCTTGGCATTTTATGGCCTTCAAAACTATGGTAGGTAGTGAGTGAAATCAAAAATTTACATCCTTAGAAATCCTGAAGGCGGTGCTTGGTTTTTGGGGCCCCGTACACGGCTAGAATCCCAAAAAGTCCCACACATGTGGTATCCCTGTACTCAGGAGAAGCAGCAAAATGTATTTTGGGATGCAATTCCACATATAACCATGGCATGTATGAGCAATATATCATTTAGTGACAACTTTTTGTAAAAAATTTTTTTTTTTTTTTGGTCATTATTCAACCACTTGGGACAAAAAAATTAAATATGAGCTCAACATGCCACTCAGCAATTTCCTTGGGGTGTCTACTTTCCAAAATGGGGTCATTTGGGGGGGGGGGGTTGTACTGCCCTGCCATTTTAGCACCTCAAGAAATGAGATAGGCAGTCATAAACTAAAAGCTGTGTAAATTCCAGAAAATGTACCCTAGTTTGTAGACACTATAACTTTTGCGCAAACCAATAAATATACGCTCATTGACATTTTTTTTACATGTGGCTGAATACATTTTGGCCTAAACGTATGACTAAAATTGAGTTTATTGGATTTTTCTTATAACAAAAAGTAGAAAATATAATTTTTTTTCAAAATATTCGGACTTTTTCCGTTTATATCGCAAAAAATGAAAATAGCAGAGGCAATCAAATACCATCAAAAGAAAGTTCTATTTGTGGGAAAAAAAGGACGCAAATTTCGTTTGGGTACAACATTGCATGACCGCGCAATTACCAGTTAAAGCAGCGCAGTGCCAAATTGTAAAAAGTCCCCTGGTTTTTAGGCAGCCAAATGATCCGGGGCTTAAGTGGTTAAAGGGGGAAGGGGGGGCGTGCCCAAGCCATGCTGGAAGATGGCTGCCTGCTCCGCTCTCTCCCTGTCTTCAAAGCACTCAGAACAGGATCTGGTATTCCATCATGCTTCACAGACACGGGGGTTTATTTACTAAAGGCAAATCTACTTTGCATTGAAAGTACAGTCACTGTAGATCTGAGGGGCACATGTAAGAAAAATAAAAAACAGCATTTTTGCTTGTACATGATTAGATGATAAATCAGTAGAGCTTCCCCTCATTTCAGATCTTCCCCTCAGATCTAAAGTGCCTGCACTTCCAAGTGCACTTGCAGTGCACTTGTAGTGAAAAGTGGATTTGCCTTTAGTAAATAAACCCCATAGTTACAGTGCAAGTCTATCTAGTTCAACCAATAGAAAAAAAAATTGAATACATACTGTAGAAAACCATATACAGAATCATTTACCTACATTCAACCCAGAGGCAAGGGAAAGGACTGTCGGAGGAAGCCAGCCTGTTGCTTTAACCACTTGCTGTCCGCGCTATAGCCGAAAGACGGCTACAGCGCGGACTTAACTTGCCGGGACGTCGTCCTGTGCTTGAGCGGCCTGCGCACCCCCTGCAGGGCACGCGCGGTGCACTCTGTGATCAGCGAGTCTATGAGACTCGCCTGATCACAGATCGGAGTAAGGGGTCCATCCTGACCCCTTACCACGGTGATCAGCTGTCAGCCAATGACAGCTGATCATGTGATGTAAACAGAGCCGGTAATGGGCTATTTTTCCTCCTCACGCTGATGGTGATCGGTGGCTGCGAGAGGGACATCAGTCCCGATCGTGGAGGTGTCACCAACATCACTTACCAGTGCCACCTACCAGTGCCCACAGTACCACCCATCAGTGCCACCTATAAATCACCAGTGTGTCATTACCAGTGCTGCCTATCAATACCACCTACCAGTGCCCATCAGTGCCGTCTTATCAGTGCCCATCAGTGTAGCCTTATCTGTGCCCATCAGTGCAGCCTCATCAGCGAATATCAATGGAGAAAAATTACCGTTTGCAAAATTTTATAACAAACTATGAAACATGTTTGTTTTGTTTTTTTTTTAAATGTCTGTCTTTTTTGTTTAGCAAAAAATAAATACCCAAATGTCGATTAAATACCACCAAAAGAAAGCTCCATTTGTGTGAAAAAAGTGATAAAAATTTCATTTGAGTACAGTGTAGCATGACCGCGCAATTGTCATTCAAAGTGTGACAGCGCTGAAAGCTGAAAATTGGTCTGGGCAGGAGGGGGGTTTAAGTGCCCAGTAAGCAAGAGGTTATTGGTCTGACTGAGACTAAGATCTTAAGAAACAGGGAACTTTTGGACTCCATTATACCAACTATTCCAGAGACTAGGAAGCCATCTTCTTGTGGGGTTTACCATCACACATGGAAAGCATATTTTGTGTGGTACAAAGAGAAATGATTGCATCCTAAAAAATATACAGTGAAGCTGGGTCAGATAATTCTTTGACTCTAACTACAATTACATTTCAGCTTTAGCTATATTTTTCCAGAAGCTGTTGGCTTGACATTCGCTGGTAAAGTCTTTTGTATATGGGATGGGGCACATACCTCTGCACGTAAACCTTTCACACCATGGGACCAGAACCTAGTGTTGTCAGCTCTCCAGCATTCTACTTTCTTAATCGTACATCACGGGACACAGAGCCATAGTAATTACTATGCAGATTATAGGCCACCTTCAGGTGATGGACACTTGCACACCCTAAGACAGGAAGTCCACTCCCTATATAACCCCTCCCACTACTGGGAGTACCTCAGTTTTTTCACCAGTGTCTTAGGTGTAGGTCACGAGTAAGGAATCCTTGCTGGGGCTAGCTATGCAGCCGAATCCATTCAAAATGTCTTTTCAGGCCGAATTGAATGGTACCCGGGCCGCGTGGCGGAAGAAACAAGGTTTAGCCGATAACGCTTCTCTTTTTAGAGAGCTGGACCCCAGGATCCAGTACTTTTGTTTTTTTCAGCCATAAGGGTTTTCTGGCGGATTCTTTTACGGGTCCAGGAGTGTGGATCCCCCAATAAAAAGGGGCCCCGGTTCCTAAAGGTTTTTAAACGGAGCCCACCGTGAGAGGTGAAGATTGGGTCTGTTGGTTTTACCACAGAAAACCCTGCGGCGATAAGGTAAGTGGAGATTTCTAAGGAATTTTTAAAGTTTCTTATGAATTGTCTCCTTTAAAAAAGTAAATGTTGTCATGCCTAAAAGTCACAACTGGGGGCTGTATAGAGCACGTACCTTGTCATGCTTTCCTCAAAGATCACATTGTCTCAGCAGAAGCTGCAGATTCCCTCCGGCGAGCAGCCCAGGTCTCCGGTATAATTGAGGGGTGATTTTCTTACAAAAAAACACCCCCCATCTGCACAAAGCTCTCCCCCTCTCCCACATGGATAGGGGGAAGCCAGAACAATCGGCGATGCTGCTCCGTCTTTTACTGCCCCTGCACGGCGGTTTGATTGCCGGGTCTCCACCTCGTCTCCCATCCACACACATGCCGATCCTGTCGGATCGAAGGCCTGCGCCCGCGCGGGAAAACGCATTTTTGAAAAGAGAGGGGGGCGACGTGATGGAGGGGCGAGGCTTAGCGCAGCGTTGGCGTGCAGCAACGTCCAGCGCGGGAGTATGTCTAAAAGCTCAATTTTTTGCTGGCTGCAGCTGTCGGAGGGACACGAGCAAAAAGGGGCATGTAAGAGGTTGGTGACACAGGCATTCCCTTGGCACATTTACTAAAAGCACCAGGCTGAGCATTAAATAGCAGTGGCAGTTGCTGGACTATTTGCTCAAGCAGTGGATGCGATTTCTTCTGGTAGTACCTCTGCATTTGTGCATCGGGCTATGGTCAGAAGGGGGAGTAGAAACACCCCAAAAAAGGGCTCAAGAGGGACTCCTTCAAGCTCAAAAAAGCCTAAAACCATCTCTAAAATGGCATCCTCCTCTGAGAGATCTGAAGTGGCTGGTCAGAGTGAGCCATCAGGGACATCAGGTGTTGCAACAGTTTCCAACACTGCAGCCCCTGTTTGTTACTGAAGAAGTTTTTTCCTCAACCATATTGGGATTGGAGCAGAGGTTAGCGGCTTTAATCGCATCTCAGAGTGGGACTAAGCGCGATAGGGCCCCTTCTGTTACCCAGGACCCTCAAACTGAGGAACCGGGGGGGGGGGGGAGGGACATGATGAATTTTTCTCAGGGGACCGGGAAGAGACTGACTCCTCCTCTTCTGATGGGTCAAATGCAGTAGGATCAGGTTCACAATCTGAAAGGTACAATCTCTTACTGAATTGGTCCACTCCACATTTATGCTACCCTTAACTGAGTCGGTTGACAAGCCTACTTCTTGTTTGGGTTTGCTAAAGCCTCCCCAAGCTGTGCATGCCTTTCCTATCCATTCATTGTTGGAAAAGCTTATGTATTCTGAGTGGGATCACCCAGATAGGCATTTTTTTCCTCCTAAAAAGTTTTCAACACTTTATCCTATGGAGGAAAAGTTTAACAAAAAATGGGAGATACCAGCAATTGACACTGCTATATCCTCTGTGAATGAAAGTTTGACTTGTGCAGTAGACAATGCTCAAATGCTTAGGGATCCAACAGATAAAAAGTTGGAATTCCTATTAAAAACACTTTTTCTCTGGCAAGGTTCTGTAACTGGCATGCATTAAAAGGGGGATCAACGCCAGAGATAAAACGATAATTCTCCCACTCTACAAGGCTCTGGTCCGGCCGCACCTGGAGTATGCTGTCCAGGTATGGGCACCAGTCCTCAGGAAGGATGTACTGGAAATGGAGCGAGTACAAAGAAGGGCAACAAAGCTAATAAAGGGTCTGGAGGATATTAGTTATGAGGAAAGGTTGCGAGCACTGAACTTATTCTCTCTGGAGAAGAGACGCTTGAGAGGGGATATGATTTCAATTTACAAATACTGTACTGGTGACCCCACAATAGGGATAAAACTTTTTCGCAGAAGAGATTTAATAAGACTTGTGGCCACTCATTACAATTAGAAGAAAAGAGGTTTAACCTTAAACTACGTAGAGGGTTCTTTACTGTAAGAGCGTCAAGGATGTGGAATTCCCTTCCACAGGCGGTGGTCTCAGCGGGGAGCATTGATAGCTTCAAGAAACTATTCGATAATCACCTGAATGACCGCAACATACAGGGATATACAATGTAATACTGACACATAATCACACACATAGGTTGGACTTGATGGACTTGTGTCTTTTTTCAACCTCACCTACTATGTAACTATGTAACTCGGCCTGCGCTGGCTGCAACTGGTGTATGTCAATCTTTGAGAGACCAGTTTAAACAGGTGCTCAAGATTATTCCTGATAAGCAAGCCCAAGATTTGGCCAAGCTACCAGAGGCATTATGTTTTGCAATAGATGCTATGAGACATTGTATTGTCCAGGCTTCACGCCTTACGCTTGGGCTGGTGCATATGCGTAGAATTTTATGGTTGAAAAATTGGTCAGCCGAAGCGCTCTGCAAAAAAGCTCCTGGCTAGTTTTCCTTTTCGCAGTGAATGGCTGTTTGGGGATGATCTGGATAAGTACATCCAAAGAATTTCTAATGGGAAAAGTACCCTTTTGCCAGTTAGGAAAATGAGTAAGCGTATTTCATTTAAAACTAGCCTCTTCTCCAGTGCCAGGAGCATCAACCTCCAGGCAGTCTCGACAGCCTCCACCGTCAAATTTAAGAGGTAAACCTCAGGGTCAACCCCAGAGACAAAAGAAGTCCTGGGGAAGGAAACCTACAAAACAAAATACTAAAGCCTCCTTATGAAGGGGTGCCTCCGCTCGCTCGAGTGGGGGGAAGACTTCTACAGTTCTCGAGTGGCAGGAAGAGTGTCAGACCCATTCTAGATCTCAAAGATCTAAACCGGTTTTTGCATGGAGTCAATCCGATCAGTAGTCTCCATCCTACAAGGTGAAGAACTTCTGGCATCAGTCGACATCAAGGATGCATACCTCCATGTACCGACTTTCCCCGCTCACCAGAAATATCTACGCTTCGAGATGATAGAAAATCTTCATTTTCAGTTTGTAGCTCTGCCTTTCGGACTAGCTACTGTTCCTCGAGTATTTTACAAAGGTTCTGGCCCCTCCTCTAGCTAGATTAAGGGCTCAAGGTATAACGATTTGTGCGTACCTAGATGATCTGCTCTTGATAGACCAGTCTGTAGCCCGCTTGGACCAAAGTATGGTCACCACAGTCAACTACCTGGAATACCTAGGTTGGATTCTCAACCTAGGGAAATCTTCCTTAAAACCAACAAGGCGATTTGAATACTTGGGTCTGATCATGGATACAGTGCAGAAGAGGGTATTCTTTCCCCAGATGAAGATCGGTGCCATAAGGGAGCTGATTCAGGTAGTCAAGGCAAAGAAGAATCCTTCTATTAGACTTTGCATGGGGTTGTTAGGAAAGATGGTGGCTTCATTCAAGGCCGTTCCTTATGCTCAGTTTCATTCGAGACTGCTGCAAAACAGTATCCTAATGGCTTGGAACGAGAAGGTCCAAGCTCTAGATTTCCCAATGTGTTTGTCTCCAAAGGTTCACCAGAGCCTCAGATGGTGGTTGATAACCAAGAATCTGCAGAAAGGAAAATCCTTCCTACCAGTTACCTGGAAGGTGGTAACAGATGCCAGCCTTTCGGGTTGGGGAGCAGTCCTGGAAGAGGCAACTGTCCAAGGGGAAATGGTCCAGGTCAGAAATGACCTTGCCCATCAATATTCTAGAGATTTGGGTCGCGCGCTTGGCCCTGAGGTCCTGGACGTTCAGATTACGGAATTGTCCTGTCCGGATCCAATCCGACAATGCCACAGCGGTGGTCTATATCAATCACCAAGGGGGCACGAGAAGTCATGCGACCCAGGGAGAGGTGAATCATATCCTAACCTGAGCAGAAAACAATGCACCTTGCCTGTCGGCAGTCTTCATTCCAGGAATAGAGAATTGGCAGGCGGACTACTTGAGTTGCCAGCAGTTGTTCCCAGGAGAGTGGTCTCTTCACCCCGACATCTTCCTGGCAATATGTCAAAGATGGGGGATTCCGGACGTAGATCTGTTTGCGTCCAGGTTCAACAAAAAGATCGACAACTTTCTGTCAAGAACAAAAGATCCGCTAGCTTGCAGAACAAATGCCTTGGTATTCCCGTGGAATCAGTTTTCACGAAATTATGCGCTCCGTCCTGTTCTGCTTTCACGACTTCATCGCAGGATCAAGCAGGAAGGAAATTCAGTGATTCTTGTGGCCCAGGGGATCTTGTTTTGCAGAGATCATAAAGGTGGCGGTAGTGGACCCATGGACCATACCACCACGTCCAGACCTTCTCTTGCAAGGTCCGGTATTCCATCCTACCTTACAAATGCTAAATTTAATGGTTTGGCTATTGAGACCCACATTCTGAAGAAGCGTGGGCTGTCAGGTTCAGTAGTATCTACCTTGGCTAATGCAAGGAAGCCGGCCTCCAGAATCATATTATAGAGTCTGGAAGGCATATGTCTCCGGGTGAGAATCCAGGGGTTGGCACCCCAGGAAGTATGTCATAGGTAGAATCCTAGACTTTCTAAAAATGGGGTTAGAAATTAAGTTGGCCTTAAGTACTATCAAGGGCCAGGTCTCGGCCTTATCTGTATTATTTCAGCTACTACTTGCTTCGTATTCTTCGTATTCAGGGGGTAACGCGGCTTAATCCTCCGGTTAGGTCACCCCTGAACCCTTGGGACTTGAATTTAGTTCTGTCAGCGTCGCAGAAACAGCCTTTTGAGCTGATACTTATTCCCTTGGTCCTTTTGACAAGGAAACTAGTTTTTCTGGTAGCCATATCTTCTGCAAGAAGGGTATCAGAGTTGGGTGCTCTTTCTTGTAAAGAGCCATATTTAATTATTCACAAGGATAAGGTAGTATTGCGTCCTCATCCTAACTTTCTACCGAAGGTAGTGTCAAGTTTTCATTTAAACCAGGATATTGTCCTACCTTCATTTTTTCCAGAACCCGGTTCTACGGAAGAAAAGTCACTACATTCTCTTGATGTGGTGAGAGCAGTCAAGATCTATTTGAAGGCGACTGCTCAGATTCGAAAAACGGATGTTTTGTTTGTATTTCCTGAAGGTCCTTAAAGAGGACAGGCAGCATCGAAATCTACTATTTCCAAATGGATTCGACAAGTTATTGTTTAAGCTTATGGTTTAAAGGGGAAGATTCCTACTTTTCAAATCAAAGTGCACTCCACAAGGGCTGTTAGTGCTTCGTGGGCAGTGCTTCACCAAGCCTCCATGGCTCAAATCTGCAAAGCTGCAACTTGGTCTTCAGTCCATACATTTACCAGATTCTATCAGGTAGATGTAAAAAGTCATGAGGATATCGCCTTTGGGCACAGTGTGCTGCAGGCAGCAGTATAAGTCCTCTCATCTCATGGTGCCCTAATTTTGTTGTGTCTCCCTCCCTTCAGTTGGCATTGCTCTGGGAAATCCCACATAGTAATTACTATGGCTCTGTGTCCCGTGATTAGGGATGAGCTTCGAGTTCGAGTCGAACTCATGTTCGACTCGAACATTGGCTGTTCGCAAGTTCACCGAACAGCGAACAATTTGGGGTGTTCGCGGCAAATTCGAATGCCGCGGAACACCCTTTAAAAGTCTATGGGAGAAATCAAAAGTGCTAATTTTAAAGGCTAATATGCAAGTTATTGTCATAAAAAGTGTTTGGGGACCTGGGTCCTGCCCCAGGGGACATGGATCAATGCAAAAAAAGTTTTAAAAACGGCCGTTTTTTCAGGAGCAGTGATTTTAATAATACTTAAAGTCAATCAATAAAAGTGTAATATCTCTTTAAATTTCGTACCTGGGGGGTGTCTATAGTGTGCCTGTAAAGGGGCGCATGTTTCCTGTGTTTAGAACAGTCTGACAGCAAAATGACATTTTGAAGGAAAAAACTCATTTAAAACTACCCGCGGCTATTGCATTGCCGACAATACACATAGAAGTTCATTGATAAAAACGGCATGGGAATTCCCCAAAGGGGAACCCCGAACCAAAATTAAAAAAAAAAAATGACGTGGGGGTCCCCCTAAATTCCATACCAGGCCCTTCAGGTCTGGTATGGATATTAAGGGGAACCCCGGCCAAAATTAAAAAAAAAAAATGACGTGGGGTTCCCCCTAAATTCCATACCAGACCCTTCAGGTCTGGTATGGATTTTAAGGGGAACCCCGTGCCAAAAAAAAAAAAAACGGCGTGGGGTCCCCCCAAAAATCCATACCAGACCCTTATCCGAGCACGCAACCTGGCAGGCCGCAGGAAAAGAGGGGGGGACGAGAGTGCGGCCCCCCCTCCCTCCTGAACCGTACCAGGCCACATGCCCTCAACATTGGGAGGGTGCTTTGGGGTAGCCCCCCAAAACACCTTGTCCCCATGTTGATGAGGACAAGGGCCTCATCCCCACAACCCTGGCCGGTGGTTGTGGGGGTCTGCGGGCGGGGGGCTTATCGGAATCTGGAAGCCCCCTTTAACAAGGTGACCCCCAGATCCCGGCCCCCCCCCTGTGTGAAATGGTAAGGGGGTACATAAGTACCCCTACCATTTCACGAAAAAAGTGTCAAAAATGTTAAAAATGACAAGAGACAGTTTTTGACAATTCCTTTATTTAAATGCTTCTTCTTTCTTCTATCTTCCTTCATCTTCTGGTTCTTCTGGCTCTTCTGGTTCTTCTGGTTCTTCCTCCGGCGTTCTCGTCCAGCATCTCCTCCGCGGCGTCTTCTGTCTTCTTCTCCTCGGGCCGCTCCGCACCCATGGCATGGGGGGGAGGCTCCCGCTCTTCTCTTCTTCTCTTCTTCTTTTCTTCTTTTCTTCTCTTCTTCTCTTCTTCTTCATTTTCTTCTCCGGGCCGCTCCGCAATCCATGCTGGCATGGAGGGAGGCTCCCGCTGTGTGACGGCGCTCCTCGTCTGACAGTTCTTAAATAACGGGGGGGCGGGGCCACCCGGTGACCCCGCCCCCCTCTGACGCACGGTGACTTGACGGGACTTCCCTGTGGCATTCCCCGTGACGTCACAGGGAAGTCCCGTCAAGTCACCGTGCGTCAGAGGGGGGCGGGGTCACCGGGTGGCCCCGCCCCCCCGTTATTTAAGAACTGTCAGACGAGGAGCGCCGTCACACAGCGGGAGCCTCCCTTCCATGCCAGCATGGATTGCGGAGCGGCCCGGAGAAGAAAATGAAGAAGAAGAGAAGAAGAAGAGAAGAAAAGAAGAAAAGAAGAAGAGAAGAAGAGAAGAGCGGGAGCCTCCCCCCCATGCCATGGGTGCGGAGCGGCCCGAGGAGAAGAAGACAGAAGACGCCGCGGAGGAGATGCTGGACGAGAACGCCGGAGGAAGAACCAGAAGAACCAGAAGAGCCAGAAGATGAAGGAAGATAGAAGAAAGAAGAAGCATTTAAATAAAGGAATTGTCAAAAACTGTCTCTTGTCATTTTTAACATTTTTGACACTTTTTTTTCGTGAAATGGTAGGGGTACTTATGTACCCCCTTACCATTTCACACAGGGGGGGGGCCGGGATCTGGGGGTCACCTTGTTAAAGGGGGCTTCCAGATTCCGATAAGCCTCCCGCCCGCAGACCCCCACAACCACCGGCCAGGGTTGTGGGGATGAGGCCCTTGTCCTCATCAACATGGGGACAAGGTGTTTTGGGGGGCTACCCCAAAGCACCCTCCCAATGTTGAGGGCATGTGGCCTGGTACGGTTCAGGAGGGAGGGGGGGCCGCACTCTCGTCCCCCCTCTTTTCCTGCGGCCTGCCAGGTTGCGTGCTCGGATAAGGGTCTGGTATGGATTTTTGGGGGGACCCCACGCCGTTTTTTTTTTTTTTTTGGCGCGGGGTTCCCCTTAAAATCCATACCAGACCTGAAGGGTCTGGTATGGAATTTAGGGGGAACCCCACGTCATTTTTTTTTTTAAATTTTGGCCGGGGTTCCCCTTAATATCCATACCAGACCTGAAGGGCCTGGTATGGAATTTAGGGGGACCCCCACGTCATTTTTTTTTTTTAATTTTGGTTCGGGGTTCCCCTTTGGGGAATTCCCATGCCGTTTTTATCAATGAACTTCTATGTGTATTGTCGGCAATGCAATAGCCGCGGGTAGTTTTAAATGAGTTTTTTCCTTCAAAATGTCATTTTGCTGTCAGACTGTTCTAAACACAGGAAACATGCGCCCCTTTACAGGCACACTATAGACACCCCCCAGGTACGAAATTTAAAGGGATATTACACTTTTATTGTTTGACTTTAAGCATTATTAAAATCACTGCTCCTGAAAAAACGGCCGTTTTTAAAACTTTTTTTTGCATTGATCCATGTCCCCTGGGGCAGGACCCAGGTCCCCAAACACTTTTTATGACAATAACTTGCATATAAGCCTTGAAAATTAGCACTTTTGATTATTCATGTTCGTGTCCCATAGATTTTAACGGTGTTCGCATGTTCGAACGAACTTTTTTCCTGTTCGCATGTTCTGGTGCGAACCGAACAGGGGGGTGTTCGGCTCATCCCTACCCGTGATGTACGATTAAGAAAATAGGATTTTTATAACAGCTTACCTGTAAAATCCTTTTCTTTGAAGTATACACTTGTATTGCTTTGCTACAAAAACTGAGTTACTCCCAGTAGTGGGAGGGGTTTATATAGGGAGTGGACTTCCTGTCAAGGATGTGCCAGTGTCCATCACCTGAAGGTGGCCTATAACCCACATAGTAATTACTATGGCTCTGTGTCCCGTGATGTACTTCAAAGAAAAGCGGTTATAAAAATTCTATTTCTTTTGTATAATCCGTATTCATTAGGTTTTCAAAAAGCCATATAGAGTATATAAAGATAACAGAAATAAAGACGATAACATAAAAGTACAGTAAAACCTTGGTTTCAGAGTAGCTTGGTTTGAGAGCGTTTGGCAAGACAAGCAAAACTTTTTAATAAATTGTCACAACGGAGTATAAAAGAGAAGAGAGGCGCCTCTAAGTGTAGCTATATGGTTACATTTTACGACTTCTGGACCGCCGCATGCCGATATATGTCCTGACTTTGATGGGGGATATCGGTGTTATGACAGCAGCTATCTGCCATAACCCCGGTATCCTCTTGTTCGTCCGGTGGTCCGCTTCAAGATAAGTGGTCTCTGTGGCGGATTCGGTGGCGGGAAAGGGGCCCTCCCGCTGTGCTCTGGTGCCCTCCGCCGCTTACCGGAGCCGTCGGCAGCGACGGAGGCAATTGGATGTTCCTCCTTTCTTGGCATGAAGACGAGTGAGGGGAAGATGGCCTCCACCCATCTCCATGACATTGCAGGGAGGAAGCGACGTTTAAACATCACTTCCGCCTATAGCTCTTAAAGGGCCATTTTTTTTAAATTATTTTTTTAAATGACAATTTTTTTTTATTGCATTTTAGTGTAAATATCAGATCTGAGGTCTTTTTGACCCCAGATCTCATATTTAAGAGGTCTTGTCATGCTTTTTTTTCTATTACAAGGGATGTTTACATTCCTTGTATTAGGGATAAAAGCGACACTTTTTTTTTTTTTTTTTTTTTTAGAAAAAACTGTGTAAAAAAAAAAAAAGGTAAAATGAATAAGAAAAATTTTTTTTTTTTTTAAACGCGCCCGTCCCGCCGAGCTCGCGTGCAGAAGCGAACACATAGGTGAGTAGCACCCGCATATGAAAACGGTGTTCAAACCACACGTGTGAGGTATCGCCACGATCGGTAGAGCGAGAGCAATAATTCTGGCCCTAGACCTTCTCTGTAACTCAAAACATGCAACCTGTAGAATTTTTTAAACATCGCCTATGGAGATTTTTAAGGGTAAAAGCTTGTTGCCATTCCACGAGCGGGCGCAATTTTGAAGCGTGTTGGGTATCAAATTACTCGGCGTAACATTTATCTTTTACAATATTAAAAAGAAATTGGGCTAACTTTACTGTTGTCTTATTTTTTAATTAAAAAAAAGTGAATTTTTTCCAGAAAAAGTGCGCTTGTAAGACCGCTGCGCAAATACGGTGTGACAGAAAGTATTGCAACGACCGCCATTTTATTCTCTAGGGTGTTAGAAAAAAAGTATAATGTTTGGGGGTTCTAAGTAATTTTCTAGCAAAGCCTGTTTTTAACTTGTAAACAACACATCTAAAAAAGAGGCTTGGTCCTTAAGTGGTTACACTTAGAGGCGTCTCTCTTCTCTTTAATACTCTGTAGCTCCTGCTGGAGATTTTGCTCCCCTTGTGGAGGCTTCTATTTGTGGATGGACATTTTATGGTTACACAGCATGGTCACGTTGCTATAATCTTTTTATATGGACTATAAACTGATGAACCTATTTAATAAATGTATGTGGAACGAATCATTTGAGTTTCCATTTTTCTTATGGGAAAATTTGCATTGATATATAAGTGCTTTGGATTACAAGCATGTTTCTGGTACGATTTATGCTCGCAATCCAAGGTTTTCCTGTACAGACATCCAGGGTAGGTTCCATCTGTTGGGCAGACATCACATCTGACCAACATCATTAGCACTAGTACAGCCCATTAATAAGAGCAAAACCATCATACAAATGCCATACTGTATTGTACATTCGTAATACATACAAAAAGCTATTGCTCCCCTCCAGTTGGTCTATAGCTAAAACCTTCTCTAGCAATATTAGTCATGACTCATGTCATATGGAAGCGGACCGCGTGGCTAAGTACGTGTCTACATACACTATAATACTAAAAGTATTGTGATGCCTGCCTTTACACGTACATGTACTTTAATGGCATCCCAGTCTTCGTCCATAGGGTTCAATATTGAGTTGGCCTACCCTTTGCAGCTATAAACAGCTTTAACTCTTCTCTTCTGCAAGTACCTGTGTATTGTCTTGTTGAGTATTAGTGTCAGGAAGCTAGTTGTTGGGGAATTTGGACAGGGTATAATCCCAATCCTCATTAAATTGGTAGGTATGATGCCCGGCGGGTGTGGAGATGCGACTCGGTATACATCTTGCGGCATGTATGTGTTCCTTGTTTAACTGATCGAGGGCGAATGCTGCTGTGCAAAATGTAAGCACATTGTTTCCCTGGAAGCCCAGGTTCTGAATCTAGGGAACCAACTGTAAGAACTGAGAAGACCCTCCATACTAAAGGAGAGCCGGGAATGTACCCGGCAGGTGCCAGCACAGAGGCGGGTGGAGACAAAGAGGTGCAAGCACCAGGAAAGAGTAGACGGGTGACAGGAAGGATAGAGGGGGAAGTGCCAGGGAGGCCAATATTTAGGTGGGACATCCCGAATAAATACACTCCATTGAGTGACATTGGTAAAACCAGTCAGGGACCAGCACTGCTGTAGCTGAGGGACTCTCCTAGCTGCCAGGGGAATAACTCCTCCAGTGAGAGTGGGGGGAAGCAAAGGAAAGAAAAGACAGATTCTGGTGGTAGGGGACTCAATTCTTAGAAGGACAGAAAGGGCAATCTGTGACAGACATAGTTACATAGTTAGGTAAAAAAAAGTCACAATTCCATCCAGTTCAACCTATAAAAACAATAAATAAATAAAATAAAAAATATTGTACAATCCAATATACCCAATTTTATACCCACAGTTGGTCCAGAGGAAGGCAAAAAACCTCAGCAGAGCATGCTCCAATTTGATACGGCAGGGGAAAAAATTCCTTCCTGATCCCCCAAGAGGCAATCGGATTTTCCCTGGATCAACTTTACCTATAAATGTTAGTACCCAGTTATATTATGTAGATTTAGGAAAGTATCCAGGCCTTAAAGCAATCTACTGAGCTTGCCAGAACCACCTCTGGCAGGAGTCTATTCCACATTTTCACAGCTCTTACTGTGAAGAAACCTTTCCATATTTGGAGATGATATCTCTTTTCCTCTACACGTAAAGAGTCCCCCCGTGTCCTCTGGGTTGACCATAAAGAGAATAACTCAACACCAAGTTCACTATATGGACACCTTATATATTTGAACATGTTGATCATATCCCCCCTTATTCTCCTCTTCTCAAGAGTGAATAAATTCAGTTCCTCTAATCTTTCCTCATAGCTGAGCTCCTCCATGCCTCTTATCAGTTTGGTTGCCCTTCTCTGCACTTTCTCCAGTTCCCCGATATCCTTTTTGAGAACTGGTGCCCAAAACTGAACTGCATATTCCAGGTGAGGTCTTACTAATGATTTGAACAGGGGCAAAATTATATCTTTCTCTGGAGTCCATACCTCTCTTAATACAAGAAAGGACTTTGCTCGCTTTGGAAACCACAGCTTGGCATTGCATGCTATTATTGAGCTTATGATCTACCAAAACCCCCAGAACCTTTTCCACTACGTATTCCCCCAGTTGTACTCCCCCTAGCATGTATGATGCATGCATATTCTTAGCCCCCAAGTGCATAACTTTACATTTCTCAACATTAAACCTCATCTGCCACATAGTCGCCCAATTAGACAGTGCATTGAGGTCGGCTTGTAAATTGGAGACATCCTGATTCCACTGCATAGCTTGGTGTCATCTGCAAAGACAGAAATTTTACTTTTGATCCCAGACCCAATATCATTTATAAAGTTATTAAAAAGTAAGGGTCCCAGCACTGAACCTTGGGGTACACCACTGATAACCTTAGACCATTCAGAGTAAGAATCATTAACCACTGCTCTCTGAATTCTGTCTTTTAGCCAGTTTTCTATCCATTTACAAACTGATATTTCCAGGCCTGTAGACTTTACCTTACACATGAGCCATGTGTGGGGAACTGTCGAACGCTTTTGCAAAATCCAAGTATACCACGTCCACAGCCACCCCTCAGTCCAAGGTTTTACTTACCTCTTCACAAAAAGAAATCAGGTTTGTCTGACAACTTCTGTCTTTCATGAATTCATGCTGTCCGTTGCTTAAAATGTTTTTTTCCAGCAAGAACTCGTCTATGTGGTCTTTTATTAAACGCTCCAGTATCTTCCCGACTATAGAAGTTAAACTAACAGGTCTATAGTTAGTTGGTAAAGACTTTGATCCCTTTTTAACCACTTAACAACTGGCCCATAGCCAAATGACAGCTACAGGGCGGTTGTTTAACTCTGGGAGGACGTCCATTGACGTCCTCCCAGAATTCTGCTCTCGCGCGCCCCCTAGGGCGCGCACTCGAGAGCATCCGTGATCGCCGGGTCCAGAGGACCTGGCGCATCACAGATCCCGGTAAATGGCCGCTGATCGCAGCCGTTTACCATGTGATCGCTCCGTCAAATGACGGAGCGATCACATGTAAACAAACCGGCGTCATCTGATGACGCCGGTTCCTCTCCTCCCCCTCTCCTCCCCTCCTGTGTACCGATCGGTACACAGTGACCGAAGAGGCGGATGGATGGATGGCTGCAGCGTTGTGGGCTGCATCTGTAGTGCCCACAGCGCTGCACAGAGACATCCAGCCATCCATCCATCCATGCTCAGCCATCCCTACTACTCTGCATGCCCTGCAATGCTGTGCAATACTCTGCAATTCCCTCTGCAATACCCCGCAATACTCTGCCATACCCTGCAATACCCCGCAATACTCTGCCATACCCTGCAATACCCCGCAATACTTTGCCATACCCTGCAATACCCCGCAATACTCTGCCATACCCCGCAATACTCTGCCATACCCTGTAATACCCCGCAATACTCTGCCATACCCTGCAATACCCCGCAATACTCTGCCATACCCCGCAATACTCTGCCATACCCTGCAATACCCCAAAATACTCTGCCATACCCCGCAATACTCTGCCATACCCTGGAATACCCCGCAATACTCTGCCATACCCTGGAATACCCCGCAATACTCTGCCATACCCCGCAATACTCTGCCATACCCTGGAATACCCCACAATACTCTGCCATACCCTGCAATACCCCGAAATACTCTGCCATACCCTGCAATACCCCGAAATACTCTGCCATACCCTGCAATACCCCGAAATACTCTGCCATACCCTGCAATACCCTGAAATACCCCGCAATACTCTGCCATACCCCGCAATACTCTGCCATACCCCGCAATACTCTGCCAATACCCTGCAATACTCTGCCAATACCCTGCAATACTCTGCCATACCCTGCAATACCCCGCAATACTCTGCCATACCCTGGAATACCCCGCAATACTCTGCCATACCCTGCAATACCCCGCAATACTCTGCCATACCCTGGAATACCCCGCAATACTCTGCCATACCCTGCAATACCCTGAAATACCCTGAAATATCCCGCAATACCCAGCCATACTCTGCAATACTCAGTGATACCCAGCCATACTCTGCCATACCCAGCCATGCTCTGCAATACCCCACAAAAATCTGCAATACTCTGCCATAACCCGCAATACTCTGCCATACCCAGCCATACTCTGCCATACCCAGCCATACTCTGCCATACCCAGCCATACTCTGCAATACCCAGCCATACTCTGCAATACTCGGTGATACCCAGCCATACTCTGCAATACCCAGCCATACTCTGCAAAACTCGGTGATACCCAGCCATACTCTGCCATACCCAGTCATACTCGGCGATACTCTGCAATACCCAGCCATGCTCAGCCGTACCCAGCCTCTGTATGTGGCCAGGCTGTGGAAGTCTCACACATGTGGTATCGCCATACTCAGGAATAGTAGGAGAATCTATTTTGGGGGGTCATTTTTGGTATATACATGCTATGTGTTAGAAATATTGTATAAATGGACAACTTTGTGTTAAAAAAAAAAAAAGCGTTTTAACCACTTCCCGCCTTCCGTCATACGACGTCCTTGACTTTGTGCGGGGATATCTGAATGATGGGTGCAGCTACAGGCATTATTCAGATATCATCTTTTTCAGCCGGCGATTCCCTACACCATAAGAATGATCGTAGCGGCTGTTACACTGCTTGATCGTTCTTACGGGAGGCGAGAGGGGACGCACCCCCCTCCCGCCGCCCTCCGGTGCTTCTACCGACTCACCGCTATGATCGAAGCCAGGATCTTTTTTTTTTTTTTATTTCAGGAACAGCCTAGAGGTGAGATGTGGGGTCTTATTAACCCCATATCTCACTGTAAAGAGGACCTGTCATGCCATATTCCTATTACAAGGGATGTTTACATTCCTTGTAATAGGAATAAAAGTGATCAAAAATTTTTTTTTTTTTGGAAAAAAGTGTCAAACTAAAATAAATAAAGTAAAATGAACAATAAAAAAAAATAAAAATTTTTTAAAGCGCCCCTGTCCGTGTGCTCGCATGCAGAAGCGAACGCATACGTAAGTCCCGCCCACATATGAAAACGGTGTTCAAACCACACATGTGAGGTATCGCTGCGATCGGTAGAGCGAGAGCAATAATTTTGGCCCTAGACCTCCTCTGTAACTCAAAATTTGTAACCAGTAAAAAATTTTAAAGCGTCGCCTATGGGGAATTTTAAGTGGTGAAGTTTGGCGCCATTCCACAAGCGTGTGCAATTTTGAAAGGTGACATGTTAGGTATCTATTAACTCGGCGTAACTTCATCTTTCATATTATGCAAAAACATTGGGCTAACCTTACTGTTTTGTTTTTTTTTTAAAGCAAAAAACAGTTTTTTTTCCAAAAAAAACGCGTTCCAAAAATTGCTGCGCAAATATCGTGCGAGATAAAAAGTTGCAATGACCGCTATTGTATTCTCTAGGGTCTTTGCTAAAAAAACATATATAATGTTTTGGGGTTCTATGTAATTTTCTAGCAAATAAATGATGATTTTTACATGTAGGAGAGAAATGTCAGAATTGGCCTGGGTGCTCCAGAACGCCTGAAGGTGCTCCCCTGCATGTTGGGCCTCTGTATGTGGCCACGCTGTGTAAAAGTCTCACACATGTGGTATCGCCATACTCGGGAGTAATAGCAGAATGTGTTTTGGGGTGTAATTTGTGGTATGCATATGCTGTGTGTGAGAAATAACCTGCTAATATGACAATTTTGTGAAAAAGAAAAAAAAAAAAACTTGATTTTGCAAAGAATTGTGGGAAAAAATGACAACTTCAAAAAACTCATCATGCATCTTTCTAAATACCTTGGAATGTCTTCTTTTCAAAAAGGGGTCATTTGGGGGGGTATTTGTACTTTTCTGGCATGTTAGGGTCTCAAGAAATGAGATAGGCCGTCAGTACTTCAGGTGTGATCAATTTTCAGATATTGGTACCATAGCTTGTGGACGCTATAACTTTCACAAAGACCAAATAATATACACTAATTTGGGTTATTTTTACCAAAGATATGTAGCGGTATAAATTTTGGCCAAAATATATGAAGAAAAATTACTAATTTTCAAAATTTTATAACAGAAACGAAGAAAAATTTATTTTTTTACAGATTTTTCGGTCTTTTTTCTTTTATAGCGCAAAAAATAAAGAACCCAGCGGTGATTAAATACCACCAAAAGAAAGCTCTATTTGTGTGAAAAAAAGGACAAAAAATTCATATAGATACAGTGTTGCATGACTGAGTAATTGTCATTCAAAATGTGAGAGCACCAAAAGCTGAAAATTGGTCTGGTTATTAAGGGGGTTTAAGTGCCCAGTGGTCAAGTGGTTAAATATAGGCACCACGTTTGCCCTGCGCCAATCCAGTGGTACTATTCCCGTCATTTAATGAGTCACTAAAAATTAGATACAATGGCTTTGAAATTACAGAGCTCAATTCTTTTAGGATCCCCTGGGTGAATGCCATCAGGTCCAGGTGCTTTATCCACCTTTATTCTGTCTAAATATTTCTGGACCATATCACTTTTGAGCCATTGTGGATCATTCGGGGCTGTGTCAATACCAACCCCATTATGGACATGAGCTCCCCCATGCTCTTTTGTATACACAGAGCTTAAGAAATTATTTAATAAATTTGCCTTCTCTTTGTCCCCAGTCACCCACTCTAGATTATTTTGTAAAGGGCCTACATGCTCAGACCTGACCTTTTTACTATTAATATATTTGAAGAATTTTTGGGGGTTTGTCCTACTATCTTTTGCAATCTATCGTTCGTTTTGATTGTTTGCATCCTTGATTTCCTTTTTACATATTGTGTTAAATTCTTTTTAACATTTAAACAACACTAGTGTTCCTTAATTTTTATATTTTTTAAAAGCTCTTCTCTTATTGTTTATAGCTTTTTTAACTTTGGCCATGAGCCACATAGGTTTTGTTTTTAGCCTTTTAAACTTATTGCCCATGGGAATATACTTTGCAGCGAGGTCCCAAACAGTCTTTTTGAAGAATTCTCATTTCTGTTCTGTGTTTATCAATGCAAATATTCCTTCCCAGTCTAAATCCTGGAGAGCAGCCCTCATCATTGGAAAATTTGCTCTCTTGAAGTTGTGTTTTTATCTTTCCCGTATGTATTTCTTGTTTACAGATAACATCAAATGAAATCATGTTATGATCACTGCTACCCAGGTGTTCCTTTATCTGGACATTAGTAATAAGCTCTGCATGGTTTGAGATTACCAGGTCCAACAGGGCTTCATTCCTAGTTGGGGCCTCAATAAACTGGGCCATAAAATTGTCCTGTAATAGGTTTATAATTTTTTGCCCTTTAACTGTCCCAGCAGTACCATTACTCCAGTCAATTTCTGGGTAGTTAAAATCCCCCATTATTATCACTGTCCCAGCCCTTGCAGCCCTTTCCATCTGTGCAAGGAGCTGAGTCTCCACCTTCTCGTTAACATTGGGTGGTCTATAACAAACTCCAATGATTAACTTTGAACTACGCCCATCTATCTGCAGTTCCACCCATAATGCTTCAGACTCATCACACTCTCCATCAACCAGGTCCTCTTTCACACTTTCTTTGAGATCACTTCTCACATAGAGACAGACCCCGCCACCTTTACTTTTTACCCTGTCTCTCCGAAAAGTGTACAAACACTTTAATGCATTATTACATTTTGCTCTGGTGTTTTTCATATCATATTTAGTAGTACAAATGGCACTATAGTTTCCAATGGCTGTTTGCAACATGGGAAATTTCTTGTCACCTGCCATAACCCTCCCCCCATCTATCCCCATTCCACCCTCCATTAGGATCTTAGTTATGAGGAAAGGTTGCGAGCACTGAACTTATTCTTTCTGGAGAAGAGACGCTTGAGAGGGGATATGATTTTGATATACAAATACCGGTGATCCTACAATAGGGATAAAACTTTTTTGCATGTAATGTCTGACCCCTAACTGACCTGTCTGCCCGATGTAATTCTAGTTCACCCTCCCCCCTGAAGCGCCGAACTGTATGCTGTCTACCGGGCGCTCGGGTTCGGCACATCACGGATCTGGTGGACAAACTACTGGAAGGGGCTGGGGAAGACCCGGCTGTCATGTTGCATGTTGGCACCAATGACAGTCAGAGGCAGATGGAGTGTCTTAAAGAATGATTTTAGGGACTTGGGAGCTAAATTGAGGAAAGGGACCTCCGAGGTAGTATTCTCAGGAATACTACCAGTACCTTGAGCCACACCAGAAAGGCAGAGGGAGATTAGTGTAGTAAACAAGTGGCTGAGGAGCTGGTGTAGTAAGGAGGGGTTTGGGTTCCTGGAGGACTGGGCCGCCTTCTCAGTTACCAGTACTATAGAAGGGATGGACTGCACCTAAATGAGGAGGGTGCAGATCTGCTGGGAGTAAAGATGGCCAAAAAGTTAGAGGGGTTTTTAAACTAGGTGACGGGGGGGAGGGTCCAGAGGTAGAGATAGTCAGCGCGGAACATAGTCCAGAGGGTAGTATTGGCGGCATTAGTGGTAGGTTGACTAAAACACGTAAATCCAAGGTAAGTATAGTAACAAGTCCTAGTTGCAATCTTGGAACACCCAATTGGAGGATAGTATGCGACCAATCTAAACTACGTGGCATGTTCACCAATGCCAGGAGCCTGGCAGACAGGATGGGTGAAATAGAGATACTGTTGTACGAGGAGGATTTGGATTTTGTGGGAATTTCAGAGACCTGGTTCAACAGCTCTCATGATTGGCTAGCAACCATTCAAATGGATGAAGCTAAGGGGAAAATAATACTGGGAGTATGCTATAGGCCCCCTAACCTGAGGGAGGAGGGGGAGACGGACCTCCTATCACAATTTGGATTAGCAGCAAGGATGGGAAGTGTTATAATGGGGGATTTTTAATTATCCAGATATAGACTGGGCGGAGGGAACCACTCATTCTCCTAAGGCTTGCCAGTTCCTAAATGTCTTGTAAGACAATTTCATAGGACAGATGGTAGTCGCACCATCTAGAAATAAAGCGTTACCAGATCTACTGATTACCAACAATACAGACCTGATCACAGATGTGGAAATATGGGGCAATTTAGAAAACAGCGATCACAGGTCAATTGTCTTCAGTATAAATCACACAAATAGGAAACATAAGGGAAATAAAAATACACTGAATTTCAAAAGCACAAACTTCCGAAACTATGAACCTTGCTAGAAGGCATGAATTGGGATAAACTCTTAGGAACACAGAACATGGAGGAGAGATGGGTTCGCTTTAAGAGCATATTAAATAAGGGCATTAGCCAGTGCATCCCATTGGGTAATAAATTTAAAAGAGCGAACATAAGCAATGGATGGCTTAACTCCAATGTAAAAATGCATATAAAAGCAAATGACAAGGCCTTCAAAAAATACAAGGTTGAAGTATCATCATCAGCATTCAGACTTTATAAGGAATGCAACAAGAAATTTAAGGGTGCAATTAGGGTGGCTAAGCTAGAACACAAAAGACACATAGCAGAGGAGAGTAAAAAAAATCCCAAGAAATTCTTTAAGTATGTAAACAGTAAAAAAGGGAGGACAGACCATATTGCCCCATAAAGAATGAGAAAGGGCATCTGGTTACAGAGGATGGGGAGATGGCGAAGCTATTGAATTTTTTTTTCAGTCAAGTAATTGCCAGACCACTGTTCCTAATTTTTACTTAGTCTACTGACTGGAATGTTACCAGAGGATTGGAGTAAAGCCAATGTAGCACCAATATTTAAAAAGGGCCCAAAATACATCCCTGGGAATTACAGACCAGTTAGCCTAACATCAATAGTATGCAAGCTCTTGGAGGGGATGATAAGGGACTATATACAAGATTTTAGTAATGAAAACGGTATCATTAGCAGTAATCAGCATGGACTCAGAATGGTCGGGAGTGGGTAGTGGGGTCCCACAGGGTTCTGTGCTGGTACCAATCCTACTTAATTTGTTACATAAACAACCTGGAGGATGGGGTAAATAGTTCAATCTCTGTATTTGAGTGTGATGCTAAGCTAAGCAGGGCAATAACTTCTCTGCAGGATGTGGAAACCTTGAAAGAGGATCTGAACTAATTAAGGGGTGAGCAACTACATGGCAAAAAGGTTTAATGTAGAAAAATGTAAAATAATGCATTTGGGTGGCAAAAATATGAATGCAATCTATACACTAGGGGGAGAACCTCTGGGGGAATCTAGGATGGAAAAGGACCTTGGGGGCCCTAGTAGATGATAGGCTCCGCAATGGCATGCAATGCCAAGCTTCTGCTAACAAAGCAAACAGAATATTGGCATGCATCCAAAAAGGGATTAACTCTAGAAATAAAGTGATTATTCTCCCACTCTACAAGACTCTCTGGTCCGGCCGCACCTGGAGTATGCTGTCCAGTTCTGGGCACCAGTCCTCATGAAGTATGTACTGGAAATGGAGTGAATACAAAGAAAGGCAACAAAGCTAATAAAGGGTCTGGAGGATATTAGTTATGAAGAAAGGTTGTGAGAACTTAACTTATTCTCTCTGGAGAAGAGACGCTTGAGAGGGGATATGATTTCAACTTACAAATACCGTACTGGTGACCCCACAAGAGGGATAAAACTTTTTCGTGGAAGGGAGTTTAAGAAGACACGTGGCCACTCATTAAAATTAGAAGAAAAGAGGTTTAACCTTAAATTATGTAGAGAGTTCTTTACTGTAAGAGCGGCAAGGATGTGGAATTCCCTTCCACAGGTGGTGGTCTCAGCGGAGGGCATCGATAGTTTCAAAAAAACTATTAGATAAGCACCTGAACGACCACAACATACAGGGATATGCAAGGTACTACTGACATATAATCACACACATAGGTTGGACTTGATGGACATGGAAGGTTGTCCACAAGGTTTAGGAGTGTGTATGGAAATATTTGACCATTCTTTCAGAGGCGCAGAACTTGTGGCAGAATGGTTCCAGGGGTTTTTCTACAACCTCTTTAGTTCCCAAACTAAAAGGGGCATCAGCCTCATGCTGGATCTTAAAGCCGTATATGCCACTGGATGTCTTCAGTGATTATAGAGATATATTAAGGCCTCATGCTCACTGGACATTATAAAAAATGCAGAAGCTTTAGCTCTAGAATGCCGTGTTAAACACACGAGTTTTGCATTAGCGTTTTTCAGAAAAACTTTACTCCCACAAAAGCTTATGGCTCAAAAATGCTCATAAATGTCAAATAGATACGTTTCTCACTTTTTTTTTTCAGGGTTAATGCGTTTGTACAGCTGAAAAGCTCTTCTTCAAACACACTAGTTCTGGGTTTTGTTTTCAAGCCAGAAAACGCCCCTGCCAAGCCTATGTGTGCATGGGCACATAGGATAACATGCTGGGGAGTTTACTGTCTGCAGAAAAAACACCTGTTGCCAAAAACAGCAGCTGTAAAAACGTCCAGTGTGCATGAGGCCTAAATAAAACTCTAGGCACAGAGGGTTTTTTTTGTTGTTTTTTTTTTTTTTTTTGCAATTTCTGGTATATGCCACGTTTGCATCGCTTCTCTGTAAGCTAACATTTAGACTTTTCTTCGTACTTCTAGCCCACTGAAAATATGCCAGCTGCAGCTCTGACTGAATCACTAGTGTTGTTTATCCACCCCTTCTCCTCTTGGCTGTTCACTCTTCGGTCCCAGAGTTGCTAATCCCTTCAATTCTGACTTAACGTTCTGTGGCTGATGGTAGCCGCTTTCTAGGTAGTCTCATTTCCAGTTCCACCCCAGACACTTACAACTCAATATCCTGTCATCAAGGGACAAGTTGATCTAGACCTTAGTTAGACCGATTTGCCTGACACAGAAGACCAGGTTGTCAATGGCTTGGTGGCTCAATCTTGCTCTGGAGTTAGTGAAAGTTCTTTCATACACTCTCATGAAAGATTCTCATGCTTGATGATAGCCTTGCAGACTGGGGAGCAGTCCTGGACACCTTAGACCTTCATGCAAATAGCTGTCCCTGTAAAGCTGGACACCCTGACAAAGGTTTATCCAATCAGGATTCAGTCAGACACTTCCACAGCAGTAGTGCTCATCTATATTCAGGGAGGAATCATAAATCCTGCTGCGGCAAGAGAGGTGGAAAGGATCCTGTTCTGGGCAGAACTCCATGTTCTAGCGTTGTCGGCCATTTACATTTGAGGTATGGAGAGTTGGCAGACAGACTACCTCAGTCGGCAGCACCTGGACCCAGGGGGATGGTTCCTACACTCAGAGGTCTTCCAGGACCTGGGTCACAGGTGGGGGCCACTGGAGGTCTCCTGCTGATAGAAATGTTATCCCAATTGCCCAAATAATTGTTAAAGATTCCATCTGCTCTCTGCACAGTGCTTTTTATTAAATAAAGATTTTTGCATCGAGAGCTTGGAGTGCCACCAACCTGACAATTGTTTGGTCTATAGATGGACACCACAGTTCTTTAGAGCAATTTGTTTTGCAGAGGGGACAGAGACTATTGTTGATCAGAGATTTAGCACTGTGCTGAACCTCCAGTATGGGCTCAATGAGCAATGTCTGTAGGGAAGTCATGAGCAGTGAGGAGGTTCTGGAGGGGAAAATAGAGATTGTGTGTGTTTGGAGAAGGGATGATGGAGAAAGACAAATGTGCATGTGTGATGCTGTTGGGATCTCATTGAGAAAAGACCATCTACTTTATGTGCTGGAATAAGATCACTTATGTATTCTATTATATAGGATCCCAGAAATATAAGTTAAAAGGTTTTTGCTTTTTTAAAAGCAGAGGCTAGAACTACCAGCACTTACCAAAATCATTTGGTGTTTAATCTATATGGTGCAAAGTATGCTTAAATTCGATATTCAGAAGGTCTGTTAGGGAATGTCTGGGAAAATAAAAATACTTGCACCTACCCTCTCCTCTTCTCCATAACATAGGGGGAGGTGTCCTGTAGTCCACAGAAGACTAGGCAACGCTAAACCCTGCTTGGGATCATTGTGCAACAGAGAGAGAGAGAGTGCTAAGGAAATTAGTAACATACTAGATTTTTGGTGGATCACAGGTATTGGTTTTATGCTTGCAGCATTTTTAAAGGGATAAAACATGGTGAAATGTGATGCAGATATAAGTATTGCATATAGTGGGATTTTTTTTTTTTGCTCAGACATACAATTTATTAGTCACTGTGGTTGTGCCTCGCGCTAAACTTTCTTTATATCCGCATTCCATTTTTTCTTTTGTTGGGCACTTTTTTTGGCACTAAGGTTTTTTACTTTTTACACATTTTCCTCTAATGTAGGCCTTACAGGTTTCTCAAAGAGTTGAGGTGCATTTGTGTTGTATCATTATCTTTATATTTCAATAATTTTTATTGAAGTAACAAGATATTGCCGTATAAGGCCCATTAGTACAACAATAGGGCAAATAAGTTTTCAAGTTACTGCAAATACTAATAGAGAGAACTATACAAAATAGAAGGATAATAATCATTAACAAAGGGGCCAAAAAGTAGCTGTGTAGCATCCCAATTAACAATATATGACTGGCAATGCAGGAAATAGCCATTTTACAGTAGGAAGAAACTGAGGAAAAGGGAAAAGGATGGAGGAAAGAGGAGAGGGCTGTAGGAAAGGGAAAAAACTGTTTGCATGCCTAGGAATATCATCAATATAGAACTACAGTGCCTTGAAAAAGTATTAATACCCCTTGAAGTTTTCCACATATTGTCATGTTACAACCAAAAACGTAAATTTATTTTATTGGTTTATTTTATAAACCATTCCATTGTAGCTCTGGCTGTATGTTTAGGGTCATTGTCCTGCTGGAAGGTGAACCTCCACCCTAATCTTAAGTCTTTTGCAGACTCAAACAGGTTTTCTTCTAAGATTACCCTGTATTTGGCTCCATCCATCTTCCCACCACTCTGACCAGCTTCCCTATCTCTACTGAAGAAAAGCATCCCCACAACATGATGCTGCCACCACCATGTTTAACTGTGGGGATGGTGTGTTCAGGGTGATATGCAGTGTTAGTTTTCCGCCACTCGTAGCATTTTGCTTTTAGGTCAAAAAGTAAAATTTTGGTCTCATCTGACCAGCACCTTCTTCCACATGTTTGCTGTGTCCCCCACATGGCTTCTCGCAAACAGGGCTTCTTATGGCTTTCTTTCAACAATGGCTTTCTTCTTGCCACTCTTCCTTAAAGGCCAGATTTTTGGCGACTAATAGTTATCCTGTTGACAGATTCTCACACCTGAGCTTTGGATATCTGCAGCTCCTCCACAGTTAGGCTGGATTCACACCTGTGCAGTTTTAGTGCTTTTTGCATTTTGCAGATTTGCACCACAGTCCATTTACCATGGTTTCCTATGGAACACGTTCTGTAGTGCAAAATGCAAAAAGCACTAAAAATGCATAGGGATGAATCCAGCCTTACCATGGGCCACTTGGCTGCTTTTCTGATTAATGCTGTCCTTGCCTGGCCTGTCAGTTTAGGTGGACGGCCATGTCTTGGTAGGTTTGCAGTTGTGCCATACTCTCAATTTTTGGATGATGGATTTAACAGTGCTCCATGAGATGTTCAAAGCTTGGAATATTTTTTATAACCTAACCTTGCTTAAAACTTCTCCACAACTTTATCCCTGACCTGTCTGGTGTCTTCCTTGGCCTTCGTGATGCTATTTGTTTACTAAGGTTCTCTAACAAACCCCTGAGGACTTCACAGAACAGCTGTATTTATACTGAGATTAAATTACACACAGGTGGACTTTATTTACTAACTAGGTGACTTCTGAAGGCAATTGTCTGGTCTGGTGTCTTCCTTGGCCTTCGTGATGCTATTTGTTTACTAAGGTTCTCTAACAAACCCCTGAGGACTTCACAGAACAGCTGTATTTATACTGAGATTAAATTACACACAGGTGGACTTTATTTACTAACTAGGTGACTTCTGAAGGCAATTGGTTCCACTGGATTTTAGTTAGAGGTTTCAGAGTAAAGGGGGCTGAATACAAATGCACGCCACACTTTTCACATATTTATTTGTAAAAAAAAAATGTAAAACCATTTATCATTTTCCTTCCACTATACAATGATGTGCCACTTTGTGTTGGTCTATCACATAAAATCCCAAAAAAGTAAATTTTCTTTTTTGGTTGTAACATGTCAAAATTTGGAAAATTTCAGGGGGTATGAATAAGGCACCATGTTTTATCAAAATTATCTTGAAATTATCAGAGAAATCAAACAAAAAATAATATAAAAGGAAAAGAATAGACCAAGAAAAAAGAAAAGAAATAAAAGAAAGAGGGCCAGCCAGAGAGTCCCTAAGGTACAGATAAATATTGTATCCATGGGTTTAAATATTCGAATCCAAAATCTAGTGACTATGGGACACTGTCACCAAACATGCTACATAGTATTTATCTGGCCGCAGCGTCAAAAGCAAGTGGAGGATGCAGATGGTGCATCTTCACAACCCTGGTCAGGACTAAACACCAACGTAGGAGCCTTTTGTAGTTAGCTTCATTGATTCATGTAAGGAAGCTTAGTGGTTGGATAAGTAAGGGTAGTGTACACTGTAGATACTTATCCCCGCAGGAGGCCCTTCATTTGACAAGATAATTCAAAAGTTGTGGGGTCCATCTAACAAATTAAGTTTAGATCCTACAAAATAAATACGTTGATTATACTTCACTGGAGGGCATCTGCAATGTGTCCTTAAAATATTGCAAGTAGTATTGCTGATCTCCATTGAGATAATCCCCTATCCTAAAAAGCCCCTTGTTAAGCCACCATTGGAATGAGGTTGGGGTCAGTCCTGGGGAAAATTCTGAATTGCAAAACATGGGAGCTAGCGGGGTATGTGGTGATGACCGTGATTTACAATGTCGTACTCCGTCCCAAACAGCTAGCGAGTGTCACAGGGTAGGACACAAAATAGGGGTGCCAAAGACGGCTAGGAAGCCACATTAGGGAACCTATGGCTAAAAGATGGCAAGAAGGAGCCTCAATAGAAACCCAGAGGGTGTAGATCCCTTAGCAGTTGTGTAGCTGAGCTATATGAGTGGCTTGAAAATAAGCCTGTAAATTAGGGAGGCCAAGCCCACAGTGTGGTTTTGAGACGTACAGCATCAATTTATTCATCCAGTGTTTTTTGCAACCCCAGATAAAGCTGAGGACTTCCGATTTGTAAACTCTGTAGATCTCCCCTCAGGACTGCAATTGGAAAAAATCCTAAAATAGTAAAGTATCCTGGGTAGAAATGTAATTTTGATAGAATTGATTCTGCCAAACCAAGATAAGGAATAATCCGCCGAATGACGAAGATCTTCCCGAATGTCAACAGAAGAGTGGAGGATAATTGGCCTGATAGAGAGTGACGATTGAGGGCGTCAACTGGATACCTAGATATGGAAGGGAGCATTGTGCCCATTTAAAATTATAAGTGTTCTGTAAAGTCAGTAATGTTGAGGGGGGGGGGCAATATAACATTAAGAGCTGTTGTTTTTTGGGAAAGCCTAGAGAGCTGAGAAAATTGGTGCAACAAGGTCAACAGGTTAGGCAGGGTAATTTGAGGATAGCGATATACATAAGGACATCGTCAGCAAATAAGGGACATTTATGCTCCTGTTGTCCACAACATATACAATGAATATTAGGGTGGGATCTAATTGCCATAGCTAAGAGTTTAATTGTTGACGCAAATAGAAATAGGGAGAGCGGACAACCTTGTCATGTCCCACGTCAGATGGGAAACTATGACAATCTATAACCCCGTATAGAAACCTGAGCTGAGGGATTGCTATATAGTATTTTTAGTAAAGAAATAAAAGTGGAACCAAATCCAAAGGCCTCCAAAGTGGTAAATAAGTAGTCCCAGTTTAAACTATCAAAGGCCTTTTGGAGGCCCAATGAAAGTCGTAATGGTAACAGTTCCCTAGATAAAGGGGCATCCCACTTGGAGTGTACTGCAGAAATCAATGCTATAGACCGACTGATCTGATGCAGGTTTGGCGTTCATTTATGAAGCCTGTCTGATCCTTATGGATATATTGTGGCAGGAACACATCAAGACGTAAATCTAGAAGTTTTGTCAATATTTTGAGATTACAGTTAATCACTGAAATAGGCGGTAGTTAAGAATGTCAGTGGAATCCTTATTTGGTTTGGGGATAACACTAATGTAGGCCCTATTCTCATCCAATGAAACTTTTCCACCATCCCACAAGGAGTTAAAATAGAGAGCCATGTGATGAGCCAATTGTTCAGAATTTTTTTTTACATAATTATTGGGGAGGCTGTCGGGGCTAGGTGATCTTTGCAAGGATAACGTCTTAATGATGTTCTGAATTTCCTCAGGTAATGGATTGTTCCATGAGTTCCCTATGAGCCTCCTTAAGAGATGGTAGAGGTAGGGCAGTCAGGGAGTCACTAATGGAGGAGGAAGTATGACCCTGAGAGGGGGTGTATAGATTAGCATAAAAATCTTGAAATTCCTGAAGAATTTTTCAGGGGTTTTGGGAAAAGTTGCCTCCTGAGAGTCTACTTTTCAGAAGAGCTACATGTGAGTGTTTAGGGGTAAGTTTATGTGTTAATAAAAAACCAGGTTGATCACGCCGGGTGAAGAACCTATGATTTGCCCAGCGCAAATATTTTTCCGCTTTTGTAGTAAGGCAAATATTAAATTTCGTACGGGCTTGCTCAAGTTTGCACAACAGGTCAGGGTTTGGGGAACTTTTGTGTTGACTAGCTAGAGCTTCATATTCCCTAGATTTGGTAGTAATCACATTGTCGCAAGCTCTCTTAAAGTGATACTAATGTCTCGTGTTTTTTTTTTCCTTAAAAATAACAAACATGTTATACTTACCTCCTCCGTGCAGTGGTTTTACACAGAGCAGCCCAGATCCTCATCTTCTCGGGTCTCTCTTCAGTGCTTCTTGCCCCTCCATCCTATTAAGTGCCCCTACAGCAAGCAGCTTGCTATGGGGCAACCAAGCCGAGCTGCAGCTGACTGTATACATTCAGGCATGGAGCCGTGGCCTGGTCCCACCCCTTTCTCTCCTCATTGGCTCTCTGACTTTGACAGCAGCGGGAGCCAATGGCGGGATCCAGATAGCCCTCAGTACAGTGCTTGGAAAAAGTATTCATACCCCTTAAAATTTTCCACATTTTGTCATGTTACAACCTTACAACTAACATTGTAAATGTATTTTATTGGGATTTTTTGTGATAGACCAACACAAAGTGGCACATAATTGTGAAGTGGAAGGAAAATGATAAATGGTTTTCAAAATGTTTACAAATAAATATGTGAAAAGTGTGGCGTGCATTTGTATTCGGCTCCCTTTACTCTGATACCCCTAACTAAAATCTAGTGGTACCAATTGCCTGCAGAAGTCACCTAATTAGTAAATAGTCCACCTGTGTGTAATTTAATCTCCGTATAAATACAGCTGTTATGTGAAGCTCCCAGGGGTTTGTTAGAGAACCTTGGTGAACATACAGCATCATGAAGGCCAAAGAACACAGCAGACAGGTCAGGGATAAAGTTGTGGAAACGTTTAATAGCAGGGTTAGGTTATAAAAAAAAGAAATGTCTCAAGCTTTGAACATCTCACGGAGCACTGTTCAATCCATCATCTACAAATGGAAAGAGTATGGCAAAACTGCAAGCCTTCCAAGACATGGCCATCCACCTAAACTGACAGACTGGGCAAGAAGTGGCAAGAAGAAAGCCATTGTTGAAAGAAAGCCATAAGAAGTCCCAATTGCAGTTCGCGAGAAGCCATGTGGGGGACACAGCAAACATGTGAAAGAAGGTGCTCTGGTCATACGAGGACAGAATTGAACTTTTTTGCCTAAAAGCAAAATGCTATGTGTGTCAGAAAATGAACACTGCACATCACCCTGAACACACCATCCCCACCATGAAACATGGTGGTGGCAGCATCATGTTTTTTGGAAGATGGATGGAGCCAAATACAGGGTAATCTTAGAAAAAAACTTGTTAGAGTCTGCAAAAGACATGAGACCGGGGCAGAGGTTCACCTTCCAACAGGACAATGACCCTAAACATACAGTCAGAGCTACAATGAAATGGTTTAGATCAAAGCATATTCATGTGTAGGAATGGCCTAGTCAAAGTCCAGACGTAAATCCAATTGAGAATCTGTGGCAAAATTTGAAAATTGCTGTTCACAGATGCTCTCCATCCAATCTGACAGAGCTTGAGCTATTTTGCAAAGAAGAATGGACACAAATTTCCCTCTCTAGATGTGCAAAGCTGGTAGAGACATACCCAAAAACACTTATTATTATAAAGGATTTATATAGCGCCAACAGTTTACGCAGCGCTTTACAATATAAAAGTGAGACAATACAGTTATAATACAATAAGATACAAGAGGATTAAGAGAGCCCTGCTCAGAAGAGCTTACAATCTAATAGGGTGGGGCAGGTGGTACAAAAGGTTGTAACTGTGGGGAATGAGCTGATGGAAGTGGTAAAAGATCAGTTAGAGACGTTATAGGCTTTCCTGAAGAGATGAGTCTTCAGGGATCGCCTGAAGGTAGCAAGAGTAGGGAATAGCCGGACAGGTGGAGGTAGCGAGTTCCAGAGGATGGGAGAGGCTCTGGAGAAATCCTGGAGACGAGCATGAGAGGAGGAGATGAGAGGGCTTGAGAGTAGGAGGTCTTGCGAAGAGCGGAGAGGATAATTTGGGTGATATTTGGAGATAAGATTGGTGATGTAGCTCGGAGCAGAGTTGTGAATGGCTTTGTATGTTGTGGCTAGTATTTTGAATTTAATTCGCTGGGTGATTGGGAGCCAGTGTAAGGATTGGAGGAGAGGGTTGGCAGACACTGAGCGGTTGGTAAGGTGGATAAGTCCGGCAGCAGCATTTATGATAGACTGAAGAGGGGATAGCCTATGGAGAGGCAGGCCAATGAGAAGGGAGTTGCAATAGTCAAGGCGAGAGATAACAAGGGAGTGAATGAGGTACTTGGTGGTTTCATTTGTTGCAGAGGTGAATTCTATAAACTTTTGACAACGATTGGATTTGATGCTGAAATGACAAGTCAGAGTCTAGGATTACACCTAGTACCCTAGCGTGAGGGGAGGGACTGATGATTACATTGTTGATTTTGATGGAAAGTCGTGGAGGGGGGCATGGGCGGGGGGGAATATTAATAGCTCAGTTTTAGAGAGATTTAGTTTAAGGAAGTCGTGCGACATCCATGCTGATATGTCAGTTAGTAAGTTAGTAATGCGAGAGGAGACTGAAGGAGTGAGGTGAGGAGTAGACAGATAGATTTGGGTGTCATCGGCGTATAAGTGGTACTGGAAGCCGTGGGCGGTTATCAAGTGACCAAGGGAGGAGGTGTAGATAGAGAAGAGAAGGGGTCCAAGAACAGAGCCTTGGGGGACCCCCACAGAAAGGGGCAATGGAGAGGAGGAGACAGAGTTGTAGGTGACACTGAAGGAGCGCTGTGATAAATAGGCAGAGAACCAGGATAAAGCAGAATCTCGGAGGCCATGGGAATGTAGTTTATTGAGAAGGAGCGGGTGGTCAACCGTATTAAAGGCTGCAGAGAGGTCAAGTAGTAGGAGCAGTAATTGCAGCTGTAATTGCAGCGAAAGGTGGTTCTATAAAGTATTGACTCAGGGGGGCTGAATACAAATGCATGTCACACTTTTCAGGAATATTTATTTGTAAAAAATTTTGAAAACCGTTTATCATTTTCCTTCCACTTCACAATTATGTGCCACTATGTGTTGGTCTGTCACATAAAATCCCAATGAAATATATTTAAGTTTTTGGTTGTAACATGACAAAATGTGGAAGTGTGTCAAGGGGTACAAATACTTTTTTAAGGCGCTATAAGTATTGGGGGGGGCTGTGTGAGGGGGCTGCTGCACACAGAAGGCTTTTTATCTTAATTCAAAGAATGCATTAAAAAAACCTTCTGCCTTTACAACCATTTTAACCACTTACCCACTGGGCACTTAAACCCCCTTCCTAACCAGACTAATTTTCATCTTTGACAATCAACAGTCATGCAACACTGTACCTATATGAATTTTTTGTCCTTTTTTTCACACAAATAGAGCTTTCTTTTGGTGGTATTTAATCACCACAATGTTTTTTATTTTTTGCACTATAAAAGAAAAGACCGAAAATTCTGTAAAAAAAAAAAATGCATTTTTCTTTGTTTCTGTTATAAAATTTTGCAAATTAGTAATTTTTCTTCATATATTTTGGCCAAAATTTATACTGCTACATATCTTTGGTAAAAAAACCCAAATCGGTGTATATTATTTGGTCTTTGTGAAAGTTATAGAGTCCACAAGCTATGGCGCCAATGTCTGAAAATTGATCACACCTGAATTACTGATGGCCTATCTCATTTCTTAAGACCCTAACAAGCCAGGAAAGTACAAATACTCCCCAAATGACCCCTTTTTGGAAATTAGACATTCCAAGGTATTTAGTTAGAGGCATGGTGAGTTTTTTGAAGTTGTAATGTTTTCCCCCAATTCTTTGCAAAATCAAGATTTTTTTTTTTTATAAAATTGTTATATTAGCAGGTTATTTCTCACACACAGCATATGCATAGTACAAATTACACCCTAAAACACATTCTACTATTCCTCCTGAGTATGGTGATACCACATGTTTGAGACTTTTACCCAGCGTGGCCACATACAGAGGCCCAACATGCAGGGAGCGCCATCAGGTGTTCTTGGAGCATAAATTACACATGTAATTTCTTGACTACCTCTTGCACTTTTGAAGGCCCTGGAGAACCAGGACACTGGAAACGCCCCAAAAATGACCCCATTTTGGAAAGAAAACATCCCAATGTATAATCTATGAGGCATAATGAGTCTTTTGAACATGTCATTTTTTTTCTACAAGTTTTTGGAAAATGTGTAAAGAAAATGATAAAGCATTTTTTTTACACAATGTTGTCCATTTACACAATGTTTCTTATGCCCCGTACACACGGTCGGATTTTCCGATGGAAAATGTCCGATCGGAGCGTGTTGTCGGAAATTCCGACCGTGTGTGGGCTCCATCGGGCATTTTCCATCGGATTTTCCGACACACAAAGTTTGAGAAAAGGATATAAAATTTTCCGACAACAAAATCCGATTGCGTCAATTCCGACCGTGTGTGGCCTATTCCGACGCACAAAGTGCCACGCATGCTCAAAAGAAATTCCGACACGGAAGAGCTCGGTCTGGTAAAATTAGCGTTCGCAATGGATACAGCACTTTCGCCACGCTGCAATGTTAAAAATGGTTTAATACAGCGCACTCTCTTCTTCTTTATAATGTGACAAGAATTAAGTAGTTTTGCTGCTCATATTCACACACACTTCTCACAAACTTTTTTTTTTTTTGTTCCTTGGGATTCCCTGAATATATTGTTATTTGTCACATCGTACAAAAACATTTTTTTTTTTTGTTTTTTTTTTGTTGATTTAAAGCCATTTTTCTTTTCGATTTTATGTTTGTAGTTTTTCAAAGGCTGATCTTTGTTTAATGTTAATGTCGGTAACCGGTACTATAGAAGGGACGGACTGCACCTAAATGAGGAGGGTGCAGATCTGCTGGGAATGAAGATGGCCAAAAAGTTAGAGGGGTTTTTAAACTAGGAGATGGGGGGGAGGGTCCAGAGACAGTGATAGCCAGCGCGGAAGATATTCCAGAGGGTAGTATTGGGGGCATTAGTGGTAGGTTAACCAAAGCACAAAAACACAAGGTGAGTATAGTAGCTAGTCCAAGTTGCAATCTTGAAACACCCAATACGAGGACAATATGCGACCGGTCTAAACTATGTGGCATGTTCACCAATGCCAGGAGCCTGGCGGACAAGATGGGTGAACTAGAGATACAAGGAGGATTTGGATTTTGTGGGAATTTCAGAGACCTGGTTTAACAGCTCTCATGATTGGCTGGCAAACATTCAAGGGTATACCCTATACCGCAAGGATAGAGAGGGTAAAAAAGGGGGAGGGGTATGCCTATATATCAAGAATAATGTACAAGTGAATGTGAGAGATGGCATCACTGAGGGGGCTAGGGAGGAGGTGGAATCTTTATGGGTAGAGCTCCAAAGGGATGAAGCTAAGGGGAAAATAATACTGGGAGTATGCTATAGGCCCCCTAACCTGAGGGAGGAAGTGGAGACGGATCTCCTATCACAAATTGGATTAGCAGCAAGGATGCGAAGTGTTATCATAATGGGGGATTTTAATTATCCATACATAGACTGGGCAGAGGGAACCGCGCATTCATTTAAGGCTCGCCAGTTCCTTAGTGTCTTGCAGGACAATTTTATGGGTCAGATGGTAGACGCACCAACTAGAAATAAAACATTACTAGATCTACTGATTACCAACAATACAGACCAGATAACAGATGTGGAAATACGGGGCAATTTAGGTAACAGCGATCACAGGTCAATTAGTTTCAGTATAAATCACACAAATAGGAGACATGAAGGGAACACAAAGACACTGAATTTCAAAAGAGCCAACTTCCCTAAACTACAAACCTTGCTAAAAGGCATAAATTGGGATAAAATATTAGGAACAAAGAATACGGAGGAGAGATGGGTTTGCTTTAAGAGCATATTAAATAAGGGCATTAGCCAATGTATCCCATTGGGTAATAAATTTAAAAGAGCGAACAAACATCCTGGATGGCTTAACTCCAATGTAAAAATGCATATAAAAGCAAAGGAGAAGGCCTTCAAAAAATACAAGGTTGAGGGATCATCCACAGCATTCAGAATTTATAAAGAATGCAATAAGAAATGTAAGGGTGCAATTAGGATGGCTAAGATAGAACATGAAAGACACATAGCGGAGGAGAGCAAAAAAAATCCCAAGAAATTCTTTAAGTATGTAAACAGTAAAAAAGGGAGGACAGACCATATTGGCCCCATAAAGAATGAGGAAGGACATCTGGTTACAAAGGATGGGGAGATGGCAAAGCTATTGAATTTATTCTTCTCCTCAGTCTTAACGAGTGAATCGGGGGGCTTCAGTAACCAAAAATGCAGTGTTTATCCTCATGACACAACACAGGAAGCACCTACATGGTTAACAGAGGACGGAATTAAAATTAGACTTGAGAAACTTAACATTAATAAATCACCGGGACCAGATGGCTTGCATCCGAGGGTACTTAGGGAACTCAGTCAGGTGATTGCCAGACCGTTGTTCCTAATTTTTACAGACAGTCTATTGACTGGAATGGTACCAGCTGATTGGAGAAAAGCCAATGTAGCACCAATATTTAAAAAGGGCCCAAAAAACATCATAAAATTGACAATTGTACTCCACTTCCAAGCAATGTTTCCTATTTATAGTTCTGCCATCAAATATCTGTGTGCTAATATTATACCCTTTTTGTTTTACATAGGGGAGAAAAGACTCGGAGGACACCCCTCATCCGAGGAGACCACAGACCCCCCACCTCTGGAAGAAGGTGAAATACCCCCAACCCAAGCTGAGCAGGAGGAGGAAGAAGATGTGGTGGAAATTGACACCACAACAGGTGAGTGTCTGCGACCACAGGCTCAGGTAAGAGATGGATGCTGGCAGTTTTTTGATACCTGTTTTTGTTTGGTTTCTCTCTTTTTAGGTGATCGTGATGTTGTGGATCGAGATCCTTTCACATCAGAAAGTGCCCAGATCCTGATCGGGGTGTAATTTAGAATTGGAAAACCTCAAGAAAAAAATCAATGATGTGATTCAAAAAAATAACATCATTGATGTTTTGGGGCGAATTTAAAACCCCACAAAATCACTGTCTTTTTTTGTGTGCTACAATTTTTTAAATTTTTGAGCGATGTTTCGAAAAGCCAAATTTGGAGGATGCACAGTGTGCCAACATGTGCTATCTGCCATCACGGGAGATCAATGGACACGTTTTGGGGGTGCAACCCCTTCCTCAATAATAAAGTAGCTGTTAGGAAGGGGTTGCTCCCCCAAAACACGTCCCTTGATCCTCCGTGATGGCAGCTAGCACATGTTGACATTCGTAAATTGGTGTGCATCTTCCAAATTTGGCTTTTCAAGGGGTGACTTCACCCCATCTGAACGCAATATCAAACACAATTCCTAAATACTCATGTCTGATATTGCCTTCAAGTTTTACCATATGTGAACTTTGTAAGTTCAAGTTTTTTGTGTTTCTTGTTGGTTTTACACAGGCCTGTTTTATCGTAAACGTACATTACTATTTTTGTTAATGCCACCCCAAAAATTGTTATACAACAAACATGTTGGTTTGTTTTAAAAACCGTTTCTAAATGCACATGTCATTGTGCAGGTATTAAAAAGTTTGTTAATCAAGAATGTGTGCATTATTGTCTCAACGCTACAACACTTTTGTGGTGATGTAATTGCTGTTTTCTGAGAAAATGGGGGTTATTTCCTAAGGGCAAATCCTCTTTGCAATACAAGTGCAGTTTCAGTATGTAGTGTGCACTTGTAGTATAAAAAGTGTCTACGCCTTTAGTAAATAGCAGCCAACAGTGCTTTGTATAAGGTTACACAATCACGACATTTTCACGACTCCACACATTGCTGTCAGCTAAAACAAACACAAGCAGTAAATGTCACCAAAGATTAAATTTTTTTTTTATTTGATAAATGCTTCACAAATTGTCTGGCATATTGATGACCCCCCTACCCGCAAAGAACTCAAGGTATCTTAACCGGACATCACGGGCACTCAGGGAGGGCAAGCCAGGACGGCCACTTTCAAGCACCGTCAGGGTTGTATCATGTAGATTTCCCGCCTCAGGCCCAACTGAGCCAGCATAGTTGGCCGAATGTTGGCGTAAAAAGTTATGGAGAACACAGCACGCCAGGATTAGATGATTAAGTTTATACTCCGCCATATGGATGGGTGTCAGAAATAGGCGGAACCGGCTGGCCATGATTCCAAATGTGTTCTCCACCACTGTTCTGGCTCTGGCCAGCCGGTAATTAAAAACCCTCTGTTCCGGGGTGAGGGTCCTCATCGGGAATGGCCGCATAAGATGGTCCCCCAGCGCAAACGCTTCATCCACAAGGAAGACGAATGGGAGTCCTTCCACATTGTCCTCTGGAGGTGGCAAGTCCAAGCTGCCATTCTGGAGACGCCTGTAGAACTCCGTCTGGGCGATGACTCCACCATTGGACATCCAGCCATTCTTCCCCACGTCCACATACAAGAAGTCGTAATTAGCCAACACCACTGCCAACATCACAATACTATTGAACCCCTTATAGTTGAAATAGTACGACCCCGAGTTGGGTGGTGGGACGATGTGGACGTGTTTCCCATCAATTGCCCCTCCGCAGTTAGGAAAGTCCCACCGCTGGGCAAAGTGGGAGGCCACAGTCTGCCATTCCTGTGGCGTGGAAGGAAACTGTTGAGGAAAACAAAAATAAATTACTATTTTTGCACATAAACATGGCAAGCAGATTAGGCACAAACATTCTTGGCCAACCTCCAGATAGCATTTATTAAGGGAAAATTAACACCAAAGTATAAGGTACACCTATCATATTCCCCCTCCCCCCCCCCCTCTCATGGGCCATTTCTAACATTATAGGGGGGGGGGTGGAATCTTGGACAGGTAACCCTCTTCACTTCATTGAGAGATGAATGCCTAAATACAGGGGTATTACTTGGAACAGCCCCTCCTTAGTTACACTATTGGCAACCCACTGGACAGGTAAGAAGTGTCATAATACAAAGATATAAATACACACTGTACACATTTGAGGACATTTGGACATTATGATATTACCTATCAAGATAATAATAGAATACAAAAACTTTAAACACTACCATTGGAAAGTATACAGGCAGGCCCTTGAACTACATGCTTTGGGGAATTCAGCCATACATCTGACCAGTAAAGAGATGGGTGTAGTGTGTATGGGTTTGGCAAAGTCAGCAGATAGATGATTGAGGATAGATAGAGAATTGGGATCAGCTGACTTAGCAGTTGGGGGGAGGGAGGGTTACTAAAAATGATTTGGGGACACCACAAAAAAAAAAGCCTCTGGCACTCTGCTTAAATTTAAAGCAAAAATCACATTTCTAAACATTTTAGGGGGTGTTTGGGGTAAAGCACTACTATGGAGCTGACAAAATACATTATTAAGTGACTACATGAGGTGAATATAGGGCAGGAGAGCATGTTGGGGAGGTTATTGTAGGCAAATATGTATGAAGGACTAAAAAAATAATTACGTAAAAATCGTGCATGAATGAGGACAAAGGGGACATTCACAGCATATTCCAATCATGGTAATTAGGGAATGAGGAGAGAAATACAATATCTTAGCAAACATTAAATACAATAAAATGTGATATTAAAGGATAAAAATCTTACCTTCATATACTCCTTCTGCAGGACCTGGATTATGGCAGAACAGGTCTCTGGGATAATGATACCCAGAGCCTGGGGGGAGATGCCTGTCGAGAACTTGAGGTCCTGCAGGCTTCTCCCTGTCGCCAAGTACCGCAGGGTAGCGACCAGCCTCTGCTCCGGAGTGATGGCTTGCCTCATGCAGGTATCCTGCCTGCTGATATAGGGGGTCAGCAAAGCCAACAAACGGTGAAATATGGGGTCCGTCATCCTGAGAAACTTCCTGAAATCATCAGGATTATTCTCACAGATCTCACGGAGCAAAGGCATATGAGAGAACTGGTCACGCTGAAGCAACCAATTCTTGGTCCATGAACTCCTCCCCACCCTGTTCATGGACTGGACTTGTGTCAAGGTCAGGACCCCAACACCAAGCCCCCGCACAGCACGAACTCTACGAGGAGTACGTATACGAAACATGGCTAGAAAACGGTCGGCTGCTCAGAACGAAGTAACAGAACGCACTAAAGAACAGCAAGGCCTGTGAAGAGCGACCTGAAAAATAGTAACGAACGAACAAGAACACAATGACTACTTAAAGTTACGCGGAACTTGCTTGCATGCACTGAAGAGCAGATACAAACCCACAAGCACAAACTGAACCGCAGAAAACGATCTGAAAGCCATGAGTCTGAAAAAGCGCGAATCGTCTCTCACCAAACTTTTACTAACACGAGATTAGCAAAAGGAGCCCAAAGGGTGCCGCGCTTGGTTCTGAACTGGCCTTTTCTAGTCTCGTCGTACGTGCTTGACGTCACCGCGTTGTTGGCGATCGGAAATTCCGACAACTTTGTGCGACCGTGTGTACACAAAACAAGTTTGAGCCAATATCCGTCTGAAAAAATCCTAGGATTTTGTTGTCGGAATGTCCGAACAAAGTCCGACCGTGTGTACGGGGCATAACACCTAGCATGTACATAGCAAAAATTACACCCCAAAATAGATTCTCCTAGTCGTCCTGAGTACGGCAATACCCCATGTATGAGACTTTTCCAAAGCGTAGCCACATAGAGAGGCCCAACATACAGGTGTTCTAGGGGCATAAGTTTCAAATCTAATTTGACTACCTATTACACTTTTGTGAGGCACTGCAGTGGTATGGATGAGCATAAATGGGGATGGATGAGCCCTGGATGGGGATGCCTGGGTATGGATGAGATGACTGAGCATGAATGAGGATGGCTGAGTATGGCTGGGTACGGCTGAGTATGGCTGGGTACGGATGAGTATGGCTGGGTACAGCTGAGTAGGGCTGGGTACGGCTAATTATGGATGGAGGTGGATGGGATGGCTGAGCATGGATGGATGGCTCAGTATGCTGAGTATGGATGGGTATGCTGAGTATGGATGGCTGAGTATGCTGAGTATGGATGGATCAGTATGGATGGATGAGGACGGATGGATGAGGATGCTGAGTATTGATGGGTATGCCGAGCATGGATGGCTGAGCATGGATGGATGAGCATGGATGGATGAGTATGCCGAGTATGGATGGGTAAAGATGGATGGGTGAGCATGGATGGATGAATGAGTATGGATGGGTATGCTGAGCATGGATGGCTGGGTATGGATGGATGGCTGGAATGGGCACATATCAGCACTACACATCCAGCCCACAGCGCTGCTGCCACTGATTTCTCCCCTCTCACTGTACCAATAGGTACGGGGAGGGGAGAGAGGAACCAGACGTGACGCTGGTTTGTTTACAAGTGATCGTTCCGTCATTTGATGGATCGATCACGTGGTAAACGGCCGTTATTAGCAGCTGTTTACCGTGATCTGTGATGCCCCGGATCCTCTGGACCTGGCAGTTGTTCCCGGGTGCGCGCCCCAGGGGCCGTGAGAGAGAGAGGGATTCTGGGAGGATGTCAATGTATTCTCTCCCAGAGTTATCCGACCACGCTGCAGCCGTCATTCGGCCATAGCGCGGCCGCCAAGCGGTTAAGGCTGGCCATATATGGTCAATTTTCTTGTACAATTTTCCAAAAACCATAGAATATGAGGTCAAATTCAAACAACTTTTAATTGTATCCAATTAGGCAGGCCTTTGAACTACATAGTTTAAGGTAAATCTACAGGAAAATTGTACAAGACAATTGAACATGTATGGCCAGCCTAAGCCTGGATGACAACTGAATATAAAAACCCCTAACAGAAGCTTTGTGTGACATTAATTGATAGCGGGGGTAGTGTTTTCTGTTTTATTAACTTGGTGCCGCCCATGGCCAAACGACGGTTACACCGTGGGCTTACTTTGAGGGGAAAGGGCTAATCACAGCAGCCCTTTACCATGTGATTAGCTGTGTCCAATAAAAGCTGATCACAGATGTCAACACAAGCCAGTTATCAGCTTTCAGCGCGAGGAGAAAAGAAGAAAGCCAATAATCAGCTTGTGTTAAAGAGACATCTACACTGATAATCAGAGCACTGATTATCAGTGTCCTGATTATCAGTGCAGCTTCATCAGCGCACATCAGTGAGGGAGAAAAATTGCCTGTTTGCAAAAAAATTTGTACAGAGTTTGTTTAGCAAAAAATAAAAAACCCAGTGGTGATCAAATACAACCAAAAGAAGAAAAAAAGAAGAAAAATAAATAAAAAGAAGCTCTATTTGTGTGAAAAAAATGATAAAAAACTAGTTTGAATGGCAATTCGGCAGTCATGCAACACAGTACCCAAAGTGTGACAGCACTGAAAGCTGAAAATTGGCCTGGGCAGCCTCCCTCCAAGCATCTACAACATTATAGTGATGTAATATCTGAGAAAATTTTTGGCTTTGTTTAGGAGGGGACTTAAGCTGGGAGATGTGAGATTTATTTAATATAAGGTAAAGCCAAGTTGGAGTCACCAGCCAGAATGACATCTCCCTCAAACTCCAGTGTTGAGGATTGGAGTAATGTTTTGAAATAAGCCCCTTGGTTTCGTATTGGGGGCATAGTAGACCAAAAAGGTTACCAGATTCTCTCCTAGGCACCCCTCCACCAAGTGGTATCGCCCCTCCTTGTCCCTTAGTATTTTAGTTTTGGTAAATGAAAGCCGTTGTGATAAACAGAGCGCCATCCCCTTCTTTTTCTCTGTAGCCTTGGCGAAGTAGCAAGTGGGGTAGTCTTTGTGTATATAGCAAGGAGTGAAGAAAGAGGCAAAACGTGTTTCCTGAAGAGCTACAATATCAGGGACCTATAATAATTAACCACTTCAGCCCCAGAAGGATTTACCCCCTTCCTGACCAGAGCACTTTTTGCGATTCGGCACTGCGTTGCTTTAACTGACAATTGCGCGGTTGTGCAACGTTATACCCAAACAAAATTGACGTCCTTTTTACCCACAAATAGAGTTTTCTTTTGGTGGCATTTGATCACCTCTGCGTTTATTTTTTGCGCTATAAACAAATAGAGACAATTTTGAAAAAAAAACACATTATTTTTTACTTTTTGCTATAATAAATATCCCCCAAAAATATATAAAAAAAAACATTTCTTTTCCTCAATTTAGGTCGATATGTATTCTTCTACATATTTTTGGTAAAAAAAAAATCGCAATAAGCGTATATTGATTGTTTTGCGCAAAAGTTATAGCGTCTACAAAATAGGGGATAGTTTTATGGCATTTTTATTATTAATTTTTTTTTTTTTTTATTAGTAATTGCAGTGATCTGCAATTTTTATCAGGACTGCGACATTACGGCGGACACATCGGACATTTTTTACACTATTTTGAGACCATTGTCATTTATACAGCGATCAGTGCTATAAAAATGCATTGATTACTGTGTAAATGACACTGGCAGTGAAGGGGTTAGGTGTGTCCTAGGGAGTGATTCTAACTGTGGTTTGAGGGGCTACAACACATATGAGAGCGATCACTGCTCTCGATGACAGAGAACAGTGATCTCTGTCCTGTCACTAGGCAGAATGGGGAAATGCTTTGTTTACAAAAGCATCTCCCCGTTCTACCTCTCTGTGACACGATCGCGGGCACCCGGCGGACATCGAATCCGTGGTCACAGAGAACGTGGCGGGCGCGCGCCCGTGGCGCCGCTTCTTAAAGGGGACATACCTGTACGCCCTTTTGCCCACCAGTGCCATTCTGCCGACGTATATCGGCGTGCGCTGGTCGGGAAGCGGTCAAACATTTGATACGTTTAGAAGGTGATCCAAACACCTGGACGTTGTGAGAAAGCAGTCGTAGAATCTCGGAGACTCTCCGGTTGACCCTTAAAAGGGAAAAGAGAAGAAGGTAAAGGTAGAAGAAAGAATAAAAAGGAAGAAGAGTGAAATATACACGCCCAGCATCAAAAAATGTGACATGGAGAAATGAAATATAGTATGAAGTAACCCAGCAATCTAGAATTCAGGTTCTGGAAATGTAGTAGTCTTTGCCAAAGTCAACCAATGGGAAGAGTCCGACAAATAGGGAGAGTGCATAGCCGCCTCCCTGCATAAAAATTACACAACAATTATAATGCTCTCTAAGCGCCCCTCAAAAAGAGAAGGGTGTAACAAAAACATTTGTAGTAAACCATCAGCTAGCAGGCATATGGGAAGTAAGCTTAAACAAAAGTAATAGGTCTAAAAAATGGACAATACCAAAATGACCTACAGCTGTGGTCATCAACCCTGTCCTCTGGGCCCACTAACAGGCCAGGTTTTATGTATTACCTTGGGGGGATGCAGACTAGAATACTGCAATCACTGAGCAGCAAATGATATCATCTGTGATGTATTTCAGTTATCTTGCAAACCTGGCCTGTTAGTGGGCCCTGAGGACAGGGTTGCTGACCACTGACCTAGAGAACAAAAAAAAAAAAAAATGCCAGGTTCAAGACACATAGAAAGTACAAATGAGGTATAGGCAGAGGCTAATGTCCCGTAAGAAAACCACTAAGAAGCCACCACCCATGAAAAGAAAAACAATTGCCTGGCATCAATCAGTAAGTTCTCAGGTAACTTGATGTGGAGTTGCAGGGTATCTTGTTGATGGGGGGGGGGGGGGGGGGGGTGAAAGCGGAGGAGGATGACCGCTGGATCTTGACTGGCTCCGAGACAAGGAACTATGAGAGATAAATCCCAGATTCAGCAGGATTTTTTCACCCTCAGCAAAAGTAGAAAAGAAATATGATCTGCCATTGTAAGTAAATTGTAGTTGGAAGGGATAGTTCCATTTGTAGCGAATATAACGTTGAACCAGAGGGGAAAGCAAAGTTTTGACATTCTCTGTTTTTGAATGGTAGCTTGGGAAATGTCTGCAAAAATCTGGATTGTATAGCCTTCAACTTGCAGATCCGGATGTTCCCTAGCATAACGCATGACCGCTTCCTTGACCCTGAAGAAGTGAGGTTTCACAATCAAATCTCTGGGAGGCGCATCTGGTTTCAGGGGAACTAGGGCCCTGTGAATACCATCATTTCATCAATATCTGGCACAGCAGATTGCATCAGAGAATAGGTGATGGAGGGGCGTGGCTAGCCGGCGGAGACGATGGACGCATGGTAGACTAGCTCCGCATAATCCTGGGCTCTAGAGGGGGAATACAGCGACTAAGAGCCTCGTTTCACAATACCAGACACCGGGTACATACCGGTAACATTCCCGGATGCCTTCCCGCAAAAGAAAAGACACAACAAGACCAGGGAAGATGACTGATTTCTTAATGCAGCCGCGCCGTCTCCCTGTCCAAGATGGCACCGGCAGATATGCAGGCGATGCGCGCAGCCTCAGCTCCGGCATACAGAGAAGCCAGCATGGGGGACAAGGATCCAGCCACACACTTAACAACTCTCCTCAGGGACAAGGTCAGTACCCACCACCCCCATCTGCATCATCTAGCCCAGCTAAAAGCAAGATGAAAATGTCCTCAGCATCTGTAGAGACAGCAGACATCAGTGGCTTTGAGTCCTCCCTAGATGACACTAGAGAACTACAGGACTCCATCATAGACTTCCCTACACAAAACCAGCCAGTTATGGATACAACGCTCAAGGACATGCTGGTGTCCCTGCGTTCTACCCTACATGCTGACATGCTAGCATTTACACACCAATTTAAAACAGAAGTGGCAGCAGTAGACTCCAGAGTAACTCACATTGAATCAAAGATGGGCGAGTTTGCATCTACTTTCAATGACCTAGTAGACGCCCATAATGACAGGGATGATGAAATTCACACCATTAAAACAAAACTGGCAGATTTGGAAGACAGATCGAGACGTAACAACGTCAAAATTCGGGGGATACCCGAATTGATCAAGCCCCCAGATCTAAAAGAATACTTCATAAACATACTGAAAGCTGCGCTTCCAGAAACGCCCCTGGAGGAAGTGATCATTGATCGGATTCACCGTCTTCCGAGACCAAGAAATATCCCGGACCATCTCCACAGAGATACAATAGTGAGAATCCATTTTTATCATATAAAGGACCGATTCATGATAATAGTCAGAAGAAGAGAAAACCTTCCACAAGAGCTACAGGATCTTTCCTTCTATGCTAACTTGTCAGCATTTACCATGCAACAGCGTAGACAGCTTGCAACCATAACTAAACCACTAAACAACCACCATATCCAGTACAGATGGTTGTACCCAGCTAAGCTACTAATCGCAAAAGAAGGCAAATCACATGTGGTAACAAATATTAAAGAGGGCATCCGCCTCCTGAGAGACTGGCAAATCATTGATCCATGTAACAACGGGAATGACAAGCCACATTCACCTTCTTCCACCCAAGCCAGTTCTGACACAGAAACAGGCTGAAGTTCATCAAAATAAACAACAAGGAACCCCGAATGGCCCAGGAACAGCCACTTAGCTATTGTTGCTTTACCCCCCGAGTTAAAAACGGAATAATATCCGCACAGATTCCTTACGGGATCGTTCATTTTATTTCTTCTTGGTTTGGTTACTCTATTTTTCTTGCACTTTTCTCTTTTTATTATATCATCTACAGGAACAGAAGTACGGACACATAGATCCGATATACCCGGACACCAGAGTCCTTTGCCTCATCATCCCCACCACGAGGAAAATAAACATCATCAAGTCAACCTATTGTCTGCCTACATCACTTACTCCACTATAAGGTACGACACACACAATATATCAGAATGTCTTTCACTATCACATCACTAAATGTAAAGGGTTTGAACAGCCTCCATAAATGACAAATGGCATGGAAGGAAGCGTCAAGGCTAAAAAGTGACATCATATGCTTTCAAGAGACTCACTTTATAGCAGACAAATCCCCAGCATTCAATAACCGTAGATTCCCTCAAGTCTTTACGGCAAATGGTCCAAAGAAAAAAGGTGGAGTTGCAATTGCTATAGGAGACAATATCCCATTTTCAGAAATTACAACCCATTTGGACACCTCAGGCAGGTATATCATACTAATATGCAAGATCTTTGCAGTGAAGTACACTCTGGTAAACGTATACCTACCAAACAACAACCAATTACGATTCCTTAAAAAAATATAGAAAAAAGTAGAATCTATGAAACAAGGACATGTAATTTTGAGCGGGGATTTCAATGCAGTACCAGACAAAACCATTGACTGTACAAACCCTAAACATGTAACCTACCGAAGGACAACACTGGAAAAATTTATCAACACATCGGAACTATTCGACGTATGGAGGTGCCAACATTCCTCAGAGAAAGATTTCACCTTTTTTTCTAATGTACATAACACCTACTCGCGCATAGATCTATTTCTTGTAGACAAATTTTTATTGCAGAGGATTGTTAGATCAGACATTGATATCATTTCCTGGTCTGACCATGCTCCAATTTCTATAAGCGTGGGAGGTTGGAAAACCGAGACAGGAGCGAACAGATGGAGGAACGACATTTTCACTATGTCCAAACCAGAAAATCTTAAATTACTTAGAAGTTCACTAAAAGAATTTTTTGAAATTAATGCTCCATCGGTGTCTGACCCATTCACGCTGTGGAACACTCATAAGGTGGTCATACGAGGCTTATTAATACAACTAAGCGCTAGGGCCAAAAGGCAAAAGACGCCGAGGATCAACGACCTGCTAAATAAAATAAAGACACTAGAATTATCCAACAAACAGAATTCTACCCAAAAAACAAGAGACCTACTATTCTATGCTAGACAAGAACTAAGAACTATCCTGGTTTCTCAGCAGGAGAACCGCCTTCGCACCTTAAAAGCAAATAACTACCGTTGCAGCAACAAGGCGGGGAAACTGCTGGCAAACCAATTAAAAGAAAAAATAGCAAAACAAAGAATTCCGCACATAGAGAACCCTAAATCTAAAATAAAAGTTTCTAACCCCAAAGACATAGCAGACGTCTTTTGTGATTACTATGAAGCATTATATAACCTCAAAGATAACCCCAATACACCCCAACCCTCAGACAACCTGATCTCAGAACTCCTGGAAGCCATAAACCTTCCAAAAGTCTCACAACTAGCACTTACAAAACTTAACTTACCCTTCACTATCCATGAAATTGAGAAAACAATTAAAAATATGCCTCACAATAAATCACCAGGACCAGATGGTTACTCATCTGAATATTATCAACTGTTTAAAACTGAATTATCCCCTTACTTAAAGCAGGTCTTTGATGCCGCAATGTCCAATGCCTCATTTCCAAAAGAGATGTTAACTGCAACTATTATAACGCTGCCAAAACCCGGTAAAGACTTCTCCGTCCCACAAAACTTTAGACCCATTTCTTTGTTGAATGTTGATGTGAAATTGTATGCTAAGATTATAGCCAATAGATTGTCATCATTATTACCAGACCTCATCAACCAAGATCAAGTAGGTTTTGTATCAGGCAGGCAAACAAATGATGCTACAAGAAGAATGGTAAACATAATTCATCTTGCGGAGGAATCTCGAAGGCCTTCTCTGCTCCTTACTTTGGATGCGGAGAAGGCCTTTGATAGAGTTCACTGGAGATATCTGACTAAAGTACTAGAGAAATTTGGTTTGACAGGCCCAATCCAACAGGCAATTTTGGCTTTATACTCATCCCCGTCTGCATATGTTTTCACTGAAGGAATGTTCTCCAGAAATTTTCAAATAACAAATGGGACAAGGCAGGGGTGCCCACTGTCACCTTTAATCTTTGCATTGTTTATGGAACCACTGGCAGAAACAATTAAAGAAAATACACTGATCCGAGGCATTCCATCTCAAGATAAAGAACACAAAATATCATTATTCGCGGATGATGTTATTTTAACTTTATCTGACCCTTACAAATCATTAAACGCAGCACACACGACATTAACACAATTCAGCAAAGTAGCATATTATAAAGTTAATGTTTCCAAATCCAGTATTTTAGGAATTGCAATTGACAAAACCACTAAATCAACCATGCAAAAAGATTTTCCATACCCATGGTCCACAGATTCTATTTCCTACTTAGGAATACAATTAACAACACCTGTAGCCAAATTATTCCAACTCAACTATCAACCTTTATTGAACGAATTCAAGAAAGACATCCTCAGATATCAGAAATTTCACCTATCATGGAATGGCCGCCTAGCAGCATATAAGATGCTACTTTTACCAAAATTAATGTACCTTTTCAGGGCCCTCCCAATACCTATCCCAACCCCCTTCTTCAAAGCTATGCAAACACAAATGACAAACTTTATCTGGGAAGGCAAAAGAGCAAGATTTCCGGCTCAAATGCAAGGGAAACACAAAGAGGTGGGAGGATTAGGAATTCCAATTCTAAAAGACTACTACGCTGCAGCAATTCTAGACCAACTGAGAAATTGGTTTGACCAAAAAGAATTAAAACACTGGTGCCAACTAGAACAAAATTGGATTCATCCTAGATCCCTTCAATCACTTATACTAGCACACAACATACAACCAATCATAGCTCAAATTTACCATCCCACTATACAAGCTACATTACAGGCATGGTCTCATTTAAAAAAGTTTTCCAATCCTAAAGCAAGTTTTACAGAAGTTCCTATCCCATTAGAAGCACTTTATTGGCTGATTCCAAATCTCTCTTTGACACAATGGCATAAGGTAAACATCATATCAATGGAAGACATAACATGTGCAGGTAGTGTGGTACCTTTTAATGAATTACAGGAAAGATTCAATCTACACCCTTCAGAGTTTTTGACACACCTACAGATAGTCTCCTGGTTTAAAACATGGAAAATATCTGACTCTCAAATCCCAACACAAGTATGGAAGTACCTTCAATCTACCAATCTTAAAGCAAAAGGTATATCCCAGATATATGCCCTAATCAATGCTAAAAGAACTTTTACGAAATTTAATACATTAAGCAGATGGGAATCAGAATTGGGCCAGAAATTCACAGATAAACAATGGTCACTACCATTTCAATGTAATCGCAGATTCTCGAGGTGCTCTAACTATGAGGAACTGGCGGCAAAACTATTAGCAAGATGGCACTACACACATGATGGCAAAATTTTCTAGTGAGAATTCTAACCTGTGCTGGAGAGGATGTGGACAGGTGGGAACATTAGTCCATATGCTTTGGTCATGCCAGCATTTTAGAAGCTTCTGGTCAGAAGTGTTCAAATTAATAGCGAAAACCACGGGTGTCTTTACCACCCCTTTGGTCGAGAAAGCAATTTTAAGTATAAACATGGTAGATTACCCAATATTAGTCAGATCAATAGCGATGCATATTCTATTTGCTGCCAGGTCCTTACTAGTGAGCAGATGGAAGTTCAATGAAATCCCAAGTGTAAGAGAATTGAAAACAAAAATCAATATAATTTCTGAATATGAAAAAATAATGGCAATCAAAGATGGCAATGGAGCAAAGTACATTTCCAATTGGAATCTCTGGAATTCGCTAAACCAAATATGTGTATAATCTGTTACCTGTAGTCTAATATTCATTCAAGATAATCTTTTTCCCTCCTTTATTACCCTTTTACCTTTGCATTATGGTGAGATGTTTAAACACCATAGTTTCTATCTCAAGGGTTAATATAAAACAAGGAAAAAGTTTAACTATATAAGTTAAGGACAAGTTACTAACTCATGATCTACAATGTTGACATGATATACTTATTTTATTGTTAAATACATTGACAACAATATATACACTGGAATACTCAAGTGGTAACATATACGGACTCATAATCCTCTATATTTTACTTTTATGTATCACTACTTAATACCGGTTGAGAAAATTGATATATCTTCTTATTCTGTACATCTGTTAAATATTAATAAAAACTATTTTCAAAAAAAAAAAAAAGAATAGGTGATGGAGGTGACATCTTTAACTGTTTCAGGCAGACCCCAGATACGAAAATTTTAACGCCTGGCACAGTTTTCAAGATCGTTAACCTTAGCGTAGGCTTCCTCTAAGCCAGTGGTCATCAACCCTGTCCTCAGGACCCACTAACAGGCCAGGTTTTATGTATTACCTGGGGGAGATGCTGACTAGAATACTGCAATCACTGAGCAGCAAATGATATCACTTGTGATGTATTTCAGTTATCTTGCAAACCTGGTCTGTTAGTGGCCCTGAGGACAGGGTTGATGACCACTGCTCTAAGCGATCATGTAGCTCAGTAATCATGATGGAGTTTTGAGCCACTCTATGAACTGTGTTATCAACTTTAGATTCAATGCTGTCCAAACGGTGATCCAATGCCTGGAAATCTTGCTTCAGCTCAGAGGCTAGTTTAGTGGTGGCCTTCCCTAACTCCCTCTGCAACATATCAGCAAAATGGGCAAGGAGTATAGTGTCCGCAGAGTATGATAGCTGTGTAGGCAGAGGAGCTGGGAATCCCTCAGGACTATCAGGGTCTGGGTCCTGGCCAGTAGTCTGGCTGAGAAAAATGTCCACCATTTCCCTTTAGGGCAGATGAAGTATGTAATTTAGGGCCTGGGGATGGTACTGATGCCTGTGAAGGGGATCTGGCAGGGCTAGGAAGAGAACAGAAAATATGCCTGCTCACCTGTGGACTGGGTGGCTTTGGGGGGAATCTGCTGTGCCCCCTGAGCCAGGGGGTCTCCCTCTGCTCCTCTGTGGTTGTGGCTGCAGCTGCTCTTTTGCTGCCTGTGTGGAGCTGGTGCTGGTCCCCATCTTGGCTCCTTTCCCCAACACAGGAGGCAGGCTGCGGGTGCCAACATGAGTCTTCCCCGCTGGCTGGGTGGACATAGAGCGGGTTTCTGTGATGATCGCCCGCTGCCCTGATATAACGCTGAGACGAGCGAGGCAGAGGGGTGGCTAAATCAGGCTCAGAGTTCAGGGAGTGTGTGGAACGGTCTAGGCTTGCATCCGCTCCGGCCACCCGCACATTTGCTCTGTATCATTATCTTTAAGGGAACATTCACCTTTATGCATTGTGGTAATACACAGGGGTTGATTTACTAAAACTGGCGAGTGCAAAATCTGGTTCAGGTCTGCATAGAAACCAATCAGCTTCTGTTTTTTTTTCCAAAGCTTAATAGAACAGACTGAAGTTAGAAGATGGTTGGCTGCCATGCACAGCTGCACTAGATTCTGAGTGCTCCAGTTTTAGTAAATCAACTCCACAGTCAAATCTACATTACCACAGCATAGGCATGAATGCACGGACAGCAGTGCATTGTGATGCCATTCATTTAAAGTGGCACCTTGCCTGGGCACCATATTTACATCTGTGCGTTGAGTATAAAAGGGTTGGGTGCATTAAGGTGTGCTGTCAGCCCATTCAAAACATAACATACTATAACGTGTTGTGTTATTGCAATGCATTGTCTGAAATAGCCCTAGAAACAGTTTAGTATATTATTATATGTTTGGGGCAATTTAAATTTTTCACAAAAATTTTAAGATCAGCATTTTTTTTACTAGAAAATTACTTGGCATCCCCAAACATTATTTTCTGAAAGCAGAGGCCCTGACGAATAAAAGGGTGGCTGTTGCAACTTTCTTATGTTGCACAATATTTGCACAGCCATTTATCAAAAGCATATTTTTAAGATAAAATACACTAAAATTAGTTTTAGCGCACACAAACACAATACAATACCCATTTTCTGGTAATATATAAAAGATGGGTTGCTTCTTATAAATAGACACCAAACATATCAAGACCCACGCCTGTGAAATTGCAACAAATACAGTACCTAACATTTTTTTATAGGAGATGCTTCAAAAGCCTTTACAGGTTATATGTTTAGAGGTAACCATAACTGTATTGCTCTTATTGTTCATGGAGATTCCTTACATGTGTGATGTAATCACTGTTTACATACATATGCAAAACCTATGTGCACGTTGCATATGCGTGTGCATGTGGGGGGGAACGGGAGTGCATTTAATTTTTTTTAAATATTTTTATTCAAATGCATATATATATATTTTCATTTAACTTTATTGCTTTCGGGGCGTGGCCTAGCGCATGGAGCCGTAGGTCGCACTTCACGGCGGCTCCCGGTCCTACGGATCTCCACGAGGATATAACAAGGGCATCCCGCCTCACACCGCTCCCAAGCCGCACAGATGGGCAAAGGAAAGCCCAAGGAGCACCCCAAGCCCGCCGGCGATCGTACACAGAGCGATCTGGGCAGATTTGTGACCAGAGCGTCTGCGGCCTACAGCTCACAGGGACAGCCTAAGATGGCGCCGGCGCCTCCGTCCCCCGCCCGCTCTGAGCCTTCAGACATCACACAGGTACGCTCCAGGGCTCGCTCTGCCTCATTAGCTGATCTTGAGCCCACACTACAGAGCCAGTACAGCCCACACAGCCCCTACAATTAGTCACAGGCATCCCTGAACTCAGGAGACGGCTGGGACTTAGAATCGCAGATGCGATCCCTCCATACATATATACGCTCCCTCCCAACAAAAGCCGATTTTGAGCACTACACTGCCCGCATGGAAAAAGCATACAGGCAGGAGATTGCGGAGCTTAAAAGGGACATGGGAATCCGTATTGAGGATGTGGAAAACACCACGGAGGGCATATGTACTACCCTGCAATCCCATGAGGAAATTTTGAACTCTCATACTGTCCTAATCCAACAGCTCATGTACCACCAGGACGATATTGAAAACCGAAACAGACGGAATAATATTAGAATACGCTGCATCCCTGAAACCATTGAGCATAAAGACCTGGCAGGGGCCGTAACCTCTATCTTTAATCAAATACTTCAGCAACCCAAAGACACTCACATTGAACTGGATAGAGTACATAGGACCTCCGGTCCCCGCAATCCAGACTCTGCTTATGTCCGTGACACCCTGTGTAGAGTGCATTTTTATAAGGTAAAAGAGAACATCATGCGAGTGGCAAGTACCCAGGACTCCATCAGGCTAAATGACACCCCTGTCATGCTACTCCCGGACCTCTCCCGCCAAACGCTAGCCATGAGGCGCTCTTTGAAACCCCTTACTTCAATACTGCAGGAGAGACAAATCAGATACCAATGGCGCTTTCCATTTCAACTGCGAGTTCAGCACGAGGGCAAGACGGCCATCTTTCGTACTTTAGGAGACTTACCGCGATTCCTGAGCACCCTGGAACTTCCACAGGTTTCCCTACCAGACTGGCCTCTCCCAACTACCACACCTGGTCTTCCATTCAGCACGCAATGGCAGAAGACCGGCAGGCAGAAGCGCCCCAGATCCTCACCTCATAAATCACCTGATGGCTGATGCTCCCCTATGAAACAGGGGGATACCTGTTACCACACTTTTTTTTTTTTTTCTTCCCTCCCTCTTGCTTCACCACAAGAGACTAATTCATTTCTGGACTTCCAGATCTACCAACATCACATTGTTTACAGACGATGCGCACAAGTTTTTCTAAGTTTTTCCTCAGCTTTTTGTTGTAGCGCATCCCCTTATACATACCAGCCTTTTCTTTAACATTTTTTCTTTTCTCTCGCTCCTCATGTTTAAAGTTAACGGTTGTTGGTGTGGGATGGGGGAGGGGGGGGGGGGACTGGCTGTGACAAGGGAATTATATACTTGTTTTGGTACTGCTGATGATAAACCTTAATTTACTATAATTACAATGATACACTGGTGCCTTCCTTCCACACTAGGCTTTGTTCTAGTCTCCCCAGAATATAGGGGGATTGTGCCCCCTTCCCCCCCCTCCCGCCAATGTGACTCCCTGTGCGCTGTTTGAGTACACGGAGGACTCACGTGCTCCATGAAGCATATTGGAAGTGGTGCGGAAGAAAGGCAGATGTGTCATACTAGGGCCGCTACGTTACGCCCATGACTAGAGAAGTTTGTGAGCATTGTCCTCAGGTTAATCGTGTTCTCTGTACGCTAAGGATCCCGGGACCGGGGGGCGCTTTGTGCGCTTACCACGTTTGAACCCCACTTAGGACCAATAGTGCTTATTACTGCACTGTTTACGTTATTTAGTATTTTTTATCCAGTTAAAATGCGATTACACCCCATGATTTGTTTTAGGTTACCACTCCGTGGTTTTAACCTCCTTTCCCACCTCTGTTTCTCAAGGTGGCTCTTTCTGCCTATATGGCGGATGTGTTTTGTTTTTACATATCTGAGACGGTTCCTGTCCACCTTCCTTGCTCTTCTCATTTCTTATAACCCCACTCCTTCTTTTTACCCATCCTTCGTTACTTTCCCCTCTTTTTCCCTCTCCCCCAATGCAGGGCAGGTCCTGGGTCACGTAGGGGTCATGAGAGTTCTGACGGGAGATCTTAGGCTTGTCTCCGCCCCATTGCTTTTATGCCTCCACTAGATCACATTACCTTAGCCTCCTATAATTGCAGAGGTTTTAACACCCCTGAGAAAAGGAGTCAAGTATTATATCATAAAAAATATATTTTTTTTTTATTTTTTTTTTTACACAAAAAGGCAATTTCTTTTTGTTTGTATTCATATCGGATGTGCCGCATCTTACTCGGGCCACCGCTGGGGTAACACAGTCTCTATTGAGAGGGAGAACGTCCCCAGTCAGCTCCTGCAGGTGATTCCTCCCCCTCCCTCTGCTCGCTGACACTGCATAATGCAAGCGCTCACACAACCACGGCCGCCTGATCTGCTCCTTCCCCTGCATCCTCATTGGCAGGGAGAAGAGCGAGTTGCAGGAAGGACTCCACCAGGACTCTCAGTTACTGAAAAGACAGACTGATTTCTCCCGTCCTTAGGACAAGAGAACCAGCCTGTAAATTCTAAGAGATGCCAGACCAGAGCTGTCAATAGCAGGGGCAGGACAGCAAGAGGAGGCTGGGGAACCCCACAGTGACAGAACACCAGGGCCCGGTGGCAAGACAACCTTTGCAACCCTGATAGTTCTCCCACTGCTTTGGACCCTTATATTTTCTTGGTATGCTGGTGACATATATCTCTTGTTCTCTGTCACCCTGGGGGGGCCCCAATACAGTAGGAAGGGAGCTCACTGCAGAACATGTGAAAGGGCCATTGTGGGATCGTAGTAAAGGGGTAAAGGGCCCCAGGATAGATAAAATATATATAGATCGATCTATCTATCTATCTATCTATCTATCTATCTATCTATCTATCTGCATTTTATATTGCCCCCCTATTTTTGTCCCTGTCCCCCCATGTGCCCCCCCTAAATATGAAAGCTGGAGACGCCACTGACTCCACCCTCACACATATCAAATCGCTCTTACACTCAGCCCAATTAGTGGATGTCTGGCGGGTTCAACACCCATTCGAGAGAGATTACAGCTGGTATTCGGTCGCTCATAACTCATATAGTCGCATTGACTATTTCCTAGTATCCCAATCCCTACTTGATGTCCCTATACAAGCTTCCCTGGGTAACATTCTTTGGTCAGATCATGCCCCCGCCCATTTAAGCTTAGCCCACCCACCTAAAGCACACAAAACATTTTCCTGGCGTTTAAATGACAATTTACTAAAAGACAGCCTTTGTGTGACAGATACCCAGCAGGCAATTCGAAACTTTGTTCATGACCACCGTTCAGATGACACTAACCCTCTCACCAAGTGGGAAGCCCTGAAATGTGTGTTACGGGGAATTTTCATCCAACATGGCGCACGACTAAAGAAGGCCAGATCGGCCGACATCGTCAAACTACTATCTTCTATTCACACCTTAGAAAGCACACATAAGAAAGACCTTGCGCAAAGTACCTTTGTGGATCTCTCTAACGCCCGCAGAGACTTACTCCGCATCCTTGATGCAAACACTCTTATAGCCAGAGACAAAGGACGAAATCGTCACTACATGCTAGCTAATAAATGCGGACAGCACCTAGCTAAGGTTCTGCACCCTCGTCCCCCTAGACACCCCATACCGTTCATTTGCAACACAAACCAACAAAAGATCAGAACCCCTAGGGGCATTGCTGATGCTTTCCAACATTATTATTCTCAACTTTATAACCTCCCCACATGACCTCAACAATCCCCACGACAAGACTCACATCTCTCTGACATGGAAAATTATATTTCAGAAACGGCCCTCCCACGAATAGATCCCCTCACTTCCACGGCTTTAGAGGAAGTCCTGACATCTTCAGACTTCCTATTGGCTATTAAAGGCTTGAAATCCGGTAAATGCCCGGGGCCCGACGGTTTCTCACCCAGATTCTACAAATTATTTGCCCACTCATTAGCCCCACTTCTCGCAGCGGCGTTTAACTATCTAGACGACGATCATCCCCTCTCCAGATCCCTTTTGTCTGCCACCATCTCAGTAATACCTAAACCCGGAAAAGACCCTTCTCAATGTACTAGTTATAGACCTATTTCCCTCCTTAATGTAGACGTTAAACTCTTTGCCAAGATCCTAGCCAACCGCCTCTCATCCCTTTTACCCTCCATTGTACACAGAGATCAAGTAGGCTTTGTCCCTGGTAGGGAGGCCAGGGACAATACCACAAAAACCATCCACCTAATCTCTTACATCCGCAAACACAACCTGAAGGCCTGCATCCTCTCCTTCGACGCTGAAAAGGCGTTTGACCGTGTTAACAGGCAATTTCTACGCCTTTCTCTAGAACAGATTGGACTCGGCCCTTCATTTATATCTAAGGTGATGGCGCTCTATTCTCATCCCACAGCCTCTGTACTGGTCAATGGTTCCGCATCCACCCCAGTGGTGATATGGAACAAGGCAGGGTTGCCCGTTGTCTCCCTTGCTCTTTGTTCTAGTGTTGGAGCACTTGGCTACGGCCATTAGGCAAAACAATAACATTATGGGAATACCGACGCCATCATCTGAAGTTAAACTCTCACTTTATGCAGATGACCTCCTTGTCTACATTCAACAACCCCATACCTCCCTACCCTCCTTAATGCAGGAGTTTCGCAGATTTGGAGACTTAAGTAATTTTAAGCTCAATATGTCTAAGACAGAAGCCCTCAATATATCCCTAACTCCCTCTACCCTCACACAATTATGGACTAATTTCCCATTCCAATGGGGAGCAAGGGGCATTTCCTAGCTTGGAGTCACCATCCCATCCAACCTAGCCGACCTTTACAACCTCAATTACCCTCCTCTCCTATCCCGAATCCGGAAAGAATTAGATACATGGAATCAGACCCCACTACCTTGGTTCGGCCGTATCAATACATTAAAAATGGATACACTCCCTAAACTTCTATACGTTTTCCAGACAATACCGATACTTATCCCCCAGCGCTTCTTTGCATCTCTACGCTCCATGTCTATACGCTTTGTCTGGCAACAGGGGATCCGACATGCCCTGCTGACATACCCTAAAACCCGGGGTGGGGTTGGCCTCCCAGACTTTGAAATGTACCACAGGGCTGCAGTCCTATCTAGGATCCTTGAGTGGTTCCCTCGCCCGTTCCCCAAGGCATCCACTGCCATAGAACAAGACCTCTCCACTTTCGACCTTCGAGCTCTGCTCTGGGGTTATGGTTGAGGGCTTTCCACCCTAGCTAATTGCTCTCCATTAACAACTGCAGCACTACACCTGTGGTACACAAAGGGATTATTGCCAATACTATCCACTGACCCCTCGCCGCTTACTTCGCTCTTTGATCATCCGGATCTTCCCCAGGGTATGGGCTCTAATTCAGTGGGCCCTTATTCACGAGATGCCTGGCCTACAGCCAACTCATTCATACACTCTAATACGGGTACGCCGGTTCTCCCGGGAGACAAAGGTAATTGGCTCACAGCCTTACGCATCTCCTCCTTTTGCTCTGACCTATTCTCTTCCACCCACACCCATAGACCCCTAACAGAATACGAGCAGCTGTGTTCTCTCTCGGAAACACCCAGGCATCTACTATCCACCATCTACAAATTATTACACTCACTGACTCACGATCAACTACCACCTTACACGAGGAGATGGGCCATTGACCTAGGCAAAGAACTTTCACCAGATGACTGGCAAAAGTCTTTTCACTTTACACACAAGTCCTCCATCTCTTGCCATACGCAAAAGAAAAATTTTAAGCTCTTGGCACGGTGGTACAGGGACCCCCAATCGTTACACAAAATTTTTCCCTCTACTGCCACGACTTGTTGGAGATGTGGAGATCCAGAGGGCAGTTATCTCCACATATGGTGGAACTGCAGCGCCATCCAGCCACTATGGTCACAGGTTTTTGCCGTATACAGTGGCCTCTATGATAGACCCACGACGCCCACGCCTGAAGTGGCGCTGCTGTCCATGCTACCAGGCTCAATACCCTCTCAGAAACTAACGCTACTTCATTTTTTCCTATCAGCAGCTAGACAACTTATACCACTTTACTGGAAGACTACTACTACCCCACCGCTGTCCTCATGGGTCTCCATCGTTAATGATATCATGCGAATGGAGGAGATGATCGCCTTAGACAATGACACCTACGATAAATTCAAAACTTTGTGGCTAATATGGATTGATTACGCCGCCTCAAATGCTCTGAAAAATCTGCTAAAGCCACCTGACTAAATAGATCCCACCCAGAGCTCCCAATGTGTTGCCCCAGGACCTGCCAGCTCGACATGACCCTCCTACCCTTACCTGTTCCCCACCTTCCTCCCTCTCCTTCTCCTCTCTCTTTTTCTTCTTTTCACCATTCTCTCTTTCCTCTTTCTTTTATGATATAAACAGCAGACGTTGAAATTAACGAATTGTAGCTGTTCTGTAACCTGGTTTATATATTATTCATGGGATTGAAACTGAATCAAACTGATATACATTCATTCTTATGTACTCTGCTCTTTATATGTATAGCTTGTGCACAGGCGAATTGATTTCTACCATGACAATCGCTATATGTTATGTTTTGCCAATGTTAAATGGCTCTGTATAACCCTGCAAACTTAATAAAATATATTTGACTCTAACTTTATTGCTTTCACAATGAGGCTAAAAGGCCCCCCAGTGTGAGAGAATATGGAGATCAGGGATCTGTTAGTCCCCAAATGTCTCCCCTGCCCTCCACTGCAGCTAATCCAGTACAGATCATGATTGATTAGCTGCATCCTCAACTACAACAGCTGGCGGATGATAGCTCTGAAACTGGAAGTGATGACATTATTATCAGAGGAGAGCAAGGAACAGATGTTCTTGAGCTCCTCTGTACAAAACTATCCTGGCCATTTGGCATGGTTCTGACACCCTAAGGACATGAAGTGGTTAAAATTGGGTTTGTGGGGAGTTTTGTGAATGAATGAACTACAAATCTTGTCTTCCACTGCAGCAGACGGACTTGTAGTTCTCAATGGACTACAAGTGCGGTAATCAGCACACTCATAGTCCATTGAATCTTCCTCCCGCTCTCCAACAAGATATCTTCTATTTATTTCAAGACTCTAACAAATTTTTTTTTTTTCTCTTAATATACATTTTTAAAACAAACCTGGACAGTTCAAAGCGAGCATATGATGAAACATGTTTAAGCAGTAGTAATCTTTAGTGAAAAATGCATGTCAAAAGGATCAGTGAATTTTTCTGTAAAACAATGAGCTTTGACCCACCTACCGAGTCTCCCTCCCGCTTAAAGTACCACTAAAATATCTGTTTATTTCTTAGCTAAATAGCAATTTGTTTTAGGTAGTCAGCCTTAGATGATTTAGGGCAACCTATATACAGTAATAGTAAGCGTGCCTCAAATGTTAGCTCTGTGGGCTTGCCAATACTGTGGGTTCCATGTTGTACACTTTGTATTCCCACAGGACTGCATGAAACTTGTATATTCTTTCTCTATTTTCATGGGCTTTCTCCAAATGTTCTAAAACATGCTGGTATCTGTCTTAATTTCAAATGAAACTTTCCTGGCCAGCCTCATGTCAGCACACAATGAGTTAACCCCTCTCTCCAGCCTCTCAAGACCACCTTCTCCTAGCTGATAAAAAGGAAGTCCTTCCTCCCCCGCCCTTGTTCTCTTTTTTTTGGTCGGACTCCAGGCCACCATGCTTGTGGAATAGACTACACTCCCCTACTGAACCTACCCGCCCAGGTTCAAGCCACTCCTGGGTTGGAAGGTCCAGAACAATAAAGGTAGATCCTTTTATCACACTGGACGCTCTAGGTGCTGGAGCAATGCATGCAGAGCTTACTATTAAGACTGTAATATTGCCAGAAGATCGTACACTGTTTTACTGCTCTTTTACTGCTTTCTGTCAGTCGGTGATGACATCACGGGGAGGCGGGGCTGTGGGGGCGGAGGTGTCAGGCGTCGCCTAGCAACGCTCACCATAAAGCTTGGAGGGCCAGGAAGCTCCAGGCTGTTTGCCACAGCTAGTGAGGGAAGTATACTGGTGAGTTTCCTGTAGAGAGGGGGAGGGGTGGCTGGGCTGTGTCAGTGTTTACTAGGCTGTGACCACTGAATATCCTTAATGCATAACCCATGTGTTTACAGCTTTCAGATATTTTTTAAATCTGCTGCCACCCCGAGTGACTCCACATCCTGTATTAAGGTAAAGTTATTACCTTTAAATGCCAGAGTTAAAAAAAAAAAGACAAAAAAAGTCCCGCCACCGCTCAAAATCTCCGCAGGCATCTGGGTCACGCTCAGAACATAGACCACAAGCAACAGCCAGCTCAGGCCACAAGACTGCTCAGACTGCTATAGCGGCAGAACAAAGTGCGACAAGAGGCCTCCCCGCTGAAGGCCTCTGCTGGGCTTGTTCAGCGCCATCCGCCCCTGAAAAGCTCTTGTGCGCAGAATGTATAAGAGATGTAGCCACAGATAGAGAAACAGAGGCACTAAGGATAAAGGAATATATTCATGAGGCGGTGACTGAGAGTATGCAGTTGGTCTCAGGTGCAAGTACTTCCGAGTCTAAGCCTAGAGTCAAGAGTGCATCAAAGCAGAAGCGAGAATCACCACCGATGCTGGAAATATCTTTAGGAGACTCATCAGACTCTGATGAATAATCAGAATATTTTTTCAACTTCCATCTCATAGAGCCTTACACTGTAGTAGTGAAGGAGGCCATACCATGGGAAGAAGACATCCAACCACCGGAAAAGGTTAAGAAATATTTCCCTAACCTGAAGAAGCAGGGGGAAACCTTTCTGTTCATGATGGAGATTCGCAAATTATTGGAGGGGGGATGGGAAAAAACAGAAAGCAAGGCAAATGTACAAAATCGCTTTTTAAGATTATACCCATTTAAGACCCCAGACTCTGGGGTCTTAAATGGGTATGATCTTAAAAAGTGATTTTGAACGTTTGCCTTCCTTTCTGTTTTTTCCCATTCCCCCTCAAATAATTTTGGGAATCAGCTCCAGGGGTAGATGCAGCTTTGCAGCGCCTAGCAAGGCTGGTGCCCCTGCCTTTGCAGGATTCTACAACCTTCAGAGACCCAATGGACAGGTACACAGACACAGATCTAAAGAAGATCTATTCAACGGCTGGAGCAGCCTGCCGCCTGGCCATAGCCCTAACCTCGATCTCCAGGGCCCTAAAGGTCTGGGTCACAAATGTGGAGGCGGCCCTGAAGTCTGACGTAGAGAGGGCTAGAATCATTTTGGCGATGGAGGAACTTCATCACTCAGCCGCCTTTTTGGCAGAAGCCTCTATAGACCTAGTAAAACTGCTTGCAAGACTTATGACTTTTTCAGTAACGGCGAAAAGGGCCCTATGGTTGCGCAATTGGGTGGCGGACAGTACCTCGAAACAGGCATTTTGTAACATTCCATACAATGGCAGGATTCTATTCGGGGACACCCTGGAGGAAGCTATCAAACGAGCTACTGTAGGGAAGTCGGGTCTGCTACCACAGAGACTCGAAAGGAGACAGCAAACCGCTCAGTCAGGCCAATCAAACAGTCAAGTGAGGGTACAAGATAATGTTCCGAGAAAAAACACCGAACATCTTTGTTCAGACAGAATGGCCACAAGACCAGAAGAAATGAAGATGCTTGCAAGAATATGTAACCGATTTACTTCAAAAAGAAGCAATCTCGCCAGTGCCTCTAAAGCAGCAGGGAACAGGAGTTTACTCCCCAATTTTTCTGATGCCCAAAGCGTCCGGAGATCTCAGACTGGTCTTAGACCTAAGGTCTTTAAACCACGACATCGATCCCAAGACATTCAAAATGGAATCAATATATACAATTATATCAATTCTGCAACCAGGGGACTGGTTCATATCAGTCGATTTAGCAGATGCCTACCTTCATGCCCCAATCAACAGGCATCACCAAAGATACCTAAGATACATGGTAGGGGAAGATCATTTCCAGTTCAAATGTCTGCCCTTCAGAATCAGCATTGCACCTCGAGTCTTTTCCAAAAACTTGATAGCTACTATCGCTGTTATAAATCTGAGGGGCATAAAAATTTTCCACTACTTAGACAACATCTTGGTAGTGGCCCGCGCAAGCGATGAGTTAACGGCACAACGCGAGGTGGTGCTGAAGATTCTATCCGAATTCGGCTGGATTATCAACAAGCAGAAGAGCCAGTTGATTCCCTCCCTAGGGCTTGTTTTCAACACAAGCAAAGGGCAGGTCTCGCTACCACATGGCAAAATAGCTGAGCTAGTAGCCTGCGTAAACAGCGTGATGGAGTCCTCATCGCTGTTGGTGAGGGACTGTATGACGCTTCTGGGAATGTTCACCGCAGCAACCCCAGCTGTTCCCTGGGCAAGAATCCATATTAGTTCATTCCAAACGTCCTTCCTGAACCAGTGGGATGGTGTATCCCTCCACCAAAAGATCTTCATACCAGGACCAGGACAGATCTGCCAGGGCTTGGCGTGGTGGATAGCGCCAGGGACTCTGTTGCGGGGCGTGCCTCTCAGCCCCGGAGATTGGATCCAGATAACTTTGGATGCCAATCTGCGGGGCTGGGGCTGGATGGAGACCAGACACTCCAACCTTTTGGAGTTACAAGCAGCATACCTAGCCCTTCTGGCATTCGAGAACCTGATTCAGGGAGCTCGGGTCAAGCTTATGTTGGACAACTGGACGGCGGTTGCATACATAGCCAAACAGGTAGGAACCAAAAGCTTGCCGCTGCTGCAGTTGGCAGCCAATATATTCGTCTGGGCCAAGGCACATGTGGAAGCCTTGATGGCAGCCTACATTCCAGGCAGTCAAAACGACATAGTAGACCATCTGAGTCGGGATTTTCTTGACAAAAACGAGTGGGCACTCAACAAGGACTATCTGAAAACAATCTTTTACAAGTGGGGTACACCCTCAGTGGATTTGATGGCAACCCCATGGAATATGCAGGTACCCCAGTTCTTGTCAAGATTCCACTTCAATGAAGCACTAGCTCAAGACGCCTTCTCAATTCTGTGGGAATTTCCCCTAGTCTACCTTTTCCCACCGGTACTTCTGATAATGAAAACCCTATTAAAAATTGCGAGGGAGAACGTCCATGCAAACCTACCCTTCTGGCCACGAAGGCCATGGTTCCCACTGCTCCTGCAGCTGGCGGCAGTTCTCCCAATATGGCTGCCGCTGAAGAGGGACCTTCTACAGCAGGACCAGTGGTATCACCCCAATACAGGCAGATTGCAACTGACAGCATGGCTGTTAAATCAGCCAGACTGCAGTCTCAGAAGAAGTAATCTCAACACTATTGAAGTCAAGAAGGGCAACAACTAATGCCACATACACCCGAATTTGGAGGAAGTTTACAGCATTCCCTTTACAACAGAATTTCTCCCCATTGTCCGCAAACATTGCACAGGTGCTGGAATTTTTACAGTCAGCTCTAAGTATGGGCTTAGCATACAACACCATAAAGGTGCAGGTGTCAGCCTTGTCTTGCTTCACAGGCCACAAGTGGGCAGACGAGCTGCTAATAAAGCAATTTCTTAGAGCGGCCATGAGAATAAGACCACCAAGGAAGTCCCTGTTCCCAGCCTGGGACTCGGGCACAGTGCTAAAAGCTTTGCTCCAACATCCATTCGTGCCTGCAGAGACATGCCCACTATGGTTCCTGACAGTCAAGCTTATTTTCCTTACAGCCATAAGGTCAGCAAGGAGAGTTTCAGAGCTGGCAGCTCTATCTTGCAAAGATCCCTTTTGCATCATTCTCCCAGACAAAGAGATCCTTAGGCCCTCGCCAGCCTTAACCCCTAAGGTGGTTTCCAAGTTCCATGTAAATTGGGAGGCGGTCCTACCCAGCTTCACGCAAATGCCCAGACAAGAGGAGGAACTAGATCTCAGACCATTGGACATGGTCAAATTATTTTCAACTTACTTACACCGCTCTCTGCAGTTGCGCAAAACTGATACCTTGTTCGTATTGCCATCAGGACCTAGAATCATAGCTTACCTGGATCACCAATGTGATAAGCATCACGTATGAGAAATGGGGGCTGACTCCTCCACAAGTTATTAGAGCTCATTCAACAAGAGGGGGGGCAGCCTCATGGGCAGCTTCTGCTAAAATATCAGTTGAAGATGTATGCAGGACCACTAGTTGGAGCTCCTGCGAAACCTTCACCAAACATTGCAGTTTGGATGTCACAGCGGCTAGTGCAGCAAATTTTGGAAACTCAGTGGTGTCAGCACCCTTCCAAGTAAAATAAAATATTCACTAAAGCAGCATTACTAATTGTTTTTCAAGTCTTTTTTATTATCCCACCCTATATCGGACAAATCAAATCCCATTGTGTGCTGACGTGAGGCTGGCCAGGAAAACGGAAAATTGTTACCAATACTTACTGTAATTTTCCTTTCCTGGCCTGTCCTTATGTCAGCACAATCTTTTTTTCCCTCCCTACAAGCCTGTCATCTGCTAGTTAGTGGAACAAGGGCGGGGGAGGAAGGGCTCCCTTTTTATCAGCTAGGAGAAGGTGGTCCTGAGAGACTGGAGAGAGGGGTTAACCCATTGTGTGCTGGTGTGAGGACAGGCCAGGAAAGGAAAATTACAGTAAGTATTGGTAACAATTTTCCGTTTTCCTTACCAGGACAAAAATCCTTCAGATAATGAATCTCTTTGGTGGCTCTCGTTTGAACTGTGGTATGGGACTAGCTGCATATTCAAAGTTATTACAGACTGTTCCAACCTGTTTTTTTTTTTGGAGAAATATTTTGTTTTAATTAAAAAGGTTAATTACGTGTCAAATATAAAACTCTGATAATTATTTTTATGTGCCTTGCTAAATTGGAATACAACGCACAGTATGATAGGCTCATATATGTTTTCATGAAGCAAGTGTCAGGTTGCCTTTTCATTTTACTCTTTTTGCTAAACTGAACGATAACCAATATAGTTGGCAGAGAGCCATTAAGGGAACCATAAAAAGAGAGGAGCTTTTCAACTTGACAATAGAAACCTGTAATCAAGGCACAACTTTTACCTGATTTAAGAGGCATATTAGCAAGAAATTGCATCTGGGCAGAGAAACTCAAGTACATTCCTTATGATATCACTAATTAACTGAACAAAGCAGCAGACAAAAGCAAAACCAAATGCTGTTAATTTCCCCATGATTTAATATATAGCATACAATCTATCCTGCCATTTGGTTAGTAGGTTTTTTCTTTTTTTTTTTTTCTTTCACATTGTCTCTGTATAAACAACCTAAATAGTAGTTTAAGCTCTTGAGAACCCAATTAAAATAAAGCACATTTAGATGTTACCTTGTCCTCTTTGATGGAGGCAGCTCCTCTTGAGTGTTAATTTGAGGTGCTCCATTTAGCCTGCTTGCGTAAGTTTCCCACGCACACTTCATCTGCATCAGGCACCTGAGGCTCTGTACAAAAACACTGCTTTGTTCTTTTGGCTTCCATTTTTAAGTTTATGGTTCCCAGCATAGAAAGTTATAATAATAAAAAAGAACACACAGTATTTTAGACATAGATCTACAGGTATATCTGTGTCAAACTTTACCTAAAATTACAGGGACAGTAAAGGTAAATAATAAAAATAACAAACATGTCTATACTTACCTGCTAGCGGCCGCTAACCTCCTCTATTCAGGTCCCCCACCGGCGCTCCTGGCCCCTCCCCTCTATCCAGTGCCCCATTGCAAAGCCGCTTCCCATGGGGAGCACTTGTGCGTGCTCACACCCGAGCCCCACTGCTGCATCCATTGACACAGACATTGAGACTCAGCCCTGCCTCTCGCTCCCTCGTCACTAGCTTTGAGTGACAGCACTGGGAGTCTATGGCTCCCAGTGCCCCCGCAAAGCCAGCAAGGCCCAGAAGTCCGCAAGGAGAAAAGACCTGCAGATGTGCACAGCACTGGATCGATTGAGGGCTCAGGTAAGGTAAAGGGGGGGTTGAGGGGGCGATGCTGACACCTTAACACAAAGAATGCAATCAGGTAAAAAATGTTTAGGCTTTACAACCACTTTAAAAAAACAAAGCAGATACCTAAGTGCCACTATAAAAGACCTGGGGCATCCCTGGGCACTCCATGAAGAATGTTGGGTGTGGCCAAACTGTGCTAAAAGTGGGAAAGGGTTACAGTGCCTTAAAAAAAAGTATTCATACCCCCTGTTGCAACCAAAAAGGTAAATTTATTTTATTGGGATTCTATGTGATAGACCAACACAAAATGGCACATAATTAATAATTGAAGTGGAAGGGAAAAGATAAATGGTTTCAAATTTTTTTTACAAATACAGTGGGGACGGAAAGTATTCAGACCCCCTTAAATTTTTCACTCTTTGTTATATTGCAGCCATTTGCTAAAATCATTTAAGTTCATTTTTTCCTCATTAATGTACACACAGCACCCCATATTGACAGAAAAACACAGAATTGTTGACATTTTTGCAGATTTATTAAAAAAGAAAAACTGAAATATCACATGGTCCTAAGTATTCAGACCCTTTGCTCAGTATTTAGTAGAAGCAGCCTTTTGATCTAATACAGCCATGAGTCTTTTTGGAAAGGATGCAACAAGTTTTTCACACCTGGATTTGGGATTCCTGTGTCATTCCTCCTTGCAGATCCTCTCCAGTTCTGTTAGGTTAGATGGTAAACGTTGGTGGACAGCCATTTTTAGGTCTCTCCAGAGATGCTCAATTGGGTTTAAGTCAGGGCTCTGGTTGGGCCATTCAAAAACAGTCACAGAGTTGTTGTGAAGCCACTCCTTCGTTATTTTAGCTTTGTGCTTAGGGTCATTGTCTTGTTGGAAGGTAAACCTTCGGCACATTCTGAGGTCCTGAGCACTCTGGAGAAGGTTTTCGTCCAGGATATCCCTGTAATTGGCTGCATTCATCTTTCCCTCGATTGCAACAAGTCGTCCTGTCCCTGCAGCTGAAAAACACCCCCACAGCATGATGCTGCCACCACCATGCTTCACTTTTGGGACTGTATTGGACAGGTGATGAGTAGTGCCTGGTTTTCTCCACACATACCGCTTAGAATTAAGGCCAAAAAGTTCTATCTTGGTCTCATCAGACCAGAGAATCTTATTTCTCACCATCTTGGAGTCCTTAGGGGTGTTTTTTTTTATAGCAAACTCCATGCGGGCTTTCATGTGTCTTGCACTGAGGAGAGGCTTCCGTCGGGCCACTCTGCCATAAAGCCCCGACTGGTGGAGGGCTGCAGTGATGGTTGACTTTCTACAACTTTCTCCCATCTCCCGACTGCATCTCTTGAGCTCAGCCACAGTGATCTTTGGGTTCTTTACCTCTCTCACCAAGGCTCTTCTCCCCCCATAGCTTAGTTTGGCCGGACAGCCAGCTCTAGGAAGGGTTCTGGTCATCCCAAACGTCTTCCATTTAAAGATTATGGAGGCCACTGTGCTCTTAGGAACCTTAAGTGCAGCAGAATTTTTTTTTGTAACCTTGGCCAGATCTGTGCCTTGCCACAATTCTGTCTCTGAGCTCTTCAGGCAGTTCCTTTGACCTCATGATTCTCATTTGCTCTGACATGCACTGTGAGCTGTAAGGTTTTATATAGACAGGTCTGTGGCTTTCCTAATCAAGTCCAATCAGTATAATCAAACACAGCTGGACTCAAATGAAGGTGTAGAACCATCTCAAGGATGATCAGAAGAAATGGACAGCACCTGCATTAAATATATGAGTGTCACAGCAAAGGGTCTGAATACTTAGGACCATGTGATATTTCAGTTTTTCTTTTTTAATAAATCTGCAAAAATGTCAACAATTCTATGTTTTTCTGTCAATATGGGGTGCTGTGTGTACATTAATGAGGAAAAAAAATGAATGATTTTAGCAAATGGCTGCAATATAACAAAGAGTGAAAAATGTAAGGGGGTCTGAATACTTTCCGTCCCCACTGTAAATATCTGAAAATTGTTACGTGCATTTGTATTGCGCCCCCCCAGTCAATACTTTGTAGAACCACCTTCTGCTGCAATTACAGCTACAAGTCTTTTTGGGTATGTCTCTACCAGATTTGCACATCTAGAAAAATAGCTCAAGTTCTGTCAGATTGGATGTAGAGTATCTGTGTTTCAAGTCTTGAAAACATAAATATGCTTTGATCTAAACCATTAAATTGCAGCTCTGGCTGTATGTTTAGGGTCATTGTTTTGCTGGAAGGTGAACCTCCACTCCAGTCTCAGTTTTTCTTCTAAGGTTGCCTTGTATTTGGCTCCATCCATCTTCCCATCAACTCTGACCAGCTTCCCTGTCCCTGCTGAAGAAAAGCATCCCCACAACATGATGCTGCCACCACCATCTTCTTATGGCTTTCTTTCAACAATGGCTTTCCTCTTGCCACTCTTCCATAAAGGCCAGATTTGTGGAGTGCACGACCAATAGTTGTCATGTGGACAAATTCTCCCACCTTAGCTGTGGATCTCTGCAGCTCCTCCAGAGTTACCATGAGCCTCTTGGCTACTTCTCTGATTAATGCTCTCCTTGACCGGCCTGTCAGTTTAGGTGGACAGCCATGTTTTGGTAGGTTTGCAGTTGCACCATACTCTTTCTATTTGTGGATGATGGATTGAACAGTGCTCTGTGAGATGTTCAAAGCTTGGGATATTTTTTTATAACCTAACCCTGCCTTAAACTTCTCCACAACTTTATCCTTGACCTGTCTGGTGTGTTCCTTAGCCTTCATGATGCTGTTTGCTAAGGTTCTCTAACAAACCTCTGAGGGCTTAATAGAACAGCTATATTTACAGTATACGGAGATTAAATTACACACAGGTGGACGCTATTTACTAATTAGGTGACTTCTGAAGGCAATTGGTTGCACTAGATTTTAGTTAGGGGTATCAGTGTAAAGGGGGCTGAATACAAATGCATGCCACACTTTTCAGATATGTATTTGTAAAAAAAAAATTAAAACCATTTATTATTTTCCTTCCACTTCACAATTATGTGCCACTTTGTGTTGGTCTATCACATAAAATCCCAATAAATACATTTACATTTTTGGAAGTAACATGACAAAATGTGGAAAATTTCAAGTGGTATAAATACTTTTTCAAAGGCACTGTAAACAAGCAAAGGTAAAGTGATATTAAAGGTTCAGTTTTTATTTTTTCAAAATAATAAACATGTTTTAATTACGGTAACTGCTGTGCAATGGTTATACACAGAGCCGCCCTCACCCTCCTCTTCTCGGCTCCCCCCTGGCTCCTCCCCCCTAGCATGTCGCTTCCTGGGGGGGTACTTGTATGTGTTTGATCCCAAGACACACTGTATGCACCTATTGACTTACTTAGTATTGCTTTGCCCCACCCCCCACTTCCTTGTTACTATAGTTGATTAACAGCGCAATGGTTCAGAGCCTAGTGAGGGAGAGAGAGAGAGAGAGCAGTGCTGGACTGAAATTGGGCTCAGGTAAGTATTAAGGGGGAGCTTCACCTAAAAGGTTTTCTTTACCTTAATGCAGAAAATGCATTAAAGGATAAGTTCACCTTTGGAAACATGTTACATGTTCCACCTGTTTTTAGGGTGGAATATGCAACATGTTCCCACTGCTGCAGTATCTCCCCAGTTTTCTGCCGGTAGTGACAGAGAGCCAGGGATCTTCTCCCTGCTCTTGCTGTAACAACTTAAAAAAAAAAAAAAACGCAGCCGTGCAGAGCTCTATCAACCTGACCATATCATTCGTTAACTGCTTGTCGTTAAACGGCTGCAAGTTGGCTCTGCTGCGCGAATCGCCGTAGCTGTATGTTGGCTCACGCAGGCGCGAGCCGCCAGGTCGAGCGGACTCGATGTCCGCCGGCGACCAGCGATCGCCAAGTACAGAGGTAGAACGGGGATCTGCCTTTGAACACAAGGCGAATCCCCGTTCTGACAGGGGACATGACAGAGATCTACTGTTCCCAGTTATCGGGAACAGTGATCTCTGTCATGTCCCTGGCAGCCCCCCCCCCCAGTTAGAACACACCCAGGGAACACAGTTAACCCCTTCCCTGTCAGTGCATTTTTATAACACTGATCAATGTAATAATGTCACTGGTCCCTAAAAAGTGTCATTTGGGGTCAGATTTACTAGTAAAAACAATAAAAAATAAATAAAAGTCCCTAAATCTATCCCATAGTTTGTAGACGCGATTACTTTTGGGCAAACCAATCAATATACCCCTCTTGGGATTTTTTTACCAAAAATATGTAGAAGAATATATATCGGCCTAAACTGATGAATAAAAAAGTTTAAAAATTTTTTTTTTTTCAAAATTGACGCTCTTTATTTATAGAGCAAACAATATAAAAACCGCAGGTGATCAAATACCACCAAAAGTAAGCTCTATTTGTGGGAAAAAAAGGATGTCAATTTTGTTTGGGTACAGCGTTGCACGACTGCACAATTGTCAGTTATTTCGCAAAAAATGGCCTGGTCCTTAAGGGGGCAAATCGTTCCGGGGCTGAAGTGGTTAACAGAGTTCTGTGAATGGGAGAACTACACGTACCGACATCCTTTCTGGCTGTCAGCTCGTAGTTCACAATGAACTACCAGGGAGCTGTGGAGCGCTCTAGCTGGTTCATTGATGCTTCCTTTGTGGCTACTGTGGCTGTCGGGTTGTAGTTCTTTAAATTGAATTATTAGAGGTTTTTTTTGAGATTCATACTTACCTAGGTGGATGCAGAATCAGACCGATATTGTAGCTGTCCCCCGGCATCTCTGCACTGAGAACCGAGCCACCGAACATCGCCGGTGGCTCGGTTCTCACTCCTCCCCAAGCGGAGAGCTGCTGACTTGTCAGTCAGCATCTCTCCTGCTCTATTCCTCCACGCTCACTGTAGCGCCAAGTTTTGGAGGGGCGGGAAGGGGCCGTCCCAGCCTCTCAGCGGCCTGCTGAGTCCAGGCACCTGGCGGATCCAGACTTCTGAATTCGAGATGACGTGCTGCCTCGACTGATTGCAGTGATGTCAGCGGAGAGCGGTCTGCAGACTGCTCTCCACTGAAAACGGGTCACAGGAGTGCAAAATGTATTGCACTCCTGTGACCCATAGGAGAAGCCGAGCCTAAAAAGCTCAGGCTGGACTTCTCCTTTAATGAACTACCAGGGTGCTGTTGAGCTTTCTAGCTGGTTCATTGATGCTTCCTGTTAGTGTGTATCTGCTTGTATGAGGTACAAGCAGACAGCTTACACAGACAGTCTGCAGGAGTCCTGCATTGCACCTGTGATCTGCTGATCGCAGGTACAATGCTTTGCAGGCTCCTAGTAAAAAAAAAATAAAAAATGAATATTTTTTTACCTGCAAAAAGTTATGCAATTTTTTTTTATAAGGTTTAACTTATGCTTTAAGCTGAAAAACCTTTAGTCTTTATAACCACTTTGACTAGAACCTGGGCCCACTCATCTGCACACAGCATCCATGTGCCACAGTCCTTGTACTCACAAGATATGCTTTCATCATTGTGCTTTAAGCAAAAGTCTCACAAACATTTAAAAGCATGATTAATTAAGAAAAAAAAAACTTCATTACATATGCTTTTCTGCATGCTGAGTATAGACAGAGAGCTACCGCTTTGTCTAAAACACATCTAAAAGATGAATTCCAGGCAATGGTATGTTTTTAGAGCTTGGACTAATGTAACTATGTATATATCATTCCTGGGTGATGCCCCTGGAAGCTGGAAATCACTAGACAACACTAGCGATTCAGTGATCTCTACTTGCTTCCAGGTCCCGTGCTGAATGGCCAGCCCAATGCATTGTGAATACATGAGGTTGGCTGTTCGGCACGGATGCCATTCAGAGACTGCCTTGGTGACATCATGCTCTCCACCTTGCCCAATCAGAGAATGCTCTGCATTTATTCAGAAAATGCAAAACATTCTCTAAAAGGTGCCTGAGCTGAGCGACCAACCTCCTGTGTTCAGGCCAGCTGCTCAGCACAGGTCTTGGAAGTGATTTACATTAGTGATTTATATCTAAGAGCTTACTTAGCCCCCCCCCCCTTCTTAAAAAGAAAGCAGGGAGTTTGTTTCATAGATCACTATGTAAGCTGTTTTAAATGAACATATTAATGTGAGAATGAATTCTTTAGAAGAAAAGCTCCCAGATCACTATTGTAAAGTAAAATCACTTACCCATGAATCTGAAAGGCTAGAAGATGTGACTTCTTGCAAGTTACTAAGCAATCCATGTACCAACTGCTTATGATGATCAAGCTAAATTAATAGTTATAATAAGATATTAATAAGGTTATAATTAAATTTAAACTTTTGATATGTAAACTACAAAAGAAGAACAATTCTGAATGTGCAAAACATAAATAGGGGGCCTTTGCATTGTAATTCTATGCTTCCTTAGTGTTCTGATGCACCTCCTCTGTGAGCAGGGACCATCAAACACGGTCCCATGAAGAGGTCTAATGCCCCGTACACACGGTCGGATTTTCCGATGGACAATGTCCGATCGGAGCGTGTTGTCAGAAATTCCGACCGTGTGTGGGTGCCATCGGACATTTTCCATCGGATTTTCAGACACACAAAGTTGGACAGCAGGAGATAAAATTTTCCGACAACAAAATCCGATCGCGTCAATTCTGACCGTGTGTGGCCTGTTCCGACGCACAAAGTGCCACGCATGCTCAGAAGAAATTCCAACACGGGACAGCTCGTTCTGGTAAACTTAGCGTTCGCAATGGATACAGCACTTTCGTCACGCTGCAATGTTAAAAATGGTTTAATACAGCGCACTCTGTTCTTCTTTATAATGTGACAAGAATTAAATCGTTTTGCTGCTCGTATTCACACACACTTCTCACAAACTTTTATTTGTGTTTTTTTAGTGGGATTCCCTGAATATATTGTTATTAGTTGTCACATCTGACAGTTTGATATTTTTTAATTTTTTTATATTTTGGATTTTAAGCCTTTTTTTTTATTTAATGTTTGTATTTTTTTCCAAGGCTGATCTTTGTTCAATGTTATTTTTATTTTTACTCCAGAATATTTTTGGGTGTGTTTTGTGTGTCAAGTTACCCCAACACCATTGATATCTTTTATTATTTAATCTCAAGGAGATTGTTTGTTGTTGGTGTCCCTTGTTCATTTCACATTGTATATTTGAAATGTACCTGAATCCTCACAAACAAACTGTCCTTTTTGAAGTAAAACACATAGGAGAGTATAATTCAAAACAAAAATCCTTTATTAAGGGATCAGAACCAAACAAAGAGGAAGGCAACACTGGATCAACAAGAGAAATTAGCGAAGCCTGGGACCCCCACAGCAGACATCAATTCTTCAACATCAAAATTGGTGGCCTGAGGAGTCCATATGTAAGGGAGGGCAGTCTGGTCCGGGATTCACAGAGACTTGGATAGCAGCAGATGACATCTGTGTCCACAGGCTGTGGTACCACAAGAGGCTGCGTTTTTTTGCCCAACAGACTGGATCCAGGGTCCTCACTGTCTGGTCTTCCTTTCACGCTTCATTCCCGGCTGTGGCTGTGCAGTTGGAGATGTGGCAGGAGGAGGAGTAGGACCTGGAGGAGGAGTAGGACCTGCAGGAGGAGGAGGAGGACCATCCCAAAGCTGTGTGTGAGGTGTAATTTGGCCCCTCATACCTTTCGCCAGAGCCTCCGATATGAGGGCCTCACACATGGCTTTTTGGCCCTCCTCCATCCTCTGCATTTTATATGCTATGAATGCAGCAATGTTCTCCTGCCTGGTGTGTGGTGCTCCCAGGACCTCTGTAGCCCTCCAAAAGAATCTGATAGCCGCCTCCTCTAGGCCACTCGTCCTACTGCCACTTTCTGTTTTCAGGGGGGGTGGAGGGACCTTGATATCAGCCAGCCGGCTCGGCCCGGCCACCTCCTGGCTGAGACTTCCCTGTGTATGAAAAAGGGACATAGTTGTAATGTTTTGCATCATCAATCACAATCCTTAATTAGTGCTCCCAACTAACATCTAGTTAACATCATTGATTGGACAAGCAGAAATATTTAGAGGAATGCTATACCTGGCTCAATCTGGGCTCCTCCACATGCGGCCTGGAAGGCCCAGGTTGGGCGTCCGAAGCCTCAGCCGGGGGGGAAGGAAGCGTGGAAGGAAGACTGGAGAGGGATGGCCTGGGTTCAGTCTGGCCTGCCAGAAAGTGCAGCCTGTCGTAGTACAACATCCTGGGGACATAGATGTCACCTGCTGCTCCGGATCTCTGTGAATCCAGGACTTTATTGCGCTCCCTCAGATATGTGCTCCTCAGGCCACCAATGAAGATCTTTAAATAAGTGATGTCTGCCGTGGGGATCACCTGCTTCACAATTTCACACAATTGCTCCAGTGCTGCCTTCCTCTTTGCTTGGTTCTTGTAATGGGGGTGTTTAATCTCCCACAGACAGGGCAGCTCCCTTAGCATCTCTATGAATACTGAAATGAAGTCCTTATCTTTGAGTACCATATCCATGTTCACTGCAAGACACAACACAAGACAAAGCCTAATGTCACACAAAACTCTCCTAATTTTGTTACAATATAGGCCTCAATCTAGAAGCAGTATAGGCACAAGTTTGTCTCTTACCTTCGTTCTTACGATCGGCGCGTCCAATGCTCCTTCCTCCGCTCACAGATCAAACGTAATACGCACGCGTGTTACGCTTTATATACACTGCGCATGCATGTAACTCCGCCCACCCCTGACGTTCTTTCTAGTGTATTCCCCGCCCCTTTTCGTTCGGCGCAGTGGGGGAAGAGCATGATGGCGGACATACAGCAGGTGCGGGCTAATTGTAGCAACGAGGAGGAGGAGGAGGAAAGGGCGGATCCAGGCACGTCCCGATCCAGAAGGAGACGTTTTAAGGCCACAAATATGTCGTTTGGGGAGATGTTGGAGATGGTCGATATCATGAGGAAGTCCGACTATGACGAAAAATATGGGCCTTACCCCAACCCGAACATCCGAAAGGCCAAGATCATGGCAAAAGTGGTCAGGAGTCTAGAGCGGAATTTCGGGGTACGAAGGTCTAAAGATCAGCTCAGGAAGCGGTGGTCGGACCTGAAGTTGAGAGAGCCAGAGCAGTACCGAAAGATCCGGAGAGTGCTGCAAAAAAGTAAGTAGTTGTGCTGTGTTCCTATTCTTTCTGTCTTTATTACGTTCGTTCTGCTCCATATGCTTTTATTAGTTGTAACGTTTCAAAAGGTCAACTTTAATGTTCATGGGCACATTATTCGTTCGTATCAAACATTTTTCTTTCGGCCTCTAGAACACCATTGTTTAGGCCATATGCATTTTCACACATTTTTGGGGGCCTACTTGGATGCCAAATATTTGTTTGTGTAGATGGGTTTGTTACTAGAATGAAATGCAAACTAGATTGTGTGTAAGGAGAGGACACTGAGCAGCTGTTTTCACATCTGGACACTGGAGCACTAGTGTGGGACCCCAGAACACCATTTTTATTAGGGGGCCACACAGGTGCTCCAGTGTATACTATAGGGGGGGCTACATCTGTGAAGCTTGTACCAAACAGGTAAAGTATTGCAGCTTGACAAAGGGCAATAAAAAATATACATCTTGGAACTCTGCTAAAATAGACAATTGTACCCCACTTCCGAGCAATGTTTCCTATTTCTAGTTCTGCCATCAAATATCTGTGTGCTAAGTATACCATTTTTGTTTTACATAGGGGAGAAAAGACTCGGACACCCCTCATCCCAGGAGACCAGAGACCCCCCCCCCCTCTGGAAGAAGGGGAAATACCAACACAAGAAGAAGAGCAGGAGGAAGAAGAAGACGTGGTGGAGATTGGCACCACAACAGGTGAGTGTCTGCGACCACAGGCTCAGGTAAAAGAGATGGATGGTGGCAGATTTTTGAGACCTTTTTTTTTGTTCTTTATCTCTTTTTAGGTGATCGTGATCCAGAACGCTTTACATCTGAAAGTGCCCAGATACTGATCGGGGAGATCATGGGGTGTAATCTCCAATTGCAAAACATCCAGCAACAAATCAGTGATGTTATTAAAAAAAATAATAACATCATTGATGTTTTGGGGCGAATTTAAACCCCACAAAATCACCTGTTTTATCGTACCAAAATTTTTTCAATGTTTAGAAAAGCCAAATTTGGAGGATGCACACAGTGTGCCAACATGTGCTATCTGCCATCACGGGAGATCAATGGACGCGTTTTAGGGGTGCAACCCCTTCCTCAATTATAAAGTAGCGTTGAGGAAGGGCTTGCTCCCCCAAAACACGTCCCTTGATCCCCCCTGATGGCAGATAGCACATGTTGACATTCGTAAATTGGTGTGCATCTTCCAAATTTGGCTTTTCCAGGGGTGATTTCCCCCCATCTGAACGCTATATCAAACACAGTTCATAAATACTCATGTCTGAGATAGCCTTCAGGTTTTACCATATGTGAACTTTGTAAGTTCAAGTTTTTTGGCTTTCTTGTTGGTTTTACACAGGCCTGTTTTATCTGAAATGGATATTTCGATTTTTGATAATGCTATTGCAAACATTGTTACACAACAAACATGTTGGTTTGTTTTAAAAACCTTTGGGAAATGCACATGTGATTGTGCAGGTATAAAAAAGTGCCTTACTCAAGAATGTGTGGATTATTGTCTCAACACTACAACACTTTTGGGGTGATGTAATAGCTGTTTTATGCAAAAATGGGGGTTATTTTCTAAGGGCAAATCCTCTTTGCACTACAAGTGCAGGTTCAGTGCAGTTGCAAGTGCACTTGTAGTGAAATGTGTTTTTGCATTTAGGAAGTACCAGCCAACACTGTTTTTTATAAGGTTACCCAATCACGACATTTTCTGCACTCAACACATTTCTGTCAGGGTCAGCTAAAACAAACACAAGCAATAAATGTCCACAAAGAATTTCTTTTGGTTGTTTTTTATTTGAAAAAGGTGTCACAGATTGTCTGGCATATTGATAGCCCCCCTACCCACAAAGAACTCCAGGTAGCGTAACCGGACATCACGGGCATTCAGGGAGGGCAAGCCAGGACGGTCACTTTTAAGCGCCGTCAGTGTTGATGGATTAGGGATTCCGGCCTCAGGCCCAACTGAGCCAGCATAGTTGGCTGAATGTTTTCTTAAAAAATTATGGAGAACACAGCAGGCAAGTATTATATGGTTCAGTTTATACTCCGCCATATGGATGGGTGTCAGAAATAATCGGAACCGGCTGGCCAGGATTCCAAATGTGTTCTCCACCACTCTTCGGGCTCTGGCCAGCCGGTAATTAAAAACCCTCTGTTCCGGGGTGAGGGTCCTCATCGGGAATGGCCGCATCAGGTGGTCCCCCAGCGCAAATGCTTCATCAGCAACAAACACAAATGGGAGACCTTCAACATTGTCCTCTGGAGGTGGCAAGTCCAAGCTGCCATTCTGGAGACGCCTGTAGAACTCCGTCTGGGCGATCACTCCACCATCGGACATCCGGCCATTCTTCCCCACGTCCACATACAAGAAGTCGTAATTAGCCGACACCACCGCCAACATCACTATACTATTAAACCCCTTGTAATTATAATAGTACGACCCCGAGTTGGGTGGTGGGACGATGTGGACGTGTTTCCCATCAATTGCCCCTCCGCAGTTAGGAAAGTCCCACCGCTGGGCAAAGTGGGAGGCCACAGTCTGCCATTCCTGTGGCGTTGAAGGAAACTGTTGAGGATAAAAAAATAAACATTACTATTTTTTCACAGAAACATGGCAAGCAGATTATACACAAACATTATGGGGCAACCTCCAGATAGCATTTACTAAGGGGAATTTAACAACAACAAAGTATAAGGTACACCTATCATATTCCCCCTCCCCCCCTCTCATGGGCCATTTCTAACATTATAGGGGGGGGGCTCTTGGACAGGTAACCCTCTTCACTTCATTGAGAGATGAATGCCTAAATACAGGGTATTACTTGGAACAGCCCCTCCTTAGTTACACTATTGGCAGACCACTGGACAGGTAAGAAGTGTCATAATACAAAGATATAAATACACACTGTACACATTTGAGGACATTTGAACATTCTGCTATTACCTATCAAGATAATAATAGGATACAAAAACTTTAAACAGTACCATTGGAAAGTATACAGGCAGGCCCTTGCACTACATGCTTTGGGGAATTCCTCCATAAATCTGACCACTAAAGAGATGGGTATAGTGTGTATGGGTTTGGCAAAGTCAGCAGATAGATGATTGAGGATAGAGAATTGGGATCAGCTGACTTAGCAGTTGGGGGGGGGAGGGTTAAAAAAATTTGGGGACACCACAAAAAAAAGCCTCTGGCACTCTGCCTGAATTTAAATCAAAAATAACATTTCCAAACATTTTAGGGGGTGTTTGGGGTAAAGCACTACTATGGAGCTGATAAAATACATTAAGTGACTACATGAGGTGAATATAGGGCAGGAGACACCATGCTGGGGAGGTTATTGAAGGGCAAATATGTATGAAGGACATAAAATAATAATTACCTAAAAATCCAGCATGCATGAGAACAAAGGGGACATTCACAGCATATTACAATCATGGTAATTGGGGAATGAGGGAAGAAATACAATATATTATCAAACATTCAATACAATAAAATGTAATATAAAAGGATAAAAATCTTACCTTCATATACTCCTTCTGCAGGACCTGGATGATGGCAGAACAGGTCTCTGGGATAATGATCCCCAGAGCCTGGGGGGAGATGCCAGTCGAGAACTTCAAGTCCTGCAGACTTCTCCCTGTGGCCAAATACCGCAAGGTAGCGACCAGCCTCTGCTCCGGAGTGATGGCTTGCCTCATGCAGGTATCCTGCCTGCTAATATAGGGGGTCAGCGAAGCCAACAAACGGTGAAACACGGGGTCCGTCATCCTGAGAAAGTTCCTGAAATCATCAGGATTATTCTCACGGATCTCACGGAGCAAAGGCATATGACAGAACTGGTCACGCTGAAGCAACCAATTCTTGGTCCATGAACTCCTCCCCACCCTGTTCATGGACTGGACTTGTGTCAAGGTCAGGACCCCAACACCAAGCCCCCGCACAGCACGAACTCTACGAGGAGTACGCATACGAAACATGGCTAGAAAACGGTCGGCTGCTCAGAACAAAGTAACAGAACGCACTGAAGAACAGCAAGGCCTGTGAAGAGCGACCTGAAAAACAGCAACGAGCGGGCAAGATCGCACAGAAAACTCCGATACGAACTGACTGCACGCACTGAAGAGCAGATACAAACCCACAAGCACAAACTGAACGTCAGGAAACGATCTGAAAGCCACGAGTCTGAAAAAGCGCGAATCGTCTCTCACCAAACTTTTACTAACACGAGATTAGCAAAAGGAGCCCAAAGGGTGCCGCGCTTGGTTCTGAACCGGCCTTTTCTAGTCTCGTCGTACGTGGTGTACGTCACCGCGTTCTTGGCGATCGGAAATTCCGACAACTTTGTGCGACCGTGTGTACGCAAAACAAGTTTGAGCCAAGATTCGTCGGAAAAAATCCTAGGATTTTGTTGTCGGAATATCCGAACAAAGTCCGACCGTGTGTACGGGGCATAAGTGTGTAGAGGCCACTGACACAAGAAAAAACTACAAGAGCTGAAAAGCATATGACTGATGCAGTTACATAATCTCAGCAAAGTAGACTTGACATTTGGCACTTTCATTGAGAACTCCAATTGTGTGCCTTTTAACAGATGCCCCTGAAAGTTTTGCACTAACTTGTCTTCCTTACTAGTGCTAGTGCTTCTATTTTCATAACTGTGAGTGGTAACTTGAGCCATAACTTACTGAGCAGTACACAGTGGAGATTGTTAATCCTGGTCATCTTGCTATACCCCAGACCATGCCTGGATATGAACAAATTTGCCCAGGTTCACTTCGCAGGGTTTTTTTGAAATACCATACAACAAGTGGAGGTTACTTTTAATTAGACTTTGAGGATCATATAGAAAGAACTCCAAAATATTAATTTGTAATGGTTTTAAAAATACTATACATGAAGTAGAGGGTATCTTTAAAGCGGCTGTAAACCTCTCAAAAAAAAGTCCCAAAAAAAACAAAACAAAAACAAACCCGCAAGACAATGGCATAATGGGAGCGTATGCATTGCATATTAGCTCATTATGAAATACTTAGCTTAAAACAAAACTGTTTTACCGCTGTCACGGCCGACATCTTTCCTGGAGCTTCTTCCGGGTTCGTGGGATCCTGTGATTGGTCGGAGCCGCGATGACGTCATTCCTGCACGTGCACGCGGGAGCCGCCGTTCACGGCACAGGTTTGGAAGGAACGGAACCTGTGGGCATTTCCTTCAGAGCACATGCGTCAGTGATGTTACTGGCTGCATGCACTGGAAATAACTCCTAAACTGTACATGTTTAGGTGATATTTTCAATACCTATAGGTAAGCCTTATTATAGGCTTACCTACAGTATCTCACAAAAGTGAGTACACCCCTCACATTTTTGAAAATATTTTATTATATTTTTTCATGTGACAATACTGAAGAAATTACACTTCTGACACTGCTACAATGTAAAGTAGAAAATGTACAGCTTGTATACCTGTAAATTTGCTGTCCACTCAAAATAACTCAACACACATCCATTAATGTCTAAACCACTGGCAACAAAAGTGAGTACACCCCTAAGTGAAAATGTCCAAATTGGGCCCAAACTGTCAATATTTTGTGTGGCCACCATTTTTTTTCCAGCACTGCCCACACCCTCTTGGGCATGGAATTCACCAGAGCTTCACAGGTTGCCACTTCCTCTTCCACTCCTCCATGACGACATCACAGAGCTGGTGGAAGTTAGAGACCTTGCGCTCCTCCACCTTCCGTTTGAGGATGCCCCACAGATGCTCAATAGGGTTTAGGTCTGGAGACATGCTTGGCCAGTAAATCCCCTTTGCCCTCAGCTTCTTTAGCAAGGCAGTGGTCATCTTGGAGACATGTTTGGGGTTGTTATCATGTTGGAATGCTGCCCTGCGGCCCAGTCTCCGAAGGGAGGGGATCATGATCTGCTTCAGTATGTCACAGTTCATGTTGGCATTCATAGTTCCTTCAATGAACTGTAACTCCCCAGTGCCAGCAGCACTCATGTAGCCCCAGACCATGACACTCCCACCACCATGCTTGACTGTAGGCAAGACACACTTGGATGGCTTAACTCCAATGTAAAAATGCATATAAAAGCAAAGGAGAAGGCCTTCAAAAAATACAAGGTTGAGGGATCATCATCAGCATTCAGACTTTATAAAAAATGCAACAAGAAATGTAAGGGTGCAATAAGGATGGCTAAGATAGAACATGAAAGACACATAGCGGAGGAGAGCAAAAAAAAAATCCCAAGAAATTTTTTAAATATGTAAACAGTAAAAAAGGGAGGACAGACCATATTGGCCCACTGATTGGCCCTTCAGTAACCAAAACTGAACAAGTAAAAAGGCGCAATGTGCAGATACTTCAGAACGTAGTACCCAATAGTCTGAGGGCAAAGATGGAAAGATGTATATATGTACACAAATGTACACTAGTATATGTATATGTCAATCGGTCAGTCAGGGCAGCCACCAAGAAACCAAAAGCGGGTTCCAATAAGCTAGGATAAAAACAAGGAAAAGGGCGCCTCTGAGTATGTATCATAAAACAATTTATTAAAACAACAGTATCCACTCACATGAAAGAAAGAGGAGTTGCATTTGGGTCCTTAATCTGGGCTGAGGAGATGGTGTAGGACTGAAGGTCACAGCAGATCCTGAATGACTGGCACTCCATCAGATCCATTGAGGAGAGGATGGACGTCAGGACGGATGGCTGAGCCGCGCTGTGTCTCCACAGCGTTCGTTCCACCTCTGTGGTGTTCGTTCCGCCTCTCTCCACACCACAGAGGCAGAATGAACGCTGTGGAGACACAGCGCAGCTCAGCCATCCGTCCTGACGTCCATCCTCCCCTCATTGGAACCCCCATCTCCTCAGATGGATTTCTTGTATTCCACCAGACTGTGATAGGTACTTTAGCTGGGAGCCCTGAAGGAGACTATACTGCGCTGTGCTCAGCCATTTCCACCCCTTCCTGCCTGGATCTGATGGAGTGCCAGTCATACAGGATCTGCTGTGACCTTCAGTCCTACACCATCTCTTCAGCCCAGATTAAGGACCCGAATGCAACTCCTCTTTCTTTCATGTGAGTGGATACTGCTGTTTTAATAAATTGTTTTATGATACATACTCAGAGGCGCCCTTTTCCTTGTTTTTAGTAACCAAAACTGCAGTGTTTATCCTCATGACACATCACAGGAAGCACCTCCATGGTTAACAGAGGACAGAATTAAAATTAGACTTGGGAAACTTAACATTAAGAAATCACCGGGACCAGATGGCTTGCACCCGAGATTACTTAGGGAACTCAGTCAAGTAATTGCCAGACCATTGTTCCTAATTTTTACTGACAGTCTATTGACTGAAATGGTACCAGCTGATTGGAGAAAAGCCAATGTAGCACCAATGTTTAAAAAGGGCCCAAAATACATCCCTGGGAATTACAGACCAGTTAGCCTAACATCAATAGGATGTAAACTCTTGGAGGTGATGATGAGGGACTATATACAAGATTTTAGTAATGAGAACGGTATCATTAGCAGTAATCAGCATGGATTCCTGAAGAATCATTCTTGCCAAATCAATCTATTAACCTTCTATGAGGGGGTGAGTTGCCATCTAAATAAAGGAAGGCCCATAGACGTGGTGTATCTGGATTTTGCAAAAGCATTTGACACAGTTCCCCATAAATGTTTACTGTACAAAATAAGGTCTGTTGGCATGGACCATAGGGTGAGTACATGGATTGAAAACTAGCTACAAGGGCGAGTTCAGAGGGTGGTGATAAATGGGGAATACTCGGGATGGTCGGGAGTGGGTAGTGGGGTCCCACAGGGTTCTGTGCTGGGACCAATCCTGTTAATTTGACCTGGAGGATGGGGTAAACAGTTCAATCTCTGTATTTGCGGACGATACTAAGCTAAGCAGGGCAATAACTTCTCTGCAGGATGTGGAAACCTTGCAAAAAGATTTGAACAAATTAATGGGGTGGGCAACTACACGGCAAATGAGGTTCAATGTAGAAAAATGTAAACTAATGCATTTGGGTGGCAAAAATATGAATGCAATCTATACACTGGGGGAAGAACCTCTGGGAAATCTAGGATGGAAAAGGACCTGGGGGTCCTAGTAGATGATAGGCTCAGCAATGGCATGCAATGCCAAGCTGCTGCTAACAAAGCAAATAGAATATTGGCATGCATTAAAAAGGGGATTAATTTCAGAGATAAAATGATAATTCTACCGCTCTACAAGACTCTGGTCTGGCCCCACCTAGAGTATGCTGTCCAGTTCGGGGCACCAGACCTCAGGAAGGATGTATTGGAAATGGAGCGAGTACAAAGAAGGGCAACAAAGCTGATAAAGGGTCTGGAGGATATTAGTTACAAGGAAAGGTTGCGAGCACTGAACTTATTCTCTCTGGAGAAGAGACGCTTGAGAGGGGATATGATTTCAATTTACAAATACCCTACTGGTGACCCCACAATAGGGATACAACTTTTTCGCAGACGGGAGTTTAACAAGACTCGTGGTCTTGCATTAAATTTAGAAGAAAAGAGGTTTAACCTTAAAATACTTACAGGGTTCTTTACTGTAAGAGCGGCAAGGATGTGGAATTCCCTTCCCCAGACGGTGGTCTCAGCAGGGAGCATTGATAGTTTCATGAAACTATTAGATAAGCACCTGAACGACCACAACATACAGGGATATACAAGGTAATACTGACATATAATCACACACATAGGTTGGACTTGATGGACTTGTGTCTTTTTTCGACCTCACCTACTATGTAACTTGTCTTTGTATTCCTCACCTGGTTGCTGCCACACATGCTTGACACCATCTGAACCAAATAAGTTTATCTTGGTCTAATCAGACAACAGGACATGGTTCCAGTAATCAATGTCCTTAGTCTGCTTGTCTTCAGCAAACTGTTTGTGGGCTTTCTTGTGCATCATATTTAGAAGAGGCTTCCTTCTGGGATGACAGCCATGCAGACCAATTTCATGCAGTGTGCAACGTATGGTCTGAGCACTGACAGGCTGACCTCCCACCCCTTCAACCTCTGCAGCAATGCTGGCAGCACTTATTTCCCAAAGCCAACCTCTGGATATGACGCTGAGCATGTGCACTCAACTTCTTTGGTCGACCATGGAGAGGCCTGTTCCAAGTGGAACCTGTCCTGTTAAACCACTGTATGGTCTTGGCCATCATGCTGTAGCTCAGTTTCAGGGTCTTGGAAATCATCTTATAGCCTAGGCCATCTTTATGTAGAGCAACAATTTTTTTTTTCAGATCCTCAGAGAGTTCTTTGCCATGAGGTGCCATGTTGAACTTCCAGTGACCAGTATGAGAGTGAGAGCAATAACACCAAATTTAACACAATAGCTCCCTATTCACACCTGAGACCTTGTAACACTAATGAGTCACATGACACTTGGGAGGGAAAATGGCTAACTGCACCCAATTTGGAAAATAATGATGGCCATGCAAAATATTGTCAGTTTGGGCCCAATTTGGACATTTTCACTTAGGGGTGTACTCACTTTTGTTGCCAGCTGTTTAGACATTAATGGCTATGTGATCAGTTATTTTGAGGGGACAGCAAATTTACACTGTTATACAAGCTTTATACTCACTACTTTATATTGTAGCAAAGTGTCATTTCTTCAGTGTTGTCACATGAAAAGATATAATAAAATATTTCCAAAAGGGGTGTACTCACTTTTGTGGGATATTTGGACAAAGGCACAATTTTAGTTTTTTTCAGGTATTTACCAAAACATATTAAAGCTATAGTTATATAATGGATAAGTGCACACGCTCAGGTTTAATTTGAGGGTATGTACATCCAAATTGGAGGAAGGGTTTAGGAATTACAGCTCTTAAAAATAGCCATTCCCCCTTTTCAAAGGACCAAAAGTAATTGGACAATTGAATCAAACACTGTTTTATGGCCAGGTGTGGGCTACTCCTTTGTTATTTCTTCATCATATAAGTAGGTAAATGGTCTGGAGTTGATTCTAATGCCCTGTACACACGGTCAGACTTTGTTCGGACATTCCGACAACAAAATCCTAGGATTTTTTCCGACGGATGTTGGCTCAAACTTGTCTTGCATACACAGGGTCACACAAAGTTGTCGGAAAATCCGATCGTTCTAAACGCGGTGACGTAAAACACGTACGTCGGGACTATAAACGGGGCAGTGGCCAATAGCTTTCATCTCTTTATTTATTCTGAGCATGCGTGGCACTTTGTCCGTCGGATTTGTGTACACACGATTGGAATTTTGTTGTCGGAAAATTTTATATCCTGCTCTCAAACTTTGTGTGTCGGAAAATCCGATGGAAAATGTGTGATGGAGCCTACACACGGTTGGAATTTCCGAAACAAGGTCCTATCACACATTTTCCTTTGGAAAATCCGACCGTGTGTACAGGGCATTAGTGTGGTATTTGCATTTGGAATCAATTGCTGTGAACCTACATCATGTGTTCAAAGGAGCTGTATATGCAAGTGAAACAGGCCATTGTAAGGCTTCAAAACTAAACAAATTCATCAGAGAGATAGCAGCAACAGGAGTGGCCAAATCAACAGTTTGGTACATTCTGAGGAAAGAAGGAAGCACTGGTGAGCTCAGCAACATAAAAAGGCCTGGATGTTCACGGAAGACAACAGTAGTGGTTGATGGCAGGATACTCTCTATGGTAAAGAAAAACCCATTCACAACATCCAGACAAGTGAAGGACACTCTCCAGGAGGTGGGTGTATCATTGTCAAAGTCTGCAATCAAGAGAAGACTTCACAAGAGTAAATACAGAGGGTTCACCACAAGGTGCAAACCTGTACCAGAATGATGGGAAGAAAAAAAGTGTGGAGAAGGCTTGAAACAGCTCATGATCCAAAGCACACAGCGTCATCTGTAAAACATGGTGGAGGCAGTGTGATGACATGGGCATGCATGGCTTCCAGTGGCACTGGGTCATTGGTGTTAATTGATGATGTGACAGAACACAGAAGCAGCCAGATAAATTCTGCAGTGTTTAGCGATATACTGTCAGCCCAGATTCAGCCAAATGCAGCAAAGTTGATTGGACATTGCTTCACAGTACAGATGGACAATGATCCAAAACACACTGCAAAAGCAACCCAGAAGCTTTTGAAGGAGAATAGGTGGAATATTCTGCAATGGCCAAGTCAATCACCTGATCTCAACCCAATTGAAATCAAAGGCAAATAAGGTGGTAGAGACGTAATGACAGTTGCTGCTACTGTCAATTCCCGTCTGGACCCCCCAAAAAAGGGGAAAAGGTGGGACTATTCCGGTACTAAGTAGGAGAGTACAGTAATAGGCATACAAATAAATTAAAACATTATATAATTTTAATTTTTAATAATAAAAATGTACAATGTAGTATCTTGGGATGATGGTACGTATACTCAGTACACTCTATTCTATAAATAAGGCCCTACGAGTTTTGTACTCAACCCAATTGAGCATGCATTTCACTTGCTGAAGGCAAAACTAAAGGCAGAAAGACCCACAAACAAAGAACAATTGAAGACAGCTGCAGTTAAAGCCTGGCAAAACCTCAGAAAGGAGGAAACCCAGTCTTTGGTAATGTCCCTGGGTTCCACATTTCAGGCAGTCATTGCCAGTAAAGGATTCTCAACAAAATATTAAAAATGAACATTTTATTTATGATTATGTTCATTTGTCCAATTACATTTGAGCCCCTGAAAATGGGGGGCTGTGTATAAAAATGGTTACAGTTCCTAAAATTTGTACTTGATATTTATGTTCAACGCCTTGAATTAAAGCTGAAAGTCTGCACTTCAAATTCATTTGGATGGTTTCGTTTTTATTTTATTTTGGTGGTATAAAGAGCCAAAAGTATGAAAATTGTGCCTGTGTCCAAATATATGTAGACCTAACTAACTGACCAGATCAATATCCCAGGAGTTTAATTGACTTGATGCTATACTCTGATTAAAAAGTGTTCTTTTAATTGTTTTGAGCAGTGTATGTTTTCTGAAAGCAGACACCTTAGAGAATAAAATAGTGGTAGTTCCATTTTTTTATGTCACACGATATTATTGAAAATTTTAGTACAAAACACACTACAGTGAATTTTAGGGCAAACAAACACAATAAATTATCCACAATTTTGGTAAAATATAAAAGACGAGGTTGCACCAAGTAAATAGATACTCAACATGCCAAACCTTAAATTTGTGTGCGCCCAAGAAATGGGCTGGTACCAGGGGGGGGGGGGTGAGAATGCTTTCACCTGACAGGCAGGAGTGTGCCTGTCAGTTTCACACACAGTCTCGGTGGCTGCAGTGTGTTAAACCCCCTGCTGTCAGGTCCTTACGATGTATGGACCTGGCAGTGAAGGGGTTAAGGAGTATGTGGTGTCATTGAACAATATGATTGCAGATGCAGAACCACACTGCATTGTTCAAACGTTTAATAAAAACAGAGTGCCCAAAAATACTTCAAAACTGCAACACCACATTACCCAAACCATTTCCCCAAATATTCCCAAAATATTCAAAATATAGATTTCAGGTATGTGTTTGGTAGAAATTGGCTAGTAATGGACAGTATGTAGAGCAATTGAGTAGCCAGCAGAAAGTACTATACAAGGCAGTAGACATGTGCGGTTCGTTTCATTTCCGAAAATTCGTACATTCGGAAGAATCCGAAATACGAATTTCTATGCTTCCGAATTGTATACGAAATACAAAATTTTGTTGACGAATTTCGGATCCAAATTCCGTTACAACGGAAACATGACTGGTGTTTTGTTGACCAATCAGAGGTTTTCTTCTGCTGCTGAGTTAGGGTTGCGAAAGTTACCTTTTTTAATATGGGAGTGGGAGACTGGTACTGGTAGTCGATGGAAGATTCAGAATCGGACAAAATAAGAATGTTCGTTAATATCGTTTCATTATTGTCATAATAATTACGATTATTCGTTATGATGAAGTTAAAAACCCAGGAAGTCAGCACAGCGATGGTTGGAGCCCCCATAATGAGCACAGCAGGGGTACAGGGGTACAGCCCCAAGAAGAAGTCAGCACAGGGATGTTGGGAGCCCCGCATAATGAGCACAGCACAGGGATGGTGGGAGCCCCTCATAATGAGCACAGCAGGGGTACAGCCCCAGGAGGAAGTCAGCACAGCACAGGGATGGTGGGAGCCCCTCATAATGAGTATAATGAGTCAACGACTGCCATATTGAGAAAGGTGTTTTTTGCTTTTTAAATTCATCATAACGAACGTTCATAATTGTTATGAAAAGTTAACGAACCTAATGAAAATTCGTATTTCGCACAAATTCAAATTGGATTTCAGACACGAATTACGAAATACGAATTAACGGCTAATATGGAAAAGAACGGAATGAAACGAAACAAATTTATTGACGGCGCACATGTCTACAAGATAGGTTTTATCTTGCAATAAAAATTAGAGTGTATTTTCTGAGAGACAATAGCTACAAATATTGTTCAGTGGCTAGGCAGTTTAAAAGCAGCTTAAATAGACCAAAGGGGAGCTTGATAAAGTCGTGTGACAAAAAGCATTGGGTGCAGCAGGGCTGAGACAAGGGGTAGGCGGGAGGGTCAGCTGCCCTGGGCGCAATGGTTTACTGTAGGGATGGGGTTGCTTTCTTTCTGTTACAAGGCTGACAGGAGTAGTGACCGTGGCAGTGATTTTGACAACCAAGTGACTGCTTGGAGTAGGATCCCCTAAGCTTGCACATCATAAATGGGGGAGGGGGATGCAGTTTGGCATCTTTGCTCTGGGCGCTGGGTGACCTTGTCCCAGCACTGGGGTGCAGAGCCAGACAGTGCAGCTGCATCTCTGCAGTGAAGTGTGTGAGTCTAGCAGCACCCTGACATTGAGTGGCCGGTTCTATACTCGGTTGTGAGTGATTGCCCAAGAAGCTTCAGGATTGTGCATAACTGATTTTTTTCTGTTATACCTCTTACAGTCTTTGCAATCAATATACATAGTTACATAGTTACATAGTAGGTGAGGTTGAAAAAACACACAAGTCCATCAAGTCCAACCTATGTGTGTGATTATGTGTCAGTATTACATTGTATATCCCTGTATGCTGCGGTCATTCGGGTGATTATCTAATAGTTTCTTGAAGCTATCAATGCTCCCCGCTGAGACCACCGCCTGTGGAAGGGAATTCCACATCCTTGCCGCTCTTACAGTAAAGAACTCTCTACGTAGTTTAACTTTAAACCTCTTTTCTTCTAATTGTAATGAGTGGCCACGAGTCTTATTAAACTCTCTTCTGCGAAAAAGTTTTATCCCTATTGTGGGGTCACCAGTGCAGTATTTGTAAATTTAAATCATATCCCCTCTCAAGCGTCTCTTCTCCAGAGAGAATAAGTTCAGTGCTCGCAACCTTTCCTCATAACTAAGATCCTCCAGACCCTTTATTAGCTTTGTTGCCCTTCTTTGTACTCGCTCCATTTCCAGTACATCCTTCCTGAGGACTGGTGCCCAGAACTGGACAGCATACTCCAGGTGCGGCCGGACCAGAGCCTTGTAGAGTGGGAGAATTATCGTTTTATCTCTGGAGTTGATCCCCCTTTTAATGCATGCCAATATTCTGTTTGCTTTGTTAGCAGCAGCTTGCCATTGCATGCCATTGCTGAGCCTATCATCTACTAGGACCCCCAGGTCCTTTTCCATCCTAGATTCCCCCAGAGGTTCTCCCCCCAGTGTATAGATTGCATTCATATTTTTGCCACCCAAATGCATTATTTTACTTTTTTCTACATTGAACCTCATTTGCCATGTAGTCGCCCACCCCATTAATTTGTTCAGGTCTTTTTGCAAGGTTTCCACATCCTGCGGAGAAGTTATTGCCCTGCTTAGCTTAGTATCGTTTGCAAATACAGAGATTGAACTGCTTATCCCATCCTCCAGATCGTTTATATACAAATTAAATAGGATTGGTCCCAGCACAGAACCCTGGGGAACCCCACTACCCACCCCTGACCATTCTGAGTACTCCCCATTTATCACCACCCTCTGAACTCGCCCTTGTAGCCAGTTTTCAATCCATGTACTCACCCTATGGTCCATGCCAACGGACCTTATTTTGTACAGTAAACGTTTATGGGGAACTGTGTCAAACGCTTTTGCAAAATCCAGATACACTACGTCTACGGGCCTTCCTTTATCTAGATGGCAACTCACCTCCTCATAGAAGGTTAATAGATTGGTTTGGCAAGAACGATTCTTCATGAATCCATGCTGATTACTGCTAATGATACCGTTCTTATTACTAAAATCTTGTATATAGTCCCTTATCATCCCCTCCAAGAGTTTATATACTATTGATGTTAGGCTAACTGGTCTGTAATTCCCAGGGATGTATTTTGGGCCCTTTTTAAATATTGGTGCTACATTGGCTTTTCTCCAATCAGCTGGTACCATTCCAGTCAGTAGACTATCTGTAAAAATTAGGAACAACGGTCTGGCAATCACTTGACTGAGTTCCCTAAGTACCCTCGGATGCAAGCCATCTGGTCCCGGTGATTTATTAATGTTAAGTTTCTCAAGTCTAATTTTAATTCTGTCCTCTGTTAACCATGGAGGTGCTTCCTGTGTTGTATCATGAGGATAAACACTGCAGTTTTGGTATATGAGTATATAGATTTATTGACAATAAATGTTCTTATGAAACAATATTACACTATATGAGATTTTTTCCCGTGCATCCTCCCTGGAACTCAGAGTGGACTCAAATTCAGGCAGTGGAGGATTATCCCCCAGGTTTCATTCAAGCTTATTTGGCTATCTTGAGAAAAGACAGGCATGGTTTAGTGGTGAATGTGGTTCCTACCGTGTGTTGAAGGGATCAATATGGATTGGTGGTGACATTTATGAAGATTCACTGGGTGAGTTGTTATGTCGTCAGCAAGGACTTTGTTAAATAACAACTTATGTTACTATTATTGAATTGGACAGCATGTTAAAGCGTTACCCTGAAAAAAAAAATAAAAAACTATCCTGTTCCTATAAACAATGATAAACTGCATAGTGCTTGTGACGGGAGGGCCCGTGGAACTCAGAATCCCTTGGAAAGTAGGGGATGCCCTTGTTTCAGCTTTCCATACACCTCTTATGTCTAAGTCACCCTGTGCTGTCCTGGCACAGGGTGAGTGAGAAAATATATCTTGGACTACTTAAAATGGGACAGTAATATTTGTCCACAATATCTCCCAGGATGTATGTAGAGACTATTCTTGGTTTGATTGATTCTGAACTCAACATGTTAATTGAGTGAGCTGATCACATTGTCCTCTATACAATGTAGGAGACGGGCCAACTCCTATTGGAGCTCCTGCTATTGTGAGAAAATGTCCTGTGGTTGTCCTTATGATAATTAAGTGTTCTTGCATAGCAAGACCACTTACTGTTATCTCACATATATATTATTCTTATTATTATAGCCAAATTTACCACCCTAACTCCTCCCACAGTTTTTACACTACATAGACAAGTAATATACCGAAACGTGCGGATTGTTCCCGAATGGTGTGCTATTACTTTGTGGAACGTTTCGCCGAATGGTTCACGAAATATCGTCGTTTTTGCGGCGAAATTGGTCCCATAGGAATGAATGGGGAAACTAGAGTGGGAGATGACAAAAGCTGGAAAATCAGAACATGATTTCTAAACTGCCGCCACTCCCTCATTTTCAAGCCCACCTACACAAATCTTATATCAAAACGTTCAGCTATCCCTGCTGCCACTAAACATGTCCACGGCTAAGCCATAGTCCTGATAGTTTTCACAATATGACCATTTGTTTGCAACTCACGCCGTCCATTGACATTCATTGAAACTACACTCTAGCCCCCTCCAAATTTGAAGGGCAATATCTAAACTGCGACCGTGCCTTCAATTTTAATATTTCAGAGACATACTATGTATCAAAATCTAGGTCTGGGTCTTGTGATTCTCACAATATAAAGATCTTCGCTGTAGGATGTATAGTTTTTAAAATACGGCCATTTGTTTAGAGGTCATTTCAGGAAATTTTAGCCATTAATCAGAGTGTACTGTTAGTGTTTGTTTTGTTGCCATGGTTACCAAAGCTTCTGTTATACACAGGGGGGGAGGTGGCTGGAGCATCTCAGCTGATTACAGAGCCCGGGGGAGGGGACAGACACACCATGTACTGATTTATAATAGAGGAATATGATGGGTCAGTTTTGATGGGGTAATTCTGATGGGGCATTTTTGAAAAAAAAAATTACCTTTGAAAAAAAAAATTACTTTTGAAAAAAAAAATCATTTTTGAAGAAAAAAAAATCATTTTTGATTAAAAAAAATTCATTTTTGAAAAAAAAAATTACTTTTGAAAAAAATGTTCAGCTCTTTCAGCGAATGATGGAACTTTTTTACTACTATTTATACTTTTTAAAATATTAAGCTTTTTAACACTTTTCACAGTTACTCAAGCCACTCCACCCCACCCAGTTACTCCGCCCACTCCAGTTGTAGAGGCAAGAACACTTTCACAATTTCCCCAGAAATTGTACCTTTTCTAGTTAAGTGTTCTTGCATAGCAAGACCACTTACTGTTATCTCACATATATATTATTCTTATTATTATAGCCAAATTTACCACCCTAACTCCTCCCACATTTTCCACACTACAGAGACAAGTAATATACCGAAACGTGCGGATTTTTCCCGATTGGTGTGCTATTACTTTGTGGAACGTTTCGCCGAATGGTCCACGAAATATCGTCGTTTTTGCGGCAAAATTGGTCCCATAGGAATGAATGGCGAAATGTTCAAAACTAGAGTGGGAGGTGACAAAAGCTGACAACCCCATGATCAGCCAAAACATTATGACCACCCCATGATCAGCCAAAACATTATGACCGCCCCATGTAAAAAAAAAAATATTTTTGAAAAAAATAAAAATTTTTGAAAAAAAAAATATTTTTGAAAAAAAATATATTTTTGAAAAAAAAATTACTTTTGAAAAAAAAAAAATTAAAAAAAAAATCATTTTTGAAAAAAATGAAATTCATTTTTGAAAAAAAAAATCATTTAAAAAAATCATTTTTGAAAAAACAAAAAACAAAATCATTTTTGAAAAAACAAAAAAACAAAATCATTTTTGAAAAAAAAAAATCACAAAGCTCTGAGGGGAATTATAGCTCCTCTCACACAGCTCTAAGGACAATTATAGCATTATAGCTCCTCCCACACAGCTTGGAGGGAAGTTATAGCTCCTCCAATACAGCTTTGAGGGGAATTATAGCTCCTCCCACACAGCTCAAAGGGGAATTATAGCATTATAGCTTAGCATTATAGCTCCTCCCACACAACTCTGAGGGGAATTATAGTTTCTCCCACACCGCTGTGAGGGGAATTATAGCTCCTCCTACACAGCTCTGAGGGGAATTACAGCTTAGCATTATAGCTCCTCCCACACAGCTGAGGAGAATTAGAGCTCCTCCCACACAACTCTGAGAGGAATTATAGTTTCTTCCACACCACTGTGAGGGGAATTATAGCTCCTTTTAAACAGCTCTGAGGTGAATTATAGCTTCTCCCACACAACTCTGATGGGAAATGTAGCTTCTCCCACACAGCTCTGAGGGGAAATATAGCTTCTCCCACACAGCTCTAAGGGGAATTATAGCTCCTCCCACACAACACTAAGGGGAATTGTATCTCCTCCCACACAGCTCTGAGGGGCATTATTGCTCCTCCCACACAGCTCAGAGGGGAGTTATAGCTCCTCCCACACAGCTCTGAGGCGAATTATAGCTCCTCCAACACAACTCTGAGGGGAATTATAGCTCTTCGAACAAAGCTCTGAGGAGAATTATAGCTCCTTCCACAAATATCATCATGCCATCTAAAGGAAAGAGATCTAAAGCTGCAAAGATACGCTGGACTAAACTGGATCCGGAGCCCCACAGCAGCATAGTGGATATGGAGGTTTGTGACAGTGAATGTGCCCAGGAGGTACATAGTGAACCTGTGGTGTCATTTTCATGTTCAACTCAGTGTCAAGTTCAAGAGCACAGTGACAGTGTGATGGGCACTTCTGAAAACCATGGCATGCAAGAACCATGTGTACCAAGTGAGATTTCTGTGCAGGCATCATTTCATCAGGGTCATCATGGCTATGGAAGGTTAAGGAACAAACAGTGTACATGCATGGCTCTGACATTTTTGGCATACCACAGTGAGCTTGATGATGTGAGAAAGGGTGATCTTGATCAAATACTGAAGAAGGGCAACAGCTTGTATGGCTCAACAATAAAACAGCTAAAACAAAGAAATGTCTATCAGCATCAACACTTGACAATGGAAGAAGTGCCCCTCAGAGTCAACACTGACAAATATGAGTATAACGTTGTTAAATCTCCAGTGTTATCGGGATGTATGAGAGACACGGTAGACGGTGACAACCAAGGTTGGTTTGTTGACCTCTCCACAAGACTTCAGTGCCTCAATGCAGATGTTACACATGCACTTTTTATAGTAGTGCCATATTGCATTGCATTGTTCAGAGACAAGTCTGGGAGATATGGACTGTTTGATTCTCATAGTCGAAATAAGGATGGACTTCCTGCCACTGGAAAAGGAAAAGCTGTTATGATCACTTTTACACATTTGAGTGATATGGGGGCAAGGATTTATAAGTTGTATGAATTGCTCCTTACAGACACCAGAGGCCCTATTGATGGACTGCAGTATGACTTCATGCCAGTCTCATTTCATCGTGCAAGACGTCTGTCAGATGGTTTGCTGTCCCCACTGGTGCAATCTGACAAACCACATAATGCAAAGCATGTGGAGAACAAAGTGACACAGATGACCAAAGATGTAACACACACTGGATTCCCAGCCAGCAAGCATTCTCCACGGTCAGTTGATGGGAAATCCTCACAGGGCATATGGAAGGACAGTAAGGCATTGTCCAAATTAAATGCACAGAGACGACAAAAACTGAAGACAAGACACAGAAATGAAAGAAGGCGTGATTTCAAGGCTACAAAGATGTCTGTCACCAATAAGAAAAGGACATACATCACCAGCCGATACAGAGCAGATGCTGATTTTAAGTTGAAGCAGAAGCAATATATCATTCGCAAATATGCAACAGATGCCAATTTCAACTTGAAGCAGAAGCAATACATCACCAGAAAATATGCGACAAATGCAGATTTCAACTTGAAACAGAAGCAGTACACCACCAGAAAATATGCGACAAATGCAGATTACAACTTGAAGAAGAAGCAATACATCACCAGAAAATATGCCACAAATGTCGATTTCAAGTTGAAGCAGAAGCAATACATCACCAGAAAATATCATAATGATCCTGCTTTCAGAAAACGTCACTTGCAACATTGCATGAGTTACATGAAAATGAAGCGTCAAACTCAAGCAGATTTTCGCATAACCCATAAGATGCAATGTGCCTTCAAAATAAGAATGAAATACAGACGATGGACTCGTGTCATGCGGGAATGCAGTCAACCAGTGGACAACAGCCTAATGCAGACAGCTATATCCACTTTCCATGAATGCATTAAAGCTGGGCCAACATTTGTGTGCACGATGTGTCATCGCACCCTTTTCCCTAACCAAGTGAAACATTGCATTCACAGCAATTACAAGAAGAATCTACACATTGTTGCTGCCTGTTTGACAGTGAAATATGTCCATGTGTGCAACAATCACTGTCAAGGACCTGAACAATGCACCGTACCAGATGAAAGGACCAAAGAATGGATTTGTCACAACTGTGATTTACATTTAAAAGCAGGACACAAATCATCCATCGCTGTAGCTAACAACATGGAGCTGGCGCCCATTCCCCCAGAGCTCTGCGATTTGAATGTGCTGGAAAGACAACTTTTGGCCAAAATACTGCCATTTGCCAAGATCATCACACTTCCCAAAGGTCGACAGGCAGCTATACATGGCGCTGTAGTGTGTGTGCCATCCGAGGTGGAAACCACGGTCAATACTCTACCAAGATCGCACAGCAAATCCCAGTTACACAGAGTCAAGCTGAAAAGACGTCTGACTTACAAAGGCCACCAGCTGTTTCATTATGTCAACATGGGAAATGTAGTAGCAGGTCTGTCAAAACTCATTGACACACACCCCGACTACAGTGACATTTCAATTAGAGTGGATGAGACAATCGCTGATGATGATGATAATGATGATGGGATGGAACTCGACAGTTGTGACGAAACTGAAATGATGGAGATACTTGAACGCATCGAAAATTGTGATCCATCAGAGGTACAGTCTGCATGTTTACCGGCTGCTTCTGAGCAACAGGAAGGCCATGACCAACAACCTCCCAATGCAGAGGATGAGAAGGATACACTAAGACCTGGAATTGGCCTAGACAGTTGTTTGCAGCCATCTGACCTTGGAGAGGAAGCACTGACACACGGTGATGGAATATTCAGCATTGCACCTGCACAAGGAAACACACCTGTCAGCTTCTTTAAAGTTCCTAGGCTTGAGGCAATGGCTTTCCCTGTTCAGTTCCCTACTGGACAGAATACATTGGACCAGGCAAGACAAGTCAAACTGTCCCCGAGCATGTATTTCAATGCAAGGCTTTTTTGTGTTGATACTCGTTTTGCAAGAGACACAAGCTACCTCTTCTTTGCGCAGTTTGTCACAGAAACACACATGGCCAAAAGCAGCATGTCCATCCAGTTAAGGAAAGGAAAACCCAATACCAGGGATGGACGGAAAATATCCAACAAGCTGCTACAGGACAAGTGTGAGGTTGAGAGGTTGGTGCGAAACCGAGATGCCACAAGGTTCATGCAACCACTGAGAGGGAGTCCAGCTTACTGGGATAAAAATCTGAAGAATTTGCTAGCCATGGTCAGACAATTGGGTAAGCCAACATTTTTTCTTACCTTCTCTGCTGCAGAATTCAGATGGCCAGAGGTAATAACGGCAATAAAGGCACAACAAGGTCAAAAGGTGGATTTTGCGGGGCTAGACTGGGCTGAAAAGTGTGACATTCTTCGAGGCAACCCAGTGACCACCATGCGCATGTTTGACAAACGGGTTGATGCTCTGATGCGAGAGCTGCTGTTGGGTCCTGCACAGCCAATTGGTGAAGTTATCGATTACTTTTACCGGGTTGAATTTCAGGCGAGAGGGAGCCCTCATATACATTGTCTCTGTTGGGTAGCAGGAGCTCCTATATTTGGACAAGACAGTGATGACAAGGTGTGTGCCTTTATAGATCATAACATCTCATGCCAGCTGCCTGATGAAGCCAAACAGGCCTTACTTCACAGATTTGTAACAGAACTTCAAATGCACAGCAGATCTCATTCAAAATCATGCAAGAAAGGTAACAGAGTATGCAGATTTGGATTTCCAAAGCCACCTATTAGAAAAACGAGGATAACTTACCCGATGCCAGAAGAACAAGGAGATTGTGCAATGAAACCACAAGCAGCCAAAAACAAACTGAAACCAGTCTGGGATTTGCTTAATAACCCAAAAGTGCAGCTTGAAGACATGTCACAGCTACTGGCACAGTGTGATATGACTTTGAATCAGTACAACTCCTACATTCAGGCATTGACCTCCTCAAGCATGATTCTAATGAAGCGTGATGTCAAGGACTGCTGGGTGAACAACTATAATCCACATTTGCTGACGGCCTGGAACGCCAACATGGACATCCAGTACATTCTTGATGAGTATGGTTGCATCATGTACATGTTGTCCTACATATCCAAGCCAGAACGGGAGCTGAGTGACTATCTCAAAACAATAGTCAAAGAAATGAGCCCAGAAACAGCGACAGAACGAGAAGAAATGAAAGAGGTTCTTCAGGCTTATTCAAAACACAGAGAGGTCAGCGCCCAGGAGTCTGTGGCCCATACGTGCAGCCTGAAAATGAAGTCTTGCTCACGTGAGGTTGTTTTTCTGCCAACTGGTGACAACGCACTGAAAATGAGTCTCCCGCTCAGTGCATTGCAGAACAAACCAGCCGATTCTCTTAATGTGTGGATGACGAGTTTTGTCGACAAATACAGAGCCAGACCTGAAACACCAGAGTTTGAGTCCATGTGTCTGGCAGACTTTGCATCCCATTACAGGGTTGTCTATGGCAAGCAGAAGGAAGATGGCAAGCAAAAGGAAGACAGCAAGCGTGTCAGCCTTTTGAATGAAATGGGAATGATTCAAAAACGCACGAGAGGGAAGCCTGCAATCATCAGGTACGCACGCTTCTCAGAGAAGAAGGACCCTGAGAACTACTACGGCAGACTGCTTAAACTGTACCTCCCCCACCGTTCAGAGTCATCACTGAAAACTGTAAGGTTCCCAACACACCAGGATTTTTACAAAGGCGCCTGTGTGAGCTTACCAGGAGAAGAAGCAATCCAAGCAGTGTCTGCAATTGTTACCAGCAACCAAAAGAAGTTCGAACAACACAACAAAATTGTGGAACAAGTCTTGGATGACTTTGTAAAAAACGGACCTGTTGAAGATGCTTGGAACACCTTTGCCCCAGAAGCTGAGTTGGATAGGTTGGAATGTGTAGAGGAACGCAAAGAAGGGGAGCCACTTCATGAGAATGAACAAGATGATGTTCCGGAGTATACACGTCACAAACAAACAGGTGGAATTGCGCTTACTGTGAAAGCCCCACAAATGTGCCCTGATTTCCTTCGGAAAATGTACAGAAACCTTAACCGGACACAAGCTCAGACATTCTACTCAGTTTGTGACTGGTGCACTAACCGTGTGCGTGGCCTAAATCCTGACCCATTCTATTACTTTGTCACTGGTAGTGCAGGGACAGGCAAATCACACCTGATAAAGTGCATCTATGCTGAGGCGACAAAGATACTCTGTAAACTTACCAGACTACGTGAGGAAGCAGACATATCCATGCCCAGCGTTTTACTAACTGCATTTACAGGAACAGCAGCTTTCAACATTTCAGGCAACACATTGCATTCTCTGCTGAAGTTGCCAAGAAGCTTGAAGCCACCCTACCAAGGACTTGGAAATCTAATAGATGAAGTGAGGGCACAGCTGTCAAATGCGGAGATCATTGTTATTGACGAGGTGTCAATGATTTCAAAGCCCCTGTTTGCCTACATCAACTGGAGATTACAGCAAATCAAAGGCAGTAAGAAACCTTTTGGTGGTATGTCAGTACTAGCAGTAGGAGACTTTTACCAGGTCCCCCCGCTGGGAAAAAATAAGCCACTCTGCGTGTTTGAGGAAAATACCAATGACGTTTGGAAAGACAACTTTCAGATGATCACGCTGACAGAGATCATGCGACAGAAGGAAGACATTTCATTTGCTGAGCTTTTGAATAGAATCAGAGTCAAGCAGAAGACTGGCACCTTAAGCAATGATGACAAAGCTCTGCTTGCTCAGGCTTTTACAGATCCCACCCACTGCCCTAATGACGTGCTACACATATTTGCCACCAACAAAGAGGTTCACAAACATAATGCTGCAACTGTGTCTGTTCTCCATTCAAACGTCACCAACATAGATGCCGACGATTACAGAAAAGACCCTAAGACAGGAGTGATGCTGAGGCAACACCAACCTTTCAAAGGACACAAAGACAATCTGATTGACACACTGCAAGCAGCTGAAGGTGCCCGTATCATGATCACAAGAAACATTGATGTAGAAGACGGGCTTGTTAACGGGACATTTGGCAAGATTGCAAGAATAATCATCCAGACTGAGAATGGTGCTACTACGGTAAACAAGCTTGGGCTTGTGCTGGACAATCCAAATGCAGGACAGAGATACCGTAACAAGTCGTCTTGTGATGCTGACAACTTGGTGTACATAGAAAGGGTAGAGGAAAACCTGAGACAGAAAGGAGTTGTTCGCAGGCAGTTCCCCCTGAAGTTGGCTTTTGGATGTACGATTCATAAGTGTCAGGGGATGTCGATACAGTCGGCAGTGGTCTCATTGAAACGGGTCTTCCAACCGGGAATGGCCTATGTTGCTCTGAGTAGAACGACTACACTACAAGGACTGTACATAACCGACTTTGATGAGAAGAAGATCTTTGCTGATCCTGAAATCACAGCTTCCCTGGATTCAATGAAGAATGCATCACTGGAAAGTGTTATGCCCCTCTTAAAGTTTCTACAGACAACAGACAAACAGCAAACATTAACAATTATCCATCACAACACGGAAGGATTACCAGCTCACATTGAAGATATCAAATCTCACCATGAGTTGACACTTGGAGATGTTTTATGTTTCACTGAAACTCATCTCTCAGGCTCTTCTGTTGCTGAAAGTCTCCAGCTGGAGGGCTACAACCTGTTCAAACGCAACAGACACCTCTCGTACACAAACCTTCCTGACATTGCAAGTAAAAGTGGCGGAGGTGTCGCCTTGTATGTCAGAAACCATTTCAAGGCCTATGAAAAGCAGTATCATCACAATGTGACTGACTTGGAGTTCTTGGTTGTCAAACTGGAGTCCCCTGTACAAGCTTTGATCGCTGTCGTTTACAGGCCACCGGATTACAGTATTGGCCAATTCCTTACTAACCTGCTGGGCCTCTTGGAATCTTTGGAAATAATGGATTGCCAACCTATAATACTCTGTGGAGATTTCAATGAAGATTTTCTGTGCAGAGAAAAGAAGCCAATATCTGACCTTCTTCACTCAAGAGGATATACTCAACTGGTCTGGGCAGCCACCACAGAAAAAAACACACTGTTGGATCACATTTACATCTCCAGGGTGCAGCAGTGTCTCCAGTCAGGAGTACTGCACAGTTATTACAGCTACCATTATCCTGTGTGTTGTGTTTTGAGCAGTGGTTGTGAACACGCTTAGAGCCTGCATAAACAGGGCATGAGTGTTGCCAGGAAACAGTGGTTGTGAGACAGTGGTCATCAAACAGATAAAGTGGCAATGAGGGTCAGTTTACGTGGCCATAGTTATGTGGGACCATTTACAATTAGCTAAACATCATTCTCTATATTTCATGTTCGGTGTACTTGTTAGACACTGAACTCACTTACTCCCCCCCCATCCATCACAGACATCTGTCCTCATCATATAGTAAGAGGAATACCGCGCTGTAGTGCACCCAAAAAGGGTACCTGTTCGTGAAATATTGTGAATGACCAAATAGGGGATAACCAAAATAGTGATGAAAATAACTTAGTGAAAAAAAATTAAAAAAAACTACATAATAACAAAAGCAGCCACTCTATGTGAGATACACACACTAATACAACAATATAACAAATATAGCAGCGCTGTAAATAGGAGTAAATACTAGTACCAGTGTTGAATAGGACTAATTGGTTAGAACCCAAATTAAATAACTAACACAGTTCTTGAAACCTAAATCAATAAGTGTTCACTGGACAGTCCTAACACAGTGAATAAAGTCCAAATAAATGTTGTGAAAATACATAGGCTCAGACCCCATTTTTTTAAAGCAGGAAATGTAAAATAGAAAAAATTCCTCCACCGCACCACGGTGGTAGCTGAAAATAAAATGCGCGCTTACCAAACGGCAAGCACAAGGGGGCTTGCGACCTTAACCCGGTCAGGGCCTTTCATTGGATGGGCTTCTAGGAAACGACATGCCACTTCATACAGCCAAAGGGTGATGATACCACTAGTCCACCAAGTCACAGGAAATCACTCTTATCATGGAGATTAATAAAAGACTCCTAGCTGGGGGGTTGTTCTCATTTAGGGGTACCCCGGGAAAAGAGAGGGAAACAACATAGCGTAATCCTGGTTTTGAGGTTTATTAAAAGAATTAAAATAACACTTACAGTGTAGCAGATTCAAATAAGCATAAGAAGCCGGCTGGCTAAAACGATCACCCGTCCTACAGACGGTAGATGCAGCACGTCAGCTCGCCCTATCACACTGTCCTCATCACACTCACCCTCTCCTTCCTGTGCTATAGCCTGCTTGCTGATTAGTAAGACAAAGAAACAGCAAGGAGCAAAACTGCAGAGAAACTGAAAATTTGTAAGGGTTTAAAGTATATGCTTTAATGAATTGCCTTGTATCCAAAAAGTTCAAAAAGTTGACTGTTCAAAATGTTAATGTTAATGTATAACGGAAATATACCGCCAGTTCGCTTGTGATGCAATATATTGAAATTATATGTACACTGTGTAAACTGTTTTTGACACACTTGATTTTGGGACGCGAGTCCGTCAGGTGCTATGCTTTGGCTGGGGCGGAATAAATCCTGGTAACCCTTAAGTCTGTGTCCGACAAAGTCATTTACCGATATTTCTACCTTCTACATCATTAGCACTTGTGCACTTTTTAAATTTGATCAATCAATTGGTTAGTGTAATGTTTACTATCTTTACTCACTACAAACACTCCACACAGTTACTCTGCCCATCTGCCCAGTTCAACCTTTCCACAGTTACTCCAACCACACAACAGTTACTCCAGGCACTCCCCCCAGTTACTCCGCTCACTCCAGATGTAGAGGCAAGAACACTTTTCACAATTTCCCCAGAAATTGTACCTTTTCTAGTTCTTATTATTATTATAGCCAAATTTACCACCCTAACTCCTCCCACAGTTTTTACACTACATAGACAAGTAATATACCGAAACGTGCGGATTGTTCCCGAATGGTGTGCTATTACTTTGTGGAACGTTTCGCCGAATGGTTCACGAAATATCGTAGTTTTTGCGGCGAAATTGGTCCCATAGGAATGAATGGGGAAACTAGAGTGGGAGATGGCAAAAGCTGGAAAATCAGAACATGATTTCTAAACTGCCGCCACTCCCTCATTTTCAAGCCCACCTACACAAATCTTATATCAAAACGTTCAGCTATCCCTGCTGCCACTAAACATGTCCACGGCTAAGCCATAGTCCTGATAGTTTTCACAATATGACCATTTGTTTGCAACTCACGCCGTCCATTGACATTCATTGAAACTACACTCTAGCCCCTTCAAATTTGAAGGGCAATTTCTAAACTGCGACCGTGCCTTCATTTTTAATATTTCAGAGACATACTATGTATCAAAATCTAGGTCTGGGTCTTGTGATTCTCACAATATAAAGATCTTTGCTGTAGGATGTATAGTTTTTAAAATACGGCCATTTGTTTAGAGGTCATTTCAGGAAATTTTAGCCATTAATCAGCGTGTACTGTTTGTTTTGTTGCCATGGTTACCAAAGCTTCTGTTATACACAGGGGGGAGGTGGCTGGAGCATCTCAGCTCTGATTACAGAGCCCGGGGGAGGGGACAGACACACCATGTACTGATTTATAATAGAGGAATATGATGGGGCAGTTTTGATGGGGTAATTCTGATGGGGCAGTTTTGATGAAGTAGTATTTGGGAAGCATAAACAGGGCATGAGCGTTGCTAGGAAACAGTGGTTGTAAACACAAGATGCTGAGACACCCCAAATGCATGTGACTTCATCTGCTAGACTTGATAATGCTTGTAGACTCCTCCCACAGTTTTTACACTACAGAGACAAGTAATATACCGAAACGAGCGGATTGTTCCCGATTGGTGTGTTATTACTTTGTGGAATGTTTCGCCGAATGGTCCACGAAATGACGTTTTTGCGGCGAAATTGGTCCCATAGGAATGAATGGCGAAATGTTCAAAACTAGAGTGGGAGGTGACAAAAGCTGACAACCCCATGATCAGCCAAAACATTATGACCACCCCATGATCAGCCAAAACATTATGACCGCCCCATGTAAAAAAAAAAATATTTTTGAAAAAAAAAAAATAATTTTTGAAAAAAATAATAATTTTTGAAAAAAATAAAAATAAAATCATTTTTGAAAAAAAAAATATTTTTGAAAAAAAAAATATTTTTGAAAAAAAAATTATTTTTGAAAAAAAAATCATTTTTGAAAAAAAAAATCTTTTTTGAAAAAAAAAAACCTTTTTTGAAAAAAAATGTATAATTTTTGAAAAAAAAATCATAATTTTTGAAAAAAAAAATCATAATTTTTAAAAAAAATGTTCAGCTCTTTCAGCTAATGATGAGACTTCAACTTTTTTACTACTATTTATACTTTTTAAAATATTAAGCTTTTTAACACTTTTCACAGTTAGTCCAGCCACTCCAACCACACAACAGTTACTCAAGCCACTCCACCCAGTTACTCCGCCCACTCCAGTTGTAGAGGCAAGAACACTTTTCACAATTTCCCCAGAAATTGTACCTTTTCTAGTTAACTCTGTTACTGTGTGAAGCTCGGTGACCACAAGTCTGGGCAAAAGGTCATGTCTCAGTCACCTAGGCTGTATAAAGGATTAGTTAATTAGCTAATGTTTATTTGTTACAGGTGTATTGTTAGAGTAATATGAGCAGGAGGAGGGAACCTCCTCTAACGTTGTATAAAGTCTTGTATTCTGGTTCTAATAAAAGATAGTCCATGTTAGCAGTGAAACAAGTGTCGCCTTGTTTTGTGCTTATGAGCGGTTGGAATGTCTGATATCTGAGTCCAGACTGGGAGGAAGTGGTATACTGACGGAAACACTCAAGCGGAGTGTGGGACGTTCCGTGACAGTGCTTGTGTGGTGTAATTTTTCCTTTTCTTAATTATAAAAAACCTAACTGATCCTGCTAGTTCCTGTGTCCCCCTGTGTCTCCTGACCACAGTAATCATGGCTGCTGAGCCCTGACACAGTGGTCAGGTTATGTGTCTCTGTCATCCGCAGCTCTCCTCTCTCCCCCTCCCTTTCTCCATCAGCTCCTGTGTGTGAGCCGCCCCTCCTCTTCTATCACCCTTCGGAGCAGCAGTAAAATTACTGCTCACAATCACTGCCAGCCCCTTTTGCTAGGATAAAATGTACTATACAGTGTATGTCGTTTTTTTTAAATTCTTCTTCTAAATACCCCATTTCTCCTTCATCATGTGACAGCCTGGCAGATGTCAGAGGGAGAGCCCGGCCCCTCTCTCTGTAGTACATACATCTGAGAAAGAGACCGGCAGGCAGTCACGTGTCCGCTGATCAGCGAGGAGAAAAAAGGTATAAAACAACATACACTGTATAGTACATTTTATCCTAGCAGAGGGACTAGCAGTGGTTGTGAGCACTGCCTTTACAACCCCTTTTTGTTTGAAGATCACTGCTGATATTCAGCTTACTTTGGGTGTAAGCACACTCAATTTGCAATCTGCAGCAGGTGTCAATAGAAAGTTAATTACACCCCAAGCACAGGTCGCAAACGCAGTGCGTTTGCCCGCACCTGCCCGCTTTGGATTGCATCGTACTTTTGTACCACATGATCCAGATACAGTGTGTTTTAAAAAGTAGTGCATGCACTACTTTGGTGCGGTGCTATTTTAGCCCATTCAAAATGAATAGGTTGAAATTTCACCGCACAGAACTGCATGTGAATCCCACAGGAACGACATACACTGTATATTACATTTTATACTGGCAGAGGGGCTGGCAGTGATTGTGAGCACTGCCTTCACAACCCCTTTTTGTTTGAAGATCACTGCTGACATTCAGCTCACTTTGGGTGTATTTTTGGATGCTGAATGCCAGTTCACACCAGGTCCGCATATGAATCGCACAGGAACTCGCTGTGCATTCCTGTGCGATGCAGACTGCATGCAAAGCACACTCTATTTGCGATCTGCAGCTGGTGTCAATAAAAGTTAACTACACCCCAAACGCAGGTCGCAAATGCAGTGAGTTTGACCGCACCTGCCTGCTCTGGATCGCATGGTACCTTTGTACCATGAGATCCAGTTACAGTGTGTTTTAAAAAGTAGTGCATGCACTACTTTGGTGTGGTGCGATTTTAGCCCATTCAAAATTAAATTGCACCACACAGAACCGCATGTGAATCGCACAGGAAAGCACAGTATGTTCCTGTGCGATTCATGTGTGAGCATGGTGTGAACCGGCCCTTATTATCACTCATTATTTACTTCACTTAGAATTTGAGGTTTTCACTGTTGCATATTGATTTATTGTTTATGAATGCACTGTATACAGTAAATCAGCAAAGTATTTTGTTATGTTGCAGCTTGATGCTACAGTTGTTTAAATTCATTTTTTCCTCATTAATTAATTTAATTAATCAGTACCCCATAATGACAAAGTGAAAACTACATTTTAGAAATATCTAAATTTATTAAGAAAAAAAACCCTGAAATATCACATGTACTTAAGTATTTAGACCAGGGGTAGGCAACCGTAAAGAGGTGGAGATCTATCTGAGCAACATGGGAGAAGTCAAAGATCACCAGGCACAGTGTCACCTCTTCACACCTGATTTAAACCTCTAATTGCCACACTACCATGTATCATGCATTGCACAGCAATCATGGGTTTAATTCAGGTGGTGAGGAGGCACTATATTGCCTCCTCACCACCTCTCAAACACACTCGGATCGCTTTTTCAGAGGAGCAGCAGTGCCTACATACAGGATATGCCCTTCGTGGCATTCGGCAGTGCATCAGCGTAAAACCAGCCCTATACTGTTATGTCCAGTGTATTGCTTCACACTGACCTGAAGAGCTCTTCTTTCCTGCTGCTGGCACCACTCTGAAGACCCCTAGCCAGGATAAGAGGTGGAGTGCAGTTGGTATCACTCCGCACGGGACAGGAGCCAACACTACAGAGCAGACATCAGCTAATGCGGTTTTTGCTCTCTACTACAGCTCCAACTTTACAAATAGTCCCTCCGCATTGCACTCTTTTTGATGCTCTGGAATGGCAGGTCAGCAAGCCTAGACCGCGATCTACCAGTCACCTGTCTGCGATCTACTGGTTGCTGACCCCCGATTTAGACTCTTTACTCAGTACTTTGTAGAAGTGCCTTTGGCAGCAATTACAGCCTTGGGTCTTTTTGTAAATAACGCAACAGGGTTTGCACACCTGGATTGGAGGATTTTCCACTATTCTTCTTTGCAAATCCTCTCAAGCTCAGTCAGGTTGGATGGGGAGCAACGTTGGACAGTCATTTTCAGGTCTCCAGAGATTTTCAATAGGGTTCAAGTCAGGGCTCTGGCTAGGCCACACTAGGACATTCACAGAGTTGTCCCTAAGCTCCTGTGTTGTCTAGGTTTACAAGCTTAGGATTGTTGTTATGTTGGAAGGTGAACCGTCTAGCCACTCTGCCATAAAGCCAAGATTTGTGGAGGGCTGGTGATGGTTGCCCTTCTGGAACTTTGTCCCATCTCTACACAGGATCTCTGTAGCTCAGGCAGAGTGACCATTGGTTCTTAGTCACCTCTTTTAAAAGGCCCTTCTCCCCCGATTGCTCAGTTTGGCCGAGCGACCAGCTCTTGGAAGAGTCCTGGTTGTGCCAAACTTCTTCCATTTGGGAATTATGGAGGCCACAGTGCTCGTGGGAACCTTTAGTGCAGCAGAAGTTTTTTTTGTAGCATTCTCCAGATCTGTGCCTTGCAATCATCCTGTCTTTGAGCTCTGTAGGCAGTTCCTTTGACCTCATGGCTTTTGCTCCGATACAGAATGCATTGTCTGTCTATGAGGCCTTTTATAGAGAGGTGTGTGCCTTTTCAAATTATTTCCAATCAATTTATGTAATTGTAATTTACCACAGGTGGATTCCAATCAAGGTGTAGAAACATCTCAGCAACAATCAAGATAAATGAGAGGCAACCAAGATAAATTTCAATTGTTGTTGCAAAGGGTCTGAATACTTACGCCAATGTGATATTTCATTTTTCATACATTTAAACAACTGTAGTATCAGGCTGAAACATAACAAAATTGAAAAAAGTGAAGGGGGGGGGTTTGAATAATTTATGAATGCACTGTATATATTAAAGGGGTGAAAACCCTCGTTTTTTTTTTTTTAAATAACAAACATGTCATACTTGCCTCCACTGTGAAGTTCGTTTTGCACAGAGTGGCCTCTGATCTACCTCTTCTGGGGTCCTCTGGTGGCACTAGTAGCTCCTTCCCGCATTGGGTGTCCACGTTGGAGAAGCGCGCTCTCCTTCGTGGACACCTGTGCGGGCATGCTCCCGAGTCCTGCTTTTGCGTGTATTCACACAGAAAGCAGGACTCTGCCCCACCCCCGCATCATTGGATTTGACTAACAGCAGCGGGAGCCAATGGCTGCGCAGCTATCAATATATCCAATCAGGACACGAGATACCAGCTAGAGCTGGTGTGCTTGTTCCCAGCCGGAGAAAGACAGCGTTGTGGTAAGTAAAACGGGAGGGGGGGGGGGTCTGGGGGGGGCTACAGCACTACAGAAGGCTTTTCACCTCAATGCCTTAATGCACAGAATGGTTTCAAATGGAAATTAAAAAATTTGAAAATCTGAAACAAAGAAAGAAAATACCTAAAATTGAAATAATAACTAACTAATAATTAACTATTCAATTGTAGGTATTGGAATTTCCTTTCAAATTTGGCTGTTTGTGAAAGTAACAAATACAAATTTATCTGAAGTTACGAATTATCCGAAATAACGAAAGCCACATCTAAACAAACGGAATGGAACAAATGAATAATCGTTACGTTCCATTCTTTTCGATACGGCATTCGTTATTTCAAATAATTCATAACTTTGGATAAATTCGTATTTGCTGCATTTACTAAGCCAAGTCTGAAAGGAAATTCCAATATCTATAATTTAATATTTATTATTAGTTAGTTCTTTAGCTAGTTCATTCTTTTGAATTTTCAGATTTTCATTCTTATTTTTGTATTTTCAAATTTCCAAATTTTTGAATTTCCGAAATTTAGAATTTCCGAAATTTAGAATTTCCGAAATTTAGAATTTCCGAAATTTGAAAAAACCTAAATTCGAAATTCGAAAATTCAAAATTTCGGAAATTGAAAAATTCAGAAATTTCGGAATGAATGAATTTGCCAAAATTTGTTAAAAAACGAATTCGGACTTAAACAAATTGCACATGTCTACTTTGAAACAATCTTTTCCTTTTGTTACTTTGCATTAGTTGATTTGTATAGTTTTGTTACTGATTTACTTTATATTGGTTTACATTGCTAGCTGCCTAGCTTGAGTGGGTGATAGGAGGGATTTGACAATGACATGAAATTTTTTACAAAGTTGAGGGTGGGGGTGGATGTACAGTGCCTTAAAAAAGTATTCACATCCCTTGCAATTTTCCACAATTTGTCATGTTGCAACCAAAATAGGCAGTGGTTTCTCTTCCACAGGTGGTGGTTTCAGCGGGGGGCATCGATAATTTAAAAAAAAACCTATTAGATAAGCACCTGAATGACCACAACATACAGGGATATACGAAGCAATACTGACATAAAATCACACATAGGTTGGACTTGATGGACTTGTGTCTTTTTTAAACCTCACCTACTATGTAACTATGTAAAAACATAAATGTATTTTAATGGGATTTTGGTGTACGTTTAATAACCAGTGTTAAACTGGTGGTAAGTTGTGTTAACCACTTAAGGACCGAGCCTCATTCTGAGATTTGTTGTTATTCACAAGTTAAAAACATTTTTTTTTTGCCAGAAAATCACTTAGAACCCCGAAGATTATACATTTTTTTTTTCTAACACCCTAGAGAATAAAATGGCAGTCGTTGCAATACTTTCTGTCAGGGGTAGGGCCCCCTCCCGCCGCCGATAAAAGTGATCTTGCAGCAAATCCGCCGCAGAGACCACTTTTATCTTGTAGCCGACTGCCCGCCGAATACGAGGATACCAGGGTTATGGCAACTAGCTGCTGCCATAACAACGATATCCGTCCTCAAAGTTAGGACTGATATCGGCGTGCGCTGATCGGCAAGTGGTTAAGCCTTATACAGAGATGGTAATTCCCTAAGAGGTGTTTAATAAACCATGTTAATTAAGGTATGAACCAAATATCTCCTCTCTTCACCTTACCGTGTTGTCTCTGTGATAACTACAATGTTAGTATAGGAATGTACCTGTTTAATAACCCGTGTTAGCTCAAAAGAGTCTTAAAACCAGTGTAAACTTGGTGTAAAGTCCCCTGGATTTAACACCAAGTCAGACCAGGTGTTAAAGCCTTTTTTCAGTGTAGAAGAAGACCTTTAACTGCTCATTGTGGTCAATCAGTGCTTCAGGATAACAATATTAGACACTGCAGAGTATGTGTTTATCTAGAACCCTATGTCTGCAGAACTCACATATCATGCATATATAATGGCAGAGCAGAGTGGACATCTATACTGAGAAACAGGAGAGCAGTAGACCTTAATGACAGAGAGATGCATATTTGCTACTGCAGGAAACACTTTCTTATGCCAGTCATACATGGATCGAAATTTGGCTGGTTCAGCAGGGACCGACTAAATTTTGATTCATGTATAGACAGGCTGGTTGTACAGAAGTCAAGTAGTAGATCGACCTCTGTACAACCAGCCTGTCTATTTTTTTCCGAACAATTAGGCTTCATTCACACCTGAGCAATCCGGATCGCAGGCGGAATCACAATGATTCTGCCCGCGATTCCAAATCGCGGGACGCTTGTGCGATACCATTACTTCTAAGGCTACTTTCACACTGAAGGCGGTTTTCAGGCGTTTTAGCATTATAATTAGCGCCTGAAAACTGCCTCCCCTGTGTAAAAGCCAGTGGCGGCTGAAGTTTTAGGATGGGGGGGCCAGACCCTGCCCTTCAATTTTGACGACTCCCACTTCTCATAAGCCCCACCCCTTATATAATCCACCCACTCCGTCCCCTTTATTCCTCTTGCTTCCACCCATTGTTTCAGGAGTATATAGCTCAGCATTACAGGACAGAGTATATAGATCAGCCTCACTTATCAGGGTATATAGCCCAGCATTACAGATAGGTATATATAGCCCAGCATTACAGATCGGTGTATATATCCCAGCATTGCAGATGGGTGTATATAGCCCAGTATTACAGATAGGTGTATATAGACCACCCCCCCGCTCGTTCTATTGACAGTACCCCCCCTAGTGGGGGAGGTCTGGCTCGGGAATAGTTCTACTGACAGCAACCACCCCGCCCACCTCCCCACAGGTGGTCCGGCTCAGGGCAATTTCCATTGGCAGCAACCCCTCCCCCCCCGGGAGGTCCAGCTAGGGGCTAGTTGCACTGGCAGCACCCAACCCCCCCCGCGGGAGGTCCGTGTGGAAAGGATCATCCCTCGTCTCCACTCACCCACACAGCAAAGAAGGTGTCCGCTCCTCATGCTTCCTCTGCTTGCCAAAGAGCCGCTAGGCATCCAATAGGACCGCCTAGCGCTTTGGCCAATTGGGAAACAGGTCTCACCGACCTGCCTCCTTATTGGCGGGGAGGCACTGTAGCGTGAAAATAGCAAAAAAATGTTTGCTATGGTACACAGCGCTCCCAAAACACCTTGCCCATTGAAATGAACCTTAAAAGCGCTTCCGATGCACCACAACACGGGCAATTTTAAACCCTCCCTCAGCCGCTAGCGGGGGTTAAAAGCACCCCACTAGCAGCTGGAAAAGCACCACTTAAACAGCGCTAAAGCGCACTAAAAGGAGCGATGCTTTAGCGCTAGCGCGGCATGGCTACAGTGTGAAAGTAGCCTTAATGGCTGCGATTGTCGCGCACTAAATCGTGCTGCAATTGCAGCAAATCGCAACGTGCGATGCTGTCGCTCATAAGAAGCTCCTGCTCCTTTTTGAGTGACAAGCATTGCGATTTACCGCGATTGCAGCGTGATTGGGGTGCGATTAAGAAGTAATGGCATCACACAAGCATCCCGCAATTTGCACTGATTTGGAATTGCGGGCAGAATAGGCCACGATCCAGATCGCTTAGGTGTAAACCGAGCCTTAGTGCTGCCAGCTATAGCCTTCAGAAATGATCAGTATTCTGACAAAGGGGAAGTCCCCTGCCATCAGAACACAATATCTCAGCAGAAAGGATCCCCCCATCCACATACATTGAGTGTGTGGATGAGTGAATGAAGTCAACTCTCTGGTTGAACAAAAAATAAAAGATTAATGCATGGCCAGCCTTAGCATGTCTATGTACTCTTTCTAAGGGCCAGTTCACACAATGCCTACACATGAATCACACAGAAATGCACCGTGAGTTTCTGTGCAATTCGGACCGCATACAAAATACACTCCATTTGTGACCCGCAGAGGGTGTCAATATAAAGTTAATGACACCCCAAAACGCAGGTTGCAAATGCAGTGCGTTTGCCTGCACCGGATTGCATGGTACCTTTGCACCATGCGATCCGGTTAACGTGCTGTACTACTTTTGGTGCAGTGTTTTTTCAGTGATTTTACCCCATTCAGGGCCAGTTCATACAATGCCCACACATGAGCTGTGTGTTCCTGTGCGATTCAAATGTGGTTCTGTGCAGTGCGATTTCAGCCCATTCATTTTAAATGGGATAACTTCACACCGCACCGCATCAAAAGTAGTGTATGTGCTATTTTTTTTTTTTTAACAGAAAGCATGCGCTACTTTTTAAAGCGCACTGGTACAAAAGTATCATGCGATCCGGTGTGGAAAACACAATGCGTTTGCAACCTGCGTTTGGGGTGTCGTTAACTTTCTACTGACACCTGCTGCAGGAACGCACAGTACATTTCATGAATCGGTGCATTTCACAGCACCTGCCGATTCATGTGTGGGCATGGTGTGAACCGGCCCTTAAAATGAATAGGCTGAAACTGCACCACACAGAAAAGCATGTGAATTGCACGGCTCATTGCTGTGTGGGCATGGTAAGACTCAGTCCTAAAAGAGAAAAAGAAATGTGTCTGGAGATTAATGCAGGTAATGACAAGTAATTATTCCTGCACTATCATGTAAGGAAAATAGAACAGGATGGAAAAGCTGCCTGCACCGGAAAGGGTATACCTCAACCCAAATAGTCAGAAAGATGTAATAAAGGAGGTGGTGCTGCGCTAAACCAATAAGAAATAGTAAAGTTCGGACAGTCCCAGAATAAATGATATGTTGCTACGGATAGTGAGAAAAACTACAAATAAGTGGAGATCTCACATTACGCATGGGTCAGTCCTAGAACTGCCCATAAAACTTTACATCAAAGGTAGTGATATAACATGATAAAAACATATAAATGGTAAAGTGCAAGGTGCAGAAAATGACACTACAAGCAATTAAATATGTGCAAAATATATGTGCAAAAATGCAAACTGTGAAATAAAATTGCATGTGCAATCTCTATAATACATAGACATACATGTGCAAATGTGCAAGGGGTAAAACAGTGAACAATACACCGCGGTGTGTGCCGTGCACACAGCACAGTAAGCCGCAATATAAACGTGCTAGCAAAAACTGTATATATGTCACAAAAAAATTGTTCAAATCGTTCCTTGATGTGCAAAATAATAGTGACTCATTCCCATATAGCAGGTATCACAGTGGGGTGCTCAGGTGAAACAAAGGGTAGGTGGCTTCTTCTTCGTGCATAGAAACACACACTAGTAAGCAGTGGCCCCTTACCTTAAGGTAATGAGGTAACAGCAAAAAATGGGTAATGGTGATGGCTGTCTCTTCTTATGGTCTTGGGTAAAGAAGTATTCTCCAGGGACCGTAGTCCCTCAATAGTTATCAGGGGAATGAGACAAGCGGAAGGAAATACCAGATAGTGTAATACTGTTTTAAAGTCTCAAAGTTTTATTCGGACATACAATGGGTACTCACATCAGAAGCAGGGTAAAAACAATGTGTCTCCAACGAGCGGCGAGCTCGTAAGCCAATGTCAGTAACGAGAGCGGCACACGGAGGCATGTACAGGACACAGGTAGGATGCACACATACACAGGGACACATGCACAGGACACTGGTACAGGACACAGGTAGGTGACACATGCACAGGACACATGACACATGCACATATGCACAGGACACAGGGAGGTATACAGCTGCAGATGGGCATTGTTGACCCTCTTTTTCCACTTACAGTAGCTGCTGCATTTCTCACCCTCGTCTTATACTCGGGTCAATACGTTTTTCCCATTTTTTTTGTGGTAAATTAGGGCCTCGACTTATACTCAGATCAACCTATACTCGAGTATATATATATATAGAGAGAGAGAGAGAGTGTTAAGAGAATGGTGATAATGCAAGAATCAACAGGGGTTATTAAACGTACACCTTTATGTGATAGACCAACACAAAGTGGCACATAATTGTGAAGTGGAAGGAAAATGATAAATGGTTTTCAAAATTTTTTACAAATAAATATCTGAAAAGTGTGGCGTGCATTTGTATTCAGCCCCCCTGAGTCAATACTTTGTAGAACCAGCTTTATCTGCAATTACAGCTGCAAGTCTTTTTTGGGTGTGTCTCTACTAGCGTTGCACATCTAGAGAGTGACATTTTTGCCAATTCTTCTTTGCAAAATAGCTCAAGCTCTGTTAGATTGGATGCGAACAGCAAATTTCAAGTCTTGTCACAGATTCTCAATTGGATTTAGGTCTGGACTTTGACTGGGCCATTCTAACACATGAATATGCTTTCATCTAAACCATTCCATAGTAATTCTGGCTGTATGTTTAGGGTTGTTGTCCTGCTGGAAGAAGGACCTCAGTCACAGCCTCAAGTCTTTTGCAGACTAACAGGTTTTCTTCTAAGATTGCCCTGTATTTGGCCCCATCTATCTTCCCATCAACTCTGACCAGCTCCCTAATGAAGAAAAGCATCCCCACAACATGATGCTTCCACCACCATGCAGGCTTTTTTCCGAACATCGGACAGTATAACCACAATTCAACTATTGTGTAGGCTGATACATTAGACAATTTCATCTTTCTCCTAACCCACATGGTATTGTGTTCCCCCTTTTCCAATCTACCAGTCTTGCATTGTATATAACCAGAGCTCATGTTTTAACATATGTGTTAATATTGTTAAATTGCCTTCTGATAATAAAATTATTTATATATTTTTATACATTTTTGTTGACTCATAATTTGCTGCTAAAAATTTTAAATTGATCAATCCCGGTGTACCTCATTTCTTGAGGCCCTTAAAATGCCAGGACAATACAATATACATATATATATATATATATATATATATATATATATATATATATATATATATATATATATTAGGGATGCACCGAAATTTCGGCGGCTGAAGCATTTGCTGCAAGAAAAAAAAATGCTGATAATTGCGCATGTGCAGTAGCGGTGGCCGCGCCGCCTGGTGCCGCCCATTGTGGGGTGTCATCCTGGGGGCACAAGGTCCTGTCCTCCCCTCCCTGCTCCTCTCCTTGCAGAGCAGCGATCTCCCTGTGTCATGGAGCTGAACTGCCCGGGCCGCAGTAACAATGTCCCGCCTCCTGTGATAGCACACTGATCCAATGCCAGGACATTGAATCAGTGTGACGTGATCATAGGAGCCGGGACATTGTTACCGCAGCCCGGGCAATTTAATTCCAGTTCTCTTAAACAGCAGGAGATCTCTGCTCTTATCTGGGCACATGCGGGCTGCATCCACAGGCACTGGTGAGAGGCTGCCTCTTATGGGCACAGGCATGCTGCATCCACAGGCAATGGTAGGCTGCATCTAACATGCACTGGGAAGGCTGCTGATACAAAAGATGGTTAGAGACTGTGGATCTAAAACAAAAGATGGTTATAGACTGTGGACATGATACAAGAGATGGTTAGAGACTGAGGACATGATACAAAAGATGGTTAGAGACTGAGGACATGATACAAGAGATGGTTAGAGACTGAGGACATGATACAAGAGATGGTTAGAGACTGCAGACTGCATTTTTGTTGAGCTTTTCTTGCACTAATTGTAAAAGCACAAGGTTGTTTACCTTCAGCCTTTTAGCACTGTAGTGCATGTGGACAGGGACAAACTGTAAAAAGACTGCCGAACAGCAGCAGCATTAGGATGTATCAAAGGGTATAAAATGGTTAAAAAAATTCTCTCCCCCCACTCACCAATTCTTCAATATACACAGCACTTTGCTGCCTGCATAACATTCAGTAAGGTTTACATATACTTTAAGGCCACTTTCACACTGAGGCACTTTACAGGCGCTATTGCGCCTGTAAAGCGCCTCTCCTGTCACTCCAATGTGAAAGCCTGAGGGCTTTCACACTGGAGCGGTGCGCTGGCTGGACGCTCAAAAAAGTCTTGCAAGCAGCTTCTTTGAGGCGCTTTATTCAGGGGGTAACGTGGATTAATCCTTCAGTCAGGTCACCCCCTAAACCCTTGGGACTTAAATTTAGTCCTGTACGCTTTACAGAAGCAGCCTTTTGAGCAATACGAGATATTCCCTTGGTCTTCTTGGTTGCCATATCTTCTGCAGGAAGAGTATGAGTTGGCTGCTCTTTCTTGTAAAGAGCCATATTTGATTATTCATAAGGATAAGATTGTATTGCGGCCTCATCCTAAATTCCTACTGAAGGTAGTGTCAGGTTTCATTTTAATCAGGATATTGTTCTGCCTTCATTTTTTCCAGAATCTCGTTCTGTGGAAGAGAGGTCACTACATTCTCTTGATGTGGTGAGAGAGGTCAAGGTCTATTTGAAAGTGACCGCTCAGATTTGTAAAACAGATGTTTTGTTTGTGTTGCCAGATGGTCCTAAAAGAGGACAGGCAGCGTCGAAATCTACTATTTCTAAATGGATTTGTCAAGTGATTGTTCAAGCTTATGGTTTAAAGAGGAAAATTCCTCCTTTTCATATTAAAGCACACTCCACCAGGGCTGTTAGTGCTTCTTGGGCAGTGCATCACCAAGCCTCCATGGCTCAGATCTTCAAGGCCGCAATTTGGTCTTCAGTTCATACATTTACCAGATTCTATCAAGTAGATGTAAGAGATCATGAGGATATCGCCTTTGGGCGCAGTGTACTGCAGGCTGCAGTATGAGTCCTCTAGTCTCTTGTTGCCCTACTTTTGTTGTGTCTCCCTCCCTTCAGTTGGCATTGCTATGGGACATCCCAAATAGTAACTACTAGGGCTCTGTGTCCCGTGATGTACGATAAGAAAATAGGATTTTTTATAATAGCTAACCTGTAAAATACTTTAATTTTAAGTACATCACAGGACACAGAGGTCCTTCTCTTCTTTGGTATACACGTGTATGGCTTTTCTACAAAACTCAGGTACTCCCACCAGTGGGAGGGGTTATATAGGGAGTGCACTTTTTAATTTAGGGCGTGCCAGTGTCCATCACCTGAAGGTGGCCTATAACCCACATAGTAACTACTATGGCTCTGTGACCCGTGATGTACTTCAAAGAAAAGGATTTTACAGGTAACCTTTTATAAAAATCCTATTTTTGAATGAAATCGTTTGTAGATATGGAGTTCCTGAAACTATTGAGAGTGACAGAGGAACCCATTTTACTGGGGAAGTAATGAAAGAGGTAATGGAAGCCCTTCACATACAGCAAGCTTTCCATACACCTTATCATCCACAAAGTAGTGGTAAAGTTGAGAGACTTAATGGAATTTTGAAAAACAGATGTGCAAAAATTAAAGCAGATACAGGGAAAGGATGGGTGAAAGCTTTGCCATTAGCCCTATATTCTGTACGATCTACCCCTAAACAACCACATGGGCTGCCCCCCTATGAGATTTTATTTGGAGGACCACCCAAAACAGGGCTATATTTTCCCCAACAGTTGCAGGCTTCTCACTCTAGTCTGTTAGAATATGTTCAGATTTTGCAAAGAACATTGAATAAAATACATGAAGGTGTTTGTAAATCTATCCCCGACCCAGATTCTGTTTCGGGTATTCACAGAATCCAACCAGGTGACTAGGTAGTGGTCAAGTGACACACCAGAAAACCACTAGAACCAAAATTTGAGGGACCTCACTTGGTGCTTTTGACAACCAGTTCCGCTGTCAAGTTGGAAGGAAAGCCCACCTGGATTCATGCCAGTCACTGCAAGAAAATCCTGAAGTGATGATATCCTTTGAAAAAATTATGATCATTTTTCTTTTCTTTTTGTTGTTTGCGAGAACTGAGACATGGAAAAATAACCCTTTCATCCAAATGTTAAAATTGTATGCAACCCATAGCAACGCTAGTAACTGCTGGGTGTGTTCTCACTTACATCCCCAAACAGGAACAATACCCATGATAGCAATGCCTCTCAACTCCACTGATCTAAACAGGACCAGAATAAATGGCTCATCCGCCTGTCCAGCTTGTTAATGCTGGTAAGGTAGTGGGTAAGAGCGGGACTAACATACTATAAACCAGCAGAACGCTGGAGAATCAAGCCTCGCGGACCCCTCCCCCTCCCTCCCTCAATCTCCCTGGATGGCTCTCGTAGCGGATGGATGGCAGAGAGCGGGAAAGGATTTACACAGGCTGCAGCTCTGAAAAGCTCGGGGAAGGCGTGAGCTGATAGAAAGTTCAATAACCAGCATTTCTGTAAGCGTGGAAGTCAGGAGGGACCAGCGCGGATGGGTGAGCAAGTGGCAGTGGAGTTTAATACAGAGGTACCATTTATTATGAACTGCAGGAGGAAAAGTGACAGAATAAATACTGGCTTTCTATACAGGATATGATGAACTGTACTGAACCCGTATTTAATGCACTTACCAGCCCTATGGCTTGTCAAAAATAAGAACTGTTTATACGCTGAGTTTTTGTGCTGGTATCTTTACATATCCCTAATTACTTGTCAGTGGATAGGTGGAGAGAGATATCCCTGTGTTACTTGTACCTGCTCCTGGCTAGGCTAGCTGCTTCTATCATATTTTTTTTTTTTTCTCCTCTTCTTCCTTGCAGAGGATCTGCAACCCCGTTGATCGGTGCGATCACAGTTTACTATACTATATATCTTGCAAAGACTTTCCTCAAAGACTGCTCTGTTCCAACTATAAAAGCTGCACGTATCTAGAACGTAAAAGAGAAAATTCCTGTGCTGTGTTGAGGGAACTCGGTACTGGTCAGAGCAACTGAATCCACCATATGGTCTTTTGTTTCAGCTGTATACCATTCCCAGTGGGCTTGCATGGAAATAACACGTTACAGCTTATAAATATTGATATTTTCTGCGAACTGGGTCTAAACTTGAAACCTTTACAGTTTCACAAGGGTTAAATGTAACACTTGCTGGTTTTCTGGTATGCACATCTGATCTGTTAATAGAGGTCAGAGATCGCAGATTATAGACTGTAAGGGTTTTGGAGTAAATACCCAGTGAATAGAGTCCTGTACCTGTAAAACCGGCCTATAGGCAACACTTATAAGAGATAACGGGTGCTTTGCTCTCTGTGTTTGCAGCTAACCCACCACAAGCCCACCTTCTGAAATTGTGTAGCAAATTCTGGATTATTACCAAAGCAATAACCAGGTATAAAACCGGTTAAGGTTTTTAGCTATAACGTTTCCGGTAAGCAGATAAGGGGTGGGTGGCAAGGTTGTGCAGCTACAAGCTATAGGAGGGATTTAAACACCTAGAATAAGAGAACAAGTGAAATAGACTCTAACTTGAACTGTAAAATCCATAAAACTGGGGAAACAAAAAGTTTCAAATAAAAAAACCAGCATGAAAGGGAAAACAACGAAGGGGAGTGATCAAAAAACCCCAAAAGGGAAAACTAACATTACTACGATTAAACAATATATGTCTAAGGAGGCAAGCCCAAAGAGCCCAGGATTAAGTAATCAGCCGAATGGGCTGCAGGAAAGGGTAAAGGATATTGGGAAAAAGCAAGGTGAGATCTAGGACCAATCCAGAGACGAAACAAGCATAGGAAGTGAAATGGAAATGGAAGGAAGTACAATGGAAGAAAGAAAAACAGCAGACCAAAGTCCTTCTAAAGCTGAGATGACTGAGATGTTTTTAAGATTGGAGAATGTCATAAAATTGGAAATCACCACGCTTCGTACTGATATGGGACATCTGCTGGAACGGGTGGAAAAGACAGAAGAACGAGCAGAAAAACAAGCCCAGGAGCTAAAGAAACTAAAAGAAATAGTCAAAACAATGCAACTGGATCAGAGGAAAATATTATACAAATTAGAAGATCAAGAAAATCAAAATCGCAGACAAAATTTACGAATTCGAGCGCTACTCGAAGAGAGAGAAGAGGATTTGAGAAAGACCATGAGCATATTCTTCAACCCCCTCTTGAATAAAGGGGCAGAGGAAGGCCTTAGGATTGAGAGAGTGCATAGGTTGAGAAAACCCAAAAATGTCGCAGAAGAAAAGCCAAGAGACGTTATCATCAGATTTCAACTGTATGAAGACAAAGCGGAAATATGGGGGAAATTGCGGGGATGACCCCCCATAAAATATGGGGTGGTGGAGGTCCAAATTTTTTCAGACCTGGCCCTAGAAACACTCACTAGGAGACGTCTTCTAAAACCCCTCTTGGAGCAAATGCGCACACAGAACATTAAATACAACTGGGGATTTCCAGCATGCTTAATAGGTCAAAAAGATGGTAGATCAAGGAGACTAATGCCGCGTACACACAAGCGGACTTTACGGCATACTTGGTCCGTCGAACCTGAGTCCGTCGGACAATTCGATCGTGTGTGGGCTCCAGCAGACTTTTTTTTCTCAAAAGTTTGACGGACCTAGATTTGAAACATGTTTCAAATCTGTCCGACGGACTCGAGTCCGGTCGAAAAGTCCGCTCGTCTGTATGCTAGTCTGACGGACAAAAACCGACGCTAAGGCAGCTATTGGCTACTGGCTATGAACTTCCTTGTTTTAGTCCAGTCGTATGTCATCACGTACGAATTCGTTGGACTTTGGTTGATCGTGTGTAGGCAAGTCCGTTCATTTGTAAAGTCCGTCGAAAAGTCCGCCAGACAAAGTCTGCCGTAAAGTCCGCTCGTGTGTACGCGGCATAAGGTTTCCGGAAGAACTGAGAGAATTCTATGGTCATCTGGACTTGCGGATCCCAGCTATCCCGGGATGAGAGGAAGAGGAATTTGAAGCTGGAATGGAAGGGAGATAGAGGAAAAGAAGGACTGACTGACATAAAAGAAAAGTAGAGTGTAAAGAAGAACTGGGAGAAGATGGTAAACTGTGCAGGGGGGTGTGGGGGGGTGGGGCTTGAAAATTAAAAAGCGGGGGGGTCGAGATGAATACTCCTAATGGTTCCCAGTGTGCCCAGGGCCCACCCCTGTTCCCCCCGTGCTTGGGGAGCAGGGGTGAGAGAAGGGGGTACAGTTGGAGCCACACCTCAAGGGTGGAGAGTCTTAGGTGGGAGTTGGTAGGAACCCCACCAATGATTCTGAGGCCAGAATGTGGTCAAGGGGCGGTTGGGGTGAGGCGAGTGGGGTGAGGTTGGGGTGGGAGGGAGAAGGGAGGAAGGGGGTGGGTGGGCGGTTGGAGGGGGGAGGGGAGGGCACTTCTGGTACTCTGCAAATAAGAACAGTCAGTATCCAAGATAGTCAAGTAAAGTATAGGAAAATAGGAAAGAAGAAATAACAACAATAACTTTTATGACCTATAATCTTAGAGGCTTAAACACTCCCACAAAAAGACACAAGATTTAAAAGAGTTAAAACGATATGGGGCAGGGGTGGTCTTTTTACAAGAGACCCATCTATCCTATGAGTCCAATGTGAAACTGCATTCCCATAACTTTCTGACATGGTACTATGGAGACACAATCACAAAGAGAGCTAGAGATGTCGCAATAGAGTTCACAAAAGGAATCCGGTTTACATTGGAGGAAAGGTTGACTGACCCAGAAGGAAGATTCCTCTTCCTAAAAGGTAAACTAAGCGAAATGGAGTGTACGCTGGCAAATATCTATGCCCCGAATAAGAACCCGATTAAGTACTTAAAGGACACCTTGGGGAAGCTGATGGAATTTAAGAGAGGGCATGTGATTCTGATGGGGGACATGAATTTCTGCATGGATCCAGGCTTGGATAGTACGTCCCGAGTACAGGGGATGATTAAGAAGATAAAACAAAAAATGCATGAGTGCCAACTGGTAGATATTTGGAGGATTCTGCATCCTAAGACACAAGACTTCACGTTTTATTCCCCTGTACACAGGATCTACTCCAGGATAGACTACATCTTGGTCGAACATAGATTGATTGAGTGGGTAATAGACTCTGGAGTAGAGATTTCAACACTATCAGATCACTCCCCAGTAAAAATGAAGATGGTAGTACCTGGAAACCAAAGACAACCCTATGCTTGGCATTTAAATGAAGATCTAATCTGGGATGAGGCGACCTCAGTAATCGTAAGAAAGGAAATTGAGCACTATTTTGCAACAAATGATACTGGAGAGGTATCGGGGTCCACCTTGTGGGAGGCACACAAGGCCTACAAAAGGGGGATCTTGATAGAAGTTGGTGCAAGGAGAAAAAAAGAGAGAACAGAGAATAAATGGCTCATACATAGTCTCCATGGCTAATGAGCACAGATCAGTAACTTTGATGGTTTCAAAACAGATAGACACTCCACAGATTTGTTTAAACATTACATGCCCATTTAACACTAAATGTACACGGTTGGGCAATTCAGATTGCACCGGAGCAAAGATTACAGTTTATGGTGGAAACTATGGTCAATATTATATCCCAGATCCAGAACTAAATGGAACCCATTATAGTACAAATTGCTCACAGTTCCCAATATGTGAAAATATTGGTTACCTGAGATTCCATATTATTGCTTCCAGTTTTTTTAGGAGCAGGTATACCATCCATACGTAGAGGGTTATATTATATATGAGGAAATAAAGCTTACGCCTGGCTTCCTACTAATGTTACAGGTGCATGTTATATTGGGAAGTTAGCACCTGCTTTGGCTGTTCACAAAGATACAGTGCGACCAGATCAAAGTCCAGAATACCCTTTAGTGTTTAAAAGAGAGCTGTTCACTAAAGGTGACATGACATGTTCATGGTTCCCTTCCTGGACAGGATGGGGAATTGAATCAATGAAAAGAATAAATAATTACACTAGAATTGTAGATGAGATTATTAACCTTACTACCACTGATATAAGTTTAAGTGAAGAAATGACTCAGCTTAAAAAAAGTAGTATTATGCCCCGTACACACGGTCGGATTTTCCGATGGACAATGTCCGATCGGAGCGTGTTGTCGGAAATTCCGACCGTGTGTGGGCGCCATCGGACATTTTCCATCGGATTTTCCGACACACAAAGTTGGACAGCAGGAGATAAAATTTTCCGACAACAAAATCCGATCGCGTCAATTCCGACCGTGTGTAGCCTGTTCCGACGTACAAAGTGCCACGCATGCTCAGAAGAAATTCCGACACGGGACAGCTCGTTCTGGTAAACTTAGCGTTCGCAATGGATACAGCACTTTCGTCACGCTGCAATGTAAAAAATGGTTTAATACAGCGCACTCTCTTCTTCTTTATAATGTGACAAGAATTAAGTAGTTTTGCTGCTCATATTCACACACACTTCTCACAAAGTTTTATTTGTGTTTTTTTAGTGGGATTCCCTCAATATATTGTTATTAGTTGTCACATCTGACAGTTTTATATTTTTTATGTTTTTTTTTTTTGTTTTTAAGCCTTTTTTTTTCTTTAATGTTTGGATTTTTTCCAAGGCTGATCTTTGTTCAATGTTATTTTTATTTTTACTCCAGAATATTTTTGTGTGTGTTTTGTGTGGCAAGTTACCCCAACACCATTGATATCTTTTATTATTTAATCTCCATGAGATTTTTTGTTGTTGGTGTCCCTTGTTCATTTCACATTGTATATTAGAAATGTACCTGAATCCTCACAAACAAACCATCATTTTTGAAGTAAAACACATAGGAGAGTATAATTCAAAACAAAAATCCTTTATTAAGGGCTCAGAACCAAAGAGGAAGGCAACACTGGATCAACAAGAGAAATTAGTGAAGCCTGGGACCCCCACGGCAGACATCAATTCTTAAACCTCAAAATTGGTGGCCTGATGAGTCCATATGTAAGGGAGGGCAGTCTGGTCCGGGATTCACAGAGATCCGGATAGCAGCAGATGACATCAGTGTCCCCAGGCTGTGGTACCACAAGAGGCTGCATCTTTTGGCCGACCAGACTGGATCCAGGGTCCTCACTGTCTGGTCTTCCTTTCACACTTCCTTCCGGGCTGTGGCTGTGCAGTTGGAGATGTGGCAGGAGGAGGAGTAGGACCTGGAGGAGGAGTAGGACCTGCAGGAGGAGGAGGAGGACCATCCCAAAGCTGTGTGTGAGGTGTAATTTGGCCCCTCACACCTTTCGCCAGAGCCTCTGATATGAGGGCCTCACATATGGCTTTTTGGCCCTCCTCCATCCTCTGCATTTTATATGCTATGAATGCAGCAATGTTCTCCTGCCTGGTGTGTGGTGCTCCCAGGACCTCTGTAGCCCTACAAAAAAATCTGATAGCAGCCTCCTCTAGGGCACTCCTCCTACTGCCACTTTCTGTTTCCAGGGGGGATGGAGGGACCTGCAGATCAGCCAGCCGGCTCGGCCCGGCCACCTCCTGGCTGAGACTTCCCTGTGTATGAAAAAGGGACATGGTTTTAGTTTTTGCATCATCAATCACAATCATAAATTAGTACTCCAAACTAACATCTAGTTAACATCATTGATTGGACAAGCAGAAATATTTAGAGGAATGCTATACCTGGCTCAATCTGGGCTCCCCCACATGTGGCCTGGAAGGCCCAGGTTGGGCGTCAGAAGCCTCAGCCGGGGGGGGAAGGAAGCATGGAAGGAAGACTGGAGAGTGATGACCTGGGTTCAGTTTAGCCTGCCAGAAAGTGCAGCCTGTCGTAGTACAACATCCTGGGGACATAGATGTCATCTGCTGCTCCGGATCTCTGTGAATCCAGGACTTTATTGCGCTCCCTCAGATATGTGCTCCTCAGGCCACCAATGAAAATCTTTAAAAAAGTGATGTCTGCCGTGGGGATCACCTGCTTCACAATTTCACACAATTGCTCCAGTGCTGCCTTCCTCTTTGCTTGGTTCTTGTAATGGGGGTGTTTAATCTCCCACAGACAGGGCAGCTCCCTTAGCATCTCTATGAAGACTGAAATGAAGTCCTGATCTTTCAGTACCATATCCATGTTCACTGCAAGACACAACACAAGACAAAGCCTAATGTCACACCAAACTCTCCTAATCTTGTTACAATATAGGCCTCAATCTATAGAAGCAGTATAGGCCCAAGTTTGTCTCTTACCTTCGTTCTTACGATCGCCGCGTTCAATGCTCCTTCCTCCGCTCACAGATCAAACATAATACGCACGCGTGTTACGCTTTATATACACTGCGCATGCGTGTAACTCCGCCCGCCCCTGACGTTCTTTCTAGTGTATTCCCCGCCCCTTTTCGTTCGGCGCAGTGGGGGAAGAGCATGATGGCGGACATACAGCAGGTGCGGACTAATTGTAGCAACGAGGAGGAGGAGATAAGGGCGGATCCAGGCACGTCCCGATCCAGAAGGAGACGTTTTAAGGCCACAAATATGTCGTTTGGGGAGATGTTGGAGATGGTCGACATCATGAGGAAGTCCGACTATGACGGAAAATATGGGCCTTACCCCAACCCCAACATCCGAAAGGCCAAAATCATGGCGAAAGTGGTCAGGAGTCTAGAGCGGAATTTCGGGGTACGAAGGTCTAAAGATCAGCTCAGGAAGCGGTGGTCGCACCTGAAGTTGAGAGAGCCAGAGCAGTACCGAAAGATCCGGAGAGTGCTGCAAAAAAGTAAGTAGTTGTGCTGTGTTCCTATTCTTTCTGTCTTTATTACGTTCGTTCTGCTCCATATGCTTTCATTAGTTGTAACGTTTCCAAAGGTCAACTTTAATGTTCATGGGCACATTATTCGTTCGTATCAAACATTTTTCTTTCGGCCTCTAGAACACCATTGTTTAGGCCATATGCATTTTCACACATTTTTGGGGGCCTACTTGGATGCCAAATATTTGTTTGTGTAGATGGGTTTGTTACTAGAATGAAATGCAAACTAGATTGTGTGTAAGGAGAGGACACTGAGCAGCTGTTTTCACATCTGGACACTGGAGCACTAGTGTGGGACACAAGAACACCATTTTTATTAGGGGGGGCCACACAGGTGCTCCAGTGTATACTATAGGGGGGTCTCCATCTGTGAAGCTTGTACCAAACAGGTAAAGTATTGCAGTTTGACAAAGGGCAATAAAAAATATACATCTTGGAACTCGGCTAAAATAGACAATTGTACCCCACTTCCAAGCAATGTTTCCTATTTCTATAGTTCTGCCATCAAATATCTGTGTGCTAAGTATACCATTTTTGTTTTACATAGGGGAGAAAAGACTCGGATACCCCTCATCCCAGGAGACCAGAGACCCCCCCTCTCTGGAAGAAGGGGAAATACCAACCCAAGAAGCTGAGCAGGAGGAAGAAGAAGACGTGGTGGAGATTGGCACCACAACAGGTGAGTGTCTGCAACCACAGGCTCAGGTAAAAGAGATGGATGGTGGCAGATTTTTGAGACCTTTTTTTTTGTTCTTTATCTCTTTTTAGGTGATCGTGATCCAGAACGCTTTACATCTGAAAGTGCCCAGATACTCATCGGGGAGATCATGGGGTGTAATCTCCAATTGCAAAACATACATCAACAAATCACTGATGTTATTAAAAAAAATAATAACATCATTGATGTTTTGGGGCGAATTTAAACCCCACAAAATCACCTGTTTTATCGTACCAAAATTTTTTCAATGTTTAGAAAAGCCAAATTTGGAGGATGCACACAGTGTGCCAACATGTGCTATCTGCCATCACGGGAGATCAATGGACGCGTTTTGGGGGGGCAACCCCTTCCTCAATTATAAAGTAGCGTTGAGGAAGGGCTTGCTCCCCCCAAACACGTCCCTTGATCCCCCATGATGGCAGATAGCACATGTGGACATTTGTAAATTGGTGTGCATCTTCCAAATTTGGCTTTTCCAGGGGTGATTTCCCCCCATCTGAACGCTATATCAAACCCAGTTCCTAAATACTGATGTCTGATATAGCCTTCAGGTTTGTAAGTTTGTAAGTTCAAGTTTTTTGGCTTTCTTGTTGGTTTTACACAGGCCTGTTTTATCTGAAATGGATATTTTGATTTTTCATAATGCTACTGCAAACATTGTTATACAACAAACATGTTGGTTTGTTTTAAAAACCTTTGGTAAATGCGCATGTGATTGTGCAGGTATAAAAAAGTGCCTTACTCAAGAATGTGTGGATTATTGTCTCAACACTACAACACTTTTGGGGTGATGTAATTGTTGTTTTATGCACAAATGGGGGTTATTTCCTAAGGGCAAATCCTCTTTGCACTACAAGTGCAGGTTCAGTGCAGTTGCAAGTGCACTTGTAGTGAAATGTGTTTTTGCATTTAGGAAGTACCAGCCAACACTGTTTTTTATAAGGTTACCCAATCACGACATTTTCTGCACTCAACACATTTCTGTCAGGGTCAGCTAAAACAAACACAAGCAGTAAATGTCCACCAAGAATTTCTTTTGGTTGTTTTTTATTTGAAAAAGGTGTCACATATTGTCTGGCATATTGATAGCCCCCCTACCCGCAAAGAACTCCAGGTATCGTAACCGGACATCACGGGCATTCAGGGAGGGCAAGCCAGGACGGCCGCTTTCAAGTGCCGTCATTGTTGATGTATTTGGGATTCCGGCCTCAGGCCCAACTGAGCCAGCATAGTTGGCTGAATGTTTTCGTAGAAAATTATGGAGAACACAGCAGGCAAGTATTATATGGTTCAGTTTATACTCCGCCATATGGATGGGTGTCATAAATAATCAGAACCGGCTGGCCAGGATTCCAAATGTGTTCTCCACCACTCTTCGGGCTCTGGTCAGCCGGTAATTAAAAACCCTCTGTTCCGGGGTGAGGGTCCTCATCGGGAATGGCCGCATCAGGTGGTCCCCCAGCGCAAATGCTTCATCAGCAACGAACACAAATGGGAGACCTTCAACATTGTCCTCTGGAGGTGGCAAGTCCAAGCTGCCATTCTGGAGACGCCTGTAGAACTTCGTCTGGGCGATCACTCCACCATCGGACATCCAGCCATTCTTCCCCACGTCCACATACAAGAAGTCGTAATTAGCCGACACCACCGCCAACATCACTATACTATTAAACCCCTTGTAATTATAATAGTACGACCCCGAGTTGGGTGGTGGGACGATGTGGACGTGTTTCCCATCAATTGCCCCTCCGCAGTTAGGAAAGTCCCACCGCTGGGCAAAGTGGGAGGCCACAGTCTGCCATTCCTGTGGCGTGGAAGGAAACTGTTGAGGAAAAAACAATAAACATTACTATTTTTTCACAGAAACCTGGCAAGCAGATTAGACACAAACATTATGGGTCAACCTCCAGATAGCATTTATTAAGGGGAATTTAACAACAACAAAGTATAAGGTACACCTATCATATTCCCCCCCCCTCTCATGGGCCATTTCTAACATTATAGGGGGGGGAACTCTTGGACAGGTAACCCTCTTCACTTCATTGAGAGATGAATGCCTAATTACAGGGTATTACTTGGAACAGCCCCTCCTTAGTTACACTATTGGCAGCCCACTGGACAGGTAAGAAGTGTCATAATACAAAGATATAAATACACACTGTACACATTTGAGGACATTTGAACATTCTGCTATTACCTATCAAGATCATAATAGGATACAAGAACTTTAAACAGTACCATTGGAAAGTATACAGGCAGGCCCTTGCACTACATGCTTTGGGGAATTCATCCATAAATCTGAGCACTAAAGAGATGGGTATAGTGTGTATGGGTTTGGCAAAGTCAGCAGATAGATGATTGAGGATAGAGAATTGGGATCAGCTGACTTAGCAGTTGGGGGAGGGAGGGTTACAAAAAATTTGGGGACACCACAAAAAAAAGCCTCTGGCCCTCTGCCTGAATTTAAATCAAAAATAACATTTCAAAACATTTTAGGGGGTGTTTGGGGTAAAGCACTACTATGGAGCTGATAAAATACATTGTTAAGTAACTACATGAGGTGAATATAGGGCAGGAGACACCATGCTGGGGAGGTTATTGAAGGGCAAATATGTATGAAGGACCTAAAATAATAATTACATAAAAATCCAGCATGCATGAGGACAAAGGGGACATTCACAGCATATTACAATCATGGTAATTAGGGAATGAGGAAAGAAATACAATATATTATCAAACATTCAATACAATAAAATGTGATATAAAAGGATAAAAATCTTACCTTCATATACTCCTTCTGTAGGACCTGGATGATGGCAGAACAGGTCTCTGGGATAATGATCCCCAGAGCCTGGGGGGAGATGCCTGTCGAGAACTTGAGGTCCTGCAGGCTTCTCCCTGTGGCCAAATACCACAAGGTAGCGACCAACCTCTGCTCCGGAGTGATGGCTTGCCTCATGCAGGTATCCTGCCTGCTGATATAGGGGGTCAGCGAAGCCAACAAACGGTGAAATACGGGATCCGTCATCCTGAGAAAGTTCCTGAAATCATCAGGATTATTCTCACGGATCTCATGGAGCAAAGGCATATGACAGAACTGGTCACGCTGAAGCAACCAATTCTTGGTCCATGAACTCCTCCCCACCCTGTTCATGGACTGGACTTGTGTCAAGGTCAGGACCCCAACACCAAGCCCCCGCACAGCACGAACTCTACGAGGAGTACGCATACGCAACATGGCTAGAAAACGGTCGGCTGCTCAGAACGAAGTAACAGAACGCACTGAAGAACAGCAAGGCCTGTGAAGAGCGACCTGAAAAACAGCAACGAGCGGACAAGATCGCACAGAAAACTCCAATACGAACTGACTGCACGCACTGAAGAGCAGATACAAACCCACAAGCACAAACTGAACGGCAGAAAACGATCTGAAAGCCACGAGTCTGAAAAAGCGCGAATCGTCTCTCACCAAACTTTTACTAACACGAGATTAGCAAAAGGAGCCCAAAGGGTGCCGCGCTTGGTTCTGAACCGGCCTTTTCTAGTCTCGTCGTACGTGGTGTACGTCACCGCGTTCTTGGCGATCGGAAATTCCGACAACTTTGTGCGACCGTGTGTAGGCAAAACAAGTTTGAGCCAACATCCGTCGGAAAAAATCAGAGGATTTTGTTGTCGGAATGTCCGAACAAAGTCCGACCGTGTGTACGGGGCATTAGAGTACAGATTAAAGCTAAATTATCTCACTGCAGCTCAAGGTGGGATGTGTAAGGTATTTCACACTGACTGTTGTATATACATTTCTGATAATGAGGACATTATTAAAGGGCATCTTGCTAAGATAAGAGAACTACAGAATAAGGCCAGAGATATTGCTAAAGATGGATGGAACCCCTTTAAGGGTTTAGGACAGGGGTCTCAAACTGGTGGCCCTCCAGCTGTTGCGAAACTACAAGTCCCATGAGGCATTGCAAGGCTGCAAGTTACAAGCATGACTCCCACAGGCAGAAGCATGATGGGGTAGTTTTGCAACAGCGGGAGGGCCGTCAGTTTGAGGCCCCTGGTTTAGGAGGTTTTGGTGACTTTTTATATGGCATAGCAACATGGTTACAGAAACTAGGCGCTTACATTGTGATGGTCCCATGTTTCTTATTTGTTATTTACTTCCTCATCAGGCTATGCCTCTGTGTGACTACCCACTGTACCAACAAATGGTCCAATAGCCCTGATGAACCCATTATTGTGAGAAAACTAGGAGAGAGTTGAACAGGACGCCGTCTCTCTGCGCCAATGTAACAGGAGTTACCAGCAATCGACTGAATGTAACGTGGAGAAGAATGGTGTCAAATAAACAAAAGGAGGGAAATGACATGGACATTCACTGAATTGTTCATTTAAGCACAAGAGACTCCATTTTGTTCGCACTGTTGAAATGTGTTCTGTATCCTTCACCTAACACACAGACATATCTTCTGCTAGAAGCTCTCTCTCTGTCTCTACTCCCCCCTCCCCTCTCAAGGCTTTACTTTTGCAATTGTTCTATTCTAGCTTTTAATAATATATTTCTATCTGTTAGTTTTTAATAACCTCTCACACCACCCCTTTCATATCCATGTATAAAATAACATGTAATAATGCATGTTGGCACTGAACGGACATTTTAAACACAGTGATTGCGTCCTGTGAATCTGTTCCTGCAGCTGCAGTATTAACTATTGTTTTAGAGTTCCAATCAGAAATAATTCCATAACAGTTTAATAATTCCATAACATGGAACAATAGTTCCATGGGTGTCTGTGTCAATCCTTCTTGGGATGTTTTAACTAGTATCATTGATAGGGATCTATGAGGCCCCACAATGGGGCATTATTGTGTGTGTGTGTGTGTATATGTATGCGATCCATTGGACCCTGTATTGCCTTATTGTATAATCTCATGTATCATCATGAATGGGGATTAAGAGAGGCCCCAGATTATATTGTCTACATTGTATTTTTATGTGTTCAATCGTGCATATTGTTCGATTTTGTATGATTACCACGTATGAATTGAATTGGGTTTTTGTATTATTACCATAATATACCCTGGCTATGAACTATTAAATATGAATTTTACTCAATTAACCACTTGAGCCCCGGACCATTATGCTGCCTAAGGACCAGAGGTCTTTTTCCAATTTGGCACTGCATCACTTTAACTTTTAATTGCGCGGTCATGCAATGCTGTACCCAAACAAAATTTGCGTCCTTTTCTTCCCACAAATAGAGCTTTCTTTTGATGGCATTTGATCACCTCTGCCGTTTTTATTTTTTGCGCTATAAACGGAAAAAGACCGAAAATTTTGAAAAAAAATGATATTTTCTACTTTTTGTTATAAAAAAAATCCAATAAACTCAATTTTAGTCATACATTTAGGCCAAAATTTATTCGGCCACATGTCTTTGGTAAAAAAAAAGTTAATAAGCGTATATTCATTGGTTTGCGCAAAAGTTATAGCGTCTACAAACTAGGGTACATTTTCTGGAATTTACACAGCTTTTAGTTTATGACTGCCTATGTCATTTCATGAGGTGCTAAAATGGCAGGGCAGTACAAACCCCCCCCAAATGACCCCATTTTGGAAAGTAGACACCCCAAGGAAATTGCTGAGAGGCATGTTGAACCCATTGAATATTTATTTTTTTTGTCCCAAGTGATTGAATAATGACAAAAAAAAAAAAAATATTTACAAAAAGTTGTCACTAAATGATATATTGCTCACACAGGCCATGGGCCTATGTGGAATTGCACCCCAAAATACATTCAGCTGCTTCTCCTGAGTATGGGGATACCACATGTGTGGGACTTTTTGGGAGCCTAGCCGCGTACGGGGCCCCGAAAACCAATCACCGCCTTCAGGATTTCTAAGGGCATAAATTTTTGATTTCATTCCTCACTACCTATCACAGTTTTGAAGGCCATAAAATGCCCAGATGGCACAAAACCCCCCCAAATGACCCCATTTTGGAAAGTAGACACCCCAAGCTATTTGCTGAGAGGCATGTTGAGTCCATGGAATACTTTCTTTTTTGACACAAGTTGCGGGAAAGTGACAATTTTTTTTTTTTTGCACAAAGTTGTCACTAAATGATATATTTCTCACACAGGACATGGGCATATGTGGAATTGCACCCCAAAATACATTTAGCTGCTTCTCCTGAGTATGGGGATACCACATGTGTGGGACTTTTTGGGAGCCTAGCCGCATACGGGGCCCCGAAAACCAAGCACCGCCTTCAGGATTTCTAAGGGCGTAATGTTGTGATTTGACTCCTCACTACCTATCACAGTTTTGAAGGCCATAAAATGCCAAGATGGCACAAAACCCCCCCAAATGACCCCATTTTGGAAAGTAGACACCCCAAACTATTTGCTGAGAGGCATGTTGAGTCCATGGAATATTTTATATTTTGACACAAGTTGCGGGAAAGTAACACTTTTTTTTTTTTTTTTTGCCCAAAGTTGTCACTAAATGATATATTGCTCAAACATGCCATGGGCATATGTGGAATTACACCCCAAAATACATTCTGCTGCTTCTCCTGAGTATGGGGATACCACATGTTTAGGACTTTTTGGGAGCCTAGCCGCGTACGGGGCCCCGAAAACCAAGCACCGCCTTCAGGATTTCTAAGGGCATAAATTTTTGATTTCACTCCTCACTTCCTATCACAGTTTTGAAGGCCATAAAATGCCAAGATGGCACAAAACCCCCCCAAATGACCCCATTTTGGAAAGTAGACACCCCAAGGTAATTGCTGAGAGGCATGTTGAGTCCATGGAATATTTTATTTTTTGACACAAGTTGCGGGAAAGTGACAATTTTTTTTTTTTTTGCACAAAGTTGTCACTAAATGATATATTTCTCACACAGGCCATGGGCATATGTGGAATTGCACCCCAAAATACATTTAGCTGCTTCTCCTGAGTATGGGGATACCACATGTGTGGGACTTTTTGGGAGCCTAGCCGCATACGGGGCCCCGAAAACCAAGCACCGCCTTCAGGATTTCTAAGGGCGTAATGTTGTGATTTGACTCCTCACTACCTATCACAGTTTTGAAGGCCATAAAATGCCAAGATGGCACAAAACCCCCACAAATGACCCCATTTTGGAAAGTAGACACCCCAAACTATTTGCTGAGAGGCATGTTGAGTCCATGGAATATTTTATATTTTGACACAAGTTGCGGGAAAGTAACACTTTTTTTTTTTTTTTTTTTTGCACAAAGTTGTCACTAAATGATATATTGCTCAAACATGCCATGGGCATATGTGGAATTACACCCCAAAATACATTCTGCTGCTTCTCCTGAGTATGGGGATACCACATGTTTAGGACTTTTTGGGAGCCTAGCCGCGTACGGGGCCCCGAAAACCAAGCACCGCCTTCAGGATTTCTAAGGGCATAAATTTTTGATTTCACTCCTCACTTCCTATAACAGTTTTGAAGGCCATAAAATGCCAAGATGGCACAAAACCCCCCCAAATGACCCCATTTTGGAAAGTAGACACCCCAAGCTATTTGCTGAGAGGCATGGTGAGTATTTTGCAGCTCTCATTTGTTTTTGAAAATGAAGAAAGACAAAAAAAATTTATTTTTTTTTTCTTTTTTCAATTTTCGAAAGTTTGTGACAAAAAGTGAGGTCTGCAAAATACTCACTATACCTCTCAGCAAATAGCTTGGGGTGTCTATTTTCCAAAATGGGGTCATTTGGGGGGGGGGTTGTGCTATCTGTGCATTCCATGGCCTCCGAAACTGTGCTAGGCAGTGAAGAGTGAAATCAAAAATTTACGCCCTTAGAAAGCCTGAAGGCGGGGCTTGTTTTTCGGGGTCCCGTGCGCGGCTAGGCTCCCAAAAAGTCCCACACATGTGGTATCCCCATACTCAGGAGAAGCAACAGAATGTATTTTGGGGTGTAATTTCACATATTCCCATGGCATGTTTGAGCAATATATCATTTAGTGACATCTTTGTGCAAAAAAAAAAAAAAAAAAAAAAAGATTTGTCTCTTTCCCGCAGCTTGTGTCACAATATAAAATATTCCATGGACTCGACATGCCTCTCAGCAAATAGCTTGGGGTGTCTACTTTCCAAAATGGGGTCATTTGGGGGGGGTTTGAACTGTCCTGGCATTTTATGCACAACATTTAGAAGCTTATGTCACACATCACCCACTCTTCTAACCACTTGAAGACAAAGCCCTTTCTGACACTTTTTGATTACATGAAACAATAATTTTTTTTTGCAAGAAAATTACTTTGAACCCCCAAACATTATATATATTTTTTAAAGCAAATGCCCTACAGATTAAAATGGTGGGTGTTTCATATTTTTTTTTCACACAGTATTTGCGCAGCGATTTTTCAAACGCATTTTTTGGGGAAAAAACACACTTTTTTAAATTTTAATGCACTAAAACACACTATATTGCCCAAATGTTTGATGAAATAAAAAAGATGATCTTAGGCCGAGTACATGGATACCAAACATGACATGCTTTAAAATTGCGCACAAACGCGCAGCGGCGACAAAATAAATACATTTTTAAAAGCCTTTAAAAGCCTTTACAGGTTACCACTTTAGATTTACAGAGGAGGTCTACTGCTAAAATTACTGCCCTCGTTCTGTCCTTCGCGGTGATACCTCACATGCATGGTGCAATTGCTGTTTACATTTGACGCCAGACCGACGCTTGCGTTCGCCTTTGCACGAGAGCAGGGGGGGACAGGGGTGCTTTTTTTTTTTTTTTTTTTTTTTTCTTTATTATTTTTTTGCTTTTTTATCTTATTTTTAAACTGTTCCTTTCATTTTTATTTTTTTTTAATTAATTTTATTGTTATCTCAGGGAATGTAAATATCCCCTATGATAGCAATAGGTAGTGACAGGTACTCTTTTTTTAAAAAATTGGGCTCTATTAGACCCTAGATCTCTCCTCTGCCCTCAAAGCATCTGATCACACCAAGATCGGTGTGATAAAATGCTTTCCCAATTTCCCAATGGCGCTGTTTACATTCGGCGAAATCTAAGTCATGAAATGCTCGTAGCTTCCGGTTTCTTAGGCCATAGAGATGTTTGGAGCCATTCTGGTCTCTGATCAGCTCTATGGTCAGCTGGCTGAATGACCGGCTGCATTTTCAGGTTCCCTGTTGGGACAGGAAAGCCAGAGAAAAACATGGAAGACGGTGGGGGAGGGGGGGCATTCCCTCCCACTGCTTGCAAAAGCAGTCTAGAGGCTAATTAGCCGCTAGGATTGCTTTTACATGAAAGCCGACCGCTGGCTGAAAAGAATGATACCAAGATGATACCTAAACCTGCAGGCATCATTCTGGTATAACCACTCAAAGTCCAGCAACATACCAGTACGTTGCTGGTCCTTGTTAGGCATATATTGTAAACTTTTTTTTCATGCAGCCTGTGGGCTGAACGAAAAAAAGATATTGATCGGTGGGTATGCCCACCATTAGAATACCTCCCTTCATCCACCCACTTCTAATGATGGGCATACATGCACCATTTATATATGCCGAAGCATGGGGGCATCCTCCCGCAAAAGGCAGGAGCAAATTGCTCCTCCACCCACTGCTGCCCCCACGCTTCGGCATATATGCTGAAGTATGTAACTGTGGTGGTGAAATCACCTCCGACAGCGCTGGAGTCACGGCTTTATATATCGTGGGAGCAAACGCTGTTGCTGTCAAGATAAATAAATCCGCGCTGAAACTGAATGGCGTACCTGCTAAGCAAATGATGGTTAACAATAAAACAAAGTAACATTACAGTATAACAGTAAGACTTACCATACCTGCAAAGCAAATACAAAAAAAAAACATAGTAAAAAATAAAACATTTAACGCAACCTGTGCCTAAAATATATATATGCCGAAGCATGGGGGCATCCTCCCGCAAAAGGCAGGAGCAAATTGCTCCTCCACCCACTGCTGCCCCCACGCTTCGGCATATATGCTGAAGTATGTAACTGTGGTGGTGAAATCACCTCCGACAGCGCTGGAGTCACGGCTTTATATATCGTGGGAGCAAACGCTGTTGCTGTCAAGATAAATAAATCCGCGCTGCAACTGAATGGCGTACCTGCTAAGCAAATGATGGTTAACAATAAAACAAAGTAACATTACAGTATAACAGTAAGACTTACCATACCTGCAAAGCAAATACAAAAAAAAAACATAGTAAAAAATAAAACATTTAACGCAACCTGTGCCTAAAATATATATATATGCCGAAGCATGGGGGCATCCTCCCACAAAAGGCAGGAGCAAATTGCTCCTCCACCCACTGCTGCCCCCACGCTTCGGCATATATGCTGAAGTATGTAACTGTGGTGGTGAAATCACCTCCGACAGCGCTGGAGTCACGGCTTTAGATATCGTGGGAGCAAACGCTGTTGCTGTCAAGATAAATAAATCCGCGCTGCAACTGAATGGTGTACCTGAAAACAATAAAATGGTTACCAACAAAACAAAGTAAACGGTAAAGTATGAAAAATCTGAAAAGGAAACATGGTAAAACATAATAACAATAAAACATTGCAGAATAGAATAGAGTAAAAAAGAGAAGAACAATAGAGAGAGAATAGAGAGAGAGAGAACAATAAAACAACAACTATTTTTGGTTTTTTTATTTTATATATTTTTTTGTTTTTATTTTTTTTAATTTTTTTTAAATTTTTTTTTTACACTTTTTTTTAGTAACTTTTAACTTTTGTAACTCGTTCCAGGTTTGGGTCTCTCAAAATGCAATGGCATCTTGGGAGACCCTGTGTTAGTGTGCCTAGTCTGTGCAGTGCTGAACCCTACGCTAATACTCAACTAATGTATGGTAGCGTTCAAAGCATTCACCCATGCAAAGACCAGGATTGCCAGGACAGGAGGGACAATAAGACCGGGTGTCACGCCTAAATCCGCGCTTGCTACAGACACGACATCTTTTTTGGGGGGCTCGTTGGGTAGGGGTACTCGGGATGGCATAAAGAAAATGCCGCTCATGCAGCCGGCTTACTGCATTTGGTTGGGGAAGGTGAGGTAGAGCACCGTCTGGAAACAGAAGGGCTCTGACGATCTCTTCCTGGAATTTAAGGAAGGATCCAGTCTGTCCTGAAGCTCTGTATAGCACATGAGCATTCAGCAAAGCCAATTGAAATAAGTATACAGACACTTTTTTGTACCAGCGTCTGGCCTTACGGGCAACTAAGTACGGCGCCAACAACTGGTCGTTGAGGTCCACCCCTCCCATATTAAGGTTGTATTCGTGGACACAGAGGGGTTTCTCCACAACACCAGTCGCCGTAGAAATTTGGGTCGTCATGTCTGCATGAAGGGAGGTGAGAACGAAAACATTCTTCTTATCCCTCCACTTCATAGCGAGCAAATTATTATACTTCAAGCAGGCTCTCTCCCCCAGCCTAAGACGGGAATCTACAAGCCGCTGGGGAAAGCCCCGGCGATTAGGTCGCACGGTGCCACATGCTCCAATCTGCTGATCAAACAAGTGACTAAAAAGTGGCACGCTCGTATAATAATTGTCCACGTACAAGTGGTACCCCTTTCCGAATAAGGGTGACACCAAGTCCCACACTATCTTGCCAGCGCTTCCTATGTAGTCAGGGCAGTTTGTCGGCTCTACGTGACTATCTTTGCCCTCGTAAACCATAAATCTACATGTATAGCCTGTGGCCCTGTCACAGAGCTTATACATCTTGACCCCGTATCTGGCACGCTTGCTGGGAAGGTACTGTTTGAATGACAAGCGGCCAGAAAACTTAATCAGGGACTCATCAACGCAGACAACTTGATGGGGGGTAAACAAGTCTGCAAAACGTTGGTTGAAGTGGTTTACGAGGGGCCGAATTTTGTAGAGCCGATCGTATGCAGGGTCTCCACGAGGACGACAGAGTTCATTGTCGTTGAAGTGCATGAACCGCAAAATCTGCTCGTATCGTGCCCTGGCCATGGAAGCAGAGAACAAGGGTGAATGGTAAATTGGGTCAGTGGACCAATATGACCGCAACTTACTCTTTTTATTCAACCCCATGAGGAGGGAAAGGCCCAGAAAGGTCTTAAATTCGGAGACCGTAATTGGTCTCCAATCTCTGGCAAGGGAGGACTGGGGATTAGCGGCGATGTGTTGACCAGCGTATAAATTGCTTTGGTCCACAATAGATCTATAGAGATCTTCGGTGAAAAACAGTGAATAAAAATCCAGTGGCGTAAAGTCAACTGTTTCCACCTGAATTCCGGGTTGGCCAGTGAAAGGGGGAAGTACGGGTGCTGCAGAAGTGGAAGGTTCCCAATTCGGATTGGCCAATGCAGCAGGAAGGGCACTATGGGCACGACGGGCCTGTCTTTGTCTTCTTGGTGGCAGCGGGACACTACTAGTGCTTGCCACCTCGCCAGCTTGAACTGCACTTATGGGACTCGCCACGTCACCACGTGATACTGCAGTGCTGGATGTACGACCAGGGTGTACTAGGCCGCTGGTGCTTGCCAGTTCACCAGAAGGAATAGCGGCGCTAGTACTTCTCTGCTCCATACGAGAGCCCTGCGGTTCTTGCACTTCAAGGACAGAAGAAGAAGAATGGGGTCTGGTACGCCTGACTCTAGCAGGGACCACAACTCTGTCGTCAGAGCTATCTGTCATGGAGCCGCTGTCCTCTACAGGTTCGTATTCTGAGCCTGAACTTGACAGATGAGTGACTTCCTCTTCACTATCTGTCATACTCAGAAACGTGTAGGCCTCTTCACTAGTGTACCTTCGATTTGCCATTTTGGCCTCTAAATTTAGGGGTACACTAGTGAGACTCACAGGCAAAAAAGCTCCTGACTGTTGGCGACTGTATAAAAACGCTACCAAAAAACTGTTAGCGATCGCAGGGATCAGGCCTGACTCTGCGAACGCTGCAGTTATGTGTGCTTAGTGTTTTGTAAGTGTCAGTTATCGATCGATACTGCACTTGGGTGGGCTGGGCAGGGCTGGGCCGAGGAGCAAAACGCAGGTGCTAGCAGGTATCTGGGCTGATCCCGCTAACACTGCGTTTCAGGGAACCCTAAACTGCTGGGGAGTATAGATCTGATCGGATCAGATATCGATCCGTTCAGATACTATAGCACTAAGGGAGGTGTATGCTGCGTGCGTGGGTTTTAGCGGTACTGGCGCTAACCTGACGCTGCCTGGGGCGACGCAGACCTTATTTGATCCTAAAAACTTAACTTCTATCACCGCCGGGCAATTAGGGGGTTAAACCTTTATAGGGTAATAAACGGCGGGTGCCCTAAAACTATAATAAACTATAATAAACTGTAATAAACTGTAATAAACTACAAAAAACAAACTAGCTAACCAGCGTCACCCGTAACAGTTATACGGTGATCGCTGGTGAAAGGGTTAACTAGGGGGCAATCAGGGGGTTAAAACCTTTAGCAGGTAGTATATGGGGGTCCCTGTCGCTATAAAACACTGACAGCGAACCTATATACTTACCTCCCTAACTAGCGTCACCTGTGTCACTAATACAGCGATCAGAAAAACGATCGCTTAGCGACACTGGTGACGGGGGGTAATCAAGGGGTTAACTTTTATTAGGGGGGGTTAGGGGGGTACCCTGGACCTAAGGGGGGGTACCCTAGACCTAAAGGGGGCTAACCTAACTGCCCTAACACTTCTAACTGACACAAACTGACACCAATGCAAAAAAAAAAAAAAAATGCTATTGGTGTCAGAGTGACAGGGGGTACAGGGGGGTGATCGGGGGGTGATCGGGGGGTGATGGGGGGTGACAAGTGTGCCTGGCGTGTTCTACTGAATGTGTAGTGTTGTGCAGACTTACTTGGATGTCTTCTCTCCTCAGCGTCGGATCAAAAAGACCGACTCGAGGCGAGATTACATCACTTCCTTTCCCTCTGTTTACATTACAGAGGGAAAGGAAGCATTTTCATTCGCCGGGAGCGATCGGGAGGGGGTGGCCAACAATGGATGGCCGCCCCCTCACCTCTCATCGCCCGGGAACAAATGGCGACCGCCTCGGGCACCGGGGGGGGGACCGATCGGACCCCCCACCCGCGGAAGGCAAATCACGTACATGTACGTGATTTTGCCTGTCCGTGCCACCTTGCCGACGTACATCGGCGTGAGGCGGTCGTCAAGTGGTTAATTATAAATATTTACCTTGTACCCACAAGTTTCAATTAAAGTTCCGATTCCCCCCCCCCCTCCCTTTTTCCCTCCCTTTTTCCCTCCCTTATTTCCCCATTTTCTCCATGGTCTGATGAAACTAAGGTTAAACCTTTTGGCCATAATTCAAAAAGATATGTTTGGTGCAAAAACAACACTGCACATCACCAAAAGAACACAATACCCGCAGTGAAGCATGGTGGTGGCAACATCATGCTTTGGGGTGTTTTTTCTTTAGCTGGAACAGGGGCCTTAGTCAAGGTAAAGGGAATTATGAACAGTTCCAAATACCAGTCAATATTAGCACAAAACCTACAGGCTTTTGCTAGAAAGCTGAACATGAAGAGGAACTTCATCTTTCAGCCTGCCTGACAACGACCCAAAGCATACATCCAAATCAACTAAAGAATGGCTTCACCAGAAGATTAACGTTTTGGAATGGCCTAGCCAGAACCCAGACCTGAATCCGATTGAAAATCTGTGGGGTGATCTGAAGTGGGCTGTGCACAGGAAATGCCCCCGCAATCTGACAGATTTTATGTGTTTTTGCAAAGAAGAGTGGGCAAATATTGCCAAGTCAATATGTGGCATGCTGATAGACTCATATCCAAAAAGACTGAGTGCTGTAATTAAATCAAAAGGTGCTTCAACAAAGTATTAGTTTAAGGGTGTGCACGCTTATGCAATCATATTATTTTAGTTCTTTATTTTTACTTCCCTCCACCTAAAAGATTTCAGTTTTGTTCAACTGAGTTGTACAGTTTATAGGTCACATTAAAGGTGGAAAAAGTTCTGAAATGATTTATCTGTGTCTCATTTTTTTTACATCACAGTAACCAGAAATTTTAACAGGGGTGTGTACACTTTTTTATATCCACTGTATATACATATATGGATTGGTGTGGGTAAAAACACCATAGGTCAAAAAACCTATATACACTAAAAAAGATGTATTAGGTAATAAAAATATATACATAAAATGTTAATGGTAAAAGGGATATTAAAAAATACTAAGCTTAAAACATATAATATATATATATATATATATATATATATATATATATATATATATATATATATATATATATATATATATATTTATATATAGATATATATATATAGATATAGATCCATATCTATATCTATATCTATATATATATATATATATATATACACACAGAGAGAGAGAGAGAGAGAGAGAGAATTGAGCAATGTATGCCCAGTGAATAGAGAACAGTTGCATATGATGATATTATCCAGTAGGGGTCATACGTAGTTGAGTAAACACAGGTATATGATAAAGATGACACTGTACTCTATGCATGGTATATAATATAATATTTATTATTTATTAGAGGACCTGTCTAAGTAAAAGATTAAAATGAAGGGGAATGAACTAAAGTATTGCACTCATTTCAAAATCCCCAGGAGCCAGCACATCCAGAGAGAAAATCCAGTACATTTCTCTCTGGCAGAGCTTACGGAAGCGATCAGCTGGGGGGAGGTCTCTAGGCATGTTCGCTGAAAAGTGTGGCGTGCATTTGTATTCAGCCCTCCTGAGTCAATACTTTGTAGAACCATCTTTCACTGTAATTACAGCTGCAGGTCTTTTTGGGTATGTCTCTACCAGCTTTGCACATCTAGAGATGTCTCTACCAGCTTTGCACTTTTGCCCATTCTTCTTTGCAAAATAGCTCAAGCTCTGTCAGGTTGGATGGAGAGCGTCTTTGAACAGCAATTTCAAAGTCTTGTCACAGATCCTCTATTGGATTTAGGTCTGGACTTTTACATTCTAACACATGAATATGCTTTGATCTAAACCATTCTATTGTAGCTCTGGCTGTATGTTTAGGGTTGTTGTCCTGCTGGAAGGTGAACCTCCACCCCAGTCTCAAATCTTTTGCACACTCTAACATGTTTTCTTCTATGATTGCCCTGTACTTGGCTCCATCCATCTCCCCATCAACTCTGACTAGCCTCCCTGTCTCTGATGAAGAAAAGCATCCCCACAACATGATGCTGCCACCACCATGTTTCACGGTGGGGTTGGAGTGTTCTGGGTGATGTGCAATGTTAGTTTTTGCCACACATAGCGTTTTGCTTTTAGACAAAAAGTTAAATTTCCAAAACGTCTTTCAGGACAGCACCCGAGAGATCATGGCTCCTCCTCCCACAGGAAACACCTCATCAATTAAGTCTTTAAATTGGAATCCTCCACGTTGCCTCATCAGTTTTTTGTGTTTCCTCCAGCTGGAGGAACACCTCTGGTGGGAGCCATGATCTCTCAGGTTTATCCTGGGAGACACAGGTTCTCACCTGTTAGGTCTTTTTTAGGCCAGGAGAGTGAGCCTCCCACTTGCCTCTTATATGGACGGTCCCGTGGGCTCCCTCTCCCTCTTCCGTGCTCGGGGAGAGCCTGTACGTCCGGGGGTGCTGCCTCAAAATTTTTTTGGCCTGACAGGTGGCCGTCCTCTGTTCCCTTCTATATGGAGGGACGAGCGGTGGGGGCCGCCATGTTGCTGGTGGCAGAAGAGCGCTTCAGCCACATCCAGGCAGCACTTCCGGGTCGGCGCGTGCGTCATTTCCGGCGCAAAGCGCAGTGGGAGAGGGCAGGGTCACCTGGCGCCTTATTTCTGGTTCCAGGTCAGCGCAGCGGCGTTTTCGAATCTGGAACCGGTCGTTTTACCACGCACCGCAGACAGCTATGGATAGCGATGCAGCGGATAAGGGGGCAAGCCAAGGCGCCAGCAAGGCTAAGGTAAGGGACTGTGTCCTCTATTACCCTGGGCCGTTTTCTCCTGTGGGGGGGTTACTCACCCTTTTCCCCCCACCACCCACCCCCCCCCCCTCTCAGAAGGTATGTTGCAGTGGCTAGATTTAGTATATCTGCCCTACAACAGGGGATTAGGTGGTGGTGGCTTGATTGGGCACATGGAAAATGAGATGTTTCTTCCTTAGCGCACCTGGGTGTATTATTTGCGCTGTATTACAGCCTTTTAAGCGTGGTTCCATGTCTCTTTTCTGTTTGTTCAGGCCAAAGGTTCTGCCCAACCAGTCAAGAAAAGGTGCCCTGTCTGCAAAGAAAAATTAGGTGATGCTTGGACTAAAACGCTTTGTGCAGAGTGCATTACAAATTTGGTCAGAGAGGAGACTCCATCCGTTTGTGGCGACTTAGTGTCAACAATAAAGGATGAGCTCCGGGCCACCTTTCAAGCTTTTAGGTCAAACCTAAGAGAGGAGCCAGGTCCCTCTAGGGATCCTCTGGTTCCGCAGCCATCTTCAGAACCCCAGAGTGGTTCTCAAATAATTTTTGGGGGTCTGATATCCCAGGACGTTTCTCAAGGGTCCGTTTCCCTCGCTCCAGATGATACAGATTCTGAGGAGGAGGAAAATGAATCAGATACCGCTTCTAAATACAAATTGTCACTAGAAGAGGTGGGAGGACTCCTGAAGGTAATCCATGCCACTTTGGGGATAGAAGAGGAAAAGAAGGAACTCTCCCTGCATGACCGCATGTATGCTGGTTTAGGAGATTCAAAAGGCCGTTCTTTTCCAGTCCATTCAGTTATCACTGATATGATTAAAAAAGAGTGGCTGGAACCTGAGAAAAAGCCTTTCTTTTCCCGGGCTCATAAGAAGAGATTTCCATTTGAAGAAAATCCAGATTCTATATGGAATAAGGTTCCAAAATTGGACTCTGCCTTTTCTCAGGTCTCTAAGTCTATGGACCTAGCCTTTGAGGATATGGGCACTCTGAAGGAGCCCATGGACAAAAGGATGGACCTGCTTCTTAAAAGAACCTGGCAATCAGTAATGCATAATCTGAAACCAGCAATGGCAACAACCTGTGTTGCAAGGAACTTAGATCACTGGGTTAACCAGTTGAAAGCCCATGTCATAGCAGATTCCTCAAAACAGGAGATTCTGGACTCTTTTTCAACCCTGTCAGCAGCAATATCATATATTGCGGATGCGTCTGCGGAATCTATCCGCATGTCAGCAAGGTCAGCAGCTTTAACAAATTCTGCCAGAAGGGCCTTATGGTTGAAGACGTGGCCAGGGGATGCTGCATCTAAAAATAGACTGTGTGGTATTCCGTTTGCAGGCGATCTGCTATTCGGTTCAGAGCTAGAGTCCATTCTTGACCGCACGGCAGATAAGAAAAAGTCGTTTCCGGTTAAGAAGAAACAGGTGCAAACCCGTAAGCGTTTCTTTCGGCCCCAAAAAGGTCAGCAGGAAGGAAAAACGCAGGGCAAGAGGAAGTCATGGTCTTCTCAGAAGCCCAAAGGTAGGGGTGGAGTGCTCTTCAATCCTCCTGCGGCCTCCGCAAAACCACAATGACTCTGTAAAGGTCGGGGGAAGACTACAGGAGTTTCTTCCTCAGTGGAGAGCCATTTCCTCAAATCAATTCGTTGTAAAGATGCTCTCCCAGGGGTATGTGATAGAATTTACGGAAGAACCTCCAAGAAGATTCCTGGTGACAAACGTCCCAAGAGACGCAGTCAAGGCTCTCGCCATGAAGTCCCTAATTCAGGAACTGAAAAATCAGAGAGTCATTGTTCCGGTCCCAGCGGGGGAGTTCTTCCAGGGGTTCTACTCACATGTCTTTCTGGTTCAGAAACCTTCAGGAAAGTTCCGTCTTATCCTGAATCTCAAAATGCTGAACAAATCAGTAGAATACAGAAGGTTTCGGATGGATTCAATATTTTCAGTAAGAAACCTCCTGTATCAAGGGTGCTATATGGCATCAATAGATTTACAAGATGCCTACCTCCACATTCCTATTGCCGCCAGGTCGCAGAAATATCTGAGGTTAGCACTGAAAGAAGGGAAGAAGGTGGTACATCTGCAATTCAGAGCACTCCCGTTTGGTCTGTCATCATCCCCAAGGGTCTTCACGAAAATAATGGCCGAAGCTCTGGCGCCTCTGCGTCTAGAGGGGATCTCAGTTATTCCGTATCTGGACGACCTGCTGTTTTTTGCTCAGACCAGAGAAGGTCTTCAAGAAAACTTGCTCAGAGCCCGTGTTCATCTAGAATCCATGGGGTGGATTTTAAACCTTCAAAAATCAAATCTGATTCCCTCACAGGAAGTGTTATTCCTGGGTTTCCGTATCAACTCTTTAGAACAAAAAAATTTTTCTTCCAGAGGAAAAACAGGAAAAGTTGGTACAAGTGGTGTCATTACTACAGTCCAATCAAGTTCTGTCCATCAGGAAAGTTATGTCAGCATTGGGAACCCTGACCTCTTCCATTCCGGCCATCCAGTGGGCAAAGCTCCATTTCAGACCTCTGCAAAGTTTCCTGTTAAAAACCTGGAATCACCAGCAGGATTCACTAGATTCATTAGTGAAGATCCCTACTTCAGTAAAAAGAAGTCTGTGGTGGTGGAAGAACCAGACAAGGTACTCAGAGGGGCTGTTATGGTCCTTCCCAACTCAGGTGAGGTTGACAACAGATGCCAGTTCCTGGGGTTGGGGGGGCTCATATGAGCGGCCGGTGGGCCCAGGGCTCGTGGGACACAAGAGATGCCCTAAGGTCCTCAAATTGGAGGGAACTGAAAGCTATAGAAATGGCCTTAATGACCTTTGCGAAAGAAGTCCAGGGGCAACATACTCAGATCCTGTCAGACAACGCCACGGCGGTGGCTTACATAAACAGACAGGGGGGAACCAGAAGCAAAGTTCTGCAGAGCTTGGCGAAAGGCATTCTGAGTTGGGCAGAGCTCCATACTCTATCCTTATCCGCGGTCCATTTAAAAGGGACCTTAAACAGAGTAGCGGACTTCCTAAGCAGGAACCAGATTTTAGAGGCAGAGTGGCAATTGAATCCAGAAGTCTTCCAGTTAATAGTGCAGAAATGGGGGCGCCCAAGAGTGGATCTCTTTGCCACCCAGGAAAACTCGCAAATGTCTCGCTTCTTCTCCCTGAACAGGAACGAGGCATCACTGGGAGTGGATGCTCTGGCACAAGATTGGAAGTTTCACCTCTGTTACGCATTCCCTCCGTTTCAGCTTATCCCTCGGGTCATAGCAAAAATCAGGAAGGAGGAGACAACAGTGATCCTCATCACTCCTTTCTGGCCAAAAAGGCCTTGGTTTTCATCCCTTCTTCAGATGCAACAAGAACCTTATTGGCACCTTCCGTTAAGAAAAGACCTTCTGTTACAAGGTCCTCTGTTTCACCAGGAAGTAGCAAAACTAAAGCTCACGGCCTGGCTACTGAGGAGCAGCTCTTGAAGAGGAAAGGTTTCTCGGATAGGTTGGTAGCTACCCTCCTATCCAGTAGAAAGAAGGTTACAAGAGCAATCTATTCCAAAGTCTGGAAAATCTTCAACTCCTGGTGCACAGCATCTGACAGATCTCCAAAACAAATTTCTTCTGTGCTTGAGTTCCTGCAAGAAGGGGCGGACAAGGGCTTAGCGGTCAGCACCCTCAAAGTTCAAGTTGCTGCGCTGGGGGTATTCCTGGAAAAATCCATTTCATCAGAACCCCTAGTAATAAGATTCTTCAAAGCTCTTACCCGGTCTAGACCAGTGGTAATCAAAAGCTGTCCAGCATGGAACTTATCGGTTGTTCTACAGGCCCTGACCAAGGAACCTTTTGAACCCATTAATTTAGCCTCCCTGAAATTGATTACTTTGAAAACAGTGTTTTTAGTGGCTGTTACAACAGCTGGAAGAGTCAGTGAGCTGCAAGCCTTATCAATCAGGGAACCTTTCTTTTCCATTTTTTCAGACCGAATTGTTCTGAAGACGGATCCTAATTTTTTGCCGAAGGTCGCTTCGATCCAGAATCGAACTCAGGAAATAATACTTCCTACCTTTTGTTCTAATCCATCGGGTAAGAAGGAAGAAGAATTCCATACCCTGGATGTTAAAAGAGCAGTCTTAAGTTACTTGGAAAACACTAAAGACTTTAGATGTTCAGATGCTCTGTTTGTTTTATTTTCCGGTAATAAAAAAGGAAGACAAGCTTCTAGAGGAACCATTGCCAGATGGTTGAGAATGGCTATCTCAGAAGCCTATTCCCTTACAGGTCTGGAGAGTCCATTAAATGTTCGGGCTCATTCTACAAGAGCTTCCGCGGTGAGTTGGGCAGAAAAAGCTGGCGCCACCCCCGAACAAATCTGTAAGGCAGCTACTTGGACAAGTCTGACAACCTTTGCCCGTCATTATAGGTTAGACCTCATGACGGCTGGGGACCAGGCTTTTGGAAGGAAAGTCTTACAGGCTGTTGTCCCACCCTAAATGGAGTAAGTCTCGATTATCCTCTCGGGTGCTGTCCTGAAAGACGTTTTGGAAAATTGCAAGTTAGACTTACCGGTAACTTGTTTTCCAATAGGCTTTCAGGACAGCAGTAACCCGCCCTTTGTGTATGCTAATGCTGTAATACTATGATATAACTGTCGCTTATGTGTTGCAGCTGGGGCTGGAGTTCTCTACAAACAACTGATGAGGCAACGTGGAGGATTCCAATTTAAAGACTTAATTGATAAGGTGTTTCCTGTGGGAGGAGGAGCCATGATCTCTCGGGTGCTGTCCTGAAAGCCTATTGGAAAACAAGTTACCGGTAAGTCTAACTTGCAATTTTTGGTCTCATCTGACCAGTGCACCTTCTTCCACATGTTTGCTGTGTCCACCACATGGGTTCTCGCAAACTGAAAACGGATTTCTTATGGCTTTCTCTCAACAATGGCTTTCTTCTTGCCACTCTTCCATAAAGGCCAGATTTGTGGAATGCATGACTAATATGTGTCCTGTGGACAGATTCTTCCACCTGAGCTGTGGATCTCTGCATCTCCTCTAGAGTTACCATGAGTATCTTGGCTGCTTCTTTGATCAATGCTCTCCTTGCCCGGCCTGTCAGTTTAGGTGGACGCTCATGTCTTGGTAGGTTTGCAGTTGTGCCATACTCTTTCCATTTTCAGATGATGGATTAAACAGTGCTCTGTGTCAGATGTTCAAAGCTTGTGATATTTTTTTTTTTATAACCTAACCCTGCTTTAAACTACTCCGTGACTTTATCCTTGACCTGTCTGGTGTGTCCCTTGACCTTCATGATGCTGTTTGTTCACTAAGGTTCATTAACAAACCTCTAAGGGCTTCACGGAAAGCTGTATTTATACTGAGATTAAATTACACACAGGTGGACTCTATTTACTAATCAGGTGACTTCTGTAGGCAATTGGTTCCACTAAACTTTAGTTATGGGTATTAGAGTAAAGGGGCTGAATACAAATGCATGCCATACATTTCAGATATTTATTTGTAAAAAAAAAAAAATTAAAACAATTTATCATTTTCCTTCCACTTCACAACTATGTGCCACTTTGTGTTGGTCATATGATGATATTATCCAGTAGAGGGCATACATAGGTGATTAAATATAGGTATATGATAAAGATGACACTGTACTGTACGTATGGTATATAATATAATATTTATTATTTATTAGAGGACCTGTCTAAGTAAAAGATTAAAATGAAGGGGAATTAACTAAAGTATTGCACTCGTTTCAAAATCCTCTTCCATCCTATTTAACCCTCCAGGAGCCAGCACGTCCAGAGAGAAAATCCAATACATTTCTCTCTGGCAGAGCTTACGGAAGCGCTCAGCTGGGGGGAGGTCTCTAGGCATAGCCTCAATAACCCAAACCTTCAAACCATCAGTGGATTTTTTATGGTATTCAAGAAAATGCCTAGGGACACTGTGGATATCCAAACCCTCAGTGATGAAACAGCGATGTTTGTGGAATAGCTTATGTAATGTCCTTATGGTTCGACCCATGTAGAAGAGAACACAAGGACATGCAGTAAACTACATGGTCAGAGGAGCATGTATGGAATCCCTTAATAGGATATGTTTCTAACAAAAACAAGAAAAATAACAATAAGGTTAGCCCTACTCCTGATGACCCCTTATCTGATGATACATCCCACACTACCAATGATGACTCCATTTGTTTGTCTCTCTTGGAAGAACTTTATCTTCATAATACAGACCCTAGTAGTAACCACCACCACTCCCCCTTCGCATTTGAGAACTCTGAGAGTGATTTAATATTGTATACTCAGCACCTCATGCGTTCCCCACCCATTCAAAGTACAAAGTTTAGACCAAAATCTATGTTTTAACTCACCCACTCCAAGGGCTCATGCATTGATGCCTTCTATCACATTGTTTATGCTAAAATTTTGGGTATGTGTGCTTCAGCTAAAAGTAAGGATAAAGATAAAAATAGGATTGTTCACAATCTCCCACGTCCTGAAAAGACAGCGTTCGATGCCCTGACTAATAATTTTGATCTAGTCATTAAATCTGCAGACAAAGGAGGGGGCATAGTGGTACAAAATAAAGCTGACTATGTTACAAAAGCACTAAGACTCCTGTCTGATACCAATACCTATACCAAACTGAGTACTGACCCTCTACCTTGGTTCACTTCAGAAGCTACCACACTTATTACTGATGCTATTCATGATCACATCATTACTCAGCAGGAAGCTTCAGTTTTGGTGAAGGCAGTTTATTACACTCCATATTTTTACCATCTGCCCAAGGTGCACAAAAACCTTGTCAACCTCCCCGGACGACCAATTGTAGCAGCCATGGGGAGCATCACCAGTGGCTTCTCACAATATGTTGATCAGTTTCTCCAGCCACTTGCTCAATCCCTACAGTCATATATTAGAGATGGCACACATCTGCTGGAATTTCTCTTTCCTTATTCCTGGTAGTCATCCTACCTTTGGGTCTCTCTGGACGTGCAATCTCTATATACCTCTATACCTCACGATGTAGGACTACGTGCTATACAATCATGGCAAATGAGGTTCAATGTAGAAAAATGTAAAATAATGCATTTGGGTGTCAAAAATATGAATGCAATCTATACACTGGGGGGAGAACCTCTGGGGGAATCTAGGATGGAAAAGGACTTGGGGGTCCTAGTGGATGATAGGCTCAGCAATGGCATGCAATGCCAAGCTGCTGCTAATAAAGCAAACAGAATATTGGCATGCATTAAAAGGGGGATCAACTGCAGAGATAAAACGATAATTCTCCCGCTCTACAAGACTCTGGTCCGCCCGCACCTGGAGTATGCTGTCCAGTTCTGGGCACCAGTCCTCAGGAGGGACGTACTGGAAATGGAGCGAGTACAAAGAAGGGCAACAAAGCTAATAAAGGGTCTGGAGGATCTTAGTTATGAGGAAAGGTTGCGAGCACTGCACTTATTCTCTCTGGAGAAGAGACGCTTGAGAGGGGATATGATTTCAATTTACAAATACTGTACTGGTGACCCCACAATAGGGATAAAACTTTTTCGCAGAAGAGAGTTTAATAAGACTCGTGGCCACTCATTACAATTAGAAGAAAAGAGGTTTAACCTTAAACTACGTAGAGGGTTCTTTACTGTAAGAGCGGCAAGGATGTGGAATTCCCTTCCACAGGCGGTGGTCTCAGCGGGGAGCATTGATAGCTTCAAGAAACTATTAGATAATCACCTGAATGACCGCAATATACAGGGATATGTAATGTAATACTGACACATAATCACACACATAGGTTGGACTTGATGGACTTGTGTCTTTTTTCAACCTCACCTACTATGTAACTATGTAACTATGTAACTATCATTCTTATGCGAAGACCCCATGCTGAACCCCAGACAAGCCTCTTTCATCTTAGAGGCAACTTTCTTTTGTCTCACTTATAATTATTTTAAATTTAATGATGTTTTTTTCTACAGGTAACTGGGAAAGCTATTTGAGCAAATTTTGCACCATCATATGCTAACCTCACCATGGGGCAGTGGGAATCATCCCATATTTGACACAATAATCCTTTTTTGTCCAATATCGTGTTCATTGAAAGGTAAATCGACGATGTAATTATTATCTGGGATGGCAATGAATCCAGAATACAGGATTTTGTTACACATTGTAATGACAATAACATGGGTTTGTCCTTTACCACTGTCATAGATAAAGAAAAATTGGCCTTTCTTGATTTGGAATTGTATTATTGGCAAGAAAATCCATGCTAGGAATTATACAAAGCCAACGGCAGGAAACTCCTTCCTTTACTATAAAAGCTGTCATCATCTCCAATGGCTTAACAACATACCCAAAAGCCAATTTTGTAGGCTGAAAAATAACTGCACCAGAAGCACAGACTACGACACCCAGAACGAGATTCTGAAAGAGAAATTCGTTGATAAGGGATTTCCAGTTGGTATTGTGGATACAGCTTATTCCCATTATAAAGATACGCCACCTGCATCACGTCCTCCTATTCAGGCTGATAACAATAAGGACGAAATGCGTTCTATCACCCATTTTTACTCTTGTCATACACAAATGGAAAACATTGTGCGTAGACAAGTTTGCTTACAGAAAAGCCCCTAATATCAAAAGTAAGCTGGCACCCAGCAAACTTAAAAATAAACCACTACCCCCAGGGTATTCCCTTCCCACCTTTTCAGCTATTACATGCATGTATCAATGCCATAAGCCTCTTTGCAAGACCTGTCGGTTTGTCAAAAATGGTCAGAAGGATTTCTGCGTCAAAGGGAAAACATATCCTATTAAGGGACTCCATACATGCAGTTTACTGCCTGACATGTCCTTGCTGTCTCTTCTACATGGGTCAAACCACAAAGACATTAGGTAAGTGATTCAGCGAACATCGCCATTTCATCACTGAGGGTTTGGATATCCAGTGTCCTTAGGCATTTTCTTGAATACCATAAAAATCCCCCGATGGTTTGAAGGTTTGGGTTATTGAGGCTATGCCTAGAGACCTCCCCCCAGCTGAGCACTTCCGTAAGCTCTGTCAGAGAGAAATGTATTGGATTTTCTCTCTGGACGTGCTGGCTCCTGGGGGAGGATTTTGAAGTTAGTACAATACTTTAGTTCATTCCCCTTAATTTTAATCTTTTACTTAGGCAGGTCCTCTAATAAATAATAAATATTATATTATATACCATACATACAGTGTCATCTTTATCATATACCTATGTTTACTCAACTATGTATGCCCCCTACTGGATAATATAATCATATGCATCTGTTCTCTATTCACTGGGCATGCAGTGCTCAATTCTCTATACATATACAGTGCCTTGAAAAAGTATTCATACCCCTTGAGATTTTCCACATGTTGTCATGTTACAACCAAAAACGTAAATGTATTTTATTGGGATTTTTTGTGATAGACCAACACAAAGTGGCACATAGTTGTGAAGTGGAAGGAAAATGATAAATGGTTTTCAATTTTTTTTACAAATAAATATCAGAAGAGTGTGGCATGCGTTTGTATTCAGCCCCCTTTACTCTGATACCCCTAACTAAAGTTTAAGGGAACCAATTGCCTACAGAAGTCACCTAATTAGTAAATAGAGTCCACCTGTGTGTAATTTAATCTTAGTATAAATACAGCTGTTCTGTGAAGCCCTTCGAGGTTTGTTAGAGAACCTTAGTGAACAAACAGCATCATGAAGGCCAAGAGACACACCAGACAGGTCAAGGATAAAGTCATGGAGTAGTTTAAAGTAGGGTTAGGTTATGAAAAAATATCACAAGCTTTGAACGTCTGACTGTTCAATCCATCATCTGAAAATGAAAAGAGTATGGCACAACTGCAAACCTACCAAGACATGACCGTCCACCTAAACTGACAGGCCAGGCAAGGAGAGCATTGATCAAAGAAGCAGCCAAGAGACTCATGGTAACTCTAGAGGAGCTGCAGAGATCCACAGCTCAGTCCACAGGACAACTATTAGTCATGCATTCCACAAATCTGGCCTTTATGGAAGAGTGGCAAGAAGAAAGCCATTGTTGAAAGAAAGCCATAAGAAGTCCCATTTGCAGTTTACGAGAAGCCATGTGGAGGACACAGCAAACATGTGTAAGAAGGTTCTCTGGTCAGATGAGACCAAAATTTAACTTTTTGGCCTAAAAGCAAAATGCTATGTGTGGCGGAAAACTAACACTGCACATCACCCTGAACACACCATCCCCACTGTGAAACATGGTGATTGCAGCATCATGTTGTGGGGATGCTTTTCTTCATCAGGGAAAGGGAAGCTAGTAAGAGTTGATGGGGAGATGGATGGAGCAAAATACAGGGCATTCATAGAAGAAAACATGTTAGAGTCTGCAAAAGACTTGAGACTGGGGTGGAGGTTCACCTTCCAGCAGGACAACAATCCTAAACATACAGCCAGAGCTACAATGGAATGGTTTAGATCAGCCATTCTTAACCAGGGTTCCGGGGAACCCTAGGGTTCCTCCAGAGATGGCTAGGGGTTCCTTGAGCTGTGGCTGATTTACCTCCTGTTTGATGGTGCCTACGTACTGTTGTATATGTTGTAACATATACAACACGTACTTCTGAGCCAATGCCACTTGGAGGAGCCACTGGTATAACACCAATGATCTTTATACCTCTCTGTAAGAGGGCCATTCTTACCACAACTGTAAAAAATGGCATTCTTCTCACTGACCACCAAAGTAAGGGGCATTGTTCTCACTGACCCCCAATGAATGGGTTTTATCAGGGGTTCCCCGAGAACTGAAAATTATTTTAAGGGTTTCCCTGGGGTAAAAAGGTTGAGAAAGGCTGGTTTAGATCAAAGCATATTCATGTGTTATGCCGTGTACACACGGGCGGACTTTTCGGCATCAAAGGTCCGACGGTCTTTCCGACGGATTGTCGGACTTCCGACAGACTTTCGAACGAACGGACTTGCCTACACACGATCACACCAAAGTCCGATGGATTCGTACGTGATGACATACGACTGGACTAAAAGAAGGAAGTTCATAGCCAGTAGCCAATAGCTGCCCTAGCGTCGGTTTTTGTCCGTTGGACTAGCATACAGACGAACAGATTTTTTGACAGGACTCAAATCTGTTGGAAAGATTTGAAACATGTTTTAAATCTAAAATCCGTCTGATTTTCGACTAAAAAGGTCAGCTGCAGGTCTGATGAAGCCCACACATGGTCGGATTGGTCCGACGGATTTGTTCCGTCGGACCAGTCTGGTCGAAAAATCTGCCCATGTGTACACGGCATTACAATGGCCCAGTGAAAGTCCAGACCTAAATTCAATTGAGAATCGGTGGCAAGACTTGGAAATTGCTGTTCAAAGACGCTCTCCATCCAATCTGACAGAGCTTGAGCTATTTTGCAAAGAAGAATGGGCAAAAATGTAACTCCCTAGATGTGCAAAGCTGGTAGAGACATACCCAAAAAGACTTGCAGCTGTAATTACAGTGAAAGGTGGTTCTACAAAGTATACAAATGCACCCCACACTTTTCAGATATTTATTCATAAAAAAATTTTGAAAACCATTTATCACTTTTCTTCCACTTTACAATTATGTGCCACTTTGCGTTGGTCTATCACATAAAGTCCTAATAAAATACATTTACGTTTTTGTTTGTAACATGACAAAATATGGAGAATTTCAAGGGGTATGAATACTTTTTCAAGGCAATGTATATACATATGTTTTAAGCTTAGTATTTTTTAATATCCTATATATAATATCCTAGTATATAGAGAGATGGATATGGAATTGGGTTGCTATGTCCACCTCTCACTTACATGTCCATTGTCATCAGACATTTAGAGTTTCCCCCTCCTTTATATTTTCGTTTCATTCATTTTTTTCCCATTGCTGTGTATGTATTTTTGTACATTTATTTGTGTCACCTTTTGTGCTCCCAGTGCTGTCACAGCACACCACAATATCGGGCCTATACTGTTTCTTCTCGTTCTCTGCCCATAGTCCCGCCTACAGCCTGCCCCCAGACCATAAGAAGCTATGCCTTCTAGCTTCTAGTTATTGGCATGAAGAAGGAACCAATCAGTTGCTCCGAAACGTGTCCCGCCTTTATCACCTCACTTCCAGTTTGCGGTCCACGCTGGTTGTTGGTCTCCTCCTGCTGACGTCATTTTTTGGGATTCGCGCTCCACGCTGATTCTGGCAGCGTGGGTATTTCCTTGGTGCTTCCACTGCTGCGGTATCCCTCTGCTGGACAGGCTGGGACTTTCTGCTACTGATCGGCTCACCCCTGGGACTTATATACACACACTGGGACCATTCTGATGCTGGATCACCTTCCTAACAAATCCTTATGATGAGCTCACTTTCATCCACTATCCTGTAAGTGTTTTTAATCCCTTTAGGGATAATAAGGTTCCATGCACACTAGGAGCAGAAAAAACGTCACGTTTTAGCTTGAAGAACGTGGCATAAAAGATGCAAATTGAGAGCATATTGTACAAAGTTTAGGTGAGTCTATGAGAGTTTAAGAGCATTTTAATTTATAGGCGTTTTTTGCACTACACTCCCTTCTGCAAAAGTTTTACTCCCAAAATAAGCATTTCACAGCCTTTTTTTGCTGGGTGCCATTTTGGACAAAAAGAGCAGAGATTCCTGAGCCATCAAGAGTCATGCCACCCTACTCTTCAATTCTAATCTTCCGAATACTCAGGGTGCTCCAGCTATCTCCTCCCCGGATGAATGTTTTATAATTCTGTCTTTATAATCTGGGTGAGATTTATCCCAGAGGTTGGCATGTCCTTGCACAGCTGCAATCAACTGATGTTGTGTGACCTCCCTCCTGGTAATGTCTGAATGTGTGGCTCTCTCATAGAAAGATGGAGACGATGGACAGGGTCAAAAGATACTTCCTGTAAAGCCAGGAAATTAAAAAAAAGTTGAAACTTGAGGTTTAGAAGCGATAAGAGGAGTTAAGGAGAGACTGACGTTTTTACAGCTCCTAAACTTCTCCAGAAAACACGATAGAGAAGGGGTTTTTTTCCTGCCTCTGAACGTCCCTGACAGAAAACGCCTGTAGTAGTCATAATGTGCAAAGACACATAGAACACAATAGAAGTGCTTCTAGAGGCAGGTGAAAAAAAGTCCAACGCCTGTAGAATCAACGGTTTTTACGTTTTTTAAGTTCAGTGTGCATGGAACCTTTTTTTTTTTAATGCTGCACTTAGAGGCGCCTCTTTCAGTTTTTTTCTGTATAGTCTAATGTAGACAGAAAGCCTTCCATAGCCACTTCCTGCTCCATCTCTAGCCTAAAGCACTCCCCTCTGTAGCCTGAGACTTGCAAATGATGTAACTTCCTTCACAGCTCTGATGGTGGGTGGGATGGAATGCATCCAAATTAGCATTCAGTCCTGCCCAGTCACACCTACAGGGAGAGTCCAAATCTCCTAAGTCCTACCTCACAGATCACAGCATTATTCAAAATCACATAGTACATGCCTTCATACACAGCCTGTTCTGAAAGCTTGCTGTGCTGCTAATATGAGGGATGAATAGATAGTCCTGGTACACGCGAAAGTGACTTCCAGCGCCACTGTCACGGACTATCACATAGACAATGCATGCTTTTTCTTGCAGATTGCCCTGCGTTTGGAAAAATGCGCAGATGTGAACAAATGGCAACCCAAGCACGACATGCATTTCCACGGGTTTTCAAAACACAGAAAAGCATACGTTTTCTGTGCAGGTTGCCACTCGTTTGGAAATGCGCAGATGTAAATGCAGCCTAAATGGTAACATGTTGCTACGCATTTTCAAACACATGGCAAAGCATGTGTTTTCTTGCTGCATGCTGTGCATTTGGAAAAGCACAGATGCTAACGAATGGTAATGCAAGCACACTGCACATTGCCACGCATTTTCTAAGCGTGCGGAAAAGCATACATTTTCTTGCAGGTTGCTGTGCATTCGGAAATGCACAGATGTGAACAAACGCGCATTGCTGTGTGTTTTTGAAAAGCATGGCATAGTGTGCATTTTCCTATGAGTTTATTTTGAGTTGCCATGCATTTGGAAAAAGGCAGATGCGAACGAATGGTAATGCAAACGTGATTATGTTTTCGAAAACACACGGCAAAGCATGCATTTTCTTGCAGGTTGTCATGCAATCAGAAATGTGCAGGTGAGAGTGCAGCCTAAATGGTAATGAAAGTGCAATGTGCATTAGCGCGCATTTTAGAAATGCACATCAAAGCGCGTGCTTTCTGTGTAGGTTGCCATGCATTCACGCGCAGATGCAAACCCAGCCTAAATGACACTGTGAGAGCGATGCATGTTTGGTGGGTGTAGCCATGCATTTTCTAAGTGGGTTGTGTACATGAGTGCCCATTTAGCAAGTGGCAGTGGGGGGAAGAGGAAGATCAGGGCTGCTCTCTGCAAAACCATTACAAAGAGCAGGGAAGTATGACATGTTTATTATTTTTAAAAAGTAAAAAAAATACCCTTTAGAATGGGGGGAAGAGAAAGATCAGGGCTGCTCTCTGCAAAGCCATTAGGCCTCATGCACATGGGGCATTTTTACAGCTGTTTTTAGCAGCGCCAGATGTTTTTTTTGCAGCTTAAAAATGTCTCTCCATGTAATTAGTTCCCTATGGGAGCCCACTGATTTGAATAGAAGTCACACCAGAAGTCGGATCATGATGATCTGACTTGCATCGTGGCTTGTGTGCTGAGGATCTTGAAGAGGAACCCCTTGCCAAAATGATAAAAAAAACTGGCGTGGGGTTCCCCCATAACGGTACCAGACCCTCTGGTCTGTTATGGATTTTAAAGGGAACCCCTACGATCCATACCAGACCCAAGATCTATACCAGACCCTTATCCGAGCATGCAGCCCAGCAGGTCAGAAAAGGGGGAAACAAGGGAGCACCCCCCCCCCCGGACCATACAAGTCCACAAGCTCTGATGCATGATAGGGCAGGGCCTTTGAATGACATCACCGGGTGGCCCCATACCATGTCTATATAAGTAATAGCACACGGCGGCCCTAGCATTACACAGGGAGAGCACGTTAAGACAACATCGGAGGAAGAACAGAGGGAGAAGACAGCGGAGAGAGGAGACACGGCAGAGGCAGAAGACATCACAGAGAGGAGGAGAACCGGAGAGGGGGTGAAGACAGCGCAGAGAGGAGAAGAACCGGAGAGGGGGAGAAGACATCAGCGGAGGAGGGAGAAGAACCGGAAGATGAAGACGGAGGAAGAAGAAATCAGAAGAGACGCCAGAGCTGCCTTAATAAATTACTTTGAAACCTGTGTAGTGTTTTCATTCTTGACACTTTTTTGAGTGAATGGGTAGGGGTAAAATGTACCCCATACTCATTTAGATAGGGTGGGGGGCTGGGATCTGGGGGCCCCCTGGCTGAAGGGGGCTTCCAGATTCCGATAAGCCCCCTGCCCACAGCCCCCAACAACCACCGGCCAAGATTGTCGGGAAGAGGCCCTTATCCCTATAATATGGTCCGGGAGGGGGCTCGCTTGCCCCCCCTTTCGTGACATGCCAGGCTGCATGCTCAGATAAGGGTCTGGTATGGATCTTGGGGGGACCCCACATCATTTTTTTTTTTGGCGTGGGGGTTCCCCTTAAAATCCATACCAGACCGAAGATCCTTAGCACACAAGCCATGCCGCAAGTCGGATCATCATGATCTGACTTCTGGTGTGACTTGTATTCAAATCAAAGGGGTCTAGTAGGGAACCATTGATTTTGAATAGAGGCAGAAAGCGCAACTAAAAGCTAGCGTGGCTAAAAGCCCCTTTAATGCCAATGCAAATAGCTACTAAAAGCACGTTTTACAGCCACTTTATCCTGGCATTGGTAGTGGCTTTGCAGCCCGTTTTTTCTAACGCCTCATGAGCATGAGGCCTTAAAGAGAACAGAGAAGTATGACATGTTTATTATTTTTAAAAAATTAAAACTGCACAGAGGAATGGAGTGTGGGTGGGGATAAAACAATTCCATTTCTCTCCCAATCACCACCCACATGAAGGCCCAGAAACACCTATAGTAACCCTTACACCCACCCGCATCAACTACCACAGCTGCTATAAGTGACTCCCATACAGAGCTGGACTGGCGTACCAGGATAGTGGCAAATTTCCCGGTAGGCTGCCTGCCCTGGGGCTGCTTTGCAGGGCCGATCCTGGATGGGTGAACAGGATGCACTGCGCCCAGGCACCATGAGCTGAGGCTGAGGGGGGCGCCCAGGGCCAACCCTGCCATGGGTCCCACTGGGTTCACTGGGCTGCCTTGGAGGGGAAGGGCCGGCGAGCGCTGCTGGATTACATAGAGCGGGGATCTCTCTTACCCGGCAGCCACTGTCATATGAAGTCCCGCCTCCTGGACCGGCTCCCACCTCCTGGTCCAATGTTGGGAAGTGTGAAATCTATCATAGGAGCCGGTCCAGGAGGTGGGACTTTGTATGACAGTGGCTGGGTGAGCGGGAGATCCCCACTCTGTGTAATCCGGCGGCTCTCTTCTTTCTAATCCCCATGCACTGGTAAGGCTGAGTTGATGGTCACTGATCAGGCTGAGCTGATGGGCACTTGTAAGGCTGGGCTGATGGGCACTGATCAGGCTGCATTGATGGGCAATGATGTGGCTGCATTGATGGGCACTGGTGTGGCTGCATTGATGGGCACCTGTGAGACTGCATTGATGGGCACCGGTGAGGCTGCATTGATGTGCACTGGTGGGGCTGCACTGATGGGCACTGGTGAGGCTGCATTGGATGGGCACTGGTGAGACCGTATTGATGGGCACTGATCAGGCTGCACTGATTGGCACTAGTGAGGCTGCATTGGATGGGCACGGATGAGGCTGCACTGATCGGCACTGGTGAGGCTGTATTGATGGGCACTGGTGAGGATGCATTGATGGGCACTGATGAGGCTGCACTGATGGGCACTGGTGAGGCTGCATTGATGGGCACTGATGAAGCTGCACTGATGGGAACTGGTGAGGCTGAACTGATGGGCACTGGTGAGGCTGCATTGATGGGCACTGGTGAGGCTGCATTGATGGGCACTGATGAAGCTGCACTGATGTGAACTGGTGAGGCTGCATTGGATGGGCACTGGTGAGGCTGCATTGGATGGGCACTGGTGAGGCTGCATTGATGGGCACTGATGAGGCTGCATTGATGAGCACTGATCAGGCTGCATTGATGGGCACTGATGTGGCTGCATTGATGGGCACTGGTGAGGCTGCATTGATGGGCACTGGTGAGGCTGCACTGATGGGCACTGGTGTGGCTGCATTGATGGGCACTGGTGAGGCTGAACTGATGGGCACTGGTGAGGCTGCATTGATGGGCACTGGTGAGGCTCCATTGATGGGCACTGATGAAGCTGCACTGATGGAAACTGGTGAGGCTCCATTGGATGGGCACTGGTGAGGCTGCATTGATGGGCACTGATGAGACTGCATTGATGGGCACTGGTGAGGCCTCATTGATGGGCACTGATCAGGCTGCATTGATGGGCACTGATGTGGCTGCATTGATGGGCACTGGTGAGTCTGAACTGATGGGCACTGATGAGGCTGCATTGATGGGCACTGATCAGGCTGCACTGATGGGAACTGGTGCGGCTGCACTTGATGGACACTGGTGAGGCTGCATTGGATGGGAACTGGTGAGGCTGCATTGATGGGCACTGATCAGGCTGCATTGATGGGCACTGATCAGGCTGCACTGGTGACGCTGCACTGATGGGCACTGATGTGGCTGCATTGATGGGCACTGGTGAGGCTGAACTGATGGGCACTGATGAGGCTGCATTGATGGGCACTGTGAGGCTGCATTTATGGGAACTGATGAGGCTGCATTGATGAGCACTGATGAGGCTGCATTGATGGTCACTGGTGAGGCTGCACTGATGGGCACCGGTGAGGATGCATTGATGGGTAATGGTGAGGTTGCATTGATGGGCACTGGTGGGGCTGCACTGATGGGCACTGGTGAGGCTGCTTGATAGGCACTGATCAGGCTGCATTGATGGGCACTGATCAGGCTGCATTGATGGGCACTGATCAGGCTGCACTGGTAACGCTGCATTGATGGGCACTGAAAAGGGCTGCACTGATGGGCACTGATGTGGCTGCATTGATGGGCACTGGTGAGGCTGAACTGATGGGCACTGTGAGGCTGCATTGATGGGCACTGATCAGGCGACACTGATCGAAACTGGTGAGGCTGCACTGTATGGTCACTGATGAGGCTGCATTGATGAGCACTGATGAGGCTGCATTGATGGTCACTGGGGAGGCTGCTTGATGGGCACCGGTGAGGCTGCATTGATGGGCAATGATGAGGCTGCAATGATGGGCACTGGTGGGGCTGCACTGATGGGCACTGGTGTGGCTGCATTGGATGGGTACTGGGGAGGCTGCATTGATGGGCACTGATCAGGCTGCACTGGTGACACTGCATTGACGGGCACTGATCAGGCTGCACTGATGGACACTGATGAGGCTGAGCTGATGGGCACTGGTGAGGCTGCATTGATGGGCACTGATGAGGCTTAGCTGATGGGCACTGATAAGGCTGCATTGATGAGCACTGGTGGAACTGCATTGATGGGCACTGGTAAGGCTGTGCTCATGGGCACTGGTGGGGCTGTACAGATGGGCACTGGTGAGGCCGTGCTGATGGGCACTGGTGAGGCTGTGCCGATGGGAACTGGTGAGGCTGCGCTGATGAGCACTGGTAAAGCTGCATTGATGAGCACTGGTGAGGCTGCATTGATGAGCACTGGTGAGGCTGCATTGATGGGGACCGGTGAGGCTGCGCTTATAGGCACTGGCGAGGCTGCACTGATGTGCAATGATCAGGCTGCATTGATTGGCACTGATCAGACTGCTTGGTGGGCAATGGTGAGGCTGCATTAATGGACACTGATGAGGCTGCACTGATGGGCACTGGTGAGTATAATACATTCTTCAAATGTGCTTTAAAATGCATGGTTTTCCCTTTATAAACAAGAAAATAATGACGTTATGCTGTTGGGCTGGTATAAAATTATTTCCAGGGCTGTTTTTTTATTGCCAGTCTGGCCCTGCTCCCATAGCCTGCCCTGAAACTACAGAGGCTCAAATGATCATGGGACATGTAGTATCAGGACTGGCATAGCAAGGAAACAGGAAGTCAGAACTTAAGCCAGGAGGAGTGACATCACATACAAAGAAACCTGTTGCATACAGCTTAATGAGGTAAGATACAGAGAAACTGACAGTAGGGTTGTGATTCACGTACATGCATAATGCATCTGTTGTTTTGGGGAGGAAAAGCTGTAGTTCTGCTTTAACCACTAGCTGCCCAAGCCAATTCTGACACTTCTCACATATAGTTGCAATAAAAAGTATGTGAACCCTTTTGGAATGATATGGATATCTGCACAAATTGGTCATAAAATGTGATCTGATCTTCATCTAAGTCACAACAATAGACAATCACAGTCTGCTTAAACTAATAACACACAAAGGATTAAATGTTACCATGTTTTTATTAAACACACCGTGTAAACATTCACAGTGCAGGTGGAAAAAGTATGTGAACCCCTAGACTAATGAGATCTCCAAGAGCTAATTGGAGCGAGGTGTCAGTCAACTGGAGTCCAATCAATGAGATGAGATTGGAAGTGTCGGTTACAGCTGCCCTGTCCTATAAAAAAATACACACCAGTTCTGGGTTTGCTTTTCACAAGAAGCATTGCCTGATATGAATGATGCCTCGCACAAAAGAGCTCTCAGAAGACCTATGATTAAGAATTGTTGATTTGCATAAAGCTGGAAAGGGTTATAAAAGTATCTCCAAAAGCCTTGCTGTTCATCAGTCCACGGGAAGACAAATTGATTATAAATGGAGGAAGTTCAGCACTGCTGCTACTCTCCCTAGGAGTGGGCGTCCTGTAAAGATGACTGCAAGAGCACAGTGCAGACTGCTCAATGAGGTGAAGAAGAATCCTAGAGTGTCAGCTAAAGACTTACAAAAGTCTCTGGCATATGCTAACATCCCTGTTAGCGAATCTACGATACGTAAAACACTAAACAAGAATGAATTTCATGGGAGGATACCACAGAGGAAGCCACTGCTGTCCAAAAAAAACATTGCTGCACGTTTACAGTTTGCACAAGAGCACCTGGATGTTCCACAGCAGTACTGGCAAAATATTCTGTGGACAGATGAAACCAAAGTTGAGTTGTTTGGAAGAAACACACAACACTATGTGTGGAGAAAAAGAGGCACAGCACACCAACATCAAAACCTCATCCCAACTGTGAAGTATGGTAGTGGGGGAATCATGGTTTGGGGCTGCTTTGCTGCATCAGGGCCTGGACGGATTGCTATCATCGAAGGAAAAATGAATTCCCAAGTTTATCAAGACATTTTGCAGGAGAACTTAAGGCTATCTGTCCACCAGCTGAAGCTCAACAGAAGGTGGGAGTTGCAACAGGACAACAACCCAAAGCATAGAAGTAAATCAACAACAGAATGGTTTAAACAGAAGTTCTGTAAAGATAAATGGTCAAGAATTACTCCTGACCATTGTGCACATCTGATCTGCAACTACAGGAAACGTTTGGTTGAAGTTATTGCTGCCAAAGGAGGTTCAACCAGTTATTAAATCCAAGGGTTCACATACTTTTTCCACATGCACTGTGAATGTGTGTTCAATAAAAACATGGTAACATTTAATTCTTTGTGTGTTATTAGTTCAAGCAGACTGTGATTGTCTATTGTTGTGACTTTTTTTTAAAGAAAAAAAAAATAATTTATTTTTTTCTTTTGCGTTTAAGTGTAAATGTGAGATCTGAGGTCTTTTTGACCCCAGATCTCACATTAACCACTTGCTTACTGGGCACTTAAACCCCCCTCCTGCCCAGACCAATTTTCAGCTTTCAGTGCTCTCACACTTTGAATGACAATTACTCAGTCATGCAACACTGTACCCAAACGATTTTTTTGTCCTTTTTTTCATACAAATAGAGCTTTCATTTGGTGGTATTTGATCACCTCTGGGTTTTTTAATTTTTGCGCTATAAATGAAAAAAGACAGATAATTTTGAAAAGAAATGCTTTTTTCTTCGTTTCTGTGATAAAATTTTGCAAATTAGCAATTTTTATTCATAAATGTTGACCACAATTTATACTGCTACATATCTTTGGTAAAAATAACCCAAATTAGTGGATATTATGTGGTCTGTGTGAAATTTATAGAGTCTACAAGCTATGGTACAAATCATAAAAAAATTATCACATCTGATCACAAATGATGTACTGAGGCCCATCTCATTTTTTGAGACCCTAACAAGCCAGGAAAGTACAAATGCCCCCCAAATGACCCCTTTTTGGAAAGTAGACATTCCAGGGTATTTAGTAAGAGGCTTGGTGAGTTATTTGAAGTTGTCATTTTATCCCACAGTTCTTTGCAAATTAAGGTTTTTTTTTATTTTTTATATTTTTTTCAGAAAATTGTCATTGTAATAGCTTATTTCTCTCACATGGAATGTGCATACCACAAATGACACCCCAAAATACATTCGGCTACTCCTCCTGAGTATTACAATACCACATGTATGGGACATTTTCACTAACTGGCCACATACAGAGGCCCAACATGCAGGGAGCATCATCAGGTGTTCAAGGAGCATAAATTACCCATCTAACTTGCTGACTACCTATTACTCTTTTGAAGGCCCTAGAGCACCAGGACAATGGAAACGCCCACAAAATGACCCCATTTTGGAAAGCTAACACCCCAACGTATAATCTATGAGGCATAATGAGTCTTTTGAATGGTTCATTTTTTTCCAGAAGTTTTTGGAAAATGTGAAAAAAAATGAAAACGCATTTTTTTTTACACAAAGTTGTTCGTTTATAAGATATTTCCAACACATAGCATTTACATAGCAAAAATAACACCCCGAAATACATTCTGCTACTCCTCCTGAGTAAAACGATACCACATGTGTGAGACTTTTACACAGCCTGACCACATACAGAGGCCTAACATTGAAGTAGCACCTTCAGGTGTTCTAGGAGCATAAATTACACATCTCATTTCTCACACACCTATTACACTTTTGAAGGTCCTGGAGCACCAGGACAATGGAAACGCCCACAAAATGACCCCATTTTGGAAAGCTAACACCCCAACGTATAATCTATGAGGCATAATGAGTCTTTTGAACAGTTCATTTTGTTCCAGAAGTTTTTGAAAAATTTGGAAAAAAATGAAAACGCATTTTTTTTTTTACACAAAGTTGTCCGTTTATAAGATATTTCCAACACATAGATTTACATAGCAAAAATAACACCCCAAAATACATTCTGCTATTCCTCCTGAGTATATCGATACCACATGTGTGAGACTTTTACACAGCCTGACCACATACAGAGGCCTAATATTGAAGTAGCACTTTCAGGCGTTCTACGAGCATAAATTACACATCTCATTTCTCACCCACCTATTACACTTTTGAAGGCACTGGAGCACCAGGACAATGGAAACGCCCACAAAATGACCCCATTTTGGAAAGCTAACACCCCAACGTATAATCTATGAGGCATAATGAGTCTTTTGAATGGTTCATTTTTTTCCAGAAGTTTTTGGAATATGTGGAAAAAAATGAAAACGCATTTTTTTTACACAAAGATGTCCGTTTATAGGATATTTCCAACACATAGCATTTACATAGCAAAAATAACACCCCAAAATACATTCTGCTACTCCTCCTGAGTATAACGATACCACATGTGTGAGTCTTTTACACAGGCTGACCACATGCAGAGGCCTAATATTGAAGTAGCACTTTCAGGCGTTCTACGAGCATAAATTACACATCTCATTTCTCACCCACCTATTACACTTTTGAAGGCACTGGAGCACCAGGACAATGGAAACGCCCACAAAATGACCCCATTTTGGAAAGCTAACACCCCAACGTATAATCTATGAGGCATAATGAGTCTTTTGAATGGTTCATTTTTTTCCAGAAGTTTTTGGAATATGTGGAAGAAAAATGAAAACGCATTTTTTTTTACACAAAGTTGTCCGTTTATAGGATATTTCCAACACATAGCATTTACATAGCAAAAATAACACCCCAAAATACATTCTGCTACTCCTCCTGAGTATAACGATACCACATGTGTGATTCTTTTACACAGCCTGACCACATACAGAGATCCAACATGCAAGGAACACCATCAGGTGTTCCAGGGACACATAGCATGCATATACCAAGAATTACACCCCAAAATACATTATGCTGAGCAAAAAGAAACAAAAGATTACCTGTGGTTTTAGTAGTACAGTTGTCCACAGGAGCATAGCACTGGTCCAGGCAGCAGGCAGGGACTTGGTCAGCAACAGCGAGCACAATTTTTCAGGCAGCAGGCAGAAATACTGTCCATAGTCAGTACAGGCAGCAGGCAGGGATACTGTCCATAAGTCAGTACAGTGCAGGGTCAGTGCAGGCAGAGATTGTCAGCAGTGCCAAAATATTGGTCTTGGTAGTAGGCAGGAACAAGGTCCATGTGCTGTGGTCAGTGCGACAAACAGAGGCATGACGGCAGTAAGTCCTACAGGCAGCAGGCAGAAGTAGGGCCTCGTTCAGGACAGAATGGGGACAGGGGTAGAGGCTTCTCCCACCCAAATCTCTTTGAAGCCTCCGAGTCTCCAGACCCTAATCTAGGCATGAGAAAACAAAGAAAATTGTTTTCTTCATCCAGAAAAACTATTCTGGAGCCCCTCACATATGTGAGATCCCTGTGTTGAATCCCACTAGTCCAGTTGCAGGGTATAAGATCAGTCCAAGAGGCAGGCAAGAGGCATGGTCAAACAGTCCAAGGTCAGTTCCAGATCAGGCAAAGGTATGTACAGAATCGTTAGGCAGAAGCATGGTCGAATAACACTCCGGGGTCAGTTCCATATCAGGCAGAGGTATGTACAGAATCGTTAGGCAGAAGCATGGTTGAATAACAGTCCAGGGTCAGTTCCAGATCAGGCAGAGGTATGTACAGAATCGTTAGGCAGAAGCATGGTCGAATAACAGTCCAGGGTCAGTTCCAGATCAGGCAGAGGTATGTACAAAATGGGCAGGCAGAAGCGTGGTCAAATAACAAGCCAGGGTCAGTTACAGAGCAGGCAGTGGCATAAGGGGTGTGAAGGCAGGAACTGAGGATTACGGTTACCATACTTCACTAATAATTTAGTGAAGTATGGTAACGGCGGAAGCATTCACCTATACAGAGGCCTGGTTCAGAAGGAAATTCTGCACAATAATAAGATGTGTCTCTTCTGACTCCTGCTCTGGTACACACCTTACATCTTTTTTGACGTCTTTGGCCTGTTGGTTTGGGAGGGAGTTTATCTGGAAAGTGGCGTTCGGAGAGTCGACTAACAACATCTGATCGGATGTTTACTGGTGGGCCGTTCGGGAATATAAGGGCAGTGTAAATTTCCTCCTGGTAGCCAAGGAAGGGTTGGGGGTTTTGGGTGGATTTGCGGTAAATGATATAGGAGTTGTATATGGCCAATTGCAAAAAATAAATCGCTACTTTTTTGTACCAATGGTATATCCTTCTTGTGGCAAGATATGGTTCCAACATTTGATCGTTGAAGTCGACTCCCCCCATAAACAAATTGTATTGATGGATGCATGTGGGTTTCTGGATGGGGCCATTCCTTCTGGGGATTTCCACATAGGTGTTGTTGTGGATGGAAGACAACATATACACATCCCTTCTGTCCCTCCACTTCACTGCCAGAATCTCTTTGTTACGCAGACATGCCGTTTCTCCTTTTCTCAACTTCTTATTAACAAGACTTTGAGGAAAGCCCTTCCAATTTTTTTCACGGTGCCGCATGCTGGCGTCTTCTTCCGATGAAGGTTGTGGAACAGGGGCAGAGAAGTGTAGAAGTTGTCTACATACAGGTGGTATCCTTTGTCGAGTAGGGGGTATATGAGGTCCTAAACAACTTTCCCGCTGGTTCCCAAGTAGTCCGGGCAATTAGGAGGCTGCAGCTGGGTGTCCTTCCCTTCGTACACTATGAAGGAATATGTGTACCTTGTGGCTCGGTCACATAGTTTGTACACCTTCACCCCATAGCGGGCCCTTTTGCTGGGGATAAATTGCTTAATTTTAAGCCTGCCGCTAAATTTAACAAGGGACTCATCTACACATATTTGTTGGTCCGGGGTGAACAGCTGGGGGAATACTTCGGAAAAATAATTTAATATTGGGCGAATTTTGTAAAGCCTGTCAAAATTTGGATCAGTTCGGGGAGGGCACTGGGTATTGTCGCTGAAATGTAGGAACCTCATTATCATCAGATACCTGGTTCTGGGCATTACCGCGGAGAAGAGCGGCATGTGGTGGAGGGGGTGGGTTGACCAATAAGAACGGAATTTCGTTTTTTTTGGTGAGCCCCATATTAAATGTGAGGCCCAAAAAAACCTTGAACTCCTCCACTGTCAGGTCTTTCCACTCATAGGGACGGGCATAATATGATGTGGGATTTTGCAAAATAAATTGCTGTGCATACAGGTTGCACTGGGCCACAATTGACGCCAACATGTCCTCCGTAAAAATTAAATTAAAAAAATTAATTGGGGTAAAATTCTCTGTATCCACCTGGACTCCTGGATGGGCCGTGAAAGGGGGAACGCTAGCTTCTCCTGAATAAGGAGGAAGCCACAAGGGGTTCTGAAGTGCAAAGGGAAGGCTGGCATGGGACCTAACCCTTTGGGGCTGGGCTGACACCCCACTGGTACTTGGCCTTTCTTGCCGAGGCACTGCGGTGCTAGTGGATGGCACTGCGGTGCTAGTGGATGCCACTGCGGTGCTGGCGGATGCCACTGCGGTGCTGGTGGATGCCACTGCCTCCTCACTAGAACGCCTTCGTTTGGCGGGCCGAGTTTCTTCCTCCTCTGAGTCTGTAAGTGTTTCACTACTGAGGACTGGCTCGTAATTTACGTCAGAATCCGAATTGGAAAGGGAATCTGAAAAAGAGAGCTCCCCGTTGCTCTCGTCGGCCGTAGAAAGAATTTGGTATGCCTCCTCGGCGGAAAAGCTTTTTTTTGGACATGGCTGCTGGTGGTTATGAGATTGCACAGCTGTGTGCTAAGCCTGCACTGATGAGGTGGCACTGATTGATGGCACAGATGTGCACTGATGAGGCGGCACAGATGGGCACTGATCGCACAGATGGGCACTGATGAGGCGGCACAGATGGGCACTGATCGCACAGATGGGCACTGATGAGGCGGCACAAATGGGCACTGAGGCAGCACAGATGGGCACTGAGGAAGCAGCACAGATGTGCACAGATTTACACTAATGAGGCGGCACAGGTGGGCACAGATATGCACTGATGTGGCACAGGTGAGGTGGCACAGATGGGCACTGATGAAGCGGCACAGATGGGTACTGATAAGGCAGCACAGATGGGCACTGATAAGGAGGCACAGATGTGCACTGAAGCGACAGATGGGCACTTATTGGTACAGATGGGCACTGATGAAGTGGCACAGATGGGCACTGATGAGTTGGCACAGATGCGCACTGATTGCACAGATGCGCACTGATTGCACAGATGTGCACAGATGTGCACTGATGGGCACAGACGGGCACAGACAGGCACTGATGGGCACAGACGGGCACTGATGGGCACAGATGGGCACTGATGATGCACTGATGGCACAAGTGGGCACTGATGTGCACAGGTGGGCACAGATTGCACTATATTGATGTCACTGTGGGCACTGTTGGGCACACTTGACTGTTATTATACTGATAACACTACTCACAGATCTCTCTCTCTCTCCTCACACGCTGTCTCTGTGTGAGGAGAGAGAGCCGGCAATGAGAGATGATCTCAATTGTTTACCTTTCAGATCATCTCTCATTGGAGGCGGCGATCACGCTGTAAACGGCCACTGTGATTGGCCGTTTACAGCGATCTGTGATTGGCTGTGTCCAAGGGACACAGCCAACACAGATTTTCCCTGAGACGCGCTCATGAGAGCGCGCTGGGAACGAGGAAAGGGGACGACGTCAATAGACGTCGTCCCGGTATTTCAGATCCGCGCTGTTGCCGTCATTTGGCAATGGCCCGGATCTGAAGCAGTTAAAGAGGTCCTGTCATGCTTTTTTCTATTACAAGGGATGTTTACACAGCAGATCACAGCACTACAGCCATCTGCAACTGCCCCACAAGGCAGATCGCAGCACGGGGACAAAAACTGGCTATGTCCCATAAGAAAAGCAACGCCCTGGGACCACGCCGCCACTTTAACATGTTGTCAGCAGGCAGACGCACACAAGATGGCGCTGAAGAGAGCGACTGCTCTCCTCCCCCCGCCTCCCTCACAGACAGAAGAAGCGCTGTAAAATCTCTCTGACATGGAGGAATCCCCTCACCAGCCCTCCTCGGCCTCACCAGCAGATCTGGGGAAAGAGAGCTGCAGATTCCACTGCACACTCCTCTCACAAGCTCCCCTCTGCCAAAAAGCACCACTGGGCTGACACCTCAGGCACACATGCAGAGCTGCAGGCAGATCACACAGCAGCCCTAGTAGCTTTCCCTGCCTCTGATGTCCCTGCCTCTGAGAACACTTTGAAAGCCATGCTTCTGTCCCTTCAAATAGGTTTGCAAAATGAGCTGCACTCCTCCATATCCCACCTAACTAAAAGAATTGATGATATTGATGACAGCACTGAACATCTAGAAAGTCAGATAACTGAAGTAGTTAAAGTGCTTGATGAGTTGGTCGATGAGCATGAGGAACAAGCTGAACAAATCTGTAAACTCCAATTAAAAGTAGCGGACCTCGAAGACAAAATAACCTTAAGATAAATGGGGTCCCTGAAGCACTTAAGCCAAAAGACCTGATTCCCTATCTGCAAGAACTTTTTCTGAAGTTAATACTGGACCTGACCCCCAGAGATCTCTGTTTAAGGATAACTGTTACCGATATTTTCAATGCAATTGTTCTGTGTATTTTTGATTTTCGTTATCTCATATACTACTGTTCTATGTTTATTATTGTAACTAGCACAAGTACAGGTATCACCCCCCCCCCCCCCCCCACACACACTTACCCGTGCCCAAAAGTGCCTTAAAACTGTTGCAGTGATTCTTCTCCACATCCACACCTCATCGCCAACAACACACAAACATGTCATTACGTATCACTACCATTAATGCAAAAGGCCTTAACCCCCCCTGTTAAACGATCTAGACTATGGCAAGAAGCCTTATTCTAGACGGACATATTGTGCGTACAAGAGACACACTTTATGCATGGTAAAGCTTCCCCATGCCTTCATCGGTCATACCCTCACAAGTTCCATGCACACGCAACAAAAAAAGTGCAGGACGTAATGATCGCAATTTGGAACTCTATCTCCTTCCAACTCCAACATCTTGATGCTGGCCTATCAGGCAGATATATTATCTTAGACGGCTGATTGTCAAATACACCACTGGTGATACGCACCCAATACTCATCACAAGAAATGTTTCAAACAAATGATCAGCAAATTGTCCCACTATCCAAAAGAATGTATAATCCTAGCTGACCAAACACTTCTCTGGCCACCGAGGAAATAGACCCATAGCCCTCTCTTCCCTCATGCACACTTCCTGGCACATGAACACGTCCATTCTTCCTCAACCCAAGTGTCAGGAGAAGATTGAACTAGATATAGAAAAATACTTCAACTGCAATGTTGGTTCTGTATCAAACGACTCATTACTGTGGAATGCACATAAATCCTATGTAGCACTTACCCCCGAAGGAGCTGCTGATATTGATCGGGCCTGTTCTCTGATCTCTTACACCCCTTCTAAATATGCTTCAATCCCCTTGACACAGCTGTAGTGCATTGTTGCAATAATACTGATACAAATTATAGCTCACCATGCACATACTACAATTATATATACCTCTACCTGGGTGTTTGTTGCTCCACCTGCAGGAGAAAAACAACACTGCACACAAAAATTTGTGGTTAACCAAAATTACTTCTTTTACTGAACTGATATTAAAAGTAATTACAATGACTATACTGACACGCAAACGTAACGTGAAAGCACAGTGAATATTCACAACAATCTTAGTACATATACATATATATGGTTTTCTTGAATAGACCCCCTATTAATGTGTCTCCAGGTGGGACCAGTGCTCGTAGTGGCAACACCTTAACTCTGGGCGCCTTCCCACCTCCAGCGCACTGTAGCAAACACAAAAACACAGGAATATTAACACCCCACAGTTTTAATCCACTAGGGAGCTCCCCCTGCTTTGACCGTGCAGTCCCTCTATTTTCGACTAAATGCAAGGCCTTGCATTGATAGAAATAGTCCTGTTATCTTCAGTCTTCTGCTAGCTAAAGAATCAATAATTGTAATCCACAGGGCTTGTGACCAAAAGAAATGGTGTAGAATGATGCACGATAGTAATTGCAACCAGGTAAAATTGGTTGTATATTCCTTCTCAAGGGGAACAAATATTCCAAGTCAATTCCTAGGTAATGAAGTCTAACTTAAGGTCTGTGCAAGTATGATGTTTTTCTCTCTGAACTTGTTCCGTGGGACTATCAGTCCCAGCAACACTTGGCAATCAATATAAATGTGTGTAGTGTGACACAAATTTCTGGGCATTAGCCCTCTCACCGCACTGAATCCAGACGAATGAATGTCTCTGTTCCACAAGTCCTCAGTCTATTTGAAGTTACAGCTGCGCTGCTATGCTGTTCAGTTCACTAACGACCAGGAGTCCTCGGTTACCTCCTTCACGGGTCTCTGAAACAATCACTTCTGCTGCTCCAGCACGCTGTGATCTAAGGCAGGATCGCTGGCTACTGTTTCACTCCGCACAGGGTAGGCTGCAGCTCTGTGGGACACACACCCACAGAGCCCTGCTGGCAGGCCACGCGTCCCAGGAACAAGAGACCAAAGATGGCAACTCCCAGCCTTTTTATAGTCTTCCCACAATTCAGTTCAGTTCTCCAATGTTTATGGGAGTTAACGGACATCATGGGTAGGTCAAGTTAATGTCCAGAAGTAAACAATAAAACACTTCCATGTCACTTCCCAAGTGATGAAATCTAAAGGTGCTGCAATTATATATTTTGGCCGCTAGGTGGCGCCATATACCAACGTATTAACCTTACAGCATTACATATAACTAGAAACAAATATTGTCAGCGCTACACCTATATAAGGGGAGTTTTCATCAAACTTGGAGCCAGGGAGAGGTAAACGTGAACCGAGACAGTAAAAAAATACATTGACCAGATTTGAAAATTAGAACAATCCAACAAATTATCACCTAACATCACAGACACAACCCATCTTTGCGTCCTCAGGGAAGAATTACGTTCTTTTCTACAAACTTTATTCGACTATAATATTAAATGCTTAAAGGCAAATTGGTATGCCTTTGGGAACAAACCTGGTTCTCATTTGGCCAAACAAGTTAAACAAATAGCAGCGGCTACAAAAATACCTTTTATGCGAACAACCAAAGGGCAAAGAGTTGGCAACCCCAAAGACATAGCAAACTGCTTTAGTCACTACTACGCATCTTTATACAACTTCAAAGTCTCTTCCTCAGATCCTGATCCAGTTCCCGCACAAATATCACAATTCCTTGATTCCCTACATCTACCCTCCCTTTCCTCAGACCAGCTAGAACAGCTTAACGAGTCGTTTACTGAAGCTGAAGTTTTAACAGCAATACAATTACTGCTGCTCCACAAGGCCGCCGAACCAGATGGATATTGCAACTAATAATTCAAAACACTCACGCACCTTCTGGCACCTCATCTAACCAACTCCTTTAACCACATATTGCACATGGGTGACATTCCTAAGGAGTCACTTGAGGTGCTTATCTTCACAATACCGAAACTTGGAAAACCTCATGACGAATCTGCCAATTATCACCCCACTTCCCTCCTAAACTCGGATGTTAAAATGTATGCAAAAATCCAATCCCTCCCAGCCCTGCATGATCAACTAATGCTCTTTGGTCGTATATCCCTTTATAAAGTTATTGCACTAAGTCCTCCGTGATTGGAATAGGGCTAGACCGAACCACAAAAAACTGTCTCTCACGCGTGTCGACTTTCTCCTGGGCTCCATCTCACAGCATTTCATATTTAGGAACTAACAACCCCTTCTAACAACATTCTTCAAATAAACTACGAAGCCTTACTCAGCAAACTACAAAAACCAGCTCCTCTCTACACTCAGCCAGAGCTTCCTGGGCTGGGAAAACTGCACTGACAAAAATGTCCCTAATGCCTCATGTGTTATATTTTCTCTGCACACTCCCTGTGCCCATACTATCCACTCAATTATCTACGCTACAAAGAGTCATCAACACCTTCATATGGGATAACAAACATCCCAAAATAAAGCATTCCACTATGTGCACAGCAACATCCAAAGCCGGATTGAGTGTACCAGACATTAAGCAATACTACAAAGCCAACCTTCTAAGCCAAGCTAAATACTGGTGGTCACTATCGGAACCCCCCCTCATGGGTCCAAATCGAAGAGACATCCCTAGAACATCCCACTAGACCACTTCTTGCCGCAATCTGGCTACAATACAACTCACCTCATTCCTTTCTCAATGCAATAAACGCCACAAACAAAGTCTGGAAACCTTGCAGCCAACATGTTAGAGGACTAACAATGCAAACTCTGAAGTTCCTTCCTCTCTCCTCCCTGAAACTCATATGCGCAGACTTATCCACCTCTACATGGTCAACTGCTGGAATATCAGCAATTGAGTACTTATATGATAAGGGTGCTTTGCGCACATTTCAAAGCCTACACTCTTAAATCCAGATCCCTAACCGAGACTTCTACAAATTTCTCTGAATGCGCCATACTCTACAACCAATTACGTGGTCAGACAATACCCTTACTGCTGACATTCTAAGCTTTTTTGAAAAACCTCATACCCTGGTAAAGGGATTTCACACATCTACAAAACTCTGAATTTCGCACAAAATCACACCAAACTAGTCTCAATGGCCAAATGGGAACAAATCCTCAACTTCTCAATGGATATCAAGACTTGGCACTATGCTATAAAAGCCCCACTTAAATTCTCCAGATTTCCTACTCATTGGGAAACTGCACAGAAACTCCTACACCATTGGTACCTGACACCAGTAAAACTACCCCGCATATCTCCCTCACACTGAGCTGCCTGTTGAAGAGGGTGTGATGACCTAGGGACAACCCTTCACATCTGGTGGTCTTGCCCATTACTTCTCCCTTTTTGGAACATGGTGCAATTTCTTATTGGAAAAATCACAGGAATCAGCAACATGCTCACCCCACAATAAGCCTTACTAGGGCTAGACCTCGAGTCGTGGCACCTTCCATACCACTTCATTATTACGCATCTCTTCATTGCAGCACAGCTTTTGATAGCACGTAACTGGAACAGCAACCTTCTTCCTCCAAGTCAGCTACTACACGTCATGCTAGATCAGCACTTTCAGTTGAAACTTATATATGCAAAAGCACACCTTACAGTATCTAAAATGCAAAAACTCTGGGCCCCTTGGACCAATTACTCCATGAACATTATCACCCCCTAAGAGTATTAACTTAGATGACCTGATGTAATATGTTTACACAATGAAAGTAAACCTTATATTTGCTGTTCTCTTCTTTCTGCCTTCAACTACACTGTCATTCTGCTAAGCTCCCGGGTATTTCCCTCCACCCTCTCCTTCCCCCACCCTTCTGCTAATGATACCTAGTACTTGAAGCATCATTGTATAGCTGTTTAATGGTCATAACTGTTATCTCTGACACTGGGTCACAAGTTTCTAAAGACTCATTGTTGTCGTTCAAATGGTCGTATTATCTTTGTGATCGAAATCCTCTAAATTAACTTTGAAGTGAAAAAAAAAAAATTGCATCAGACACCATTTTACTCTCTAGGGCCTCTGCTTAAAAAATATATATATATAATGTTTTGGGGTTGTAAGTATTTTTTAGCAAAATTATTATGACTTTTACATATAGTAGAGAAGTTTGAGAATAGGCTTGGGAAGCAAGTGGTTAAGCAGAGGCCTATTGATCTATAATGTAATTGATTTGATGCCATATTATATGAAATTATTGATATATGATGATATATTATTTCCTCACCATAAACTCTATCTTGGCACAAATGTCCTCCGGCGTCATGCAGATATTCAGGAGGCTGGTATCTTCCAATATTCCACACAAAGGATCTGGCAGACCAAGCTGTAGATTCAGCCACAACAGGGGAAAAATAGAGAACAGCACCAATGTAAAAGAAGTGATCTGTGTTCCAATCTTGTGACCTATGTACATGATTTGAAGTGGAAGTCTAGCTGGACCTTTCTTTTAAGTTTAGGTTATAGATAGCATGGGGCAGGGTTAAAGTCTTTGAACTGTATGACTGCCTGCACACTTTTAGTACAGACAGTCTAATGTAATGGATCCTAATGCCAAAACCCAGTTTAGCAACTTTGGCATGTGTTAGTAAAACTTTACATACCTTTCCAACTACTTAGTGCGGCGATTCTCAACTCCTGTCCTCAGGACCCACTAACAGGCCAGGTTTGCAAGATAACTGAAATACATCACAGGTGATATAATTTTCTGCTCAGTGATTGCAGTATTCTAGTACTTAAAATCTGGCCTGTTAGTGGGTCCTGAGAACAGGAGTTGAGGACCACTGATTTAGCCCCCGTTCACACCTATGCGAATTAGATGCGGCTTACACCGCATCCAATTCACAGGACATTTTAAAATACATTCATTTGAATGTATCTGGTTCACATATGTGCGTTGCATTCGCACTGCGCATTGCACAAAAAACGTGTGCGTTTTCTGAGCATTGCGGTGCGAATTACAAGCCATTATCTTCTATGGGAACGCATCTGATTCGCAGATGCATTCCATTCTGAACATGAATTCTCTCCTTTTTCCTCACTACACCTCCCCCCTCTCCCCCCTCTCCCTGCTCACTGATCCGCAGCTAAAACGCAGAGGAACCTCTGAACAACTGATTTTTATCTTCGCAGTGAAACCTGAGCTTCAATTCGCACCGCACATGTGTGAACCCGGGCTTAGTGTATCCAGGTGAATTATACCTTCTTTTGCTCAGGACAAATTGGGCTTACATTTGCTGGTAAAAGATATTGTATTGTAATGGTAACACATACTGGGTCCTCACAAAGCTGTGTGAAAGGGCAAGGGTGCGATGTTGCTTATAATTCAGCCATGACAGTTTGAAACACAAGCATGGGAATAGCAGCAGTGGTCCCCTTTTCTTCATCCCCCCGGAAGCATCTGGTACAATACAAAAATGTTAGCTGATTCCAGAACCTCCTTAACAGAACAGATGCTGACCCTCTTATGACTATTAGCTAAATCCACACTTCAGTCTGGAAACCCTAATTAAGCTCTCTGACTTGCCCGTTTGAGTAACTAAAGAGTTAACAGATACTTGGCCATAAATACCTTAGCTAAAGTGGCAATATACATTGCTGTCTCTTTCCTCTGGGTAGAATCTATAATCCCAGTTTATTTTATAACTCATGAAATAATACCGTATATACGCGAGTATAAGTCAATCCGAGTATAAATCGAGGCCCCTAATTTACCACAAAAAACTGGGAAAAACGTTTTGACTCGAGTATAAGACGAGGCTGAGAAATGCAGAGGGTCAACAATGCCCATCTGCAGCTGCATGCCTCCTTGTGTCCTGTGCAGCCTACCTGTATCCTGCGCATGTGTCCTGTGTCCTGTACATGTGCATGTGTCCTGTACATGTATATGTGTCCTGTACATGTGTGTCCTGTGTCCCTGTGTCCTGTACATGTCCTGTGTGCATGTGTCCTGTGTGCATGCGCAGCCTACCTGTGTCCTGTGCAGCTTCCCTGTGGCGATCTCCATCCTCCCTGTGGCGATCTCCATCCTCAGACGGTGGCCGGCGTGTGATGATACTGTTCGGCGGCCATTCCACTGTTCAAAAGCCGCGCCTCCTCCTCGTCTGTGATAGGCAGTCAGCGGTCAGCCTATCACGGACATTCTCTCATTCTCATACCACGGAATAGGATGAGAGAATGTCCGTGATAGGCTTTACACTGACAGCTGTTCAGCCTATCACAGACGAGCAGGAGGCGCGGCTTTTGAAAGCTGGAATAGCCTCCGAACAGTATCATCACACGCCGGCCGCCGTCTGCCTGCATGACACGCTGATCATGCAGACAGACGGCAGTGACTCGAGTATAAGTCGAAGGGGGTACTTTCAGCCCAAAAAAAAGGGCTGAAAAATTCGACTTATACTCGAGTATATACGGTAACAGCACAGCTAGAACAAAGGACATATTTATCTCCCTCAGTTATTTTGTAGCATTTTAAGTCCAAACACCCCTATATTAGATAATGTGGGAAACCAATGCTAGGTAAAGTAGACATCCAATCATATTTATATCCATTTTGAAGCTAATTTCATGCTGGACTATAATATGCAGGTTAGTAGACTGTAACCTGTAGGTATTCAGAGATATTAATACTCAGGGCTTTTTTTCTCAAACAATAGGTGCTGGAACTCAACTACGACCCCCAAAATCCCTTCCCCCACACACACCCTCCAAATCACATCAAATAGTGGGTGTGGTCATATTTCACAAACAGTAGAAGGGTCTTAAAGGGGCATTAAATAACAGGATTGCATTACATACAGAGTGCAGAGTTCATGGGGTTACACACAGAGTGCAGAGCTGTCACTTGTAAACACAGAAACCAGACTTCTGTGTTTACAAGTGATTGTGGTGAGCAGGCACCAAAGGGTCTGAGCCAGAGGTGGTGGAACTGAGTTCCACCAAGTTCCCCCTGAAAAAAAGCCCTGTTAATACTTATAGAAAACTGTAAATGGTGCAGCGCTAAATAGAACAAACAATAAATAAAATCATTCAAATTCATATATAGGACAGAGAGTCTATAGAGTATATAATGAATAAATGACACAAATGCAGTATAACTGCGTGCTGAGATAAATATTTGATCAGCGTACTGTATCAGTGTCCGCAGAGCACACATAAGGTAAAATCATTCAGAGTTCAAAAACAGCACCAAGAGTCCATAAATCATCCAGTGAATCCAACCAATCAAGTGAGATGAAACCGCATGCCGGTATAGGTGACTAATTGATGTGCCCTCCACCATTACTAAGAGTGGCCTCTCACCTGACAAGGACCCTTTAATTATAGAGGGTCATACAGGCATTCTCATATGGGTCATAAAGGGATGAAGCACAGCGGATCGGCATTCATAACTTCCGTCATGTAGCAGGGCACTGAAGAGTTGATCAGGACACAATCGTGATAGACCTCGGCAGCCTCCCAGAGGAACAATCGACCGATTCTTCTTACTGCAGTTGGGCAAAGATGGCGATCGGTCTGCTAACTCAGCGAACCAGCTGGTTCCGCGGTGTTCAGCGCTGCTGCAGGGCGTCCTTCCTGGATCCCATCACCCCCCTGCCTCTGTGTGGGGAGATCGAGGCCTATCACGCAGCGCACAGCCTACAGCTCCAGTCCCAGCGATCTCAGCCGTCGCTTGCTTGTAGAAGGACGCCCTGCAGCAGCGCTGAACACCGCGGAACCAGCTGGTTCGCTGAGTTAGCAGACCGCTTATGCCGATCCGCTGTGCTTCATCCCTTTATGACCCATATGGGAATGCCTGTATGACCCTCTATAATTAAAGGGTCCTTGTCAGGTGAGAGGCCACTCTTAGTAATGGTGGAGGGCACATCAATTAGTCACCTATACCGGCATGCGGTTTCATCTCACTTGATTGGTTGGATTCACTGGATGATTTATGGACTCTTGGTGCTGTTTTTGAACTCTAAATGATTTCACCTTATGTGTGCTCTGCGGACACTGATACAGTACACTGATCAAATATTTATGTCAGCACGCAGTTATACTGCATTTGTGTCATTTATTCATTATATACTCTATAGACTCTCTGTGCTATATGAATTTGAATGATTTTATTTATTGTTTGTTCTATTTAGCGCTGCACCATTTGCATATTTATTCATTTTAGGGATTTGATTGTTGACCCTGGTGTCCAGCTGCTGACCACTTTTTATACATATTTGCGCTGATTTATTCTTCTATAGTTATAGAAAACTGTACCTGGGATACAGTCATAAACACAGTGACATCCCACTCCTCAGTTGCTTTATTGGTCAAATGGTCTCTGTCAACACCCCCCTGATACCAAAGAAAAGTGGACTGGAAACACATTTGGACACCTCTCATGTACCATCAAACGAAGGAAGATCTGTCAAGGTGCACGTTGAGGAGATATTCATTTAAACTACAGGTAAGCTTTATTTTAAGCTTACCTGTAGGTAAAAATACAAAAATAGAATTTACTACCACTTTAACACTGACTCTAAAGCTAATACTGACACTAAAACCTCGTATACACGCTCAGATTTTTGGGCGACCGTTCATCCGTTTTTTGTTGCATGCTAGTCTCATGTCGAAAGTGAAGAGGTTACTTACCATACGAAAATTCTCGGACGACAGGGTTCAACTTCAGAAGTGATGTCATGTGTTGAATAGTTTTGTATGTATTCTTTCATTTCTGAGCATGCATATTCTTGCTCTTGCGATTTTTTCAGACGAAAACCGTATTGATGAAATGGAAATCGGACATTGTGTTCACAGCTGACAAAAATGTTATAGTCTGCGCACCCAGCTTTTGTCATACAAAAAATCAGGATCGGCTGCCGAAAGCACCATACTAACGATCCGAAAATCGGCAGATCGTTCGTCGTACGAAATTTTACTTCCAATTTTCATACCATGAGTACGGGCCTTAACATAGCTCAAGCAGTTCAGCTTTGGTGATGGGTGCACGATTGAGCAAGCTCTTTGCACACAAAAAATGCCACATATCTGTGGCACTATGTAATAAAAAAGCCCATTTTCGCAATGTTGCATATACAGTATGAGGCTGTTGAAAACAAAAAATGAACTGCAGCAGAGAAAAATCTAAATTCTGCCTGGCAGAACAATGTACCGCATATACTTGAGTATAAGCCGAGTTTTTCAGCACATTTTTTGTGCTGAAAAAGCCCCCTTGGCTTATACTCGAGTCACTGTGCCCATCTGCAGCCTCATGCGTCCGATCTCCTGGCGCTGTGACATGCAGTCTAGTCGGTGACCATGCAGTGTAACAAAGCCCTGCTTTCTCCTCATCCTAGTCCTCGCCTGTGATAGGCGGAACACTGACTCACTGCTGGGAAACTGAATCAGTGTTCCATCACGGATGAGAACGAGGAGGAGGCGGGGCTTTGTTACACGCTGTGGCCGCCGACTAGACTGCATGTCACAGCGCTCTAGAGATCGGAGATCAGGTACATGAGGCTGCAGATGGACACAGTGAGGCAGGGAGATTGGCACAGTGAGGCATGCAGCTGGCACAGTGGGGCATGAAGATGGCACAGTGAGGCATGCAGATGGCACAGTGAGGCATGGAGATGGCAGATGGACACAGTGAGGCAGGGAGATTGGCACAGTGGGGCATGCAGATGGCACAGTGGGGCATGAAGATGGCACAGTGAGGCATGCAGATGGCACAGTGAGGCATGGAGATGGCACAGTGAGGCATGGAGATGGCATAGTGAGGCATGCAGATGGCACAGTGGGGCATGAAGATGGCACAGTGAAGCTGCAAATAGGCACAGTGAGGTTGCAGATGGGCATTGTTCACCCTCTTTTCCACTTACATTAGCTGCTGCATTTCCCACCCTAGGCTTATACTCGAGTCAATAAGTTTTTCCAGTTTTCCAGGTCGGCTTATACTCAAGTATTTACAGTAAATCTCAGAATTGGATGAACAGAAATACAAATTCTTTGACATGTAAAACAACTCTTTCTATGTATTTCATCTGTTCAACTTTAACCTCACAATGTACTTGTGTCAGTGTAGATTTACTAAAACTGGTGCATTCAGAATCTGGTGCAGCTGTGCATGCTAATAAATCAGCTTCTAACTTCAGCTTGTTCAATTAAGCTTTGGCAATAAAACCTGGAGGCTGATTGGTTTCTATACAGAGTTGCACCAGATTTTGCACTCTCCAGTTTTAGTAAATAACTCTTTGAGCCCCAATGACAATGAGCATGATACACACAGAGGTATTGATTTACTATAGGAGTACAGCAGGGGTACTTTTAAAGTGAATTTTCAACCATCTTAGTAAATCAGGTAAAACAAGGTGAAAATTTATTTTTCAAAGAATACCCAATGATGTGAAAGGAAAAAAAAATAAAAATAAAATAATACATTAAGATGAGTAAAAAAACAATGCACAAAGAGAAAATTCACTTTTTTCACTTTGTGAATCTCGCTATTGGATAAGGCAATAAAAGCTTCTAAATTTACATCTGTCATTAAAGAAATACAGTTGATGCCACCACCTGAAAATGCTAGTTGCTTGGCTGTCTGGCATCAATCATTTTGAGTCAGTTACATGGAACAAGCATGCAGAAAATACAAGTGAAATAAAATGTTAGAATTCTTTATCTCTTCACTTGTTCTGGGGCAGCGGCTGAAAATGTGTTAAGCCAAAGCATAAAAAAAAAAAAACGAAGAGCAATTAGCGGTTTCAGAAGCAATGATCCTCAACAGCAACCTCCTTTTTGTCTCTCATGAAAGGGTTTTCTTTAAAGCATAGGCTTCTTTTTACTTGGTGTTACTAGTGTTAAAATATTATCAGAATTCTGCATTTTAAGTCCAGCATTGTGCATTACTATGGAAACCCCTTCAATTCATCCCTTTGAGTTGGAATTTCATTTTCCAACAATATTTTTTTCTTATATTTACTGTTCAAGGTAAGAGTATGATGTAAAAAACAATTACAATGGACACAATTGTACATGGTTATTTTTCCACAGCAAGCGGGGGCTTTTGCTAAGGGTGTACTCACATCTAGTACCTCCTGTAACTCTTTACACACAGATTGTTGTGGCTGATTGTTAGGGCATTGGTTCTGAGAAAGATGTGTGTTTCTATAAAGCAAAGAATTTTGTTAGTTGTTTGTATTCAACTGTCCACTATTCAGTACTGTATTCAAGCTCTTTGAATTTGAAACATAAAGACATTCTTTTCACTTTTCTATCTAAAGTTAAGGTACATGAAAAGTATTATTTTGAAATGAGGTCAGAATTTACTTATGTATATTAGTAGTGGTAGTTACCACTGCTTTCATTTAACTGTGTTGTTAAAAAAATATGATAATAATAATAATAATAATAATAATAATAATAATAAAGAAAATAAATATTACAATGATACACATTTCACAAACCTGTACATATACATGTAATAATTAACATGTGCTACAACTGCTACAATTCTAACACTGAATAAAAATCCCAGCACACAGAAATCTGTGCATATTTAAAACAAATATTATAATAAGAAGAAGAACAAGAAAATGATATACTGTATATTCCACCGACGTGTACATATAAATGTATTCATTAACACAGTGGTGAGTGAGAGGGTTACTGACACTGAAAAGATTAGCAACCTGGATGATACAGTTAACCCCCTCAATCCCAAAATCACTAATCTTAGTAGCAAGGCTTCAGTGAGTAGAGTACAAAACTGATGACCTTGGAAACAGTAATAATTTAAAATTGGTTGGTCTGCCTGAAAGAGTAGTGGGACCTGATCCAGTTGTGTTCCTGGAAAGCTAGCTAATAAGGGAATGTGGTCATAATTGTATTTCTCTTTATTAATGAAAGAGCTCACAGGGTCCCAAGCAAACTTCGCCCACCCAGCAACCCACCTTGGCCCATGGTTTTTCACCTCCTAAATTACTGGTACAGAGACTCCATCCTAAGGGCAGCCAGAACAAAATAACTGCAGTGCAGTGATCTATTTATTCCCTGACTACTCCACACAAACTACAGGCACAGTTCCCACTTGCCAAGCAGAAAATGAGAGGCTTGAACATTTTACATGCAATGATTACTCCTACCAAATTGAGAGTTGTACATCAAGGGCAAACCCTTTTCTTCAGAACGCCAGAAAGTGCCTACCCTGGGTAGAAATGCTGCCACAACCAACAAGGTTCTCTTCCAAACTCAAGACCACCTGAAAGTACCTAGAGTGGTGTCCAGCCCCCGGGTTTTTGTCTTTATTTTACTTGGGGAGACTTTTTTTTTGCAAAGCTACTCATTCATATTGTATGGGGTTTTTTTTGCGGTCACACTTGCCAATTCGAGTTAGAGTTTTAGTTACATAGTTCATAGTAGGTGAGGTTGAAGAAAGACACAAGTCCATCAAGTCCAACCTATGTGTGTGATTATATGTCAGTATTACTTTTTATATCCTGTGGTCGTTCAGGTGCTTATCTAATAGTTTTTTGAAACTATATATATAGTTACATAGTAGGTGAGGTTGAAAAAAGACACAAGTCCATCAAGTCCAACCTATGTGTGTGATTATATGTCAGTATTACCTTGTATATCCCTGTATGTTGTGGTCGTTCAGGTGCTTATTTAATAGTTTCTTGAAACTATCGATGCTCCCCGCTGAGACCACCGCCTGTGGAAGGGAATTCCACATCCGTTCCGCTCTTACAGTAAAGAATCCTCTACGTAGTTTAATGTTAAACCTCTTTTCTTCTAATTTTACTGAGTGGCCACGAGTCTTGTTAAACTCCCTTCTGAGAAAAAGTTTTATACCTATTGTGGGGTCACCAGTACGGTATTTGTAAATTGAAATCATATCCCCTCTCAAGCGTCTCTTCTCCAGAGATAATAAGTTCAGCGCTCACAACCTTTCCTCGTAACTAATATCCTCCAGACCCTTTATTAGCTTTGTTGCCCTTCTTTGTACTCGCTCCATTTCCAGTACATCCTTCCTGAGGACTGGTGCCCAGAACTGGACAGCATACTCTAGGTGCAGCCGGACCAGAGTCTTGTAGAGCAGGAGAATTATCCTTTTATCTCTGGAATTAATCCCCTTTTTAATGCATGCCAATATTCTGTTTGCTTTGTTAGCAGCAGCTTGGCCATGCATGCCATTGCTGAGCCTATCATCTACTAGGACCCCCAGGTCCTTTTCCATCCTAGATTCCCCAGAGGTTCTCCCCCCAGTGTATAGATTGCATTCATATTTTTGCCACCCAAATGCATTATTTTACATTTTTCTACATTGAACCTCATTTGCCATGTAGTTGCCCACCCATTTAATTCGTTCAGATCTTTTTGCAAGGTTTCCACATACAGCGGAGAAGTTATTGCCCTGCTTAGCTTAGTATCGTTCGCAAATACAGAGCTTGAACTGTTTACCCCATCCTGTTTAACCATCAAATGGCTGGTGATAACTGATCACATTTGCAGCATCATGGCAGTTGAAGATCAAACAGAGGTCAAGATGACAGCTTCCTTGGCTGAAAACAATAGGAGGGTTTAGTACCTCTTTAAAAAGCACTGAGTAGCCTGGAGTCTTGATTAATATCCATAATAATGGCCTCCTTTTGTGTGCTTATAAACTATTTCTGATCATAAACATTATAATACATCAAAGCTCTTGCCGTTCCAAGTTGCTAAGGAGGGACTGAACTCTTCCACAAAGCCGGTATACAGGCCTTCGCCGCCGTGAGAAGGTGTTTAAGCAAAGAATTCTTATATTTTTCCACCGACAGGGGGACATCATTTAATAGAAATGCAGCCGGATTATTCCTGAGAGACACGCCTGTAATATCCTTAATCGTTTCCTCAACCATTTCCCAAAAATCCTTGAACTTCTCACACTCCCAAAATATGTGCAACATAGTACCCTCCGCTCTCATACAACGCCAGCACACATCTGAAGCCTGTGGAAATATTTTATGTAGAACAGATGGTGTTCTATACCACCTAGTGAGGATTTTATATCCTCCCTCTTGGTACCTGCTAGCAATCGATGTCTTATGTGTGGATTTTAAAATTTTAACCTTCTGTCTTTGGGAGAACGTTACCCCTATCTCTCTCTCCCAAGCTTGAATAAAGTTAAGCTCCTGGGGGGCTTCTAGACTCGTTAGTACCTCGTAAAAATGTGATAGGGAGTGTCTCATACTCTCTCCATCTAAACATCTCCGTTCGAAGCAGGACAGATCCCGTACCACTGGGTAAGTTTTAATTTTCGAACGGATGAAAGCTCCTAACTGCATTGCCCTAAAATAATCTAAATCGGGTGTCACTTCTCCCTCTATCTCACCTCGTGTCATCAAGCAATTACCCCTAGAAAAGTGTATGAGCCTGTTTCTTCCCCTTTGTTTTAGTACCTCATACCTCCGATCTAGTAGGCCAGGTTGAAAGTCTGGTGAACCCAGTACCGGAGCCATAGGGCTCGGATGAGATGAAAGATTTGTCTTTTTGAAAATCATATTGATAGTGCGAATGGTTGCACCTGTCAGTGGGTGTTTTTTCGCTATTATAGGTAGTTTTGATTTTGCTATCCATGCCAGGCCCTCCAAGGGGATTTTAACCGTCGCTTGTTCTAACTGTACATGTGGTTTCCTCACGGAGGCGCACCATTCCTGATATCTCACTGGGTTTGGGAAGCCAATGCCTCCTTTTTCTTTTGGGAGCACTAAAATATTTCTCCTTACTCTTGCTGGCTTCCCTGCCCAAATGAACCTCAGAAACCTTGATCTGAGGTCCTTCAGGAAACACGAAGGGATCTTTATTGGCAAGGTTTGTAATAGGTAAAGGAGTCTAGGCATCATGTTCATCTTTATGATATTGGTCCTTCCAAATCAAGTAAAGATCTCCCTATCCCATCTCCTGAAGTCCTGTTTAATTTGTCTTAGCATCGGGGCATAGTTTAATTCAAACACTCTGCTGAGCTTCTTAGGAATTTTAGTCCCCAAGTAACTTATATGGAAGTCTGACCATCTAAAATTAAATTGTGACTTTATCTGTTGTATCTCAGGTACCTTCATTTCCAACCCCATAGCTTCGGATTTAGTGTAGTTCACCTTGTAGTTTGCTAACTCCCCATAATTACTTATTTCCCTTAGAAGGGATGGAAGGGATATAATTGGGGAAGTTATAAAAAAAATCAAATCATCAGCATAGGCTGCCAGTTTATGCTCCTCTCTTTCTGTCTTGATACCATTAATATTGGGATTGGCACGTATCTTCCTTAGAAAAGGCTCCAATGTGAGAATAAAAATAATAGGCGATAAGGGGCAACCCTGGCACGTTCCATTTCGTATCCTGAAGGGGTCCGACAATCTGTCATTTACCTTAACCCTCGCACTCGGGATTGAATAAAGGTTTGAGAACCAGCTCAGCATTCCTTCACCCAATCCAATGTGCTGTAGGGTGGCCTTGAGAAAAATCCAATCAACTCTATCGAATGCTTTTTCTGCATCAGCTGAAAACAATATTAAAGGTTTCTGTCGGCTCTGTGCAATGTAAATCGCATTAATTACTCTCTGCGTGTTTTCCCTCCCCTCCCTTCCAGCAGTGAATCCCACTTGATCTGGGTGTATCAATGCGGGGATATACTTTTCTAGTCTAATCGCTAGAATCTTAGAAAAAATGTTTAAATCCACATTCAGTAATGCAATCGGCCGATAGCTGGAACATTGGGAGGGATCTTTTCCCTCCTTCGGGATTACTGCAATATGTGCCATCAATGTCTCACTGGGTAACATCTGTCCCTCCCGTAGTGAATTAAAAGCCGCTATAAATCTTGGAGCCAGTTTCTCAGCGAAATGTTTATAATACGCCAGAGTGTACCCATCTGGGCCCGGTGCTTTCCCTGCTTTTAGAAGGTTTACTGCTCTCTTAAATTCTTCTATTGAAATTGGTACATCTAGATCTCGTGATATCTCCTCCGTCAGCTTTGGCATTTCTGAGTTACATAGGTAGTCCCTTATTCTCTCCCATTTACTTTTACGCCTCTGTGGGGAATGGTGGTCATCTAATTGATAAAGACCCTCCTAGTACTCCTTAAAAATCTGTGCCATGTCCTGCGAGGAGTTGACCATCTCACCCCTCTGTGTCTTAATACTCGACAAGTGCTTCTGTGTTGTAGCATCTTTAAGGGCCTTAGCCAACATCCTACTCGGTTTATTCCCAAATTCGTATAGTGTCCGCCTTCCCCGTTTCAATTTCGCTTTAGCCTGTTCAATGAGTAGAGAGTTCAGATCTTCCCGGAGACCACCTAATTTCTCCTCTAGTTGCTGTGTCTGAGATTTTTTATGTTTTAGCTCTACTTCCCGAATTTTTTTAAGTAAAATCTCAATCTGTTTGTTGAGCTTTTTTTTCCTATGCGCCCCTAAAGATATCAAAACTCCTCTCAGCACACATTTATGTGTTTCCCAAATACAAAGTGGGGTAACTTCATCCGTATCGTTTGTCAAAAGGAAAAGATCCAATTCCTGGCTTAGTTTTTGTTCATACTCTTTATCCTTTAACAAAGTCTCATTAATCTTCCAATGCCACTCACGGCGTTCTTCCTCCCCTAAATCTAGTGTACAGTTTGTCGGGGCGTGGTCCGACAAGGTGAATTAACCTATATCAGCACTCACCATTGATGTTATTACTATCTGTGATATCAAGATATAGTCAATGCGAGTGTATGACTTATGTTTTGCCGAATAAAATGTATAATCTCTATCTTGTACATGAAGCGACCTCCAGGTATCTATCACCTGCAAGTTGCTTAATAATTTTTTGACTCTTCGTAATTTTGTCGATGAGAGGTGTGAAGCTCCCCTGGAAGCATCTAAAAGAGGATCCAGTGTCAAATTTAAATCTCCTCCTATCACCAGAATATCTTCCTTATACTGATGTATCATTTGCAGGCAGGTTTCCAAGTAACCAACCTGGTCTTCATTCGGGAGGTATAAGTTCACTAATGTAACCCTCTGCGATCCAATTAATCCCTTTACAATTAAAAGACGGCCCTCCTCGTCTGTGATTACTTTCATCTCCTTCCATGGGATCTGTTTCGAAACGATAATAGATACGCCATTGGATTTAGTGCTCAAGGATGTACTGTGATAAGCCACAGGAAATTTATGATTTAAGAGTTTTGGTATTCTATCCCTTCTAAAATGTGTCTCCTGGAAAAAAGCGATCTGCGTCTTTAACCTTCCCACTTCCGCAAGCAGTCTAATCCGTTTCTCCGGAATGTTCAGTCCCTTAACATTATATGAGGTGAATTTTATTCTAGTCATGTCTTTACGATCGCCTGGAAACTACGAGGAGGGGGGATCCCCAAAAAAAAAAAAACCCTCCCCCCGATTCCCTTGTACCACTAAAAGGGATAATCCAATCGGCAAGAATCCTCGTTGCCGTTGGGAGAAAAAAAAAAAAAAAAGAGAATTTAAACTCTAAAACGCCTCCGACTTTCCTCCACTCGGAGGAGAGGCGTTTATTATTGGGGGATGTCCCCAAGCACGTGAAGTTTGAGCGTAGGTATATCAACAGGAGCGCGCCCAATAAAAATAACTAAGAAAGGTTTCCACAATGTTTACAGTTAGCAATCACCAGTATGTCACTCGACTTTTACAGCAAAAGAAAGAAAAGGCAATCTTATACAGTTGTATTTACATTTCCATACTTATTTGGCAATCACGATCATAATACATGGTTTACCCCAGCCCCCCCCAGCCCGTCCTCCATAACCAACCTACTTCCTTTCTACCCTCTACTCTTAATAAATTGCACCGTGCGTCTCACTCTTCCTTCCCATATCCCCCCACCCAGTCCCCTTCCCTGTGACCCCCATTCAACCCCCCCTAACACCACCACCCAACCCCACCACCCCCAAATCCCCAAAAAAAAAAAAAAATTGTGTCCCACCCTACCTCATGAATAACACCAAAGCATTAGTTTTTCCCACACAAGTTTGTATATGATTATCACCTTACCAAAAAAAAAAAAAAATTATAGTGTCTTACCCCTTTTTATAACCTTTTTTCACCCTATTTCAGCCAAAAAAAAAAAAAATATATTGAAAAATATAAAAAAAAATATAGTGTCTTACCCCTTTTTATTTATAACCTTTTTTCACCCTATTTCATGAATAACATCACAACATTTATATATAATTATCACCGTGTCGGCCCAGAAAAAAAAAAAAAAAAAAAAGAAGGGGGATCACCTTCCCCCTCCCCCCCTACGTTAATCCACACATCCCCAACCCCCACCTCCCCCCCCCCCCCCACCTATCCCCTCCCATTCCTCGTGTGTGTCCCAAGAACATCGTGATAATCACCCCAAACACATCAAAAATCAACCACCCTCACAGCAAACCATAAAAAGTGAATTACACAAAAATAAAAAAAAAATTGTGTCCTACCGCTTTTTCCCCACCCTATCTCATGAATAACACCAAAGCATTAGTTTTTCCCACACAAGTTTGTATATAATTATCACCTTACCAAAAAAAAAAAAAAAGAGCAGAGGTATCTCATATTGACAACAATTTAAATCCTATTATCCCTTATCAGGGGTTTCCTCCCCCTTCACACCAGTATAAACAAAATCTTGAGGGAGAACCCCCTAAAAAAAAAAAAAAAAAAAAGAAAAAAGGATGACTGGGGGTGTATGGGGAGGGGAGTATAGAGAAAGGTGGGGAAAGAAATCAAATGATACTCCATACAATCTGGGCTTTAAGAAAAATTCAAAAAGATGGGAAGAAAAAAAAGAAAAAAGAAGGACTTCTAAAGTCCAATTATTCTGCTTCCTTCTCCCAATTCCTTCTCCTCTGCCGTTTCTTCTGTTGGTTATACCCCCCCATAGTCTCAATTGAGATGTGAACGCAGTCGGGAACCTCCACTACTTCTGAACCCAGAAACTTGAATAAATCCGGTAATTTCTCTGGTACAGACAAAATAAAGGCACGTTCATCCTTTTTTATAATTAATGATAATGGGTACCCCATCTATAGGTTGCCCCATTTGCCCGTATTTGGTCCAGAAGTGGCCTCATTAGCCGTCTCCTTATCTTAGTCTGCAAGCTAAGGTCTGGAAACACCTGAACCTGCAAATTCCAATGCGCCTTTCTGCCATACTGCTCTCATTATATCTTCCTTTACTTTGTAAAAGTGAACTCGACATAACACGTCTCTAGGAGACCCTTGTTCCAGGATGAGCCCTGCCGGACTCCTATTTACATGATCCAACTCAATATGAGTATCAGAGGGGTTCTCCAGATATTTGTTAAAAATATCGATTGCTGTCTTTCTCAAATCAGGTGTTTTTATGGTTTCTGAGATCCCTTTAATGCGCACATTGTTTCTTCTACTTCTGTTCTCAGAATCCTCAGCTTGCAACTGTAAAATTAACAATTTTTGGTGTTGTGATTTTAACTTTCTTTCCAACAGATCAATGCGGGCATCTGCCGAGGACTGCAAAGACTCACAGCTACACAATCTTTTGTCCATTAACTCTAGCTTGGTACCTACTTCGCTCATTTCCTCCTTTACAGCCGCCTTTAGGTCGCTCATCAGGACTCGTATGTCCTCTTTGGTCGGTAGCGCCTGTATGAGCTTCCTAATGTCCGATTCACCACCACCAGCCACTACTATTGTCTCCCCCATATTTAAAGAGCATACCTGGGTCTCTGTGATAGCCCTGGTCCATGGAGTGATTGGGGAGCTTACTTCAACGGCCTCCGTCAGCTCTGTGTGGATGTTCCCAGCTGACCTACTTGAGGTGGCTGGGATGGCTGATTCCTCCATGGCCGCAGCACCGGCCTCCACGGACATGGCTGGTTCTTTTTTTAGCTGCAAGGTACTTTGTAATGAGCGGATGTCTGGATGCCTCCGTCCCTCCTGTGCCCTTCTCTCGTCCACGTCCCGGCATATATTCCTAGCGTTCCTGGCGTCTCTCACTCAGCCCACTCACGATCTCCTACTCGGATGCGCCACTGCGATGCACCACCCCTCACTCCGTCATGCTCAAGCCACGCCCCCCGGCGTCAGCGTCACACTCCACGATCCAAGTTGCTAACTTTTGGAACTGGTTTAGGAATGCCCCCTACCAAGAATGTAGCAAACCTTTCTCTGGCTTCTCATTGTGCTTTTGTAGGGGCTGATCATGCTTTATATCTTCATGCAGTTGAGGAGACAAAAACACCAACTTTACTTATTGGCACGCCTGCATGATGATAGTAGGAAGAATGGGAGAATGCTGGCTTTTCTTTTGATCACCTGAACAATATTTCCAGCATTGGTTTACCACATGGTACTGTCAGAAGGGATTCTATAGTTATTAATATGTAGCACCCTCTACTGTACTAGGTTTGTTAGTGTAGGTTTGTTAGTGTAAAATTGTTAGTTTAGGAAAATTTAGTTCAGCTCAAGGTTAAGCCAAAGCTGTGAATCTGGGTCAGGGTTCAGTGACTCAGAGCTGGATCACTCACCCTAGCAGCCTCTCTGGTGCCTCCTGTTTTCTATGACATTGGAGAATGTTCTAGACATAGTGGGTGGAGGTTAAGAGGAGCTGCTTGGCATATTTATGAGGGTCCCCAGCAAAGGGCTGGCAGGGGGCAAGCCATATCATAAATAGGCAGGAGTCAGGCCAGCAGGGGCAGTCGGGTGGAAGATGGAGATGGAGTGCTGAGGAGGCTGTTAGTGGACCTCAGGGGTGCCCCCTAGTCTGAGGGGGGGTCACCTTGGGCCGGGGCTCGGGTGCTGGAAGGATCCTGACAAAACACACGGAGGAGGCACTTCCTGGAGGCATGGAAGCAAGGAGAGAGGACAGCAGGAGCAGGTCACCACATCTGGGAGATCCCCTGAGAGTCAGCCGGGTGGGCTGATCAGTGTCAGACTGGAGGACTGTGGGAGAAGTTAGCCTGAAAGAGGCAGCTGCAGCCAGGTCAGTTGGCAGTGCCTGAAGTGGTGGTGCTGGGATCCATAGCCACAAGAGTAATGCAAGCTTGACACTGAAATTCTGCTACACAAACAAAGGGCCTTGGGTTCCTGCCTGTAATGGGCCAGTGCTTTTAATCTGACTGAGTGATTGTCAGATCCTTATACAGTGATCTAGCTGGTTCTGCAAGCAAGTGTGGGCTGGGGGAAGAAGAGGAGCTGTATATAGGACTGTATATAGGAAGTTGTCCCTGAAGTTGTTGAAGTCAAGTGGTCTACCCATAACCTCCCATCCCTATCCAAGTTATTACCCTCAATAAATAACAAAAAAACCCAAACTGTTCTGTCGTAAGTGTGCCTGTGAAAATTTAGTGGGTTCGGCTGTGCAGGGTGGGGGATCCCAGTTCATCTGCTGCCCTTAAGGGGCTGCGCTACAAATACAACCTTTACTCACTACTTTAAAAAAGTATATGCAGACTCTTTTTCATCGTCTGTGGTTGCTTTAAATGATTTTGCCCTTCTTCAATTTCTGCAACTTACCTCTTCCCAACAGCAATTGCTTAAATACTCCATTAACTTAGGAAGAAATTACTGATGCCATCAATTCTCTTACTCCCATTAAAATACCAGACCTTGATGGCCTACCTGTAGAATGATATCAATCCAATGCTGTGATACTTTCCCCTAAGCTGCATAGTTTATCCATGGAGGCCTTTGACACCAAGAGCCTGCCAGATTCTATAACTGAAGCTCTTATTTTTCTATTGCCCAAATCTGGCAAGGATACATTTCTCTGTGGCTCATATTGGCCTATTTTGTTGCCTAATAGTGATGTCAATGTACTAGCTAAAGTACTCTCTTCTCGTTTGAACAAAGTTATTCTTTTCATTATCAACCCACACCATCTAGTTTCATGCTAGGTAAGAGTACCTGCGATTAATATTTGATGCTTGTATCTGCATATTCATAGTGCTTCCAGGTCGCAGAGGAGTGGATTGATAGTTTTGTTGGATGTTCAAAAAGCATTCAACGCTGCAAGGTGGCCTTTCCTATGGGGAAACCATGACACAAATGGGCTTTGGTTCTCAATTTGTCGAGTGGATTCAGCTTTTATATTCCAGTCCTAAAGCAAGTGTATGAACTAATAGAGATGTTTCTGGGGCTTTCTCACTCCAGAGGGGAACTAGGCAGGGCTGTACACTTTCACTGCTTATGCTCACAATTGCTATGGAGCCATTGGCACTGTCTGTTATACAGACCCCTGGAGTGGGGGGCATCTGCTGGAGTCCTCTGGAGGGGAAGGTTTAATTGTATGCAAAGGATGCACTGATTTATTTAAATGGGTTGGAAACTACTTTTTCTGTATTGTGATGCAGGTTGTGGAAGGCTTCAGTGACGTCTCAAAGCTTTAAACTTGGATGGGATATGTATATTCTTTTTCCAGTTGGTCCACTGCAACCATCTACTTATCTGCAACATTCCAAATGACAAATTTCCACAAAATTTAGATTTTTTGGGATTCAAATTGACTTGGATCATGAGTATGAATCCCTTAAAGAATTTGGAAACCCAACATTTCATATTCCTGATATGTAATACATAATAAAAGTGTGCTGTCCCTTTAAATAGAAAAAAGCTAATGAACACACTTAATAAATATAAGTGATCAATTTGCGAAAATGCCTTCTCAAATAAAGTGCTCAATAAATATATATACATAAGTCGGAATGTCCGATCAATGTCCGACCGTGTGTACAGGGCATAAGAATCAGATAAAGAATATATCTTGAATCTGTTCACTCCATAAATGGATTAAAATACAGAGCAATCCAACACAGTGTAGTATTTTATGGCAGCCAGTTTAATAAAATAATTAAAATGCACATACATGAGGCACAGGTACAAACGGCGTGTAACACAAAAGGCAGCCACCACCGGAGTTTCCACCCGATGTGCAGAATGATGTCACATGTGTGGCTCTTCCCAACATGTTTCTCTGCAAAGATCCCCCTTTATAATACTCCTATAGTGACACATATAGAAGCTAGATTATGTATGTGGACCTCACTACCTCTTATTCTTATTGATTATATAAAACTATTCAAGAAGATTTACCTACCTAAATTGTTATAAATTCTTAGAGTTTTCAAAAAACTGTTTTATGTATAGATTCCATTCTCTCATCATTTATAGGAGGTGTTTTCACTGCTAGGATGATGAGGATGTGGACCACTCTTCCACAATTGGTGGTGGCAGTGGGGAATATTGATATTTTTAAAAGACTATTGGACGTGCATCTTAAAGAACACAACATACAGGGATATGGGAAATAATTACTGACACTGACACACGTACACCTAAACAGGTTGAACTGGATGGACTATTGTCTTTACCTGCTATGTAACTATATTGAACAATACCCACCCAAGAATTGCTGGGTCCTCATTGCAAGCGAAACCTGCTGAAGGAGGACTACCTTACCCTAATTTGTTTATGCATATTATAGCTTCCCAACGTACTTATATTTACTATTGGTTACATTTTATCTTACCCAATATTTCCACTACCTTTATGTTAGCCTTTTAGAAAACTTTCTGGGTTCTCAGTCCCAGTTTACACTGGTGTGATGCGGGAAACCCTGTGATTCAGTGCGGGTTCCCGCATCACACCTGAATCGCACACTGGTTCACACTGTCATCTTTGAACCGCGGGGGTATCTGGGGAAGTTAATGACATCCCCAGATCGGTTCGCAGATCTCAGTGCGAACTGTCAAATGGTGCAGGAATCAGAACGCATAGGTGTGAACACCCATGCGATCCGATTCTAGTGCGGACCAAAAAAAAGGGTCCTGCACCATTTTGGTGTGAATGCGATGCGATTTCAGCCATACAGTTTGTACAAAATAGCTGAATTTGCATTGCACAGACTTTGCATGTGATCTGCACAGCAATGTGGTGTGAATCACATACAATGACAATGTCTGTGATCGCACAAGTGTGAACCCAGCCTCAAAGATGATAGTCACAAATCTATTGTTTCACAATGCAATAAATGTGCTCCAGTGGATGTTTATCTTTTAGCCTAGCCACAGAAAAGAATAAATCTTATCTCCACTTCAATCACATGGTACACCTTGGACTCCCCTGTGACACAATCACAGGATCAAAGAACTGTTTGGACACCTTGACTCAACTTGGTGGATCAATAAAGGCATTATCTATGTATCTCAACTTTTTGACAACAGCAGCTTTACTTTTTGTGAGTTGCCACTAAAGGCAAGATGTCACATTGGTAACAAGTTCTTCTTGAAAGATCTCTTATTAAGACATGCAATTTGTACTTTGACTGTAGAGTTATCGACATCCCCACTGGAACATTTGATATACAACTCTGGATACACCAGACCCGTCACTACCTTTTATAGATGTTTACAAACAAAGGACTCTAATACTTTCAATACTTCCTAATGAAAATGGCTCCAAAATGTACCTGATCTCATAGAAGAGGACTGGGAGGAGGTTACTGATACTTGCTTTCAGGATGTAATCAGCCATGTAAAGGCAGACAGAATTACACAATTTAAATTCAACCACAACCTTTACTATACTCCACCAAATTACTTTGTATGGGCTTTGGTGCACATGCTTGTTGTCCTAGATGTGGGGAAGCTCCTGAAAATGCAATGCTGATGTTCTGGTCCTGCTGTTGCCTTTCTACCTTCTGGAATGATCTTGTCCCTATACTTGAAACCTGTTTGAGCTGCCCCCACAAGCTAAACTCAAGTACCATGAATTTGAGTCCTCAGTCTTTCTGATCAACGGGGCACTAGGCAGGGCTGCCCTCTCTCGCCACTCTTGTTCATTTTGGCTATGGAGCCCCTGGCGGAGGCGATTTGTAGTAATCCAGATGTGATGGGCGTGGATGTTCCAGAAAATGTCCTTGTTTACGGATGATATCTAAAGCCTCATACACACGATCGGATTTTACGATGGGAATTGTGTGATGACAGGCTGTTGGCGGAAAATCCGACCGTTTGTACTCTCCATCAGACAATTGTTGGCTAACTTTCCGTGGACGAATGTTGGATGGCAGGTTTATAAATTTTCTGTTGTCGGATTTTCCAAGCATTGTGTACACAAGTCCGTCGGACAAAAGTCCAAAGTACAAACACGCATGCTCGGAAGCAACAACGAGCCAGAAGCAGTCGGTCTTGTAAACTAGCGTTCATAATGGAAAATTACCATTCGTGACGCGGCAAATTATGAGGTCTCGAAATGCAGCGCACATTCTCTTCTTCTTTAATGGGATAATAATGAAGCTGCTTTGCTGGTGATACTGAAGGAGTTTTACCAAATGTATTTTAAAAGGACCTCTGCGCTATTATTAATTATTAATGAGCTAATATTATTATTAATTGCCCTTTAATATATTTTAAAAGGCTTTTATTTTCTAGTGATATCAAGAATAATATTATGCTTGTTTTTTTTTTTGGACAAGTTACCGCAGCACCATTATCCCGTAGTTTTTAAGATCAAAGATACAAAAACTATGTTGGTGTCCGTTGTCAATTTTACATTGTATTTTTTTAAATTTAACTGCCTACTCCCAAACTGTCATTTGAAGTAAAACACATAGCCAAGTATTATTCTCCACAATTTTTTTTATTGTGCATTAAAAAAAGAAAACAAATAAAATTAGACATGCTATCTGCCAATAGAACTTAACCAAAAAGTGCATTCTATGCATCCAAAAATATAGAAAATACACCAAATCAAATCATTATTCAACCAAAAAATAAAATAAAAGCCTCATGCATGTGTCCTGCTTCTTAATATAGGGGGTCAACAATGCCAAGAGTTGGTGAAAGCAGGGGTCCGTCACCAGGAGATAATTCCAAAAATCATCCGGATTATTCTCATGGAGCTCAAGCAGCAATGGTATATGACATAATTGGACACCATTAATAAAGCAATTTTTGGTCCAAGAAAGCCTCCTCCTCCTGTTCCTGGACTGGACTTAGGTCAAAGCAATAACTCCAAGGCCAATAATAAATAACACGTTATCTTCTCCAATTCCGCAACATGTCTGGTTGACGAATGGGCGTTCAGAAACTAACTGAAAAGCACAAAATGAAAAGCACGAAATGAAAAGCGCAAATCAACACTCACCAAACTTTTACTAAAATGAAATTAGCAGAAGGAGCCCAAAGGGTGGCGCCTGACAATTGAACTTTCTCTTTATCGGCTCGTAGTACGTCTAGTATGTCACTACGTTCGTGCTTGTTGGCAGACAATTTTGTGCCGTTTATATGCAAGACAAGTTTTTGCCCAACGCCCTTCGGACAAAAGTCAAAGGCTTTGTCTGTGGAAAATCCGATCGTGTGTATGAGGCTTTAATGTCACTGACATCTCCTTGTCTTTCACTACCCAACTTGATGAAGATACCGTATATACTTGAGTATAGGTCGACCTGAATATAAGTCGAGGCCCCTAATTTACCACAAAAAACTGGGAAAAACGTATTGACCTGAGTATAAGACGAGGGTGAGAAATGCAGCAGCTACTGTAAGTGGAAAAAGAGGGTCAACAATGCCCATCTGCAGCTACATGCCTCCCTGTGTCCTGTGCATGTGTCCCTGTGTCCTGTGCAGCCTGCATGTGTCCTGTGCCCTGTGCATGTGTCCCTGTGTCCTGTGCAGCCTACCTGTGTCCTGTGCATGTGTCCCTGTGTACGTGTGCATGTGTCCTTGTGTCCTGTGCAGCCTACCTGTGTCCTGTTCGTGCCTCCGTGTGGCGATCTCCATCCTCCGTGTGCTCCTCTGCACTGATCAGTGTGTGATAATACCATTCGGCGGCCAAAATTCCACTATTCAAAAGCCGCGCCTCCTCCTCGTCTGTGATAGGCAGAACACTCCATTTCCCAGCAGTCAGTGGTCAGCCTATCACTAACATTCTCACATCCTCATAGCACGGATGAGGATGAGAGAATGTCCGTGATAGGCTGTACACTGACTGCTGGGAAATGGAGTGTTCTGCCTATCACAGAAGAGGAGGAGGCGCGGCCTTTGAACAGTGGAATGGCCGCCGGATGGTATTATCACACGCTGGCCGCCGTCTGTCTGCATGACACGCTGATCATGTAGGCACACGGCAGTGACTCGAGTATAAGTCGAGGGGGGCACTTTCAGCCTAAAAAAAGGGCTGAAAATCTCGACTTATACTGGAGTATATACGGTACTAGATTCCTTTACTTTGGAGATCCAGTTGTCTCCTGCATATGAGGGCCTATATCAGGCCAATTTCCCCCCTCTTTTTAAAACATTGTCGGACCAATTGTTGTCCTGGAGCTACCTTCCGCTGTCGTCAATCGGCAGGATTAACATGGTTAGGATTATGTATTTACATAAACTCCTGTATGCTTTCTGGGTCCTACTGGTACTGTACCTTCCCATAAACTTCAAATCCACCAATGGAACATTTTATTTGGGGTTCCTCCTGACCTCAAGTCAACAAACTAATTTTGCTTACTTGTAGGATTAAGGGAGGCCTCTCAGTCCCTAATATCCAAGCCTACTATGTTACAGTTAATCTTGCTCCCATCTCTTATTTACATGAGACTTATTTACCCTTATGGGCTGCTATTAATGTGGTAGACTCGCACCCAATATCCCTGTCTTCCTTACTGTGGCTTCCCCCTACTTCGTGACCAACAGGCATGAGCCCCTTCTTACTACATACACTCCATCTCTGGGACTCTATTAAATACTTTGCATGGTTGGTTCTCGCCCAATTTACCCCTCTTGGTGTGGAAAACCCATGCCAAATTAGTTGGAAACCGGGTATTCGGATGTTCATTCCCTGCTCACCCCAACTAGGATTGAGACGTTAAATGCGATCCATGAAATACCACTGTGAGAACATTATCGCTACCTTCAACTCTGTCACTTTATTCAGAAGCTCCTTAAGTCTCATCCAACACCCTACCTCTTCACAGCTTTCGAAAGTCTACGTAGGTCATGTCTACACTCCATGGGTATAATCTCCTTGATATACTCTTATACTGTTTCCTCTAGGAAAACCCCAATGTGCTCCTTTCAGCAACACTGGGAAAGCAAACTAGCGGTAGAGCTGGCATAGGAGGACTGGCAGATTATGCTTAAAGCTGCTTCTAATGCCCCATACACACGGTCGGATTTTCCGACGGAAAATATGTGATAGGACCTTGTTGTCGGAAATTCCGACCGTGTGTAGGCTCCATCACACATTTTCCATCGGATTTTCCGACACACAAAGTTTGAGAGCAGGATATAAAATTTTCCGACAACAAAATCCGTTGTCGGAAATTCCGATCGTGTGTACACAAATCCGATGCACAAAGTGCCACGCATGCTCAGAATAAATAAAGAGATGAAAGCTATTGGCCACTGCCCCGTTTATAGTCCCGACATACGTGTTTTACGTCACCGCGTTTAGAACGATTGGATTTTCTGAAAACTTTGTGTGACCGTGTGTATGCAAGACAAGTTTGAGCCAACATCCGTAGGAAAAAATCCATGGATTTTGTTGTCGGAATGTCTGAACAAAGTCCGACCGTGTGTACGGGGCATAAGAGTTCCAGAAATGTAACTACTCTGGAAAATGCTTATAAGGTTATATACTGTTGGTACTACACACCAGTTCAGCTGGCCTGTATAGTTCCCCAATATCCATTGACCTGGTGCTCCCAGCCAGGAACAATGGCCCCACATCTGGTGGTACTGCCCTATAGCGATTAGACTATGGATCTGGATTTATGCGCTATTACGAACATTACTTCACTCTGACGTAAAAAGGAACCCTTTGGCTCCTACTCTTTTGTATACTTCAGTTGGCTGACTCTCCTCCGGTCCAGTAGCTGCTGTAGCTCAGTGCCTCTCCTTACAGTTTTGGGGTTAGGCCTCTTCTAGTCCCCTTTTGTTACTACTAACAATTATGTACTAATCTTTAAGAACATATGAACAGTACTTTAATACTGTGGATCAGTTTGATTATTGCAATCATTTACTCATTTTAATTCCCCCTTATTCCCCACTGTATTTTGGTACTGTACTTTGAGGTATGTTGTACACTATGAATCATTGTCTTTGTCAGTTTGTTCTGTATGTCTGTGCTATTTGTCAAAAAAATAGCATTTGTAAAAGAAACCAGTTTGAGCTTTCAAGCACCAAAGACCCCTGAGGATAATCGTGGACGCAGGAACAATCTGTGGGTCCGCGGGGTCCCAGAATCAATCGAAAATGACCAAATTCAACAGACATTGACAGCCATCGTTAACAACCTACTAGACACATGTTGTAATAGCAACCGCCCGGGGAGATGGTCCACCCGTTACTAACTCCCATCGCAGCCGGGATTGACGTCATGCAGCGCCGGCTGGTCCAGGAGCATCCGCTGCTCCGTATACTGTCCAGCTGTCCCGCTCTTTGAGTCTTGGAGCTCAGTCCTTGTAACAGGCCGGGAGAGGAGGCACACATGTTGGTGTAACTGCAATTACCAAGTTTCTGTTTGTGAGTGCAACTTTTTGTTTTTATACAATGATTTTAAATAAACGTTATCACACTAGGTCAGCTGTGCGCTCTCTTTCTCCCTAAATTTATAACCTACTAGCCAGACCTGCCACAAGTCCCATCAAGATGAAAAGAATTAATCGTGCAATGAGCCCCAAAGGAAAGGACACTGACCCATCACGAGACATAATCTGCTGTCTCACCAGTTTCCGCACTGAGGAAGAGATTCTTAGAAAAGCGCACAACCAAATCCACATTACTCATTAATCTGCAGATATTAAAATCTACCAGGACTTGTCCAACATAACTTTACAACATCGCAAAGACCTCCGACCTCTACTAGATGTCTTTTGGACACAGGGAATCCATTATAGGTGGGAATTCCCATTTTGCCTTTCAACGTCCATAGCTGGTAGATCAGCCATGCATAGGGTACTGCAGGATCTGCCGCAATTCTGCGATCACATAGGTATTGCCCTGGTCCAGGTTCTTGACTGGTATGCTGAATTCCGTGTTCCTCCATCCACCAGAGAGCACTACAGGGATGAACGGATGGAAACACAGACATCTAGCCAACGACGCCACAGATCACCAAGGGCAGGTTCGCCACCTCCGAATGTCCCGCTGCTGTCAATCAAATCCAGTGACGTGGGAGCCAGGGGGCGGGGCTGAATCCTGGTGTCTGTGTCAATGGACGCAGCAGCAAGACTTGGGAGCACACCCGCACAAGCACCCCCATGGAAAGTGGCTCTCCGCTGGGGCACTCGAGGAGGAGCCAGAAGTGCCACTGGGGGACCCCAGAAAAGGAGGATTGGGACCACTCTGTGCAAAACCCTTGCACAGAGGAGGTAAGTATAACTTGTTTGTTATTTAAAAAAAAAACTGAGCTTTACAATCACCTTAAGCCATTCCTCTTTGCTGACATTTGGGTTGTAGATAAGTGTTTCACAATTATAATCTTATATCCACGTTTCTGTTTCTAAGTTTGCACTGTTAGTAACTAAGTTTATGATTACACGCAAAATGTTGATATAGTGGCCCCTTATACTTAAGGCTCCTTTGAGGGGCGGATGCCCTCAACAATCTACTCTACCCTTTTTTTGAAGATCACACAGATTGGACTCTATAACGGTTTAGCAGATGCGAATGGAACATTAATTTCTTGTTTCCTGTGTGTACCGCACTGATGTTAACACTCAGGCTTGAACTCTATAAAAGAAATACTGTTCAAGATAGAGTTTTCCCCGATTGCAACAAACACGTGCCACCATAAACCTTTCAACAAAGTTATCACTATGTTAACTTCACCTGTTCATGGGACTCATTATTCTGAAACACTTCACCACTCAAAAAGTCATATGTAATGCTGTAAGGCCTCTTTTAGTGCACCCAGAAATGGGGCACACCCAGACCTTGTTACACCTATTACTTGAGTACATCTCTACCTGAGTTCCAGGGTTTTCAATGTCATCAACAGACTGCTACCACCCTTTTAGTATTCTTCAGTATTCTTGGGACATATGGTCAATTAGTTTGAACACAGAGTGCATTCTAATTTCTTTTTGAGTTTTAGTTCTTTTATTATGCAATGTTACAGATGGGATGAGAACAAGAGATATGGCTCCTCCTAACTAAATTTCCTCGGCTCCTTAGGTTTGAAATGACTGAGTTGTTTAACCTTTTCGCTGCCAGGCCATGTGCTCCAGTTTTAAACCCAGCTGGCCGAACCATTTTTGTAATTTTTCCATTGCTCTTTTATTTTTCACTTCACAGCTTTCAGAGTTTGTAAAAGACCCCCAAAACCATATATTTTCTGAAAGCACATGACCAATAGAATAAAAATAAGGTGCTACTGATTTTTAGGGCACCATGATATTTGCACAAGTGTTTATCAAACAATATTTTTGCTAAAAATACACTAAAATCATTACTAGCAGATACAAACACAGCAAATTTTACAGAATTCCTGCTCAGTTCATACTAAATAGAAAAGTTTAACCTGTATTGGGTTAATAAGTAACACATTTTTGTAAATTTTAAATCAAATGTATGCAAAACTGTAAATAAGCATATTTCTATAAAAGGCTAGAGGTTTTAATTTTTCACTTTGAGCTTTCAGAGTTTGTAAAAGACCCCCCAAATCATCTATTTTCTGAAAGCACGTGAACAGTAGAATAAAAAGAATAGGTATAGGGACATTTTATGGGATTTTTAAGGTGCAAAATAAGGTACAGTGATCTCAAGAGATAATTGTTGATAAATTGATAAAAAATTGTTTAAAAACAATTATGGCAAGTACGTAAGACATAGTTTTATGGATACAGCACTTTTGAATGGAATTCCCAACATGTTTCGCCCATATTCCAGGCTTCTTCAAGGGATTGTGTCCATTTGAGGTACAAGCCTTCTATTGACAGAGAATATACATATAATAATCACATCAGAAATCATGATATAAAAAATATAATATACATACACTTGTTTATTCACTCATTTTGGAAATTAAGTTTCCAATACATATCGATATTTACATACATGTGCACATTCAATTCGATGACATTCTTATTTACCCTGGTCTCTTGAAATATTGTATACTATATTTGAAAATTAATTTCCAAAATGAGTGAACAAGTGTATGTACAGTGCCTTGCAAAAGTATTCACCCCTTGGCTTTTTACCTATTTTGTTACATTACAGCCTTTAGTTCAATTTTTTTGTAATCTGAATTATATGTGATGGATCAGAACACAATAGTCTAAGTTGGTGAAGTAAAATTATATATATATATATATATATATATATATATATATATATATATATATATATATATATATATATATATATATATATATATATATATATATATACACATAAAACTATTTTTCAGAAATAAAAAACTGATAATTGGCCTGTGCGTATGTATTCACCCCCTTTGTTATGAAGCCCATAAAAAGCTCTGGTGCAACCAATCCCCTTCAGACGTCACATAATTAATGAAATTATGTCCACCTGTGTGCAATCGAAGTGTCACATGATCTGTCATTACATATACACACCTTTTTGAAAGGCCCCAGAAGCTGCAACACTTAAGCAAGAGGCACCACTAACCAAACACTGCCATGAAGACCAAGGAACTCTCCAAACAAGTAAGGGACAATGTTGTACAAGTACAAGTCAGGGTTAGGTTATAAAAAAATCCAAATCTTTGATGATCCCTAGGAGCACCATCAAATCTATCATAACCAAATGGAAAGAACATGGCACAACAGCACACCTGCCAAGAGACGGTTTCACACCAATACTCACAGACCGGGCAAGGAGGGCATTAATCAGAGAGGCAACACAGAGACATAAGGTAACCCTGGAGGAGCTGCAGAGTTCCACAGCAGAGACTGGAGTATCTGTACATAGGACAACAATAACCCGTAGGCTCCATAGAGTTGGGCTTTATGGCAGAGTGGCCAGAAGAAAGCCATTACTTTCAGCAAAAAAAAAAATGGCACGTTTTGAGTTTGCAAAAAGGCATGTGGGAGACTCCCAAAATGTATGGAGGAAGGTGCTCTGGTCTGATGAGACTAAAATTTAACTTTTTGGCCATCAAAGAAAATGCTATGTCTGGCGCAAGCCCAACACATCACATCACCCAAAGAACACCATCCCCACAGTGAAACACGGTGGGGCAGCATCATGCTGTGGGGATGTTTTTCAGCAGTCGGGACTGGGAAACTGGTCGGGGTTGAGGGAAAGATGGATGGTGCTAAATACAGGGATATTCTTGAGCAAAACCTGTACCACTCTGCGTGTGATTTGAGGCTGGGATGGAGGTTCACCTTCCAGCAGGACAATGACCCTAAACACACTGCTAAAGCAACACTTGAGTGGTTTAAGGGGAAACATGTAAATGTATTGGAATGGCCTAGTCAAAGCCCAGACCTCAATCCAATAGAAAATCTGTGGTCAGACTTAAAGATTGCTGTCCACAAGCGCAAACCATCCAACTTGAAGGAGCTGGAGAAGTTTTGCAAGGAGGAATGGGCAAAAATCCCAGTGGTAAGATGTGGCAAGCTCATAGAGACTTATCCAAAGCGACTTGGAGCTGTGATAGCCGCAAAAGGTGTCTCTACAAAGTATTGACTTTAGGAGGGTGAATAGTTGTGCACATTGACTTTTTCTGTTATTTTGTCCTATTTGTTGTTTGCTTCACAATAAAAAAAAATCTTCAAAGTTGTGGGCATGCTCTGTAAATTAAATGATGCAAATCCTCAAACAATCCATGTTAATTCCAGGTTGTGAGGCAACAAAACACAAAAAATGTCAAGGGGAGTGAATACTTTTGCAAGGCGCTGTATATTATATTTTTATATCATGATTTCTGATAAAATTTTTAAAAATTTTATATGTATATTCTCTTTCAATAGAAGGCTTGTACCTCAAATCAACAGCATCCCCTGAAGAAGCCCGGAATATGGGCGAAACATGTTGGGAATTCCATTCAAAAGTGCTGTATCCATAAAACTGTGTCTTACGTACTTGCCGTAATTGTTTTTAAACATTTTTTTATTTGTCTTTAAACAAAACTTTTTACGTTATCTCTTGAGATCACTGTACCTTATTTTGCACCTTAAAAATCCCATAAAATGTCCCTATACCTATTCAATTAAGGGATGTGGTGGTAATAATAGTGGTTTGCCTGTGATTATAAAATCCATTTCCTAGATTAAAAGAAGGTGCTACTGTAGGGGCAAAATAGTTGCAATGCAAATGTTTATCAAAAAACACTAAAATCCTTATTAGCATACAAAACACAACATAACTTTTAAAAATCCTGTAGGTGCATGGCCCCAACTGCAGGCAGTGTGAGTTCAGGGACAGGCACCCACACGGATATCAAGTTGGGAGCAGTGTCCATACATCCACTGTGTCCCAATTGACATGAATGGGACTGCCTACACAGGAATGCACAGAACACCTGTGCATTCCCCTGCTGCCGCTGTATCCCAATTGACATCAAAGGGACTGCCTGCATATGGATGCACAAAACACTTGTGCATCGCTGTGCAGCTAAACACAGCCTTGTTGTAGTATGCCCAGTGTGAATGAGGCCCTAGGCCTTGTTAAGACTTGCGGTTGGGGGGGTGGCAAAAATGTGCTATTGAGCTGTGTTTCTGCCACCCGCCAACAGGCACAATTTTATTTTTTTATATTTTTTACAGATTTCTTTTTGAGGGGGAAGGGGGCTTTGCAGAGACATCAAATGTCTCTTTTTTGAAACAGAGGGAGGGACTGAAGACAGTCCCTTTCTCTGAACTGTTGGTGATTGAGATAGGAGTTTGTGCAGAGACTCCTGTTCATTCACAAACTGAAATATAGTAAACAATGTTTACTATACTTCAGTAATAAATGAACAGAAGCAATCAGTACCGATTTATTTGACGTTATTTAACTCTTAGTGAATAACATCATTTATGATGTGTTAAACATAATTAATCGCAGTTTATATTTAACAACACCTCCTTGCCAGCTGGTATGTCAAATTGTCCAAATTTCGATCCATGTATGGGCAGGTTAGTTGTACATAAGTTGATCTAGCAATCAACTTGTGTACAACCAGGCTGTTGGAAAATTTTCTCTCGATCAGTGTCGCTCGCTATGGCCAGTGGTGCTGAGGAGTGTATTCTGAAGGCAGGGAAATCTCCCCGCTGTCAAAATACAAAGGCTCAGTGGGAGGGATTCCAGCAGAGGGAAGAAATTGAAGAAAATTAAATGACTTGTTAATGGCCAGCCATTGGCAGCTGTAGGATTCTACAGCTTCAGAAAAAATGATTGTAATGGCACTGATTTTACCATACATTTTGTTTGCTTTTTCACATAAAATGAACTGCACTAAAATTCTAAAGTTTGATAGTGGCCTTACAAGAGCTAAAGTTGTCATCTCTTTCCATCCAGGAAGTTTGCATTTTCAAAAGGAGAGTTCAGATACAGCAGCCTCTATGATTCTCATGAGACAGAGTCCTTTACTTACATGTTTATGTCTTCGTTGGTCTGTGAAAACTGATCTTGGGAACCATTCCTTTCTGTTTTACGCTCCAAATCATAAAAAAGTTGAAAGTGAAATTTCTATGTTTAGTTTCAATATTATTTAGCACACGTTATACATTAAAATATAGTTAACTAAATCCTAAAAGTGAGCAGAAAACAAATGTTTTAATGATACAGATATTACAGATATTAGATGACACTAGCTTCTAGTTTCTACAGTATATCAAGCATTCCAAATTAAACAGCTCTATACAGGAGCTGCCTGTATGTAATAAAGTCCTTCACTGGCTGGGCAAAAGCCCATGGCTGTAGTAGCTCTCAGGACCTTCTAACAGATTTCTTTTTAGTTTTGGAAAGATTGGTGGTGGTGGTGGTGGGGGGGTTAATACCATTGTAATGATTTTATCTCTGTGTGTCCCCAATGGAAAATTATTCTCTCTATTTGTCCAGGTGACCATTGTCATGGGGAATGAAAGTGAGAGAAAATCAAAAATTCAAAAATTTCACTTGCTGTTGTGTCTACAGGACAGAAACTTAAGGGAAGTCCCTGCAATGGGATATGTGGATACAACCACAATAATAATAATAATAATAAAAACCTTTATTATTGGTAAAAAAAAACTTTTTTTTACAATTGGATAAAGTAGGGAGATCCAAGGCATTGTTTTATACTCCCTCTTCTGTTGTGATGGAAACAGTTTTACCAGACAGTCAGCGCAAATATGCAGAACTGAGGACAAATCTTCAATATGGACACAGAGAGAACTCTCTGAGAGTGCATCTATACAGAAAACCCAACATAACTCATTTTATTTTGGTATTGTCAGTTTGTTTTATGTAGAAGGCGCTTTGAAAAGGTGGTAACAGGAAGTTTACAGGAGCTCAAGGATGAGAAAAGTGGTGATCCCTGATTCTGCACATCTGTATGATCCTATGGTGGTGATAAAAGTGGCAACCTCAGCCTGGACAACCAGGCATCCCCATGACTAAGCTTTGGGGGCAGAGCGAAATGTGTGGCCTGGTTAGAGTCCAGGGTGAGGTTGCCACTCTTATCACCACCATAGGATCATATGCATTTTGGGCACCAGGGATCACCTCTTTCCTCTTTCTTGAGCTACAGCAGGAGCCGGGATGGGCTCCATCCCTCGCCAGCTCTCCAAGCGCTGGATGTGGAAGAACCCACATACATACCCCATATCAGCTAAGTCTGAGCAGCACACAAAGAATCACTATGAGTCACAGGAAGTTTACACAGATTGTCATTAGGACACAAAGAGAGGGCAAGTCTCCCCAAATAGGGCACGGACTGATAAAAAAATGACAAAAGGTTCTAACCCACAGAATATCAAAAACTGAAATTTTTGTTTTTTTAAGTTTTCTCTGTAAAGGATAAGATAGAACTAATTTGTAAACCAGCTGACTCCCGGAGCATAATTTGTTTTCTAAAAGAATAATTACCATGTACTTAGCCTAAGGCCCCTTTCACACTGGGGCGAGGGCAGCGTCAGTGGTAAAACGCCGCTATTTTTAGAGGCGCTTTACCATCGTATTTGTGGAGGGACGCTTTTAACCCCTGCTAGCGGCCGAAAAAGGGTTAAAACCACCTGCAAAGTGCTGCTGCAGCAGCTCTTTGCCGGCGGTATAGCCACGCTGCCCATTGATTTCAATGGGCAGGAGCGGTGGAGGAGCGGTATACACACCGCTCCTTCACCGCTCCAAAGATGCTGCTAGCAGGACTTTTTTTACCGTCCTGCCAGCGCACCGCTCCAGTGTTAAAGCCCTCGGGCTTTTACACTGAAGAGACAGGAGCGACTCTTCTGGGCGCTTTGCAGGCGCTATTTTTAGCGTTGTAGTGCCTGCAAAGCGCCCCAGTGTGAAAGGGGTCTAACTAAATTTATACTTTTATAAATTACTAATTTGTCCTGTATCCATAAAATAATTTTGGAACAGGTTTATCCCACACCTGCAGCCAATGGAGCTGATTTACAAAAGGGATAAGGACTGTTCACTAAGGCTGCATTCACACCTGAGTGTTTTCAGCTCAAAAAACGCTCATAAAACGCTTATCTCAAAAGTTCCAAAACGCCCAACAAGCAAAATCCCATTCATTTCAAAGGCACCTGTTCACATCTGAGCATTCTGTCGCCTGAAGCAAATTGCCTGAATCTCAAAAAAGTACATGAGCTTCTTTTTTGGCAGATTACAGGAATTTTACTGCTTTTACATTGGTGACCTTTTAACCTTAAAAATGCCTGTACAAAAACGCTAAAAAACCTCTGCAAAAACGCCCTAAAAACACCCAGAAAAATGCCTGAAAAAAAACCACCCTAAGAAATGCCTGAAAACAATACGCTCAGGTGTGAATGCAGTCTTAGCACAGTGAATGTTCACTGAATTTAGTCAGCCCCGGAAGAATTTACCCCCTTCCTGACCAGAGCACTTTTTGCGATTCGGCACTGCGTCGCTTCCGTGCGACGTTGTACCCAAAACAAATATGACGTCCTTTTTTTCCCACAAATAGAGCTTTTTTTGGTGGTATTTGATCGCCTCTGTGGTTTTTATTTTTTGCGCTATAAACAAAAAAAGAGCGACAATTTTGAAAAAAACGCAATATTTTTTACTTTTTGCTATAATAAATATTCCCCAAAAATATATAAAAAAACATTTTTTTTTCTCAGTTTAAGTTTATGACAGACACATCGGACATTTCTGACACTATTTTGGGACCATTGTCATTTTATACAGCAATCAATGCTATAAAATGCATTGATTACTGTGTAAATGACACTGGCAGTGAAAAGATTAACCACTAGGGGGCAGTGAAGGGGTTAAGTGTGTCCTAGGGAGTGATTCTAACTGGTAGGGTGCTGGGCTTTAACACACAGGACAGTGATCACTGCTCTCAATGACAGAGAGCTGTGATCTCTGTCCTGTCACTAAGCAGAACGGGGAAATGCTTTGTTTACAAAAGCATCTCCCTGTTCTTCCTCTTCGTGACACGATCACGGGCACCTGGCGGACATCGAGTCCACGGGAACTGCGGTCACGGAGACCGCGGGGAGCGCGTGCCTGCGACACCGCTTCTCGAAGGGGACGTACCTGTACGCCTTTTTGCCTACCAGCGCCATTCTACCGACGTACATCGGCATGCGCTGGTCGGCAAGCGGTTAATAATATTTACCATGAATATAGTCTAATTCTTTCTTTTGAGTGAGCCTCTGACCACATTTATCCACAATGCTTATGATGTTAAATGGTTGTTATTCACAACCATTCCTTCAAACTGTTGCCTTTTGCAGACAATATACTTTTAAGCAAATTTGACGAGAAGGACCTCCAAGTTTATATTTTCTGGAATATTGCCTGTGCCATGCACAACACAAGAAGGGTAGGGGGAGCTTAGAACTAAATGCATGGCTAAAGACCTAGTGTTAGAGGGAAAGGTTTCTAGAGCACTGGGCTGACTTTTCATTTATATGGAAGTAGGTTTCCTGTGCTGGGGGAGAGCTTTATGGAAAGGCTAGATGAGTATTTAAAATAGTATTGAGGGGAGGAAGAATAATGCCGCGTACACATGACCAGACTTTACGGCATACTTTGCCCGGCGGACTTTTCGACGGACTTTACGACGGACTTTCTGAATGAACGGACTTGCCTACACACGATCAACCAATGTCCGACGGATTCGTACGTGATGACGTACGACCGGACTAAAACAAGGAAGTTCATAGCCAGTAGCCAATAGGTGCCCTAGCCCCAGTTTTTGTCCGTCGAACTAGCATACAGACGAGCGGACTTTTCGACCGGACTCGAGTCCGCCGGATAGATTTAAAACATGTTTCAAATCTAAGTCTCTCAAACTTTTGATAAAACAAAGTCCGCTGGAGCCCACACACGATCAAATTGTCCGACGAAATCCGGTACGCCGAACCAAGTATGCCGTAAAGTCCGATCGTGTGTACGCGGCATTAGAATAAAATGGGGCAGACAAGTCAGATACCAATGGGTGGGACAGGAGAAGATGGAAGAAGGGCTATGGCAGGTGATAAGGAGTTTCTCATGTTACACACAACCATTGGAAATTATAGAACTATTTGTACTACAAAAAAAGATATGCAAACACAAGTAAAAATGTGACAATTAATTAAAATGTTTGTTTACAATGCCATAAGTAGTTCAAGCAAAATAGGAGTGTTAATTGGTATTGATAGATGTTGGCTTCATTCTTCACATGATTTGGCTATTAACCACTTCAGCCTCGAAAGGTTTTGCCCCCTAATGACCAGGCCATTTTCTGCGATACAGCACTGCGTTACTTTAACTGACAATTGCGTGGTCGCACGACACTGTACCGAAATAAAATTGATGTCTTTTGGCTTTCTTTTGGTGGTATTTGATCACTTCTGTGTTTTTTTTTTTTTTTGAGCTATAAACAAAAAAAGACCGACAGTTTTGAAAAAAACAATATTTTTTACGTTCTGCTATAAGACATACCCAATAAGCGTATAATGATTGTTTTGTGCAAAAGTTATTGCATCTACAAACTACAGAATAATTTTATGGCATTTTTATTTGTTTTATTTTTTTTTACTAGTAATGGCGGCGATCAGAGATTTTTAGTGGCATTTCAACATTGCGGCGGACAAATCGGGCACCTAACTGACACTTTTTTGGGAACCAGTGACATTATTACAGTGAACAGTGCTAAAAATATGCACTGTCACTGTACTAATGACACTGGCAGGGAAGGGGTGATTAAAGTGTTAAGTGTGTTCCCAGGGGGTGCTTGCTAACTGTGTGGGGGATGGACTCACTTTGCTAACTGTGTGGGGGATGGACTCACTAGATGAACTCAGAGATCCGTGCTCCTGCTTAGCAGAAACACAAGATCACTGTGTCCTTCCCTGTCAGAATGGGGATCTGCCTTGTTTTCATAGGTAGATCCCTGATCTGCCTCTCTGTGGAGTGATCGCAGGTGGCTGATGTTATCGGCACATGCGCACTGAAGCAACGGCTCATTCGTGCCGTTGCTTCAGCTGACGTGCCATTACTGGCAGCTCCTATGCGCATGCGTGGAAGTGATGTCATTGTGGCTCAGGCCAATCACAGCGCCCGAACCCGCGATACCCAGAAATAACGCAGGGAGACATGTCGCCGGGCAGAGCAGTGTGCCGGGACCGCTGTGGGGGCTTCGATTTAAGGTGAGTATTTCATAATGAGCTAGTATGCAATGCATACTAGCTCATTATGCCTTTGTCTTTTTCTTTGACTTTTTTTTTTTTTTTTTGTGGGTTTACAACCATTTTAAACAATAGTCAGCACAGATTAACAAAAGGCCAAAGTTGTCAAACAAATCAGATTTCTGTCAATAAAACAAACGAGTGGTTGTGTTATTTTAGCTGTGTGCTTAGGGTCATTGTCTTGTTGGAAGGTAAACCTTCAGCCCAGTCTGAGGTCCTGAGCACTCTGGAGAAGGTTTTCGTCCAGGATATCCCTGTACTTGGCCGCATTCATCTTTCCCTCGATTGCATCCAGTCGTCCTGTCCCTGCAGCTGAAAAACACCCCCACAGCATGATGCTGCCACCACCATGCTTCACTGTTGGGACTGTATTGGACAGGTGATGAGGAGTGCCTGGTTTTCTCCACACATACCGTTTAGAATTAAGGCCAAAAAGTTCTATCTTGGTCTCATCAGACCAAAGAATCTTATTTCTCACCATCTTGGAGTCCTTCAGGTGTTTTTTAGCAAACTCCATGCGGGCTTTCATATGTCTTGCACTGAGGAGAGGCTTCTGTCGGGCCACTCTGCCATAAAGCCCCGACTGGTGGAGGGCTGCAGTGATGGTTGACTTTCTACAACTTTCTCCCATCTCCCGACTGCATCTCTGGAGCTTAGCCACAGTGATCTTTGGGTTCTTTACCTCTCTCACCAAGGCTCTTCTCCCCCGATATCTCAGTTTGACCGGACGGCCAGCTCTAGGAAGGGTTCTGGTCATCCCAAACATCTTCCATTTAAGGATTATGGAGGCCACTGTGCTCTTAGGAACCTTAAGTGCAGCAGAAATTTTTGTTGTAACCTTGGCCAGATCTGTGCCTTGCCAGGCAGTTCCTTTGACCTCATGATTCTAATTTGCTCTGACATGTAAGGTCTTATATAGACAGGTGTGTGGCTTTCCTAATCAAGTCCAATCAGTATAATTAAACACAGCTGGGCTCAAATGAAGGTGTAGAACCATCTCACGGATGATCAGAAGAAATGGACAGTGCCTGAATTAAATATATGAGTGTCACAGCAAAGGGTCTGAATACTTAGGACCATGTGATATTTCAGTTTTTCTTTTTTAATAAATCTGCTAAAATGTCAACAATTATGTGTTTTTCTGTCAATATGGGGTGCTGTGTTTACATTTATGAGGAAAAAAATGAACTTAAATGATTTTAGAAAATGGCTGCAATATAACAAAGAGTGAAAAATTTAAGGGGGTCTGAATACTTTCCGTCCCCACTGTAACTGTCCTACTTATACAATGTGTAGATCTATAGTCTTTGAAGGCACATATAAGCGAATACTGTATCTACCAGTAAATTTCTCTTAAAGGCCCCCAGCCACTATTACACTGTCTCAGGAACAGTTTGCCACCAGATACCCCAGATAAAACTGAATAGCCATTACAACTTTAATAATGAAACCCAAGTAGGAAAGGTGCCGATACCTGAGATGGGCCCAGCGCATCCTTCTCCAAAATTCTTTAAGTGATAACCACCTTCCATGATCCTGAGACCCTTGCCAGCTTCCAAGACAGCCTGATGGCCATCTAGATAATTAACCTTTCTCTAGCCTACCAATACCAAAAGCAAACCAGAGCCCGCTTAAAACAAACAATAATAACCGGACGTAGTGAAAGGATACTTTAGCATTAAACAATGTAAGGGAGGGTGGGTTGGAGAAGTTTATTATACTCGGAAACTGCTCCGACTGACGCCAGACAAAGCACCTCCCTTCAAGCACAGCTCAAACGACCCCACCCTGCTCCACCCTACCATGCTCCAATCAGGTAAGAGCATCTTTTTTCTAAATGATGAACCCTGTGTCCCCTAACCTCTTCTGCAAATTACAGTCATTCTGGCCTTCCACTTATACATAGTTACATAGTAGTTACATAGTAGGTGAGGTTGAAAAAAAAACAAGTCCATCAAGTCCAACCTCTGTGTGTGCTTTTATGTTAGTATTACATTGTATATCCCTGTTTGTTGTGGTCATTTAGGTGCCTATCTAATAGTTTTTTGAAATTATCGATGCTCCCCGCTAAAACCACTGCCTGTGGAAGAGAATTCCACATCTTTACCGCTCTTGCAGTAAAGAACCCTCTACGCAGTTTAAGGTTAAACCGCTTATCTTCTAATTTTTTCTAATTTTTTAAATTCCCTTTCACTAAAAAGTTTTATCCCTATTATGGGGTCACCAGTACAGTATTTGTACATTGAAATCATATGCCCTCTCAAGCGTCTCTTCTCCAGAGAGAATAAATTCAGTGCTCGTAACCTTTCCTCATAACTAATATTCTCCAGTCCCTTTATTAGCTTTGTTGCCCTTCTCTGCACTCGTTCCATTTCCAGCACATCCTTCCTGAGGACTGGTGCCCAGAATTGGGCAGCATACTCCAGGTGTGGCCAGACCAGAGTCTTGTAGAGTGGGAGGATTATTGGTTTATCTCTGGAATTAAGCCCCTTTTTATTGCATGTAAATATTCTGTTTGCTTTGTTTGCAGCAGCTTGGCATTGAATGCCACTGCCGAGCCTATCATCCACTAGGACCCCCAGGTCCTTTTCCATCCTAGATTCCCACAGAGTTTCCCCCCCTAGTGAGTAGATTGCATTCATATTTTTGCCACCCAAATGCATTATTTTTACATTTTTTCTACATTAAACCTCATTTGCCATGTAGTTGCCCATCACATTGATTTGTTCAAATCTTCTTGCAAGCTGTTTATCCCATCCTCCGGGTTGTTTATGAATAAATTAAATAGGATTGGTCCTAGGACAGAACTATGGGGAACCCCGCTTTCCACACCAGACCATTCAATTGTGCTGCAAATACCAGCTCCGGGCCTTGTTCTGGAGAGAGAGAGAGAGAGAGAGAGAGAGAGAGAGAGAGAGAGAGAGAGAAAGAGAGAGAGAGAGAGAGAGAGAGAGAGAGAGAGAGAGAGAGAGGTTTGCCCCTATACAAATTATTAGTAAGACCTCACTTGGAATATGCTGTTCAGTTTTGAGCACCAGTTTACAAAATCTGAGAACTGTACAAAGTGCAGAGAAGGGTAACCAAACTGATAAGAGGCGTGGAGGAGTTCAGCTATGAGGAAAGATTAGCTGATCTGAATTTATTTTCTCTTGGGAAGAGATGATTAACTTGATGTAGAGTTATTCACCTTCAGGTCATTACAGAGAACAATGGGGCACTATTCACATCTGGAGGAAAAGAGATTTAACCTCAAAATATAAAAAGGCTTCTTCATAGTAACATACCTCCCAACTTTTTGAGATGGGAATGAGGGACACCTATCAGCAAAAGTATGCATGCATAGGACACACCCCTTGCCACGCCCCCTTAAAGGAGAATTGTACAAAAAAACAAGATTGGTTAAACCCACAAATCCTCCAAAGGCAGCACAATTTGAACACTATAAATAATTCCTGCAGTGCTCACACACAAATCCTTTGTGTACAAATGAATATAAAAGAAATAAATGACATGTATGACAATAAAACAAGACACTCACTCTATATTGCTAGCTGCATGTTGCTTCAATGTTGCTTATAGGCAGGAGGTGAAATCACCAATACAGGGGATTGCTGTGGAGCGTGCACTGTCAGAGTTTTCTTTACTATTGCATACATGCTGGTTGCCAGTGGCCAGGGCCCAGTGTGTTAAAGTGAAAGTAAAGTCAACTTTTTAACTTGTACCTACAGCTAAGCCTATAATAAGGCTTACCTGTAGGTACAGTGAATATCTTCAGTACCTTCAGTCTATCAATTAAGGGGGGTGGTTAATTGCTCACAGGTGCCTATTTAACTGGGTGTAGGACTCAGTCTGAGCGTGCTCAGTGTGAGGCTGTGGAACTTGGTGTAAGTGGAACTGGTATAAGTGGGAGTTAAAAACCAGAGTTTAAAACAGGAGGTTATAACAGGGGTCATAGTACCTTTGTAGTGTGAGTATCTGAGTGTTGTCTGAGTAGTGTGTGTGGATCGTTAGTACTTGTGTATTGTGTACTGTATACTTGAGTATTGCGAGTGCACGTAGGTCTGCGACTGTTCTGCGATTGCACGTAGGTCTGTGAGTACCTGTGTATTGTCTTAAATATTAGTGCCAGGAAGCTAGCTGTTAGGTAATTTGGACAGGGTAAAATCCCCAAATCCTCACTAAATTTAATAGGTACGATGCCCGGCGGATGTGGAGAGGCGACTCTTTGTACATCTTGCGGCATGTATGCGTTCCTTGATCATCCGATCGAGGGCGAATACTGCTGTGCAAAATGTAAGCACATTGTTTCCCTGGAAGCCCAGGTTCTGAATCTGGGGAAGCAACTGTCAGCACTGAGAAGTCCCTCCATACTAAAGGTGAGCCAGGAACGTACACGGCAGGTGCCGGCAGGGGCCAGCACAGAGGCGGGTGGAGACAAAGAGGTGCAGGCACTAGCAAAGAGTAGATGGGTGACAGTCAGGAGGGGTAGAGGGGGAAGTGCCAGAGAGGCTGATCCAGGACTGGAGCATCCCAATAAGTACGCTCCATTGAGTGACATTGGTGAAACCAGTCAGGGACCAGCACTGCTGGAGATGAGGGACTCTCCTAGCTGCCAGGGGAAGAACTCCTCCAGTGAGAGTGGGGGGGTAGCAAAGGGAAAGGAAAGACAGATTCTGGTGGTAGGGGACTCAATTCTTAGAAGGACAGAGAGGGCAATCTGTAACCTTGACCTGAAGCGCCGAACAGTATGTTGTCTACCGGGCGCTCGGGTTCGGCACATCACGGATCTTGTGGACAGATTACTGGGAGGGGCTGGGGAAGACCCGGCTGTCATGGTGCACGTTGGCACCAATGACAAAGTCAGAGGCAGATTGAGTGTCCTAAAGAATGATTTTAGGGACTTAGGTGCTAAATTGAGGAAAAGGACCTCCAAGGAAGTGTTCTCAGGAATACTACCGGTACATCAAGCCACACCAGAAAGGCAGAGGGAGATTAGGGAAGTAAACAAGTGGCTGAAGAGCTGGTGTAGTAAGGAGGGGTTTGGGTTCCTGGAGGACTGGGCCGACTTCTCAGTCGGTAACCTGTACTATAGAAGGGACAGACTGCACCTAAATGAGAAGGGTTCAGATCTGCTGGGAATGAAGATGGCCAAAAAGTTAGAGGGGTTTTTAAACTAGGCGATGGGGGGGAGGGTCCAGAGACAGTGATAGCCAGTGCGGAAGATATTCCAGAGGGTAGTATTGGGGGCATTAGTGGTAGGTTAACCAAAGCACAAAAACACAAGGTGAGTATAGTAGCAAGTCCTAGTTGCAATCTTGAAACACCCAATACGAGGACAATATGCGACCGGTCTAAACTATGTGGCATGTTCACCAATGCCAGGAGCATGGCGGACAAGATAGGTGAACTAGAGATACTGTTGTACAAGGAGGATTTGGATTTTGTGGGAATTTCAGAGACCTGGTTCAACAGCTCTCATGATTGGCTGGCAAACATTCAAGGGTATACCCTATACCGCAAGGATAGAGAGGGTAAAAAAGGGGGAGGGGTATGCCTATATATCAAGAATAATGTACAAGCGAATGTGAGAGATGACATCACTGAGGGAGCTAGAGAGGAGGTGGAATCCTTATGGATAGAGCTCCAAAGGGATGAAGCTAAGGGAAAAATAATACTGGGAGTATGCTATAGGCCCCCTAACCTGAGGGAGGAAGTGGAGATGGATCTCCTATCACAAATTGGATTAGCAGCAAGGATGGGAAGTGTTATCATAATGGGGGATTTTAATTATCCAGACATAGACTGGGCGGCGGGAACCGCGCATTCATTTAAGGCTCGCCAGTTCCTTAATGTCTTGCAGGACAATTTTATGGGTCAGATGGTAGACGCACCAACTAGAAATAAAACATTACTGGATCTACTGATTACCAACAATACAGACCTGATCACAGATGTGGAAGTACGGGGCAATTTGGGTAACAGCGATCACAGGTCAATTAGTTTCAGTATAAATCACACAAATAGGAAACATGAAGAGAACACAAAGACACTGAATTTCAAAAGAGCCAACTTCCCTAAACTACAAACCTTGCTAAAAGGCATAAATTGGGATAAAATATTAGGAACAAAGAATACGGAGGAGAGATGGGTTTGCTTTAAGAGCATATTAAATAAGGGCATTAGCCAATGTATCCCATTGGGTAATAAATTTAAAAGAGCGAACAAAAATCCTGGATGGCTTAACTCCAATGTAAAAATGCATATAAAAGCAAAGGAGAAGGCCTTCAAAAAATACAGGGTTGAGGGATCATCCTCAGCATTCAGACTTTATAAAGAATGCAATAAGAAATGTAAGGGTGCAATTAGGATGGCTAAGATAGAACATGAAAGACACATAGCGGAGGAGAGCAAAAAAAATCCCAAGAAATTCTTTAAGTATGTAAACAGTAAAAAAGGGAGGACAGACCATATTGGCCCCATAAAGAATGAGGAAGGACATCTGGTTACAAAGGATGGGGAGATGGCAAAGGTATTGAATTTATTCTTCTCCTCAGTCTTCACGAGTGAATCGGGGGGCTTCAGTAACCAAAACTACAGTGTTTATCCTCATGACACAACACAGGAAGCACCTCCATGGTTAACAGAGGATGGAATTAAAATTAGACTTGAGAAACTTAACATTAATAAATCACCTGGACCAGATGGCTTGCATCCAAGGGTACTTAGGGAACTCAGTCAGGTGTTTGCCAGACCGTTGTTCCTAATTTTTACAGACAGTCTATTGACTGGAATGGTACCAGCTGATTGGAGAAAAGCCAATGTAGCACCAATATTTAAAAAGGGCCCAAAAAACATCCCTGGGAATTACAGACCAGTTAGCCTAACACCAATAGTATGTAAACTCTTGGAGGGGATGATAAGGGACTATATACAAGATTTTATTAATAAGAACGATATCATTAGCAGTAATCAGCATGGATTCATGAAGAATTGTTCTTGCCAAACCAATCTATTAACCTTCTCTGAGGAGGTGAGTTGCCATCTAGATAAAGGAAGGCCCATAGACGTGGTGTATCTGGATTTTGCAAAAGCATTTGACACAGTTCCCCATAAACGTTTACTGTACAAAATAAGGTCCGTTGGCATGGACCATAGGGTGAGTACATGGATTGAAAACTGGCTACAAGGGCGTGTTCAGAGGGTGGTGATAAATGGGGAGTACTCAGAATGGTCAGGGGTGGGTAGTGGGGTTCCCCAGGGTTCTGTGCTGGGACCAATCCTATTTAATTTGTTTATAAATGACCTGGAGGATGGGATAAACAGTTCAATCTCTGTATTTGCAGACGATACTAAGCTAAGCAGGGCAATAACTTCTCCGCAGGATGTGGAAACCTTGCAAAAAGACCTGAACAAATTAATGGGGTGGGCGACTACATGGCAAATGAGGTTCAATGTAGAAAAATGTAAAATAATGCATTTGGGTGGCAAAAATATGAATGCAATCTATACACTGGGGGGAGAACCTCTGGGGGAATCTAGGATGGAAAAGGACCTGGGGGTCCTAGTAGATGATAGGCTCAGCAATGGCATGCAATTCCAAGCTGCTGCTAATAAAGCAAACAGAATATTGGCATGCATTAAAAGGGGGATCAACTCCAGAGATAAAACGATAATTCTCCCGCTCTACAAGACTCTTGTCCGGCCGCACCTGGAGTATGCTGTCCAGTTCTGGGCACCAGTCCTCAGGAGGGATGTAATGGAAATGGAGCGAGTACAAAGAAGGGCAACAAAGCTAATAAAGGGTCTGGAGGATTTAGTTATGAGGAAAGGTTGCGAGCACTGAACTTATTCTCTCTGGAGAAGAGACGCTTGAGAGGGGATATGATTTCAATTTACAAATACTGTACTGGTGACCCCACAATAGGGATAAAACTTTTTCGCAGAAGAGAGTTTAATAAGACTCGTGGCCACTCATTACAATTAGAAGAAAAGAGGTTTAACCTTAAACTACGTAGAGGGTTCTTTACTGTAAGAGCGGCAAGGATGTGGAATTCCCTTCCACAGGCGGTGGTCTCAGCGGGGAGCATTGATAGCTTCAAGAAACTATTAGATAATCACCTGAATGACCGCAACATACAGGGATATGTAATGTAATACTGACACATAATCACACACATAGGTTGGACTTGATGGACTTGTGTCTTTTTTCAACCTCACCTACTATGTAACTATGTAACTATGAGACAAACTTCGGCTCACATAAGCAACAGGCCTTAATTGTCCATTGTGTTCCTGATAGAGCACTCCGCCCAGCCCATCTCGGCTGGCATCCACGTGCAGTTCATAGGGCTTGGTAGGATCCGCATAAGCTAGCACTGGAGCAGTTGTAAGACTCTTCTTCAATAGACTGAATGTCTCCTCACATTCCTGAGTCCACTGAACTTGCACTGTTTAGAAGATATTCACACAGCATGCAGCAGGTGACATCACTGGCGCATGTGCTCTGAAGGGATGGCATACCCGACCATTCCTACAGCCAGAGTCGCAAACCCAGAAGGAAGATTGGGTGAAGATGGAAGTGCTTGGGAGCCATGTCAACGCTTCTCTGCAGGGCTCCGTGTCCAGATAAGTCTGTCATAATGTGCTAGGATGCGATGCATACTAGTACACTATGACGTAAACCTGCAGGGGGGGGCAATTTTTTTTTTCTGGTGGTTTACTGCTGCTTTAAGTTGATTAGTGCACCTTTTCCTTACCCTGCTCCTACTGTACCTGTCATTAGGCACACATGCTTGCCCTGCATTAGCAACATTGTAGTAACACAGCTCAGAATCAACATGAAGCTGGCAATATAGAGTGAGTGTCTTGTTTTATTGTTATACATGTCATTTATTGCTTTTATGTTCATTTTTGCACAAAGGGGTGTGTGTGAGAGCTGCAGGAATTGTTTATAGTGTCTGGTTGCTGGATGGATGGGCTGTATCTGACGATACAGCCTATTTAATATGCTATTTTCCTTTTTATACAGTTCATTTAACGCTGTTTTTGGGCTCCCATAACGTAGTACTGGGATGGATTGGAATTCGCTAGTGAGTTGTGCATTGCAGCACATGGAGTGAGACTCTTGCTTTCACAGCGCTACTCACTTTTTGTGCTGGGACGCAACTTTTTGTTTGAGATTTGCTTTTTGTTTTCTTTGTTGCTGCTTAGGCGGTACCTGCCTTTACACATTTTTTTAGATTGGAACTTCCATCAGCTAACTCCGGTTATTAATAATAGGCTGTATATTATATATTGGTAGTCCTCTATGACTTTTATTAAGATCAATGTATGGCGGTTAGCTATAACTCCAAGTAGCATTTTTTGCTTCATTAGTGATTTTTACTCCACTTTAATAGACGGACGGTATCCAACAATACCGACATTGTGGCTCAGTTAGTTTACAGTTCATTATGTTATTTTATTTTACTCTATATATACTACTGTCATGCCACTTTGAGGGCTCATATTTGTCATAAGTTCGAGCTATTCATTTTTTACATTCACGTCTCTGTGCGCCCTATTTTGGGATGATCCACGGAGTGCCGTATTGATACAAATTTTTCCTATATTTCTCGACACTATCGGCACTGCTTTGGTACTTTCCAGATGGGGCGCGCTGAAGTGTGCATGTGGATCGCATAATTTCAGCATGGTTTTTAATAATCTCTGTTCCACACAGAGTACTTAGTTACAACATTTCAGTACATATCCTTTGGTGTTTTTTCATCCATATACATTTATGTTTCTATTTATTTGACATACACCGATCTTATATGTACATGAACATGTGTGGTCTTTCCATAACCACTTTCAAGCAGTGTGCAAATAATTGAGATTGTCCACAATTTTATTGCTATGTAACTTTTTAATCTACTGGTTTTTTACCAATACTCCACATTTTCTGGGCATTTGAAGGTTAAAATATATTACCGGGGCGGTGTTTTTTCTTTTTCTTTGTTTCTTTGCCACATGTTTTTAATCACCTACCTGTTATATGTTCATGTTGTGACAACCTTCAACTTAGCTATGAGTAAGCATCGGTTGATGTGAAACGCATTAGCAGTTGTCCTGTGTCATCCACTTTTTATGTGACCTGTTTTGTCTACATTTTTTGCAACAATAAAGGTGCTTTCTTCTTCATGGAAGTGCGGCCGTCCAGGCCCTTTTTTTGTCTTCTACTAATTGTGCAGAGCCAGCACCTGTGAGGCTGAGTGAGGGCGTTTACTATCATCTAGGAGTGGTAATCCTGTGAGCGGCTTTCTTTTCTAGTGTCTGGTTGCTCATATAGCTCTTGGGCCTCATTTCACAGTTTGTTGTTCTTCTCAGTCCACACAAGGATTATGAATAATAGATAAAGACAAGTTGATGTCACAGCCCAGTTCTGGGTTTGACACTGTTTCATGAGGCATCTTTCCCCATCTCACTGAATATAATACTTGTCACTGCTCTAGAAACTCCAACCCAAAACCAGGGGTAAGAGGATCACACTGGAGGGTTCTGGAAAACATTTGCAAAGTCACTAGGTACAAGGAGGTGTCCAGCTACAGGATCACTTGGAATCGCTGGGTCACTAAGGCCCCTTTCACACTGGGGTGCTTTGCTGGCGCTGCAGCACCAAAAATAGCGCATGCAAAGCGCCCTGAAACAGCCGCTGCTGTGTCTCCAGTGTGAAAGCCCAAGGGCTTTCACACTGGAGCGGTGCGCTTGTAGGATGGGAAAGAAAAACTCCTGCAAGCAGAATCTTAGGAGCGGTGTATACACTGGCGCTTTGCGGGCGGTTTTAACCCTTTTTCGGACGCTAGTGGGGGTTAAAACCGCCCCACTAGCGGCCGAATAGCGCTGCTAAAATGACGGTAAAGTGGTGCTAAAAATAGTCGCTCCTGCCCCAGTGTGAAAGGGGCCTTAGAATCTTTTAGAAGTTTAGGAACCTTGGAATCTTCTTGGAAAGTCAGGGACACTAGAAAATACCAGGGGACCTTGCGCTAGGAACACTGGTTGTTGCTCAGCCAATGCCTGAGGAAATTATTCCAATTTAAATTAAAGGGTATATGGACTGGCTGATCTGTGACTGAAATATAGCCAATTGAATGAACAGCAGGTGAATAACCAGTTTTCAAAAAGTCTTGTGGCATAACAGGTAACAGCAGAACCTCACAAATGAACCGCTTGCCAATTGTATAACTTACATATGGTATGTTATCCTCGGTACTGGGTAGGCCCGCGGGTGCTGTGATTCGGTACAGCACCGATCAGTCATCAGGTTCAGACCAATGATTTTTGGCCTGGACCTGCTAATCATCTGTACCCAGAGATCAGCCTGTGCCTGTGTTTACAAAAGACAGGCATAGGAAGTGACAGGCTCTTCTCTCGTGGAGCCCTTTTCAGTTCCAACAAAAGAAGAGGTCAAAACTACAGTGAGTAAAAGCACTACACTGACACAAAAACACATAGTTAGGCACATTTTAACCCACTGATCAGCCCCCACTCCGTTAACCCTTTCACTGCCATGTCCCCAGTGTCATTAGTTTTTTCACTGATCACTGTATTAGTATCACAGGTGATGTCAGATAGCATTAGCACCGACCCTCCCAGATAGCGTCAGATTGCCCACCACATATTTATCATTACATTTAACCCTTTGATTGCCAGCAACACTATCACAAACTCACTATCAAACCTCCATTACTAGTATAATGTCTGAACGGATCAGTATCTTTGACCAGATCAGAATTATACTAGCGTCCCCAATAGTATAGTGTCCCCAAAAATGCAGCGTTAGCAAGATCAGCCTTGACACCTGCCAGCACTTGCGTTTAGCCCCTCCAACCCTCCCAACACGTGCAGTGTCAGTAGATTAGCAAGATCAAGCCTGATCTCTACTAGCACTAGCTGCTAATTTTTTTTGTAGCGGTTCAAACAGTCCCTGACAGCCAGGTGCTCTTTTTCCTGTGAGTTGCATTAGGTACCTATAAACTTAGTGGCCAAAATGTCCAAAGAAAGGTACTCTAGTGAAGAGACCTACAGTATTCTGAGTATGTCAGATGAGAACGAAGGGGAGCTTTCACTGACAGAATCAGGCTCAGAATACGAACCTGTAGAGAGCAGCAGCACCGTGACAGGTAGCTCAGATGATGGAGAAGAGGTCCCTGCTAAGGTCAGCCTTCTCCGACCATGTGCCTAGATTGCTGAGCTGCTAGAATCGAACAAGGATTCTCATATGCAGTAGAGTGCCAGCATTAGTGCCACACTACTTTTTGGTGAGCTGGTGACCACCAGCGGCCTAGTACACTCTGGCATTTTACACACCAGAACTGCAGTATCTCATGGCAACGTGGTGAGTCCCAGAAGTGCAGTCCAAGTTGGTGAGGTGGCTAGTACAAGTAGTGTTCTGCAGCCACCAAGAATTTAAACACAGGCTCGCAGAGCCCATAGTGTCCTTGTGGATGTGCTTGCAAGCCCTGAATGGCAGCCCACAGATTCTGCAGTACCCGTACTTCCCCGAATCACTGCCCAACCTTGAATTCAGGTGGAAACAGCAAATTTAATTACTCCTGCCCTTGATTTTTTTTTTTTTTAGCTGTTTTTCACAGAACATCGATTGATGTTCTGTATCAATCGATTGTGGACCAAAGCAATTTAAATACTGAGCAGTATCTCACCGCCAGCCCAAATCCGTTCCTTGCCAGACAATTCAAATGGAAACCCATCATGGTTTCCTAGTTTATATTTTTTTTGGTCCTAACACTCAACATGGGCATTACAAAAAAAAATGAATTGCAGTCATATTGGTCCACAGACCCGATTCATCATATGCCCATGTTCTCTACAGCCATGGCCAGGCGTAGATATGAGAAAATAATGTGATTAATGCATTTCAACGACAATATACTCCATCGTCCTCGGGGTGACCCTGATTATGAACAGCTACACAAAATTCGACTATCGTAAATCACCATTGTAAAATTTGCAGATGTATATACACTTCATCAAAACATCTGCATAGATGAGTCCCCATTTTTCTGGTCACCTTGCATTCAAACAGTATCTCCCCAGCAAGCGTGCCAGATCTGGGGTCAGAATGTTTAAGATCTGTGAGAGGGCAACAGGCTTTACATGTAATTTTTGGATTTACCAGGGAAAAGATAATAATGTGGAGCCCCCCGAATGCCCAGACTACATGTGGAGCAGTGGCAAGATAGCATGGGACTTGGTGTCACCCTTGTTCCAAAAGGAGTACCACATGTACGTGGACAGCTACTATGCAAGCATACCACTTTTTAGACACTTATACAATCTTGGATTTGGCTCATGTGGTACCATACGACCTATACGTAGAGGCTTCCCCCAACGGCTTGTAAACGCCCAAATCAGAAAGGGGAAAAAACCTGCTTGCGGAATAATTAATTGCTCACAGTGAAGTAGAAGGACAAATGGGATGTTTTCATCCTGACTTCCATTCACGCAGATACGACAGTCCAAATGTCCACGGTCTGTGTCCACGACTATAACCTTAACATGGGAGGGATGGACTTTAACAATCAGATGATTAATCCATACTTAGTGTCCCTTAAAGCCAGATGCTGGTACAAAAAAGTGTCTGTATATTTATTTCAATTGGCTTTGTACAATGCTTTTGTTCTTTACAAAGCAACTGGATGAAGTGGATCCTTCCTAAAATTTCCGGAAGAGATCATCATGGCCCTTTTGTATCCGTAAGGTGCTGTGATCCAATTCCCAAATCCAGATGCAGTTTGCCGGCTGTATGAGAGGCATTTTCCAGATGTCCTTCCTGGTACCCCAACCCAATTGTCACCCCAAAACAGATGTTGTGTCTGTAGCAGCCGTGGAATTAGGCATGACACCCGCTTTTTTGTCCCTCCTGTCCTGGCCAACCTAGTCTCTGCTTCGAAGACTGCTTCCGTTGCTTCCACATATTAGTGGAGTATTAGTATAGGGTAAAGCACAGCACAGTCTAGGGCACACATTTCACACAGGGTCTCGAAAGATGTTAGGTAGTCAGGAAACTGGCTATCGCAATTTGAGAGACCCTAAAACCACAGCCTGGAAAGTTTACAGTTACAGTTTTTATAAGTTACAAAAAAGTAAATAAAAAAACATAAATTTGTATTATGTGCTATTTTTACTGTGTTTTATTGTTAACCGTGGTAAAGCATAGGGGCCTGGCGTGGTCAGTGAACAGATCTCGTCCGTATGCTTTGGCATATATATTTTTTCACTTTTTTTGGCAGAGATTTCTTTATCCACATTGATCGATGTAAATGGAGGAATCTGTTAGGGTCCCTTTTTCGTTCAGCCCACAGGTTGCATGAAAAAAAAAAAAACATTTCATATATGCCCAACAAGGACCAGCAACGCACTGTTACGTCGCTGAACTTTAAGTGGTTATACCTGGATGATGCCTACAGCTGCTGGCATCATCCTGGTATTGTTTTTTCTAAGCCGGAAGCTGGCTTTCATGTAAAAGCAATCCTAGCAGCTAATTCGAAGCTGGATTGCTTTTACAAGCAGATAGAGGGGGCACCTCCCCTTCCTGCTGTCTTCCATGGCACTCTCTGACTCTCACATCCCACCAGGGAACTTGAGAATGCAGCTGGCAGTCCCAGCGGCTGACTATAGAGCTGATCCGAGACCGGAATGGCTCCAATCACCTCTATGATCTATAAACCCTGTGACGAAAATGTAAGCGTAGGATAGTTTTGCCTTAACAAGATGTGGTGTCATCTGTAGAAGTAGTGTAATTGTAGATGTAGTTTAATTCTGGGTTATTAAAAATATAGTATTCTATGTCAATCATGCACATATGTTCTTTCATTAGCATTAGGACAGAGACAGTTTTTTTCTAGGATGGAAGTGACACCTAGATGCCAATAAAAGTTCCCATTAGAGTAAACAGATTGCCACCATCCTGAGGCCTCAAAGAAAACTGCTAGTCATTTTGGCTACATTGATCTGCAGGGGGCATTTCCAAGGCTCCGGACAGTCTGTAAACTTTAATTAATACCAACAGATCTAAGGAACCTAGTTTATCTCTCATAAAAGCTAAAATATTAGCGTCAGAGAGATGAAAATAATTCCTTTTGATTGTACACCTGATGGGTTACGTGTACATGTAACTCTGTTTAGCAGGTGTGGAATCCTAGAGAACCACACAAAACCGTTATATGGCACCTGACTTCGGCAGGCAGGCAGTGATTGGTACTGTTGCGATTGGACTGATGCGCTGGTATCGGAAATCCTATCCATGACCCAGCAATCAGCGCCGTTCTGGGCCAATTTGACTCTGGTCATTTCAGAACACAAAACATTTGTGGGCTGAGACAGGAACACCCCCCAGATTTGATTGGCCAAGGGCTAAAGTCCAGCCCACATCCATATTTCAATAAATTGGGTAGCCTGAGATATGGACAATGTTCTTCCACGAAGCCAGTTCGAAACTGGGGAGTTCCCACATGTTCCGGTATGCTTCTACAAGATAGACTTGGGTAAAGTTTATTTCTGTTTTTATCCCTTTTTATTTTCATAGCAAATTGCCAATTGTGTGTCTTTCTGCATTTATTGTATCTTTTTTGGTAAATCCTTTTTCTTTGTATATCTTATATGCACTGCCCACTTTCGGGATATTAAATGATAAATTTAATAAGTGACTTCTGTGTACTAAGCTAGGACTCTGGAGAGGTTGTTGTATTTTAGTGCCTAAGTACTCGGTCTAAGTTACGTGCCAATCGGTATGCAATTGCACTGTGTGTTGGCAGATTGCATGCGGATTGTAAGCTAACAGATCTGCCAGATGGAGATCTGTGTGTGTGGTGGCTCAGCAGAGCAGCCTGCGGACAAACTGTTGGGTGGTGGCAGGCTATCGTTTATTGTGTGTCTGGTGTGTGGGTGTGGGGACAGTGGGAAGAGTGATTAACACAGGGGTTCAAGCTTGCAGGATAGCTGGAGGAACCCTAGAAGTGTGTAGTAATTGCTAGACTGCTCCCCAACCCTTAGAGTGCACCAAATTGTATGTAAGATTCGTATCTGCCTGTGTGGGGACAGCTAGCTGGATTGGCGTGGAGTTTCCCTCTAGTGGTGGCCAAAGATAGCTCAGGCTGTGAAAGTACCACAGCCAGTCTTACATGCGCAGTATAAGTTCCCCCTTATTCCCTTAGTTCCTCATATACCCCGGTCACGGAACGCACGTCGCGGTTAGCTAGTCGCTGTGGTTATGCAAATTCGTGACAAACCCGAAGCTACAAGCATTTCATCACTTTGGTTTCGCTGGATATAAACAGCACCATTTTTAGATTGGTAAAGCATCTGAGCACACCGATCTTGGTGTAATAAGATGCATTAAGGGCAGAGGACAGATCTATAATCTAATAGACCCCAAATTTCTCAGCATAGAGTACTTGTCACAGGGGATATTTACATCCCCTGTGAGAACAATAAAAGTGTTAAAAAAATAAATAAATAAATCAGAGAGACAGCGTAAAAATAAAAGAAGCAAAATAAATAATAAAAAAAAATAAAGCCACAAATTTTTGGAAAATGACAAAAAAATATTTTTTTTACACAAAGTTGTCACTTATTAAATGATACTGTATATTGCTCACACATGCCATGGATTTATGTGGAATTACACCCCAAAAATATTTTTCTACTTCTCCCGAGTATGGAGATATCACATGTGAAAGACTTTTTGGCTATCTAGCCCTGTACAAGATCCCAAAATCCAATAAGCACCTTCAGGCTTTTAACCGCCTCCGGACACAGCACATCACAGATCGGGACATGGGCGCTGTGATTGGCCCTACCAATCACGCGATGACTGTGTCATCAAAGTCAAAGCCATCAAACAATATAAAAAGAGACATGTGTCGATTCTCCCCGCTGAGCTCAGTGAGTGCTCAATGCGGGGGAGCGGGGGATGCTGCAGCCTGTGACAACTCTCTGTGTAACTGATGATTTTAGTGTTCAGTTACACAGAGATTACACAGACTGCAGCCATCCCCACACAGTACACCAAGCACCATTGTCCCTGTCCAAGTACCCATAAACATCTGTACCAGTGTCCCATAAACATCTATACCAGTGTATAAAACATCTATCACAGTGTACCAGTGTCCCATCAACATCTGTACCAGTGTACAAAAACATCTGCAATAGGGTTCCATTGCAACATCAACATCTGTAAGAGGCCACCGGTGGATGATCAACATCTGTCACAGTGTACAATTGCACAAAAACATATGTCAATGTACAAGTGCACAAAAACATCTGTCAGTGTACCAGTGTCCCACCAATAAATAAATAAATAATTTAAAGCGCCCCCATCCCCCCATGCAATGACGAATGCACATGTTGGTCCCGTGCGCATACATAAACGGTGATCGCGCCACACATGTGATGTATTGCCGCGACTGTCAAAGCAAGAGCAATAATTCTAGCACCAGACCTCCTGTGTAACTGTAAACTGGTAACCAATAACGGCTTATAAAGCATCACCTATGGATTTTCAAATACCGAAGTTCGGCGCCGGTTCACAAGCGTGCACAATTTTAAAGCATGACATGTTTGATATCTATCTACCTGGTGCAACACTATACTTTATATTTTACAAAAAATGTGGGTATTATATTGTCTGTGTGTGCACTGAAATTCATTAAAGTGTATTTATGCGTTAGTGTGTAAAATTGCGTTCGCTGTGCAAATACAGTGTAATATAAAAATTTGAAAAACCCACCATTTTATTCTCTAGGGTCTCTGCTACAAAAATATATAATGCTTGGGGGTTCTAAGTAATTTTCTGGAAAAAATACTGAATTCTACTTGTAAACAAAAAGTGTCAGAAGAAGGCCTGGTCTTAAGACTGACAGTGGCAGTGGATAATGCCTGAAGATATGAAGGTATTCCCTGGATATTGGGCCTCTCTATGTGGCCAGGCTGTGAAAAAGTCTCACACATGTGGTATCACCATACTCAGGAGGAGAATTAGTTATAGGGTGTAGTTGCATATATTGATATGACGTTTTTATGAAAACACATGTAGCGCTGACAACTGTTGTTTTTAGCTCTATGTGTATTATTTAGTACAATAGTTGTGTTAGTGCCATCTTGTGGACAATTGATAAAGCACAATAAGTTTACGTCTCAGGATTAAGTTACATGGAATTGATTCACTGTTTACTTTGACCCACCCACAATGCTCCTGGACAAAGTCAGAACTGAATGGCATTGTGGGAGGATATAAAAGGGTAAGCAGTGGCCATTTTTAGCTCTCTTGGTCCTGGGACACGTGGCCTGTCAGCAGGACTCTGTGGGTGTGTGTGTCCCACAGGGTTGCGGCCTACTTTGCGAAGGAGCGGAGCAGCTGCGGTATCCTGCCATTTGCATCGCAGTGAACTGGACAAGAGACGTGATTGTTCCGGAAGACCCGTGGGGAGATAACCGAGGACTCCCGGTCGCTTGTGAACGGAACAGTGTGACGGCGTGGTGGTGCCTCCATACGGAACTGAGACATCCACCTGCCTGGATCCCGTGTGGTGAGAGGGTTGATACCCAGAAGTTTAATTGAGTATTACACACACATCTTTAGAACTGTACAGAGTGTTGCTGGGACTGATAGTCCTACTGAACAAGTTAAGTCTGAGAGTATTACATCCAAATAGACTTCAGCGTTCAAGAGCGGATGCTAGATGTTTTGTTTCTTCATATAAAGACCCCTAGCCACTCATTTGGATTACAATTGTTTTAGTGTGTTATACTACACTGTGTAACGCCCAGTAGGAACCCTCTATACGGATTACAATTATAAAAGCTAGCGAAGATTGAAGACGTCTGGACTGCCTTTTTCATTGCAGGGACCTGCATTTTAGTATAAGTGACTTTAAGGTTTAGATTAAGGGGAGCTCCCGGGTATAGATTTATATCAATATATATGTATTTCTGGGATTGTTATTGATTGTCATATCATTTCTTATACTATCACACTACGTTGGTGTGATAGTATATTTATTGAAATAACTCTTTATATAAATATATTACTTATTCAAAGAAAGAAGTTACTTTTGGTCGTTATTGAAGTTTGTGTGCAGTGTTGTCATTTTTCCTACAGGTGGAGCTACCAGCACCCAGGTAGAGGTAACTTTAAGTGTAAGTGTATATTGTGGGTTAAAGGTAATGCTCATATTGTTTTAACACTGCACTACAGTTGTGTCAAGGGGAGTGAACAATTTAAGAAGGGTGTAGAGCAAAGAGGACAGGCCCGCTTAAACCAGCAGCTCCACCGTGAGTATTGCTACATGTGGGGGCTCGTCCAGGATAACTGTCACTCTAAAGCCAAACACCCTCTTAATAACCCTAAAATGGATCCCCTCACTGTGGCACAGTGGTGTGAGGCAGAAGGCGTCCGCTCAGAAGTGAGCGTAGCCATGGAACTCTGGGGAGATATCTGGGAGAAGGAACACATTAATCAAGTGGTGAAAACACTATCCCCAGGTCAAAGAGCCAAGGTGGTCGCAGTAAGACCTGACCACTTATGCCTCATTAGAATGGAGGAAGGGAGTTCCAGAAAACTTCAAGGGTGAAAGTGTTGAACTCGCTGACAAGACAAAATTTTACCTGACTCACCCAAGAGAGCAGGGGGAGGATCCTGTCAACTTCTCTCAGATGAGTTTAACAAGAGTCAGGGGTCCATCACAGTCAACACCGACTGCAATTGAACCCGAACTCATCACAGCCCTTGGAAATTTGGTGTCCCAATGTCAGAAAGGGAGCTCGACCTATTCAGGGATTGGGTACCGAAAACTGGGTATCTTCTCGGGCCAACAGCCTGTACCCAAAGGAGAAGATACTTTTGAGGAATGGTTGGAACAGACCACACAGGTGCTGGATGAGTGGGACATCCCTGAAATACAGAAGAAGCAACGGATCACTGAGAGTCTCAAGGGGCCTGCTTCTGAGGCCATTCGGAATTTAAAGCTCAGCAAACAGAACTGCGTAGCCCAAAACTACTTGGATATCCTGCAAGATGTGTTTGGACGTACTGAAAAGGTTTCCGACCTAATTTACCAATTAGAACACACCTATCAGGAAACTGGAGAGAAGTTATCAGAGTATGTGAGGCGGCTGGACAAGGTCATTCACCAGATATTATTAAAGAAGGGAATAGATCCTTGTAAGGTGGATGAGATTCAAGCCAAACAAGTCCTAAGGGGTGCCCAGCCTTTGGACCCCATCACCCTCCAGTTAAGAACTCGCCAAGATGGAGGCATATTGAGATACCCAGATCTGATTCGGATTGTACGGGAAGAAGAAGCTATACTGGAGAGAAAGAAGGAGAACATCCCAGAACAAAAGCACACTGTTGGAGTCCGAACAGTTAATGTGATGGAGGATGATCCCCAGATTGAGCTTCTCAAGACTCAGGTGGCTCAATTAATGGAGATGATGACTTTACTGACCACGGCACCCCCAAATCCGCCCAGTGGAGGAACAGCAAAATCGAAGAGAGTACCAGACTCCACCTTCAGGAGCTGATCTGGACGTTGTTTCAACTGTGGAGGGGTTGGACACTTTGGGAACGTGTGCCCAAGTCCAAGAGCAGCAGTGCAACGTGAAAAGCCGGCGGAAAACTTCAAAGGGCCCCAGTGAAGGAGTCAGCTGGGCGCCCTGAAACTGTCGCCAACTCCACAAAACCCAAGTTCCCAAAGTTTTGAGAGAAAGGGGAAGAGTGAAGTTGAGGAAGCGTCCATGGAAACGAGGAGTCAAGATACGCTCTAGTAGGCAGGAGAAGTCGAACCCTCAGAGTGAATTTCCCCGCAACCTAGTGGGACCCTCTCCGATCATCCCAATCCAGGTCGAAGGAATCTACGCCAAGGCACTGTTGGATACTGGAGCTCAAGTGACCTTACTATACAAAGATTTCTACATGAAGCATCTCCAGCATCTGCCCCTGCAAAAGTTGGAGGAATTGGAGATATGGGGTCTAGGTACCCAGAACTTTCCTTATGAAGGGTATGACCCAAGTGTGGCTGGAAAGGCGGAGACTTTCGACACCCTGGCATTGGGTGTCCCCGGCCCCCTGGGGCCCACAAAAGTTCCCTCATCATCAGAACAAACACTGACCTGGTCAGAAGACTCCTGATACCCCTTGTACAGAAGGAAAGTGCCCCAGCCATGAAGGTACATCCCATGCTAACCCAAGTGTACAAGGACATAGTACATGAGCAGAAGGCCCCAGCAGAAGGAGTGGGAAAAGTTTGACGTTTAGACCGAGGTGAACAACTGCTACAACCGGGTGAAGTGGTGTGCATGAGGGCCTCTGTTAAGTTGAGTTGGAAATTACCTGGTCCTTTTATTGTCTTGGAAACGGACACCCAGGAAGAGAATGTGGGTCTGGAGATACTTCCAAAAGTGTTATTGACTAAGGCACTTAAGAGAAGCAGGGGGAGAGTTTCAGTCAGTGTTCGGAACATGACAGCCTTGCCTGTGAAGATACCAGCAAGAATGCTGCTTGGGCAAGCGAATCAAGCGAATCAAGCGAATCAAGTTTCACCAAGAGATGTAACAAGGAGCCCCGAAGAAGAGATTCCCATAGAGAATTTCTACCCAAAAAACACCTCTCGTACGCATGCTTGGATGGAGAGGGCCAAAGCCCAGCTCATGAGATGGAAATAAGTTTTCTCAAGGAGTGAGTTTGACGTGGGGGATGCAAAAAGTGCAGAGCACAAGATCCGGCTGGAAGAAGACAAACCCTTCCGGGAAAGGGTAAGGAGAATCCCATTGGGAGACCTTGAAGACCTCAGAGAACAGCTGGCTGAGCTAAAAAGGATTGGGATTATCAAAGAATCCAGGAGTCCATATGCCTCTCCGATAGTGGTGGTGAGGAAGAAAAATGGGTCACTCTGGCTGTGTATCGACTACAGGACTCTGAACCGACGGACCATCCCAGATCAATACACTACCCCCTGTATAGAAGATGCCCTACAGAGCTTGTCAGGGGCGAAGTGGTTCAGTGTATTAGATCTGAAGAGTGGCTATTATCAGATCCCCATGAGTCCTGAGGATAGGGAGAAGACTGCTTTCATCACCCCCGTGGGGTTCTATGAATTCAACCGGATGCCACAAGGTCTGTCTGGGGCCCCAGCAACTTTCCAGCGGCTCATGGAGAAGACAGTAGGCGACATGAATTTGATTGAGGTCTTAGTATACTTAGACGATATCATTGTGTTTGGCCGAACTATTGAAGAACATGAAGAGCAACTGGAAAAAGTTCTAAAGAGGTTACATGAAGAGGGCTTGAAACTTTCATTGGAGAAGTGTCAATTCTACCAATTTTCAGTGAACTATCTGGGGAACATTGTGTCTGAAGAAGGGATAGCAACTGATCCTGAGAAATTGGAAGCTGTTACGAATGTAACTGAGCTCAGGTCCTTCCTAGGATTCTGCTCCTACTACCGGAGGTTTGTGGAGGGGTTCGCAAAAATAGCTCACCCACTCACAGAACTACTAAAGAATCAAGAAGAGGCTGATGTGGATTCGGAGAAACCTGGGAGACAAAAAGAAGGGCCCCGGAAGAAAAAATAATCTATTCTGGATCAGTGGACTCAGGAATGTGAGGAGACATTCAGTCTATTGAAGAAGAGTCTTACAACTGCTCCAGTGCTAGCTTATGCGGATCCTACCAAGCCCTATGAACTGCACGTGGATGCCAGCCGAGATGGGCTGGGCGGAGTGCTCTATCAGGAACACAATGGACAATTAAGGCCTGTTGCTTATGTGAGCCGAAGTTTGTCTCATAGTTACATAGTTACATAGTTACATAGTAGGTGAGGTTGAAAAAAGACACAAGTCCATCAAGTCCAACCTATGTGTGTGATTATGTGTCAGTATTACATTACATATCCCTGTATGTTGCGGTCATTCAGGTGATTATCTAATAGTTTCTTGAAGCTATCAATGCTCCCCGCTGAGACCACCGCCTGTGGAAGGGAATTCCACATCCTTGCCACTCTTACAGTAAAGAACCCTCTACGTAGTTTAAGGTTAAACCTCTTTTCTTCTAATTGTAATGAGTGGCCACGAGTCTTATTAAACTCTCTTCTGCGAAAAAGTTTTATCCCTATTGTGGGGTCACCAGTACAGTATTTGTAAATTGAAATCATATCCCCTCTCAAGCGTCTCTTCTCCAGAGAGAATAAGTTCAGTGCTCGCAACCTTTCCTCATAACTAAATGCTCCAGACCCTTTATTAGCTTTGTTGCCCTTCTTTGTACTCGCTCCATTGCCAGAACGTCCCTCCTGAGGACTGGTGCCCAGAACTGGACAGCATACTCCAGGTGCGGCCGGACAAGAGTCTTGTAGAGCGGGAGAATTATCGTTTTATCTCTGGAGTTGATCCCCCTTTTAATGCATGCCAATATTCTGTTTGCTTTATTAGCAGCAGCTTGGCATTGCATGCCATTGCTGAGCCTATCATCTACTAGGACCCCCAGGTCCTTTTCCATCCTAGATTCCCCCAGAGGTTCTCCCCCCAGTGTATAGATTGCATTCATATTTTTGCCACCCAAATGCATTATTTTACATTTTTCTACATTGAACCTCATTTGCCATGTAGTCGCCCACCCCATTAATTTGTTCAGGTCTTTTTGCAAGATTTCCACATCCTGCGGAGAAGTTATTGCCCTGCTTAGCTTAGTATCGTCTGCAAATACAGAGATTGAACTGTTTATCCCATCCTCCAGGTCGTTTATGAACAAATTAAATAGGATTGGTCCCAGCACAGAACCCTGGGGAACCCCACTACCCACCCCTGACCATTCTGAGTACTCCCCATTTATCACCACCCTCTGAACACGCCCTTGTAGCCAGTTTTCAATCCATGTACTCACCCTATGGTCCATGCCAACGCACCTTATTTTGTACAGTAAACGTTTATGGGGAACTGTGTCAAATGCTTTTGCAAAATCCAGATACACCACGTCTATGGGCCTTCCTTTATCTAGATGGCAACTCACCTCCTCATAGAAGGTTAATAGATTGGTTTGGCAAGAACGATTCTTCATGAATCCATGCTGATTACTGCTAATGATATCATTCTTATTACTAAAATCTTGTATATAGTCCCTTATCATCCCCTCCAAGAGTTTACATACTATCGATGTTAGGCTAACTGGTCTGTAATTCCCAGGGATGTTTTTTGGGCCCTTTTTAAATATTGGTGCTACATTGGCTTTTCTCCAATCAGCTGGTACCATTCCAGTCAATAGACTGTCTGTAAAAATTAGGAACAACGGTCTGGCAATCACCTGACTGAGTTCCCTAAGTACCCTCGGATGCAAGCCATCTGGTCCCGGAGATTTATTAATGTTAAGTTTCTCAAGTCTAATTTTAATTCCGTCCTCTGTTAACCATGTAGGTGCTTCCTGTGTTGTGTCATGAGGATAAACACTGCAGTTTTGGTTACTGAAGCCCCCCGATTCACTCGTGAAGACTGAGGAGAAGAATAAATTCAATACCTTTGCCATCTCCCCATCCTTTGTAACCAGATGTCCTTCCTCATTCTTTATGGGGCCAATATGGTCTGTCCTCCCTTTTTTACTGTTTACATACTTAAAGAATTTCTTGGGATTTTTTTTGCTCTCCTCCGCTATGTGTCTTTCATGTTCTATCTTAGCCGTCCTAATTGCACCCTTACATTTCTTATTGCATTCTTTATAAATTCTGAATGCTGAGGATGATCCCTCAACCTTGTATTTTTTGAAGGCCTTCTCCTTTGCTTTTATATGCATTTTTACATTGGAGTTAAGCCATCCAGGATGTTTGTTCGCTCTTTTAAATTTATTACCCAATGGGATACATTGGCTAATGCCCTTATTTAATATGCTCTTAAAGCAAACCCATCTCTCCTCCGTATTCTTTGTTCCTAATATTTTATCCCAATTTATGCCTTTTAGCAAGGTTTGTAGTTTAGGGAAGTTGGCTCTTTTGAAATTCAGTGTCTTTGTTTTTCCTTCATGTTTCCTATTTGTGTGATTTATACTGAAACTAATTGACCTGTGATCGCTGTTACCTAAATTGCCCCGTATTTCCACATCTGTGATCAGGTCTGTATTGTTGGTAATCAGTAGATCTAGTAATGTTTTATTTCTAGTTGGTGCGTCTACCATCTGACCCATAAAATTGTCCTGCAAGACATTAAGGAACTGGTGAGCCTTAAATGAATGCGCGGTTCCCTCCGCCCAGTCTATGTCTGGATAATTAAAATCCCCCATTATGATAACACTTCCCATCCTTGCTGCTAATCCAATTTGTGATAGGAGATCCGTCTCCACTTCCTCCCTCAGGTTAGGGGGCCTATAGCATACTCCCAGTATTATTTTCCCCTTAGCTTCATCCCTTTGGAGCTCTACCCATAAAGATTCCACCTCCTCCCTAGCCCCCTCAGTGATGTCATCTCTCACATTTACTTGTACATTATTCTTGATATATAGGCATACCCCTCCCCCTTTTTTACCCTCTCTATCCTTGCGGTATAGGGTATACCCTTGAATGTTTGCCAGCCAATCATGAGAGCTGTTGAACCAGGTCTCTGAAATTCCCACAAAATCCAAATCCTCCTTGTACAACAGTATCTCTAGTTCACCCATCTTGTCCGCCATGCTCCTGGCATTAGTGAACATGCCACATAGTTTAGACCGGTCGCATATTGTCCTCGTATTGGGTGTTTCAAGATTGCAACTAGGACTTGCTACTATACTCACCTTGTGTTTTTGTGCTTTGGTTAACCTACCACTAATGCCCCCAATACTACCCTCTGGAATATCTTCCGCGCTGGCTATCACTGTCTCTGGACCCTCCCCCCATCGCCTAGTTTAAAAAACCCCTCTAACTTTTTGGCCATCTTCATTCCCAGCAGATCTGCACCCTCCTCATTTAGGTGCAGTCCGTCCCTTCTATAGTACCGGTTACCGAGTGAGAAGTCGGCCCAGTCCTCCAGGAACCCAAACCCCTCCTTACTACACCAGCTCTTCAGCCACTTGTTTACTTCCCTAATCTCCCTCTACCTCTCTGGTGTGGCTCGATGTACCGGTAGTATTCCTGAGAACACTACCTTGGAGGTCCTTTTCCTCAATTTAGCTCCTAAGTCCGTAAAATCGTTCTTTAGGACACTCCATCTGCCTCTGACTTTGTCATTGGTGCCAACATGCACCATGACAGCCAGGTCTTCCCCAGCCCCTCCCAGTAATCTGTCCACAAGATCCGTGATGTGCCGAACCCGAGCGCCTGGTAGACAACATACTGTTCGGCGCTTCAGGTCTTGGTTACAGATTGCCCTCTCTGTCCTTCTAAGAATTGAGTCCCCTACCACCAGAATCTGTCTTTCCTTTCCCTTTGCTGCCCCCCCACTCTCACTGGAGGAGTTCTTCCCCTGACAGCTAGGAGAGTCCCTCATCTCCAGCAGTGCTGGTCCCTGACTGGTTTCACCAATGTCACTCAATGGAGCGTACTTATTGGGATGCTCCAGTCCTGGATCGGCCTCTCTGGCACTTCCCCCTCTACCCCTCCTGACTGTCACCCATCTACTCTTTGCTAGTGCCTGCACCTCTTTGTCTCCACCCGCCTCTGTGCTGGCCCCTGCCGGCACCTGCCGTGTACGTTCCTGGCTCACCTTTAGTATGGAGGGACTTCTCAGTGCTGACAGTTGCTTCCCCAGATTCAGAACCTGGGCTTCCAGGGAAACAATGTGCTTACATTTTGCACAGCAGTATTCGCCCTCGATCGGATGATCAAGGAACGCATACATGCGGCAAGATGTACAAAGAGTCGCCTCTCCACACCCGCCGGGCATCGTACCTATTAAATTTAGTGAGGATTTGGTGATTTTACCCTGTCCAAATTACCTAACAGCTAGCTTCCTGGCACTAATACTCAAGACAATACACAGGTACACGACAATACACAGGTACACAACAAGACAATAAACAGGTACACAACAAGACAATACACAGGTACTCACAGACCTACGTGCACTCGCAATACACAAGTACACAGTACACAATACACAAGTACTAACGATCCACACACACTACTCAGACAACACTCAGATACTCACACTACACAGGCACTATGACCCCTGTTATAACCTCCTGTTTTAAACTCTGTTTTTTTAACTCCCACTTATTCCAGCTCCACTTACACCAAGTTCCACAGCTTCAGACTGAGCACGCTCAGACTGAGTCCTACAACCAGTTAAATAGGCACCTGTGAGCAATCAACCACACCCCTTAATTGATAGACTGATGAAACCAGAGAAGAAAGAAAAAAAAAAAAAAAAAAGCTATTTAAAAAGTGACAGCAAAAGGCAAATTAAAAACTAAAAGGAAAAGCCCCAAAATGCAACCCAGCAAACAAACAGCAAACAAACAGCAGACAAACAGCAAACAAACAGCAAACAAACAGCAAGCAAACAGCAAACAAACAGCAAGCAAACAGCAAACAAACAAACAGCAAACAAACAGCACACAAACAGCAAACAAACAGCAAGACTTGTATACTCTAACGCTGGTTTTTTAACTCCCACTTATTCCAGCTCCACTTACACCAAGTTCCACAGCTTCAGACTGAGCACGCTCAGACTGAGTCCTACAACCAGTTAAATAGGCACCTGTGAGCAATTAACCACACCCCTTAATTGATAGACTGATGAAACCAGAGAAAAAAAAATCTATTTAAAAAGTGACAGCAAAAGGCAAATTAAAAACTAAAAGGAAAAGCCCCAAAATGCAACCCAGCAAACAGACAGAAAACAAACAGCAAGCAAACAACAAACAAACAGCAAACAAACAGCAAGCAAACAGCAAACAAACAAACAGCAAACAAACAGCACACAAACAGCAAAAAGCAAACAGCAAACAAACAGCAAACAAATAGCAAACAGCAAACAAACAGCAAACAGCAAACAAACAGCAAGACTTGTACACTCTAACTCTGGTTTTTTAACTCCCACTTATTCCAGCTCCACTTACACCAAGTCTCCTGCTGAGAAGAACTACCCAACTCATAAACTAGAGTTTCTGGCCTTGAAGTGGGTTGTGGTAGACAAGCTGAAGGATTATCTTTATGGTGCCGAATTTGTAGTGAAAACAGATAACAACCCCCTCACATACTTATTCACTACCGCAAAATTGGACGCCACAGGCCATAGGTGGTTGGCTGCTCTCTCAACGTTCTCCTTCAGCCTGAAATACAGACCGGGAGCCGGCAACAGAGATGCAGATGCGCTGTCTAGAAGACCCCACAGTCCCCTGAGCTCCCAAGAGGATTGGACTCAACTTGCCCCAGATGGGGTAAGAGCCCTTTGTGAAGGAGCCGTTAAGCAGGAGAAAGGTGGAGCCAGAGCTGAAGAGATTGGAGTGACTGCGGCAGGAGTGCCCAGGTATTACTGCAATGTCTCCCAGATTGCTGCAGAGGGTTTACCGAAATTATCAAGAAAAGATCTTAGGAAAGATCAACAAGAGGATCCATTCTGCAGCTTGGTATTGGAAGCTTTGGAGGGTAAACACCCTGATCTACTTTTGAAAAGCGCCCAAAAAGGAGCTCTGTTGTTACACAAAGAGTGGGATCGGTTGCAGTTGTTGCAAGGGGTGGTCTACCAGAGAAGCACAGAGAGACAGTGTTAATCGCTCTACATGATTGTCATGGACATCTGGGGTCAGAAAGAACTCTTCAGTTGATAAGAGATAGATTCTACTGGCCTTGCATGAGGAAAGAAGTGGAGAGTTACTGTCACTCCTGCCATAGGTGTATCCAGAGAAAGACTCTGCCACAACGGGCAACCCCAATGGGACACTTATCAAGCCAAGGTCCCATGGATCTAGTGTGTATAGACTTCCTGTGCCTAGAATCTGACTTGAGTGGACAAGGAAATATTCTGGTAGTCACGGACCATTTCACCAGATATGCTGAAGCTTTCTCCACGAAAGACCAGAAGGCAGTCACAGTGGCTAAGACATTGGTGGAGAAGTTCTTCATCCATTACGGCTTACCACAAAGGATCCACTCAGACCAGGGAAGGGACTTTGAGAGTACACTCATTAGGAGCTTGCTGGATCTACTGGGAATAAAAAAATCCAGAACTACACCCTATCAACCGCAAGGAGACCCTCAGCCAGAGAGATTTAATAGAACTCTTCTTAATATGTTGGGGACATTAACCTCCAAGCAAAAGCCCAACTGGAGTAAGCATATTGCCGCTTTAGTACATGCATACAACAGCACCAAGAGTGACGTCACAGGATATTCACCTTATCGGCTGATGTTTGGGCGTGAGGCTAGGCTACCAGTGGACTTAGCCTTTGGAACTTCTCTGGATCACACATCAGAAGCTTCTCACCGAGGATATGCAAATAGGTTGAGGAAGAGTCTGAAGGTTTCTTATGAGAAGGCCCGGACCATGTCAGAAAGCAGAGAGAGCAGGAATAAAAGAAACTTTGACCTTAAAGTAAGGGTCCAAGATCTTCAACCAGGTGACCGAGTCTTACTAAGGAATTTGGGTATTCCTGGCAAACACAAGCTGGCAAATCGATGGAGATCACAGCCATACGTTGTGTGTAAACAGCTTCCAGGGCTCCCAGTATTTGAAATCAGGCCAGAAGGAAGTGCTGGACCAACTAAAACTTGGCATCGGAATCACCTTTTGCCTCTTACTGATGCAGTCAGGATACCCCGAAGAGGAGTTATCATCCACATCAGAAGTTGCACAACGGCCTATAACTAGGTCCCAGTCTGGAACTTCAGCAATTGAATACAATGAGGTGGGAGAAATGGACATTAGCTGGTTGTGGTCATCTAATATACCCGAAACTGAAGCGAGTGTTTCATCACCCACAGCTGAGGAGAGTAGTGAGGCCCTCAGGCCAGGAACTCCAGAGTTTGTGCCATTGTCCGAAAGAACTGAAGAGTGTTTATCTCCCACTGAAATGGAAGAAAGTGGTGTTCAGCCAGAAATAGGGGACTCACCAAAGAAACAAAGGGAGAAGAGGAACATTCGCCCACAAAGATTACCAGCAAAAGGAACATTGATGAGCCTAGTTCCTCCTTAGTCAATCTGGATAATGAGAGCCCTGCTTCACCCCTTGGCACACCTGTAACTGATACTAGAGTGACAGTTGTGGGTACACAGGGTAGCTTTCCAACACCTGAAAACTGGTGGGAGGCTCCCCTGTCAGTCCTATGTTCTCGTTTAGAGGCTAAGATGTGTAGCAGAAACAAAGTCCTACATATCTTTGGGCACCAAAGATTTAGAGCAGGGGGAGTATGTAGCGCTGACAACTGTTGTTTCTAGCTCTATGTGTATTATTTAGTACAATAGTTGTGTTAGTGCCATCTTGTGGACAATTGATAAAGCACAATAAGTTTACGTCTCAGGATTAAGTGACATGGAAGTGATTCACTGTTTACTTCGGAACTGTAGCTTTGACCCACCCACAATGCTTCTGGACAAAGTCAGAACTGAACGGCATTGTGGGAGGATATTAAAGGGTAAGCAGCGGCCATTTTTAGCTCTTTTGGTCCTGGGACGTGTGGCCTGTCAGCAGGACTCTGTGGGTGTGTGTGTCTGAAGGAGCGGAGCAGCTGCGGTATCCTGCCATTTGCATCGCAATGAACTGGACAAGAGACGTGATTGTTCCGGAAGACCCGTGGGAGATAACCGAGGACTCCCGGTCGCTTGTGAACGGAACAGTGTGGCAGCGTGGTGGTGCCTCCATACGGAACTAAGAACTGCTGAACCGGAGACATCCACCTGCCTGGATCCTGAGTGGCGAGAGGGTTTATACCCAGAAGTTTAATTGAGTATTACACACACATCTTTAGAACTGTACAGAGTGTTGCTGGGACTGGTAGTCCTACGGAACAAGTTAAGTCTGAGAGTATTACATCCAAATAGACGTCAGCATTCAAGAGCAGATGCTAGATGTTTTGTTTCTTCATATAAAGATCCCTAGCCACTCATTTGGATTACAATTGTTTTAGTGTGTTATACTACACTGTGTAACGCCCAGTAGGAACCCTCTATACGGATTACAATTATAAAAGCTAGCGAAGACTGAAGACGTCTGGACTGCCTTTTTCATTGCAGGGACCTGCATTTTAGTATAAGTGACTTTAAGGTTTAGATTAAGGGGAGCTCCCGGGTATAGATTTATATCAATATATATGTATTTCTGGGATTGTTATTGATTGTCATATAATTTCTTATACTATCACACTACGTTGGTGTGATAGTATATTTATTGAAATAACTCTTTATATAAATATATTACTTATTCAAAGAAAGAAGTTACTTTTGGTCATTATTGAAGTTTGTGTGCAGTGTTGTCATTTTTCCTACAGGTGGAGCTACCAGCACCCAGGTAGAGGTAACTTTAAGTGTAAGTGTATATTGTGGGTTAAAGTTATTGCTCATATTGTTTTAACACTGCACTACAGTTGTGTCAAGGGTAATGAACAATTTAAGAAGGGTGTAGAGCAAAGAGGACAGGCCCGCTTAAACCAGCAGCTCCACCGTGAGCATTGCTACACACATTTTATTTAATTACTTCATTTTCCAAAGAATTGTGGGAAAAAATTACAACTTCAAAACTTGCCATGCCTCTTACTAAATACCTTGGACAGTCTACTTTCCAAAAAGGGGTAATTTGGGGGTATTTGTACAGTCTTGGCATGTTTAGGGACTTAAAAAATGAGATAGGCTGTCAGTACATCAGATGTGATCAATTTTCAATGATTGGCACCATAGCTTGTAGACGATATAACTTTCATGGCTGGTTCACACCACAAAAACACATTACAGATCAGTTTTGGATGCGATTCTGCATGCGCGTTTTTGATGCGCTCCAGATCGTTTTTTGTGCTTTTTTTATGCGGTTCCGAATGCATTCTAGGTGCTTTTTTCTTCTTTTTTCCGCACAATACTAGGGTCCAAAGCATTTTTGATGCGTTCCAGTGTGTTTTTGATGCATTTTACTGCGTTCCAGTACAGTCCAGTGAAGGAAAAATGCAGCATGTTCTACCTTTTTTCTGGAACTGGAAAGCCCTGGAACTGTCTACACGCACTGGTGTGAACTATGCCATTGGAAACCATATAACCTACTTTCCATGCAATTTTGATGCAGAAAAAAAATGCACTGGACTGCATATGGTGTGAACTAGCCTTCACACAGACTAAATAATATGCACTGATATGGGTTATTTTTTTACCAAAGAAATGCAGTAGTACACATTTTGGTCAACATCTATGAAAAAAAATTACTTATTTGCAAAATTTTATAACAGTAACTAAGAAAAAAAAAATTTCAAAATTTGTTTTTTTTTTTCATTTAAAAATGAAAAACCCAGTGGTGATTCAATACCACCAAAAGAAAGCTCAATTTGTGTAAAAAAAAAGATAAACTTTTTTTATAGGTACAGTGTTGCATGATTGAGTAATTATCATTTAAAGCGTGACAGCACTGAAATCTGAAAATTGGCCTGGGCAGGAAGGGGGTGAAAGTGCCCAGTATTGAGGTGGTTAAAGGGTGTTACATAGTTACATAGTAGGTGAGGTTGAAAAAAGACACAAGTCCATCAAGTCCAACCTATGTGTGTGATTATATGTCAGTATTACATTGTATATCCCTGTATGTTGCGGTCGTTCAGGTGCTTATCTAATGGCTTCTTGAAACTATCAATGCCCCCCGCTGAGACCACCGCCTGTGGAAGGGAATTCCACATCCTTGCTGCTCTTACAGTAAAGAACCCTCTACATAGTTTAAGGTTAAACCTCTTTTCTTCTAATTTCATGAGTGGCCACGAGTCTTGTTAAACTCTCTCCTGCGAAAAAGTTTTATCCCTATTGTTAGGTCACCAGTATGGTATTTGTATATTGAAATCATATCCCCTCTCAAGCTTCTTTTCTCCAGAGAGAATAAGTTCAGTGCTCGCAACCTTTCCTCATAACTAATATCCTCCAGACCCTTTATTAGCTTTGTTGCCCTTCTTTGTACTCGCTCCATTTCCAGTACATCCTTCCTAAGGACTGGTACCCAGAACTGGACAGCATACTCTAGGTGCGGCCGGACCAGTGTCTTGTAGAGTGGGAGAATTATCGTTTTATTTCTGGAATTAATCCCCTAAAGCAGTGGTCATCAACCCTGTCCTGGTGCCCAGAACTGGACAGCATACTCTAGGTGCGGCCAGACCAGTGTCTTGTAGAGTGGGAGAATTATCGTTTTATTTCTGGAATTAATCCCCTAAAACAGTGGTCATCAACCCTGTCCTCAGGGCCCACTAACAGGCCAGGTTTTATGTATTACCTTGGGGAAATGCAGACTAAAATACTGCAATCAATGACCCCTTTTTGCAAAGTAGACACTCCAAGGTATTTGCTAAGAGGCATGGGGAGTATTTTGCAGATTTAATTTGTTGCCACAAGTTTTTTGGAAAATAAAGAAAGAAAATTAAAATGTCTTTTTTTTTTTTTCAAAACCTTGTGACAAAAAATGGGGATCTGCAAAATACTCACCATGCCTCTTATTAAATTCCTTGGGGTGTCTACTTTCCAAAAAGGGGTCCTTTGAGGGGTATTTGTGCTATCCTGGCATTTCAGGGCCCCTGAAACAGCGTTAGGTAGTGAGGAAGTGAATTGAGGAGAGTACGCAGTTATTGGATTTCGGGCTCCTGGATTTCAGGCTAGGCTCCCAAAAAATCTCACACATGTGGTTTCTCCATACTCTGGAGAAATAACAGAATGTATTTTGTGGTGTAATTTCACATATACCCATGGCATATGTGAGAAATATTTAATTAAAAAGACAGCTTTGTGTAGAACAAAAGTAAAACTTTTTTGTCATTTTTTTAAAAACTTGTAACCAAAAAATAAAATCTTCCATGGGCTCAACATGCCTCTCAGCAAATTCATTGGGGTGTCTACTTTTCAAAAAGGAGTCATTGGGGGTGGACTGCCCTGCCATTTTAGCGCCTCAAGAAATGTGATAGGCAGTCAGAAAGTAAAAGCTGCGTAAATGCCAGAATATACTGTACACCATAGATTGTAGACGCTGTAACTTTCACACAAACCAATAAATGTACACTTATTGGGATTTTTTCTACCAACGACATGTAGCAAAATATATTCTGGCCCAAATTTGCGACAAATTTGAGTTGTATATTTGGATATTTTTTTAGAACAGAAAGTAGAAAATACATTTTTTTTCAAAATGTATAATCGGAAATAATAAAAAACCCAGTGGTGATCAAATACCACCTAAAGAAAGCTCTATTTGTGTGAAAAAAAGGTATAAACGTAGTTTGGGGAACACCGTTGCAGGATCACCCAATTACAAGTTAAAGTAGCGCAGTAGCAAAAAATGCTCTGGTCAGGAAGTGGGTAGAACCTTCCAGAGGTCAAGTAATTAAAGTTATGGAATTACCAGCAAGCCTGCTGGTCTTTTGGAATACAGGTGACAGGTCAGCAGCAAAGCTGCAGATCTGTGACTGCAGATGAGGTTCAAAGAACTGGAGGTTACCAGGTGACTGTAGGCTGCAGTAAGGACACAGTTTAACTGCCTGTCCCTTGCAAAAAAGAGCAATGACAGTATGCTGCTACCCTACATTGAAAAAGAAGGAACAGAGTGTGCACGCAAGGCACTCCAATGGCAAGCAGTGTTCAGTTGTCAATAGACTAAAGATGTTCATCCTTCTAGGACAATAAAAAAAATGGAGCATGCTAGGAGGGAGGGGTAGTTGACCAGTCAGCTATACCTGACTGGTCAACCCCTTTTCATTTGCCAATGTTAAAAAACCCAATTATTTAGAAGACTTGAATTTGGTGGCCCTTAATGAACAAGAAGGAAATCTTGTTTTTTTTTTTTTTTTTTTTTTTTTAACAAAAATGTAAATTGAAGCACCATACTACTACTAAATGGTCCAGATACGATTTTATACAAATCAAAGACAGGAGACAATCCAAAAAGTAGCCAACACATTTTGGGGGTCCAAAAATGCCCCATTCTTCAGGGCTAGAGAAAAACACAGGGCCATCTCCATATCACTACAATATGTTGGTATGTTTTATTATTCAGATTCTTACATTTGTGTAAGGTTCCTTTATATCAATTACCTATTCAGTGTTGCCTGACTTATACATTTTTATACATCTGATACTGAAGGCTTTTGGGTATTTTGTCTTAGCTATGACCCTGGGGAGGGGATATTTTATTGATATTGTATGGATATGAAGATGTTGTATTGTTCTTTTAGACTCCTGTATCTGGACCTTTTAGAAGTGGTGTGGTGCTTCAGTTTACATTTTTGTTACATTACACTACAAGCCAAGGACACTGTGGAGAGTCTCTGGAGTGTAAAAGCCACCTGCCCAGAAGCCAGATTAGGCTTACTATACAATCTGATTGTACAATCTCCTTTAGATCTACCAATAACTATGTATGAGAGGTGTGTCTTCCTATTATATAGTTTTGGTAAATCTAAAGATATTGTACAGAGATTGTACAATAAGATTGTATGGAGTATAGCCAACTTTTTTTGCATTAACATTAATACTTTAAGATAAGTTGTTGGTATTAAAGTAACACAGCCAACCTATACTTCAATTACCACCACTGCGCCTCGGATGAAAAATGCTTAGCAAAAATAAAAACTGAAAATAAAAATAAATATAAAGCTGCCAGTTTATGGATTAGAAAATGTAAGTGGTGAATCCCATGAATAAGTCAGTGTGTGACGAAACATGTCGGGGGCGTGGCTGTATGACGTTCTTCACCAGTGATGTGTGACGCTTTCAGCCGAACGAGGAAGTGGTGATTTGATAGAGTGGCCAGGCATGGAGGAGTGGGTGAGAGCTGATATCTGACGCCTGCATACCTCGGGTCCGCCGTGACCGTAGCCCTACACTGTGTAATCCAACTGTTTAGCGTGCTGTGTTTTGAAGCTGTTTCTGCTTGTTTGGATTTGCAAAATGTGAGTGGAAAAGTTGAAGAGTGTTAGTGTTTACAATAAACTGGTTATACTGTTTTACACTATTGGAGCACCTTTTTCATTTTTACATGTGGAACGATTTCTACACACACTATTGGATTTTTTGTTTGCCGATTTAACCTTTCCGTATGGTTATAAAAGTGCTTTAGCCTTGCACGCAAGTGTAGGCATTTGGAGTCGGTGAGTGCATTTCTTAAGGGAGTAGGATCACTCAACACTTTGGTGTGGTGGAAGTTATTAAGAAGACACTACCATTCAAAGAATTTTTGTGTACATCAATTTATGGACTTTTTTGTCTGATTTATTCACTTTTAACGTCACTTGTCACAAGGTGTTTTAATTGATGATCAGAATATTTACACAGTTTTTCAGTGTTGTCTTAATTGTACAATTCTGTCTTAGGATAGCGCCACTTTTTTTTCCTTTTTTATTCCTTCTTCTTCTTATTTTTTTTCTTAGTCACCATTTAGTTACGTTATAAGGTAAAAAACACCACTTACAATACTTTAAGATAGCAATACCAATATAATAATCTTACAAGTCCATATATTCTGTTTTGCAAGTTTCCCTCACCAATAATTAGGCATTCTCAGGAAACACACGTTCAACTATACACGATCAAGCAATCCACCCCAATACAGTATATAGAAGGAAATATTTTGGAGGGGGTGCACCAGACCAGCTACTCTTTTTCTTTCAAATTACTAACCTGATTAAAGGACCTTTATTGTATTTATGTACATTTTCCTTTTAACCTCAATTGTTCCCAGAAGAGGAATCTATAAAAACTATGTCAGTAAATCTTTCACTAAACCTTTATTCTGTCAGACCTACCTCCAATAGAACTTTGTATTCTTTTATTTGAGCCTGTAGATCTTCTGACTGAAGATGTTTCTATTCATTATAAATAACAGTTTTATAATATTACTGCTACTGTAGGTAGAATTAAAATTGTACTGATATAACATCTATTTACAACAAATTCCACAGCATTGTACATGACAGGATACAACAGACATATACTGGTAACAGTGCACACCACAATTAAAAGGTTTGAAGATACTGCTTCTAGAGCTTTTGATCTAATACAAATCTTCCCATCCACAAGATATGGACAGAGCTAAGCTAAGAACATTTGGATGTGGACCTCAAGCCTGTACTGCAAAAAAGTATCCCACGGTGGAATAATATATATATATATATATATATATATATATATATATGTAAACAAGACACACTTTTGGGGTACATGTTAGGCCCCTTGCACACTGAGCCATCTGGACCTTCTTCCCTGAATGCACAGGGCCCTAAATGCAGGTACCACTTGGTACAGCATGCAAATTAAAGACAAACCGAATGAGAGATCAGTGGTACGTCCCAGAATAATCTAATTGTATAGACCAAAATAGCATGTTTGAACCACAGTTCATAGACTTTATGGGCACAACTACAACAGGTAAAATAAAATACAAGCTTTATTGATACATAATAGAAAAAATATAATTAAAAAAATATCTAAATTTAAAAACATAGTAGCATTCAGCACCATACATAAGTAAGGGTGTTGGTCCACAATTAGTGGAAATATATAATAATATAGCATCAGACAAGGAGTACTAAAGACTGGTCTAAGAATGTAGTATGGATTATAAGGACCTTCTGAAGAGTGGTCTCCCTGAATGGGAGACTTTTGGGATTCGGTGCCTGACAACACACTGTTGTCTGTTTACCTCTCTCTGCATGGAGAGAGAGATGCAATGTATCTTTCCTCTTCATTTACAGAGAGAGAAAACACAGGGGTGGGCCTCACAGTAACTGATCACCGTGATAGCCAATCAGAGGCTATCACAGCGATCAGGTAACCTGGAACCCGATCATTAGTACGAGGCCCAAGGCTCCCGCTGAGGCTACTCAACTTGCTCCCAGCACAAAGACAGATACGCATATACGCGGCCCCACAGAAAAAAGCCCATTCCAACGAGGCCATGTATATATGCGTACTGTCGAGGAGAAGGGGTGAAAAAAAAGGTTTATACGTTATTTACATTCACTCATGTTTACATGGGTTTACATGCGTTTAGCCAGGGCTTTTTTCAGCTGGAACTGGTGGAACCCAGTTCCACCACCTCTGGCTTAGTGCTGAGCAGGGAGCACAGAGCCTATCACTTGTAAACACAGAAGTCCGACTTTTGTGTTTACAAGTGACAGCTTGTCTCTCAGCAGCTCTCACAAATCTGGTCTCCTGAGTTGTTCCCACTGAGTGCAGGATGGGGACAAGGGAGATGTGGCTGCCTGTGGCGCAGTGCAGATGCCAACACCCCCACGGGATGATCTCCCTGCAAGTGAGCCATTTACAGTATGCAGGGAGGTCCTATGCACTCCTGGTATTTAGTTAGTGAAATATGACCACACCCAGTATTTGATGCTGTTTGGAGGGTGTGTGTGGGGGTCAAGGGGGTTTTGGGGGGTCATGGTTGAGTTCCTGCACCTATTTTTCTGAGAAAAAAGCCCTGCTTTTAGCTACATTCAACTATGCAAATCCAACACTAGGCAAGTCATGTATGCAAATTTCTTGATTTGTTAATGTATCTAAATAATGAGTAAACTCTGTAAATGTAAAAGCTTCTGAAAGTTTAGTGTACACATTTACGTAAAAGACCATAGGACATATTCAGATTTGTTTGAGACCTGAATGATGAGTTTTTTATGCTTGAGCCCATACAGGATAAGTTTACTTTCTGGAAAAAAAAATAATAAATGCACGTTTTTTGCTAGTAAAAAAAATGTGCATTTATTTATGGAGCCTGTAAAGCATTGCATCAGCGATCAGCAGATCCCTGGTGTCATGCAGATCTCCAGCAGATCTGCCAGTACATCTGCTTGCTCGTACATCCCGTACGGGTAAGCAGATACAATCTGACAGGAAGCATGAATGAACTATGATGGCCCTCCACAGCGCCATGGTAGTTAATTGAAAACTACAGGCTGACAGCCCCGAAAGCTGCTGGACCTTGTAGTTTTCAATGCACAGAGCCCTGTCAATCAGTGGCACAGCTGGGTGGGCGGAGCCCAGCTCCGCCACGTTTAAAAAAAAAATTGTGACAGCTAATATGGAGGGAGGAGAACCCCTCACAGTGGGGATCAGGGAGGTGTGGGAGCTGGTCTGTTAACATGTTACACTCTGAATACGGGTGTAACATGTTACAAAAGGTGAACTTATCCTTTAATTTTTGAAAAGATGATGCAGTGGCAAGCTTTTTATTTCTATTATTTTTGTCAACATTTCATTAATAATTATAGAGTGTATTTTTAAAGTTGCTAGTGATTGGCACACAATTTCTTTCAGAGGATAAGCTGCATTTATAAAATCTCTTCCTTGGCCCAGATTTACTGTTTTTGAACAAACAAATCATTCACCCAAAATCCATTAAGTTAATATGACCATATGATTTTATGTCACTGTCAATTGTCTGTGAAAAAGAATGGCAAAGGCATTATTGACCTTAAATGCATGTATAGTACTTTCTATACATTTCAGCATATTTTCTACTGACAGTCATTTCAATTAGGAAACAGTAGTGATGATTAAATAGGACAAGACTATATGACTTTATGCCACTGTCAAATTGTTGAAATATTGTTCATGTATTTTGTGCAAAAACTACATTAACCAGTAGATGGCAGTGTTTATAAGTTTTAAGGTGCATCTATGGCTAAACTCAATGTCTTTTCTCTGTATAAAAAAAATCCTGTTTCCTGTTAGCAGGGAAGCAGCAAAGCCCATGTGGACTGTGTACTGTCTGTTCTGTAGGGCTATACACTGAATTTCTAACAGGTTATGGGCCCAGGTGTAGCCTAGACACCCACCCAGACGCGCAGAGAAAACCTGAGAACCCAGTCATAGCCAGCTGCAACAGAGAAGTGCACGATACAGCAACAGAAAGAAGACTGCAAGAGAATAACAGAAAATGGCCAGTAACACAGCTGAAACAAAACTTCCATTTGCAAATCTGACAAACCAGAACTAGCACTCTTGGAAATTCAAGATGAAAATGCTGCTAATAAGATATGGTATATGGAAATGTATAAATGAAGTCAGACCAGAGCACCCTTCAGATGTGTGGATAGAGAAAGACCAAAAGGCTCAGAGCACAATTTGTCTTAGCATAGAAGATGATCAAATCATACATACACTCAATAATCCATAAAGACATGGATGAGCAAGTTTGGGGTGGAGGAACTTGACTGGCCTGCACCTCAACCCGATAGAACAATTTTGGGATGAATTAGAGTTGAGACTGCGAGACAGGCCTTCTCGTCCACACCAGTGCTTGACCTCACAAATGCGCTTCTAGAAGAATGGTCAAACATTGCCATAGACACACTCCTAAACCTTGTGGACAGCCTTCCCAGAAGAGTTGAAGCAGTTATAAAAAATCAATAATGATATAAGTTAATGATAATTGTCCATAGAAAATAAACATGTATAGAGTTCATAATTCAAACTGCAGTGCTGCTTCAAAAAGTTTTCAATATGTGCAAAATAAAGTGCTAAGAAGATAATCCATGTGATCTGTGCTCCCCTCTGTATGCCCCCTCACTCACCAGAAATCCAGGACTCCCATAACAGAAGTCGCAAGCGCTCAGGAGGGTGGCTGGGTTCTGTGGTTCCACAAGCTGTGTCTCTAGCTGCAGTGTGTGTTGTTCAGAAATCCAGGGCTCCCCACCAGAGATCACAGATGCTTCGAAGGATGGCTGAGCTCTGTAGTTCCACAAGCTGTGTCTCTAACTGTAACATGCCTTGTTCTCAGCAAATCATCAGGTATAAATGGCAAAGAGAGCGATATATCGTAATTCCGTTTGTTTATTGCAAAAATAATGAACAATATCCAACATCCAATATCCAACAATATGGATATTGTTCATTATTTTTGCAATAAACAAACAGAATTACGCTATATCGCTTCTATTGCATGGCATTCTATGGCATTCTATCTGCCATTTATCCCTGATGATTTGCTGAGAACAAGGCATGTTACCGTTGGAGACACAGCTCATCCTCCAAAGTGTCTGTGATCTCTGGTGGGGAGCCCCTGAACAATACGCACAGCAGCTAGAGAAACAGCTCCTGGAACAACAGAACCCAGCCACCCTCCTGAGCACTTGTGACTTCTGTTATGGGAGTCCTGGATTTCTGGTGAGTGAGGGGGCATACAGAGGGGAGCATGGATCACACGGATTTTCTTCTTAGCACTTGGCACTTTATTTTTCACATACTGAAAACTTTTTTGAAGCAGCACTGCAGAGTTTGAAGTTTATGAACTTTATACATGTTTATTTTCTATGGACTATTATCATTTACTTATATCATTATTGATTTTTTTTTATGGTTAATGACACTATTGGTATTTGTTTTGTGTTATTGATGTATTACATAGTTACATAGTTAGTCAGGTTGAAAAAAGACACAAGTCCATCTAGTTCAACCATAAAAATAAATAAATAATAATATCATACAATCCCATATACACAATCCTATACCCACAGTTGATCCAGAGGATCCAGAGTATTAGTTTAGCACAAGGTAGCGCTCTTACTTTGATCACATACTTAAAGGCACACACACCTTAAGAGCAGCAACCCTTATTATTAGTGTTCACTTATAGTGTTCACACACTAAACTCACGGCATTTCTCTATCCATTAGTGCAGAAATTTATAGGTGTGTTACGCACATCTATTCCTATTCCATTGTTGAAGCTGTTATAGCTGCAAAGGGTGGGCCAACTCAATATTGAACCCTACGGACGAAGACTGGGATGCCATTAAAGTTTATGTGTATGTAAAGGCAGGTGTCCCAATACTTTTGGTAATATAGTGTATATGTAAGTGTGAAACTGCTAAAGAAATGTGGGAAGGATAACAAAAGGTCTATGAAAAAGCTAATCTCAACAATAACCTGTATTTAATTGGGAAGCTTTACAAAACCAAGGCGATGAAAGGCAAGGATATGCTAGATTACATAAGGCACACCTTAGAAATGGTTGAATGCCTGAAAGGTATAGGAGAAGAAATAAAAGATTTTTATGTCGCACTTATTACTAAGTGGTTTACCAGAAAGTTACGAAATGCTTGTCACAACACTTGATGCACGTCTAGATGATGAACTGGCATTGGAACATGTTAAGAGCAAGCTTGTGGATGAATATAAATGTAAAACAGAAAGCATTAATAGTGACGTCACGTGCAGAGTGCTTTAAAGAAGAAAAATAGGAAAAAAAACAGTAACATACAATAAGAAACACGTGAATGTTTTTTGTGCAAGAAACATGGTTATTTAAAAGCAGATTGCTGAATCTGGAAAGCTAGAATTCAAAAACAAACTAAACTACAAAAGGCCAAAAGTGTAAAGGAAGAAACTGATTTATCCTAAGACAATGAATATGTTTTTCAATACAAAAGTTGCACTTCATCTTTACAGGCATGGTGAGTTGATTCAGGAGCTACTAGTCACATGGCAAATGACAGAAATGTCTTTGTTCATCTTGACCAGAGTAAAACATAAAAAATCACCATAGCTATGATGGAATCAGAAGGAATAGGAGAGGAGGTTTTCTTTACTGTCGTATTTCCCAGAGTGTCAACAGACACTCAATGGTTAAACTATTTTTGTCTTTTCTTTTCTCTGTTTCCTGTTACCAGAGAAGCAGCAAAGCTCATGTTGACTGTGCACTGTCTGTTCTTTAGGGCTATACACAGAATTTCTAACACAATTGTCTGGCAAAAAAAGAGGGGTAAAGACATTGTGCACCTCAAATGCATGTACTGCACTTGCCATGCATTTCAGAATATTTTCTACTAACAGTCATTTCAATTAGAAAGCAATAGTGCAATATGATTGCATAGGACAAGATGCATGTGTACACTGCCCTGTCATATAACATTAGTTTATTTTAAAAAGCTTAAAGCGGAGTTCCACCCTAAAGTGGAACTTCCGCTCATCGGATTCTTCTGCTCCTCCGGTGCCACAATTGGCACCTTTCAGGGGGGGGGGGTGTGCAGATACCTGTCTAATACAGGTATCTACAGCCACTTCCGGGCTTAGACAGCCGCAGAATATCCACAAATGCCCGCCCCCCCGTTGTGTTCTGGGAAACACACAGTTCCCAGAACACAACGGGGACCAGTGCAGAGGCGCAGCACGACTGGCGCTGTACTACCGCCCTTCTACTTGTCCCATCTCTAATTGCATGGCATGCCCATGTGCACTCCTTTGTGTGCCATGCTGTTTGGGCATTGTTTACACCCCCAGTGACATTGCGAGTCACATGGGGTTTAGCCTGAGCTAATTAAAATTAAGTCCTGCAGTATCTCAGAGCTGTGCCATAGACACAGAAACTGACAGAGCCCCGGCATGTAATCAAAGGACTTACAGCATGAATAGCGTGCCGTAAAAAGAGGCAAACATGCACATGCAAAAAAAAAAAAAAAAAATGCGTAGGAAAGAGATACAGGATGAATTACATACAAAAGAGAGGATGGAAAGGTTTCACACACAGATATCAGTTAAAGTGGATGTAAACCCAATTCATTAAATATGAGCTGGGCACATATATCTGAAGAGTTTTCTCATCTCTCTCCAAAGCACAGTGTCCCGTAGCTGTCTCTTGCTTAGTAGCTCTGTTATCAGCATGATAAGTTCTCACACGTTCTTTGAGACGAGAAATAGAAGTGTGTGTCGGGGGGGTTGTTCTAAAGAGATTAGCAGCCAGCCTGCCGTCTCAGAGCAAAGCTATGCACATTCCTTTCTTTCCTTGCCTATGAGGAGAGGCTGTGTGTGTCTTTCCTCCAATCAGCTGTCTTGGCTGTATGCCCAGGCTTCTCTGCAGTGTTAACCAGGAAGAGAAAAATCTGTAACACGAACAGCACTTTCTACAGAATATATACAGTTGAAGACAGCAGATACACATGTAAAACTTATGTAGGGAGATTTATTTAATCTCCGTTCATCATCTGAGGCTGTTCATTTCACTGGGTATATGTGAGGGTTTTCATCCACTTTAAGTTCTTAATAATAATTGATATTGCGGAAATTCGTTAGTATGAGTTTATTTAATTTTCTCCTAACCTCCTGTCATGTCATGCATAAATTACTTTTAGTAGATAGTAAAGAGAGGTGCAAAAGTTTACCTAAATATTTACAGTTTTTGTGTTTTATAGATAACATAGTGTACATATTTACAGTTTATAATCAATGTTGTAAGTGTTTTTTTTTCAAACAGTAAATTTCAGGACTGGATGGACAGAAATGCAAATTCTTTGAAAGGTAAACCAGCTCCGATATATGTATTTTCATTTTTCTGTTTAGCTGAAAATGGAGGTAAGTGTTAAGTTATTGCAGCTTACCAGTCCTTAGATGTTGTGGAAACCTTTTTTTTCCTTTTTCTTTTTTTCCTAGTGTTCCTGACAGTAACACTTTTTCTGTCCTGCACTGACAACGCTCACTCACTGTACTCAGTCTAGGATAGGAAGTACTGTATGTTGGGACTATAGAAGACCTCCCCTCTCCTCATCTTCATAACATAGTGGAAGGTGATGCGTTGCTCACAAAGAAGGACTGGGCAGGACCAATAATACTGCTTGAGTGCACAGGGCACACAACAGCACTGGATTTGTGGTAGGATTTGCATTTGTTCTGGACTTTGGACTCAAACAGATATGACAAATAGTGCTTAATGGTATATTTCAGGAAGTCAACAGGAATAACAGAGGAAACTGCAGTAAGGGTTTCTATGTACAGTGCCTTGAAAAAGTATTCATTTCCCTTGAAATTTTCCACATTTTGTCATGTTACAACCAAAAACGTAAATGTATTTTATTGGGATTTTATGTGATAGACCAACATAAAGTGGCACATAATTGTGAAGTGGAAGAAAAATGGTAAATGGTTTTTAAATATGTGAAAAGTATGGCGTGCATTTGTATTCAGCCCCCTTTACTCTGATACCCCTAACTAAAATCTAGTGGAACCAATTGCCTTCAGAAGTCACCTTATTAGTAAATAGAGTCCACCTGTGTGTAATTTAATCTCAGTGTAAATACAGCTGTTCTGTGAAGCCCTCCGAGGTTTGTTAGAGAACCTTAGGGAACAAGCAGCATCATGAAGACCAAGGAACACACCAGACAGGTCAGGGATAAAATTGTGGAGAAGTTTAGGTTATAAAAAAAATATCCCAAGCTTTGAACATCTCACAGAACACTGTTTATTGCATCATCTGAAAATGGAAAGAGTATGGCACAACTGCAAACCTACCAAGACATGGCTGTCCACCTAAACTGACAGGCAAGGAGAGCATTAATCAGAGAAGCAGCCAAGAGGCCCATGGTAACTCTGGAGGAGCTGCAGAGATCCACAGCTAAGGTGGGAGAATCTGTCTACAGGACAACTATTAGTCGTAAACTCCACGAATCTGGCCTTTATGGAAGAGTGGCAAGAAGAAAGCCATTGTTGAAAGAAAGTCATAAGAAGTCCTGTTTGCAGTTTGCGAGAAGCCATGTGGGGGACACAGCAAACATGTGGAAGAAGGTGCTCTGGTCAGATGAGACAAAAATGTAACTTTTTGGCCTAAAAGTAAAATGCCATGTGTGGTGGAAAACTAACAATGCACATCATCCTGAACACACCATCCCCACCATAAAACAAGGTGGTGGCAGCATCATGTTGTAGGGACAGGGAAGCTGGTCAGAGTTGATTAGAATACAGGGCACTCAATACCTAAATACAGGGCAATCTTAAAAGAAAACCTTTTAGAGTCTGCAAAAGACTTGAGACTGGGGCGGAGGTTCACCTTCCAGCAGGACAACGACCCTAAACATACAGCCAGAGCTACAATGAAATAGTTTAGATCAAAGCATATTCATGTCTGAATATTCATATTCAGACCTAAATACAACTGAGAATCTGTGGGAAGACTTGAAAATTGCTGTTCACAGATGCTCTCCATCTAATCTGACAGAGCTTGAGCTATTTTTGAAAAGAATGGCCAAAAATGTCACTCTCTAGAGGTGCAAAGCTGGTAGAGACATACCCAAAAAGACTTGCAGCTGTAATTGCAGCGAAAGGTGGTTCTACAATGTATTGACTCAGGGGAGCTGAATACAAATGTACCCCACACTTTTCACATATTTATTTGTAAAAACAAAATCAAAACCATTTCAGATTTTTCTTTCAACTTCACAATTATGTGCCACTTTGTGTTGGTCTATCACATAAAATCCCAATAAAATACATTTACATTTTTGGTTGTAACATGACAAAATGTGGAAAATTTCAAGGGGTATGAATACTTTTTTAATGCACTGTATATTGCTGATCCTATCATGGGACTGTGGATTTAAATCTATATTTTTCACTATATAGGTTTTTTATTGTTGATTTTCATTTAAGATTGGACGTAATATTGTTTTCACTTTCAGCGTTTTTTTTTTCATTTTAGCACTTTTTTTGGACTTTATATTTAATGTGCTGTCCATTTATAACACAGTATTCACATTTTATTGCTGTTCATTTACTTTTGGTGCTACACACTTTTTCTTAAGATTATTTGTTTGGTATATTACTTATCTGTGTCATCTGCCACCCCACCACAGTGCAGAGATACACCTTTTCTGTTTCTGTTACTATCTGAATATACCAGTCGCTGCTGCAGTGGTGTGTATTTTATTATGGATATTTTTGATAACAGAGCTGTGAGGTTTTTCAACCTTGATAAAGTGAGGCCCGGAGTGAAAATAAAGGAACTGAATGATAAAGGAGGGCCGGGCATGACAGTGTGGAGAAGGAGACACAAAGGGTTAAAGCAGTTTGAAGTGTTCCTGGTAGGAGGGGATTTGGGAAACTTTGTGAGGTAGGGGAGGGGCAGTATATAAAGGCAAGGAGGAGCCAGGAGGGGGCAGTGGGAGAAAGAATTTACAGGAGGAGGCAGTTTTTTATCCACTGCTCCTCCTTAAGCAAGATGGCGGACATAGACCTTATTTTAGCTCGTTTGAGGGCTGCAGAGGAGACACGGGGCGCATACTGGCTGGACAGGCAAGTCGGGGCTCTTATTGGACAGGAGGCTGGAGGATCCGGGGTTACTGAGGAGACGCCTTGCGCGCAGAGATCGCGGCCCCCGGCGCGATTTTCGCCTGAGCCACCGCCGCGGCCTGTGCGGCAGACGAGGAGCCCGAGGGCGGAACGATCGGTCCCCCCAGCAAAACGAACGCTACTTCAGGCTTCTACAGGGCCTGAGAGGTCCGCACGCCGTGGGCCTACTGCGGGGGGCGGGGCCACGGGCCATCACGGTGCCGCTTCCCGACCGGAGGTTAGTGGGGTGCAGGTGAGGGAGTCAGACAGAAGGGATGGAGTGGTTTTATGGGGTTTCACAGGGAGTGGGGTGGAGGGCAGGGTTGCCAGCACAGCAGGGATAAGAGCAGCAGATAGGACTGAGCGGGGGCGGAGCCTAGGGGGGAGACGTGCACAGAGTCAAGATGGTGGTGGTGGTCACGTGCAGACAAGAGGAGCTACAGCCAGGACGACCCCTAGCAGCATGACAGAAAGGAGCGAAGCTGCCGGTGGGAGTCGGCCCTCTCATGGTCAGGATGCCACGGCCTCCGGGGCCACTTCACCTGGGGGCTGACCATGCCACCCGTCATGGAGCATAGTGATCGGTCGGAGGGGGAGGTGTCCGATGCGGATGAACCACAGGCGCCAGCAAGTTGGCCAAACAGGGAGGCGATGGGACAAGTTCCCAGGCAGCCCGGTAAGTCCACTTCTACTGTATCTTTATCTAATGCACTGAATTATCTGATTGGGGTTGTGTCAGCGGGCACGGGAGGGACTGTAAGGGGGCAACTGACCAGCAATTGGTGGCCGATAGGCCTGCCAGTTCTGGTTCAGGGGCACAAATGCAGGATTTGTTGGAAGGTTTGAAGGCATTGGTGGGGAGGTTTGAAACACGGCAGGTTCAGGCACCACAGGTGGCCCCGTGGACGGGTCCGGATTCGGGGTCTGGGGATGGAGGCACAGTAATTTCCAGCATAGAGGTGCACACTGGGGCTGTCCCGCCTGGTACGGGGGAAGGGGAAAAGGGTCCTGAAAAGGGGGTGGAAAAAGGGACTACGGTGCCTGCGACCAGGACGGATGTGGTAAGAATCGCAGACGCTGCTAAGTGTGAGGTATACGTGTGTTTTGGGAGTCCGCTGGGAGCACATCTGAAGCAGGAAGTCCGGGATAAGGGTGAGTATGTGGAGATTTTTTCCCTATTGCCTTTGGAGAAGTTTAATTTGGACAGGGTTAAGCCTGACTCCAAAAAAGAGGACGAGGAAAAGAGGAGGTATAGACTGATTCCGCGGACTTTTGTGAACTGGCTTCAGGCATTTGCCATCATGGCAAGCGTAATCGGGGAAAAAGAACCCGTTATTTTGCTATATGGATGCGATAGGGGAGGCTCACAGGGTATATGGGGGCTCCTCTTGGTTGCGGTATGAGTTCCGTCAGCGCAGGGCGGTACGTCCGTCCCTGCGCTGGGACCATAAGGACATCAGCCTCTGGATGAGACTTATGTCCTCGGCGAGGGCCCCGTCACAGTTTCTTCGGGGGGGCCGGGAGTATGACTGCCTCAGGACTTTTGGCCGGAAAAAAGCGGGGGGTGTGCTTGCAGTTTAATGAGGGCTCATGCAAATTTGGAGGCTCCTGCAAATTTAAGCACGAGTGCTCAGACTGTGGGGGTACACACCCATTGTCTCGCTGCTTCAAAAAAGGGAAGCGTCCCGGAGAGCCTACTCACAAAAGGGATGACTCTGGTGAAGTGGGAAAGGATGCAACCTTTTATAAATAGATACCCGGACAAGGCGGCTGCCAATATGCTTGCCGCGGGGTTCAAGGAAGGTTTTCACATTCCGTGTGCCCTGGAAGTGGTGCCACCAATGGCAAAAAATTTGAAGTCGGCCTTGCAGCATGCAGGGGTGGTAGGGGAGAAGTTAGCTAAAGAAGTGTCATTCGGTCGCATGGGGGGGGGGCCATTTGCAAGTAAACCTATCCAGGACCGGTAGTTTCTCCTTTGGGGGTGGTGCCTAAGAAGGAACCGAACAAGTTCCGACTTATTTACCATTTGTCCTTTCCAAAAGGGGGTTCTGTGAATGATTTCATAGACCCGGAGGCATGTACCGTGTCTTACACATCGTTCGATGCGGCTGTGCGGTGGGTTAGAAAATATGGGAAGGGGGCACTGATGGCAAAATCGGACATAGAGTCCGCGTTTCATTTGCTGCCGGTGCATCCACAGAGTTTGCGGTTGTTGAGTTGTTGTTGGCAAGAGAAGTTCTATGTTGACAAATGTTTGCCCATGGGTTGTTCCATTTCATGTGCCATGTTTGAGGCGTTTAGTTCATTTTTAGAATGGGTGGTCAGGGATGTGTCGGGCCTGGATTCGGTCGTACATTTTTTGGATGACTTTCTGTGCATTGGCCCCCCTGCCTCCGGTGTGTGTGCGATCTTACTTTCTACGTTGCAGCACATCGCAGGTAGGTTTGGTGTGCCTTTGGCAGCTGAAAAAACGTAAGGTCCAGCGACGGAGCTTAGTTTTTTGGATATAGTCATAGATGCTGCAGCAATGGAATGTCGATTACCTAGGGAGAAGTTGGAGGATTTGCAAGCAGAAATTCGGGGGATCCAAGGTCTGCGGAAAGTTCAGTTGAGGGTGCTGCAGTCACTTCTGGGTAAGTTGAATTTCGCTTGTAGGATAATTCCGATGGGGAGAGTGTTCTGCTGACGGCTGTCGGTGGCCACAGAGGGGATCAAGGCACTGACTCATTTTGTTAGGCTGACGAAGGAACACCGGGCAGATCTGCGGGTTTGGCATGAGTTTCTGGAGTCTTACAATGGCAGATCGGTGTGGATGTCGGGCCCGGTAAGTAACTTCGACATGGAGTTAGCTACGGACGCGGCAGGATCCACGGGTTATGGGGTCTTTTTTCAGGGACAGTGGTTGTGCGGGGCCTTGGCCTTCCTCCTGGGTGGACGCAGGGTTTACACGTAACCTGGTCCTGCTGGAACTTTTTCCAGTGGTGTTGGCCATGGAGCTATGTGGGGATGCCTGTCAGGATTTGAAATTGAGACTGAACTGCGACAAGATGGGTGTGGTTCAGGTGATCAACCGCATGTCAGCGTCATCACCACTGGTAATACAGCTCTTGCGTAGATTGGTGCTGCGGTGCTTGCGTTTGAACATTTTCATCTATGCTGTTCACATCCCGGGGGTGGACAATGTCCTGGCTGACGCACTGTCTCGTTTTCAGTGGGACAAGTTCAGAGAGCTGGCCCCAGGCGCAGAGAGGGAAAGCCTGCATTGCCCTGCTTGGATCTGGGAGCTGGCATTGGAGTCGCAGCAGGCTGGATTCGGCAGTCAGTAAGCGAAGCTGTGTGGGCGTATTACAACAAAGTGTGGAAGGAATGGTCGTTGCTGGTAAGGGAGGCCGGGATTGGGAATGACAGGGTGGAGGTAAGGTTGTTGGTGCTGTACTTCGTGTCCAGGAACATGGAGAGTGGGGGTTCAGTGTCTGCCATCGAGCGAAAGATGGCAGGCCTGTCATTCCTGTTCAAATTGCTAGGGGATGAGGATGCAACAAAAGATTTTTGGGTAAAGCAGGCGCTCAAGGGATTCAAGAAAGGTCACAAAAAATTGGATGCAAGACGGCCTGTCACGTTTGCAAATTTAAAGGACCATCTGTGGATGGTTACGGGTGGTGTGTACTTCTAGCTATGAGGTACTTTTGTTTAAGGCAGCGTTCTCCTTGGCATTTTATGGGGCGTTCCAGATAGGGGAGTTGGTGAGCTCGTCAAGGGGAATTGCAGGAGGGATGTTAGAGCGGGATGTAAGGTTGGGAGAGGACAGGGTGTGTTGTCGGCCGCCTAAGTCAAAAACGGACCAACGAGGAAAAGGGGTGGATATTTGGTTATTTGCATTGCCGGGTTCCGAGGTATGCCCGGTTACGGCAGTGAGGAAATTTTTGCAGGTAAGAACGCAAGGGGGAGGGCCATTGTTGCGTCATGAAGATGGGTCATATTTGTCAAAGTTCCAGTTTGTTGCGGTGTTCAGAAAATGTTTAGCAATGGCGGGCTTTGACGGGGTACAATACGCTTCACACTCCTTCCGCATAGGGGCGGCTACTGAGGCTGCCAGATGTGGGTTGGATGAAGCAGCAGTGCGTAGAATTGGGAGATGGGAATCTAGGAGATTTCGTACATATGTTAGGCCGCATATGGTCATTGAATAAAAAAAAAAAAAAAAAAGGGGTTACGAAGGATGGTGTTTGTGGTATAAGGTGCAGGGGAGTTAGTCAGTAAGTTCAGGCATAATTATTATTATTATTATACAGTATTTATATAGCGCCGACAGTTTACGCAGTGCTTTACAACATTAGTGCAGACAGTACAGGTACAATACAATTCAATACAGGAGGAATCAGAGGGAATGGGTATTGCTATCTTGTTTTGTTGTTGTATCGTTTCAGATGGAGGTTCCATGCGCCTCGTCTGGATCCTCAGGCATTCTTATGTGTGTTGGGGGGCCAGGAGAGGAAATGCTAGGCCGGATGGCCGCCAATTGGGCATTTCACGGAGAGAGGTTTACGTGAGGTGGTTGGGTGTGCCTGGGATGAAGTGGGAGTGAGTGATGCGGGAGGTGGTGCGGTACGCCGCTTTAAGCAGACCTCCGGACATTTTGGCACTTCATGCCGGGGGAAACGACTTGGGGTCCGCCCAGTGAGGGATTTGCTTGCCGACATTAAGTCACATTTTTTACAATTGCAAGTACAATGTCCTGAGACCATGTTGATGTGGTCTGACATCGTGGCAAGGACAGTTTGGTGTGAGGTTCGGTCAGTGGCAAGTATTCAGAAGACAAGCATTCGAGTCAACAAGGTGGTGGGGCGGTTTGTGGTTAAAAATGGGGGTTTAGTAGTCCGGCACTTGGAACTTGAAAAGAATGTTGGGCTTTATTTGAGGAAGGATGGGGTTCATCTTGATGTAGATGTAGAGATAGATCTTTGGACATTGGGTTTGCAGGAGGGGATCCAAAGGGCCCTGCGGGTGTGGAGGCGCCCTCAAGAGTAAGGTAGTCACCCTTTTGGGCTGTGGCAGTGTTGCTTGTTGGTCTCTGACGGTGACGGTAAAATATACGTGATGAAAATGGGGTGGGGGGTTCATCGGCAGGACGAGCCCCTCCGATGTATTCCAGCACGGTGGCTGAAATACGGTAATGGGCACTGCGGGAAAAGGGGTGTCTCCGAGCGACTACAGCTGGAGGCTTAACAGGTTTTAAAATGGTCCCGCAGTGTGTGGTGGTATATTTACATATGGGATATTACATATTGGAAAAGAGGTGGGTCGCCGTCAGAGATCAACAGGCTGGGTTAAAATGTTGGTTTATGTTGTTGATGTTATTTTATTGGAGTTTATTTGGTTGAATTGTGTTAATAAAGGCTGTTATGGCCATTTATACTCCAAAGCAAGGTGTGGTCTCAATTACTTTATGTGGGTATTTAAGTGGATGGAAGTATAGATGCATAACAGTCGGTTATATGGGGGGTCATTTAGACTACACTGGTCATGTCTTCACAGTTGAGGAAGGTGTGGAAGAGTTACATGGCATTTTCATCCAGTTAAAAAATGTCATGCCTGCTGAGATTCGCACCTGGTGGGACATCTCCTTTTTGGAGCAGTATGTTAAAGACAAGATATTTCCATGTTCCCTTAGGTGGGATATTCCCCCTGATAGGGATGGTATTAATGATGAGCTTAAATGGTATTTTAATGATACAGGTCTTGATTTATTATCATTTATGATTTCAAGAAAAAGAGACAAACTGACCCATCTAGATGGGGAAATTATTAAAATAAAACCAAACTTTTGCCTTTTAAAGATAAAGCTGATTATAAAAAGGAGTCAGATAAACTACAAAACATTTTGGAAGATAATGAGACTGACCAAAGAGTTAAGGAAAAAAAAGAAATGTGTGAGGGACAGTCAAGACTATAATGACGGTAACGTTTTTAAGTGGCAAGAACCTTCCCCTGGCAATGACTCCATGGAGGTTAGCAATTTTCAACCTGCCACCTCCGGAGGTCATCCTAAGCCGATACTATCTTCACAATCCCTGAGAAGTTCTAATACTGGGCCTAAAGCCAAATATAAGCCACCCAAAAAAGGTAAACCATCTAAAACACCAAATAATTACAACAGTCCATATATAGTCCCTACTCATAACAGATTCAAGCCTTTATATTCAACAGAGGATTAAACATTAGGACGCAGGTGGATAGAAACACACCCATATAATTCCTATGGACATTCATCTAAATCTGTCCACTGGGATAAAGAGAATAGGCCCTCGAGACCCTCACTTAGGTCACCAAGAATGATACCAGGGTCACCTGGGGTCCCAGGACCACCATTCTGGTTCCCTAGATCCAATTGGGGAAGGTCCGTGAACTATCCCCACTACGACAATTGTGGTTGGGTACAGGAGGGATACCACCCCACTCAATATCCATTTTCTGGAGGTAACTGGAATGGTAATAGAGGGAATTTTAGAGGTCGTAATATGAGGGGACGTAATAATCACCATCAACCTCAGAGACCCCCCTACAACAATAGTCATCATTATGAGACACCCCAGACACATATCAAAGATCTGAGAACAGTTATAATATTTTTTTAAGGGGAGCAAACAGAGCGAAAAAGAAGCATAGTAGAAGAAAAGGGAAACGAGGAGGAAGAAAAATTTTTAGACAGCAACAAGAAAAGAAGGATATAGACAATACAGGCATTTTTAACCTCAGCACAGCCACACTGAATGAAAATGAGACATTAGTGCTCAATGAGGGTCTTAAGTTTGCCCCTAAAGTGAAATTTAGCAAATTTCAAACTTTTATTCATGTACACAAATTCACCAGACAGATTTCCCTTAAAAAGCACTTTATGCATAAACCTTTGATTCGCCATGCTGATGTCTCGGTATATTGGCATATACAGACTTGAGGAATCCTTCGCTATTTAGCCCCCAGGTGGCAACAATCCTCAGCTGTGTTAAGGGATATGGTGTTGGATGACATTCACAAGCTTAGTATTAATAAAACACATGAGGAACAGAATTTTAAGAAAGGAATACATGACCTATTGGCTAGAAAGTACCTGGTCATAAGGCTGGCCGATAAAGGGGGGGGGGGGGTTTGGTTCTCTTAGACAAACAAGATTACATTGTAGAGATGAACCGCTTGCTGAGTGACATGAATACTTACATCCCTCTGAATAAAGACCCAAATTTGTGCTATAAAAAGAGACTCATAGAGCTAATTAGGTACAGTTGTGAATCTAAAATACTTAATAAAAAAGAGAAAGAATACTTAATCCCTAGTTCACCTAGGATACCCATTATCTATTATTTACCGAAAATACACATGGAGTGTTATGGGGGCACTCATTACACAGAGCAGATAAATATGACATTTTTTTTTCCCTTAGTATCATTTTAAGGCTAGTAAGCCTACAGGTACTCGGATGCCCCCAGGACTTGGGCACTATGGTTGCAGAGTTGGGATGTTGTCAGGACCTCCCAGAGGGAGAGTTCAAGCAATATAGAAGAAGCAGTGTTCAGAAAGAGAGAGTCTGTATCCAAGCAAGAATTTCAATTTGGATCTATTGCATTGACTACCACACCTCCATCCCTGATAACGCATAAAAAAACATGGGACGTTTTGGGGGCTCGTCAACACATATATACACAAACAACTTACTACTCCTCCTGGGAGACCCATTATTAGTGGTATTAATTCCCTTGTCTCCAGGATCGGTGAATACATTGATTACTTTCTCCAACCCCTAGTGGTTAAGACCAGATATATTAAGGAAACCAAACATGTCATCTCTGACATTGAAGGAGTGGTATTAGAGGAAGGTGACCTTCTTGTAACAGCTGATGTCACCTCCTTTTATACCAATAGCTCCCATAAGGATGGGATAGAAGCAGTCAGTCATTTTTTAACTAAAGCTGTCTATATTCTGCCACCAGAGAGACTTTATTCTTCAACTTCTTGATTTTGCAATGTCCTTTAATTACTTTTGATTCAACAAAATTCTTTTCTACAAATTAAGGGTGTGGCGATGGGCGCTTAACTTGTGCCCAGTTTAGCCAACCTGTTTGTGTCTCTTTGGGAACTATTGACAATATTTATGCAATTATTGAATGACAACCCTAACAACATTGAGCTGTCCTATACATTCAGTACCAAAGAACTACACTTCCTTGACTTAATGTTGATGGTAGAGGAAGGCGCTATTACTACTAAATCATTTTTCAAGAGTGCTGATAGAAAAAGCTGCCATAACCCTATCTGGCTTAAGAATATCCACTAGGAACAGTTTGTCTGAATGCGGATGAACTGTTCTGATTTATCAGAGTATTTTTCACAGAGTAGCATTCTCAAGGACAGATTCCTGCAGAAAGGTTATAGGGAGACTGAACTAGATGCGTTGATCCAACAGGTAGCACAGTTTGACAGACCTTCTCTGCTTGTAAATAGGAATAAAATTACACCAAATCTTTCTTGCCCTTTTATCACCAGCTTCTTCATGAAACATTGGCAGGTTAAGAGAATTATCAAGCGTCACTGGGATAACCTTAAAGTGGTTGTATACCCGCACATCTAAAAAAAAAAAAAAAGAAAAAAAAAATGAAAAACCCTGCAAGGCAAAGGCATAATGAGCTAGTATGCACCGTATATTAACTCATTATGAAATACTCACCTTAGATCGAGGTCCCCATATTGCAGCCTGGTCCACGCCGAGGGAGCTGACATATTCCCTTTGGCGTTTCTTTCGGGTTTGCTGCTCCGGCGCTGTGAGTGGCCGGAAGCGCGATGACGTCACGCATGCGCGCAGGAGTCTTCTTCCCAGCAAGGTCCGGCAGTGTCTGCCAGACCTTCAGATCGCATGCACCGCTGACGTCAGCGGCTGCATGCAAAGGGAATATCTCCTAAACCGTACAGGTTTAGTAGATATTAATTTTACCTACAGGTGAACCTTATTATAGGCTTTCCTGTAGGTAAGAATTACAAATGAGGGTATACAACAATTTTAAGCAGGATTCTTCCCTTAGACAAATCCTCCAAGACAAACCTCAAATAGTTTTTAGGAGGGCCCCAAATCTGAGGGATAAGATTGTACCTACTGTCATTAATCCCCCACAAAAAGTTGAATTCTTTGGCAACATGAAAGGCTTTTACCCATGTAATACGTGCATCATTAGTGGTGTTAGTGGACAAAGACATAGAAAGCAGATGAAATTTACCTCCACCATAACAGTTATGCCCTGTACACACGATCGGACATTGATTGGACATTCCGACAACAAAGTCCATGGATATTTTCCGATGGATGTTGGCTCAAACTTGTCTTGCATACACACGGTGGCACAAAGTTGTCGGAAAATCCGATCGTTCTGAACGCGGTGACGTAAAACACGTACGGCGGGACTATGAACGGGGCAGTAGCCAATAGCTTTCGTCTCTTCATTTATTCTGAGCATGCGTGGCACTTTGTGCGTCGGATTTATGTACACACAATCGGAATTTAACTGATCGGATTTTGTCGTTGGAAAATTTTATAGCCTGCTCTCAAACTTTGTGAGTCGGAAATTTCCGAATGGAAAAAGCCAGATGGAGCCCACACACACAATCGGAATTTCCGACAACACAATCCGATCTCACTTTTTCCGTCGGAAAATCCGACCGTGTGTACAGGGCATTAGACAATATGAGATTGATCAATTTATTTCTTGTGATTCTACCCATGGTTAGTGTACTTTTTAGAATGTAAAAATAAAGAAAAAAAACTGCGCTTGGAAAATTAAAAAATAAAATAAATAACTAACAGCTGCGGTTATAAGTGAGGCATACCAATATAAATATAAAAACAAAAAAAAAACGCGCTATAAAGTGTTACAAATGGTGATTAGGTTGAATAGTCCAATACACAAGAAAGTCCCACAATCATAAGTGAGTGACGTGAAAAATCCTCAATACTTCATCTGTTGAAGGATGATAATTCAAATATAACACATCTATGTGGTGAAATGCTTACCAGAGAGTAAGCCAAAATCAAACGAGTGGCTTAAAACCCAGCCTGGGCCTTTAGAAGGTGATCCCACTGGAACAGGATGGATCCCACTCGTGCCGCGTGTTCGGGTCCACAAAGGGTTACCCAAAAGTATATAACAAAAACATAGCGTAATACTGATACCATAAAAAACTCACAAATGGAAAAATAGTGCAACACTCAACAAAACCAAAATCATATATAATCATATAAACATCCAGTGTCATGCGTACACATGGGAGTGTTAAGTGAGTGACATGCAAATCATGCAAAAAAACATTTATTTTGGTGCACTTAAATAGGATCGTATGTGCACCTACAAAAGAATCTGCTTACCAGATATCAGAGACAAGTGAGCACACAATTGTCACCCGGATAAAGAAGCGTGAAGAAATCCCACCAGGTAACAAATTAATGTGAACAGACTCCACACAGCAGTATCAATACCAGCCACCAGTACCAGCCACCAGTAGCAGTCACCAGTACCAGCCACCAGTACCATCCACCAGTACCAGTACTCGCCAGCAGTACCAGTACCAGCCAGCAGTACCCGCCAGCAGTATCAGTACCCACCAGCAGTACCAGTACCAGCCAGCAGTACCAGCCAGCAGTATCAGTACTCACCAGCAGTACCAGTACCCGCCAGCAGTAGCAGTAACCGCCAGCAGTACCAGAACCCGCCAGCAGTACCATTACCCACCAGCAGTACCAGCCAGCAGTACCGGCCAGCAGTATAAGTAACCACCAGCAGTACCAGCCGGCAGTACCAGTACCCACCAGCAGTACCAGTACCAGCCAGCAGTACCAGTACCTGCCAGCAGTACCAGTACCCACCAGCAATACCAGTACCAGCCAGCAGTAACCACCAGCAGTAGCAGTACCCGCCAGCAGTAGCAGTACCCGCCAGTAGTACCAGTACCCACCAGCAGTACCAGCACCTGTCAGCAATACCCAATAGCAGTACCAGCCCTGGATGACAGCCAGCAGCAGCCACCAGCCATAACCACCTGAGGGACAGCAGCAACCAGCTGCAGGAATCCTGAGGAAGAAGTGAAGATTGAGGTCAGTTGAGGTGCAGGTAAACCGCTGTGCATCAGTGTGAAAGCAGCCTTAGGCCCCTTTCACACAATTGGTCTGATTGGGTCTGCCTGTCTGTTTTTCAGGCAGACCCTCCATTCACCATTATAGAGCGGCAGATGTAAACAGACTCGTGTCTGTTTACACCCGCCTATCTTTAATCCGATATGCTTAAAAAAACAGAAGGGGATCTGTCCCCTTCTGGGCGGACTGGAGGGCCCTTACGGTAGAGCGGGCTGCGTCTGTGTCTGCTCTACATATGCAGAGTGGACACAGACCTGCCATCCGCCCGCCACGCTTATTGTGGCCCATTGTGGCCCACGACCAGTTACCAAGTCGCTAAAGTGGCCCTCGCTCCTCAAAAGTTTGGGCACCCCTGCTTTAGAAAGTGCCATGCCAGAAACCCTAAAGATTTTAAATTTGCTGGTATTGCTAAAGCAAAATTACAATAGAGAGGTTGTAACAAAAACGAGATGTATCCAAGGTAGAAGTTTTGTTGGAGATATGAATTACGCTGTCATTCCCCCTCAGGACATAATATTGAGTGGGATATCAACAGCTTCATTGATATAAAAAAAAAATGTTTGCCTGTTGCTGTTTATTCTTCGATATATTTGCCCATCTAATGTGTATGTATTTTTATATATTTTTATGTATTCTTATGTAATAAATGTCAGGGCTGGGCTCAGCCCTTCCTTCTCTGAGCTGCCCGCTCAGCTGACGGCTAATTGCCAGCTCCCATCTCTCTCCACAGTTACCCAGCTGTTGTTGATTCTGCTCGTCAGTCCTGCCTACTTAAAGCCATCCAACTCACCTGATCTCTGCCTTCGCCTTTGTCAACATCACAGAGACTTTCTCCTGTGTTCCTGTTGCAGACTTGCTCGGCTGACTTCCCTTCTGGCTCCTGATCCTGCTTGCTGTACTACTACGTTCATCTCTGGCTCTCTGGTATTGGCTTGGCTGACTACCCGATCCGCTTACTGAACTCTGGCTTGTTTTGACCACGCTTACTCTGTTGACCTTTTTATTATTATTATTAAACAAGTGTGATTTAACTATACTTCTGTCTCGGTCTGATTCATGGTTCCTGATATTAATATACTTTACTTTGGTGGATCATTGCTGCTCATTGGCTGCGATGTCCGATTTTAGATATATTTATATATTTTTTTCCTATTTGTAATTTATTTTTGATGTTCTCTGAGAATTTTTCAGACAGGATACGCATTTTTTTCTGCATTAGGTTGTTCCACTGAATAACTTTGGTTACTTCCTTGTCTTCAACAAAATGGCTTTTTTGGTATTTCCTGTGCCTTTGAGCATACATATAATGGTGGTTGTGTCACTTCCGGTCACCGGCAAAATGACCAACGGATCACTTCCTGTTTGCAAGTTCTCTAAGGAGACACTGTGATTTAAGCAGTTTTGAGAGGCTTTATAAACTAGTTTGACGTCTGACACTAGAGGACAAAACAGGTTGGGGAGGAGACACTAGTGCTGATGTCAGGCCACTGTCTGATACCGGGTCAGCAGTGGCATCTATTGTCATATGTTTTTATGATTCCTTTTATTTTGGCTTTTAAAATACAAATCCAATAAATACTACACTATGGAGACTTCACCTGGCTCCCGGTGAGCTTTATTTACCACAGCTACATCTGGATGGTGTGAGTTGCTTAACAGCCTTCCCCACAACAGATGGTGGATCTACACTGAGTGCGTGTTGGCAGCCAGCTTTTCCATTGAGTGTCCATTTCACAGGGGTGCAGGAGATGATTCTGGAGCACTGTACTGGATCACCTCTTCATTTTTTTTTTTTTGGGCACAGCTTTGCACTGAACTTGTGCTTTCACCAATAACTTTATATTGCTGATCATATCATGGGACTGTGCATTTAAATCTATATTTTTTACTATATAGGTTTTTTTATTGTTGATTTTCATTTAGGATTGGACTTATATTTACCGTATTTATCGGCGTGTTACATGCGCTTTTTCCCCCTGAAAAATAGGGGGAAAATCACGGGTACGTGTTATACCCTGATAGTGTACCTCAGAGAGGAATGAGGGGGACGAGCGCCACCTGAATTCACCGAGCCATTATCTCCTGTTTACCCGACTCTAACATCACACAGTCCCGATAGGGTTGCCACCTCATCCCTTTAAAACTGAACACATATTAATTACACAGGTTCTGTGGCTGATTATGGTGGTAATTAACCCCTTCCCGACCAGCAACCGCAGTTGTACTGCGGCAGGTTGGCTCCCCTTTTGACCACTAGGGGGCGCGCGTGCGCCACCGGTACCAATGCGTGTTCCCAGCGGTCGTGATGACTCCACACAGAGACAGAACGGAGATCTGTTAATGTAAACAGATCTCAGTGCTGTCAGGGGTGAGGAGAGGGATCGTTGTTCATACTAAGTATGAACAACGATCCCTCTCCTCACCCAGTCTGTCCCCTCCCACCACAGTTAGAATCACTCCCTAGGGAACACAGTTGAATGCCCCCTAGTGTTAACCCCTTCCCTGCCAGTGACATTTACACAGTAATCAGTGCATTTTTATAGTCCGCCATAATGTCACAGTCCCAATAAAAATTGCTGAACACCGCCATTACTAGTAAAAAATAAAAATAAAAATGCCATAAATCTTTCCCCTATTTTGTAGATAAAACATTGGCGCAAACTAATCAATATATGCTTATTGCGATTTTTATTACCAAAAATATGTAGAATACATATCGGCCTAAACTGAGGAAAAAATTTGCTTTTAAAAAAAAAAAAAATCGGGAATATTTATTATAGCAAAAAGTACAAAATATTGTGTATTGCAAAGAAATAAAAACACAGTAGTGCCGTATCTCAAAAAATGGCCTGGTCATTGAGCAGCCAAATCTTCCGTGGGCTGAAGTGGTTAAACTCACTTGGTGCCTTATTTGCATTAAATTAGCCTCAGAACCTGTGTAATTCATATGTGTTTGCTTTTAAAGGGATGAGGTGGCAACCCTAAGTCCCGCCTCCGCCACCGGAATTGGACCTGTGTTTTGTCTATCACAGGAGCTGGTCCAATGCCGATGGTGGAGGCGGGACTGTGTGTGTGACTGCCGACTGAGAGACCAGGGAAAGCCGAGTAAACAGGAGATGATGGCTCTGTGATTTCCTTCACTGTTCAGGCTGCATTGATGAGAGATGGTGAGGCTGCAGATGAGCATTGAGGTTAAAAATGGGCATTAATCAGGCTGCATTGATGGGAGATGGGCTGCAGATGGGCATTGATCAGGTTGCATTGAGGCTGCAGATGAGCATTGAGGCTAAAAATGGGCATTAATCAGGCTGCATTGATGGGCATTGATCGGGCTGCATTGAGGCTCCAGATGGGCATTGTTTAGGGTGCATTGAGGCTGCAGATGGGCATTGATCAGGCTGCATTGAGGCTGCAGATGGGCATTGATCAGGCTGCATTGATGGAAGATGGGGAGGCTGCAGATGGGCACTAATCAGGCTGCATTGATGGGCAGTAACCCTTATTTTAATGCAAAGTTGTTTATTTAAAAAATACATTTTTTTCTCTGAAATTTCCCTCTTATAATGAAAGTGTTATATGCCTGTGCGTGTTATACGCCTGTGCGTGTTATACGCCGATAAATACGGTATTTTTTTTCACTTTAGCATTTTTTTTTTATTTTAGCACTTTTTTAGACTTTATATTTAATGTGCTGTCTATTTATAACACAGTATTCACATTTCATTACTGCTCATTTACTTTTGGCACTGCACACTTTTTCTTAAGATTATTTATAAGTTTGGTGTATTACTTATCTATGTCAGCTTCCGCCCCACCACAGCACAGAGATCCACCTTTTCTATTTCTAGGACCAATCATACTGCTTGAGTGCACAGGACACCCAACAGCACTGGATTTGTGGTAAGCTTCGCATTTGTTCTGGACTTTGGACTCAAACAGAAATGGCAAATAGTTCTTAAGGCTCGATTCTCAATGCTTTTGAGCGCTTCTGCAGTGCTCTTTGCGGTGCTTGCCACGTTTTTGGACATGCGTTTTTTAACGCGATTTTACTGTGATTTTGCTGCGATTTGCCTTTTTTTTCACACTGTATATAGCTGGTTGCTAAGGAGGGGGGCCGGGAAGCCGGTCGCCGCGTCCTTAACAACCGATGAGTCATCAGTTGTCAGCGGGCTTCCCGCTCAATGTAAAAAAAAAAAGAATTGTCAGCTAAAAAAAAATTGAGAGAAAAAACGGCGTGGGGTCCCAGCCAGGTCCATATCAGGCCCTTTGGTCTAGTATGGATTTGGAGGGGACCCCCATGCCAAAATAAAAAAAAAATGGCCTGGGTTTCCCCCCAAAATCCATACTAGACCCTTATCCGAGCATGCAGCCCGGCAGGCCAGGAAAGGGAGGGGACGAGCGAGTGCCCCCCCTCCTGAACCATACCAGGCCGCATGCCCTCAACATGAGAGGATGGGTGCTTTGGGGCAGGGGGGCTCTGTGCCCCCCACCCCAAAGCACCTTGCCCCTATGTTGATGGGGACAAGGGCCTCTTCCCGACAACCCTTGCCCAGTGGTTGTTGGGGTTTGTGGGCAGGGGACTTATCGGAATCTGGAAGCCCCCTTTAACAAGGGGGTCCCCAGATCCCGAGTCCCCCCATGTGAATGAGTATGGGGTACATTGTACCCCTACCTATTCACTAAAAAAAAAGTAGTGTAGTGTTAAAAAATACAGTAGACAGTTTTTGACAAGTCTTTTATTAAAAATCTTCTTCTTCTTCTCCACTTCTTCCTCCGGTCTTCCTCCATCTTCTCCCACATCTTCATCCTCCGCAGTTTTTTTTTTTTACAATTCTTATTTTTAGCCGGCATTTTGTTTTTACATTGAGCGGGAAGCCAGCTGACAGCTGATGACTCATCGGTTGTTAAGGACGCAGCGGCCAGCTTCCCAGCCCCCTCCTTAGCAACCAGCTATATACAGTGTAAAAAAAGGAAATAAAAAAAAGTAAAACGCAAATTGTGGAAAAACGCGGTACTTGTGTTTTAGATGCGGGTCCATTGAATTCTATTACATGCAAAATGCTGCATTTTGCTGGAAAAAAGTTCCCCAACCCTTTCCAAAAACGCAGAGGCACAATAATGCATTGATGTGAACATGTTCCATAGGAACCCATGTTAAAAAATTTCCCTGCATTTCTGCAAAATGCATCAAAAAATGCATTAGTGTGAATCAAGCCTAATGGTATATTCTTTAGTCAGTGGTCATCAACCCAGTCCTCAGGGCCCACTAACAGGCCAGGTTTGCTAGATGTACAAGCAAATGGTGCAGCGCTACATAAAAAATAAATCATAACATGCAGTACAGAAACAATATATATCATAAGATGAGTAACACAAATGTAGTAAGAATAAGTGCTGTGATTGTGTCAGTTTCCACAGAACATAATGAAATAAAATCTCTAAAAGTTCAAAGCAGCACAAGAGATTAATGAATCATCCAGTGAATCCAAACAGTCCTGTGTGATCAAAACAGCATGCCGGGAAAGGTGACAAATCAACGTGCCCACCACCAATATGCAGAGTGGCCTCTCACCTGACAGCGTGGACCCTTTAGTCATAGAGGGTCATATTAGACATTTCCTTCTGGGTATAACAGGTATGAAGCGCAGCAGTTCAGCATAAAGGCCTTCCGTCATAGGGCTGGATCAAATCACTCTCGGGTTTTACAATGGCACATGAAACGGAAATGATGGCAAAAATAGTGCTCACCGTATACATAAATTTATTAAAAAGATAAAGAGAGATTCACTCACAAATGAAGCACTAAACCAGTGCAAGTAAACAGGCAGGAGCGACGATGTGAACACTTCTCACTGAGGATGCGCGATGGCCGCGGGTGACGTCACGACGTATCGTCATTCTAGACGCGTTGCGTCCCAGTAGGCGGGGACTTCTTCAGCAGATGGAGATACGTCGTGGGCACCCGCGCTATATACTAGGTAAGTAACCATGGCATTAGTAAACAAACCATGGCCGGCGTATCACAGACCAGTAAAACAATTCCGGAAGTGTCCCCCTACTACGTGAACAGAACAAACGAAAACTGGTCTGTGTACAACAAGGCTAAACATATGTACATAATAACATAAAAATGGCATTAAAAAATTGATTAAATGCATCTTTCCACATGAGATATGTGCAAATGGGAAAAACATAATTTTATATATAGAGGGTTAAGATATAATCCCCGCAATAAAATTAATACTATTTAAATAAGAATATATTAAATATATATATAATTAAAAATAGACATAAATGTATATGTCATCCGCGGCCATCGATTAATCCTCAAATATTAATACATCAGCGATCAGAAATAAAACAATTAGTATCAAAATCTACATTTAACCCTTTAGGGCAAAGAACTCTGGTTTCATATATCCAGTAAGACTCTCTCTTACTTAATTGTCTGATAAAATTTCCACCCCTCCAGTGCTTAGTAACCCTCTCGATCCCCCAGAATTTCAAACTCTTAGGATTCTGTTGATGGACTAATTTGAAATGTCTGGACACATTATGGGATTTAAGGCCTTTTTTAATATTGTTGACTTGTTCAGCCAACCTTACATGAAGGGGTCTAGAAGTTCTACCAACATACTGGAGCCCGCAGCCGCACTCCAGCATATAGACAACACCTAGTAAGTGATTAATTGCTTGATGTTATACTCCTTGTTGGTGGCTGATGCGAGAATTTTTTTTCGTTTTTTAATATTTCCTTTGGCATGCTTACATAGGACGCATCTTCCACATGCATAAAAGCCTCCCAAAAAAGAAAACAACCTATCCGAAGTAGGGACTGGGGATTTAAAACACCAGGAGCCAAACGGTCCCTTAGTGAGGGAGCTTTCTTATAAATAAATTGTGGTCGATCTGGTAATACAGGGCCTAAGATTCTGTCCTGCTTGAGGATAGGCCAGTTCTTTTGTATAATCCTCTCAAATTTGCGATATTGTACATTATAATCCAACACCATTTTGAAATTGTAGTTATCTACATTAGAATCCCTAATGGCGTTGGAAATCAATGTACTTCTATCCAAAGATCTGACTCTAGTGATTTCTTCCTCTAAAGCAAATCGGTCATAACCTTTTTGCTCAAACCTGGTGTTAAGGACTTGAGATTGCTTAACAAAATCGTCCTCAGTGGTACAATTACGATGTAACCTGATAAACCGTCCCCTGGGGATGTTGCACAACCAAGAACGGTGATGGCAGCTCCCCAGGGGAATGTAAGAGTTACGATCGGTAGGTTTGAAATAGTTGGTAAGTGAGAAATGATCATGGTTAATACTAATAGACAGATCCAAGAAAACAACCTTTTCAGGATCGATCGTCCATGTCAAAGATATATTCCTTTGATTGTTATTCAGGGATTCGATGAAATCATCAAGTTTTGATCTGTCACCTTTCCAGATCAAGATGAGATCATCAGAAAATCTCCGATAACTAATAAGTTCAGGGGGTCGATTAAGAAATACAGCTTCTTCCTCCCAGTGGGCCATAAAAATATTAGCCACACTGGGAGCAAAACGAGCCCCCATGGCAACTCCCCTCGTTTGCAAATAAAATTCCCTGTTGTACCAGAAATAATTCCTGGTTAAACAAAAATTAAGGCAATCCTTAGCGGAACGTAGAGATATAGTAATCCACCCCACAGACAAGGGTTTAGTCATTTTAAGTAAAGAATACTATCAAACAGAAATGTGTTGTTTGCTCTCAGATCGGGATACTTACAGTGTCCTCAATAAAGATCCTATGTTGGCATTTTTACCTAAGATCCACAAGAATACCACCAACCCCCCTGGACGACCCATTTTCAATGGGATCAATTCCGTTTCTGCGAGGCTCGGACAATATATTGATTTCTTTTTACAGCCGCTTGTTATGAAAACCCCTGCATTTTTAAAGGATACGAAGCATATCATTCAGATTTTAGAAACTCTTGAATGCTCTTCCTCTACCTTTTTGGTGACAGTGGACGTAAGTTCGCTGTATACCATTATTGGTCATAAGGATGCCATGGCTTCTGTTGAATGGGCTCTCTCCTCATCTTCCCTATCGGGGAGACATCAGGAATTCCTTTTAAGTTGCCTTAATTTTTGTTTAACCAGGAATTACTTCTGGTACAACAGGGAATTTTATTTGCAAACGAGGGGAGTTGCCATGGGGGCTCGTTTTGCTCCCAGTGTGGCTAATATTTTTATGGCCCACTGGGAGGAAGAAGCTGTATTTCTTAATCGACCCCCTGAACTTATTTGTTATCGGAGATTTATTGATGATCTCATCTTGATCTGGAAAGGTGACAGATCAAAACTTGATGATTTCATCGAATCCCTGAATAACAATCAAAGGAATATATCTTTGACATGGACGATCGATCCTGAAAAGGCTGTTTTCTTGGATCTGTCTATTAGTATTAACCATGATCATTTCTCACTTACCAACTATTTCAAACCTACCGATCGTAACTCTTACATTCCCCTGGGGAGCTGCCATCACCGTTCTTGGTTGTGCAACATCCCCAGGGGACAGTTTATCAGGTTACGTCGTAATTTTACCACTGAGGACGATTTTGTTAAGCAATCTCAAGTCCTTACCACCAGGTTTGAGCAAAAAGGTTATGACCGACTTGCTTTAGAGGAAGAAATCACTAGAGTCAGATCTTTGGATAGAAGTACATTGATTTCCAACACCATTAGGGATTCTAATGTAGATAACTACAATTTCAAAATGGTGTTGGATTATAATGTACAATATCGCAAATTTGAGAGGATTATACAAAAGAACTGGCCTATCCTCAAGCAGGACAGAATCTTAGGCCCTGTATTACCAGATCGACCACAATTTATTTATAAGAAAGCTCCCTCACTAAGGGACCGTTTGGCTCCTGGTGTTTTAAATCCCCCAGTCCCTACTTCGGATAGGTTGTTTTCTTTTTTGGGAGGCTTTTATGCATGTGGAAGATGCGTCCCATGTAAGCATGCCAAAGGAAATATTAAAAAACGAAAAAAAATTTCTCGAATCAGCCACCAACAAGGAGTATAACATCAAGCAATTAATCACTTGCGAAACTGTAGGTGTTGTCTATATGCTGGAGTGCCGCTGCAGGCTCCCATATGTTGGTAGAACTTCTAGACCCCTTCATGTAAGGTTGGCTGAACATGTCAACAATATTAAAAAAGGCCTTAAATCCCATAATGTGTCCAGACATTTCAAATTAGTCCATCAACAGAATCCTAAGAGTTTGAAATTCTGGGGGATCGAGAGGGTTACTAAGCACTGGAGGGGTGGAAATTTTATCAGACAATTAAGTAAGAGAGAGTCTTACTGGATATATGAAACCAGAGTTCTTTGCCCTGAAGGGTTAAATGTAGATTTTGATACTAATTGTTTTATTTCTGATCGCAACACGTCCAGAACGAGGATACGTTGTGACGTCACCCGCGGCCATCGCGCATCCTCAGTGAGAAGTGTTCACATCGTCGCTCCTGCCTGTTTACTTGCACTGGTTTAGTGCTTCAATTGTGAGTGTATCTCTTTTTATCTTTTTAATAAATTTGTGTATACGGAGAGCACTATTTTTGCCATCATTTCTGTTTCATGTGCCACTGTAAAACCCGCGAGTGATTTGATCCAGCCCTATGACGGAAGGCCTTTATGCTGAACCGCTGCGCTTCATACCTGTTATACCCAGAAGGGAATGCCTAATATGACCCTCTATAACTAAAGGGTCCACGCTGTCAGGTGAGAGGCCACTCTGCATATTGGTGGTGGGCACGTCGATTTGTCACCTTTCCCGGCATGCTGTTTTGATCACACAGGACTGTTTGGATTCACTGGATGATTCATTAACCTCTTGTACTGCTTTGAACTTTTAGAGATTTTATTTCATTGTGTTTTGTGGAAACTGACACAATCACAGTACTTATTCTTACTACATTTGTGTTACTCATCTTATGATATATATTGTTTCTGTACTGCATGTTATGATTTATTTTTATATAGCGCTGCACCATTTGCTTATACATTTATTCTAGGGATTTGATTGTTGATCCTGGTGTCCAGCTGCTGAGCATTGATATACACACTCGTGCTGATTCATACATTTATATTCAGGTTTGCAAGATAACTGAAATACATCACAGGTGATATCATTTGCTTCTCAGTGATTGCAGTATTCTTGTCTCCCCAAGGTAATACATAAAACCTGGCCTGTTAGTGGGCCCTGAGGACAGGGTTGATGACCACTGCTTTAAGTCAACAGGAATAACAGAGGAAACTGCAGTAAGGGTTTCTATGTATATATATTAAAGTGATATTAAAGTACATTTTTTTAAAAATAGCAAACATGCTATACTTTCCTGCTCTGTGCAGCGGTTATGCACAGAGCAGCCCTGATCCTCCTATTCTCAGGTCCCCTGCCGCTGCTTTTGGTCCCTCCCTCCTGCCGACTGCTCCCAGAGCAAGCAGCTTGCTATGGTGGCACCCAAGCGGGCTCACTCCCGGGCTGTAGCTCTGTGTGTACATTCACACACAGAGCCGTGGCTAAGCCCCGACCCCCTCTCCTCATTGGCTGACTCAGCCAATGAGGAGGGAGAGTCCCCAGAGAGCTAAGGGCTCTCTTGTACATCACTGGATTGCGCTGTGGCTCACGTAAGTATCAGGGGGAAAAAAACCTGCTCCAGGTGTCCGAGTCACAAAATCTCTCCTTCCACAAGGTGCAGGTGCTGGCTCAGTATGCAATTAGCATATAAAAAGAATTCGATCCGGATGGCCGCACTTCAACGATCATTTCTATATTAGTTAAAATCCATACAACAAAAGATGGAATCACTAACTAACATTTTTAACACCGTAACTATTGGTGCTTACTCTGGCTTAGCTGGCTTTTTAAGCAAATGACAATGATTTATATACACACATTCTATTATCGGTTAACAAGATAGACAAGGTGGGTTTGATTGAAAAATTAGAAAATTGATGGATTAACATATTCTTGTTGCACATGGTAACTTGAATTTAGTTGACACCACTTTAGATCTACTGAGACCCCTATCCTACACAATCTCGCTACTCCACTGCAATTCAGACAATGATAACCCACATCGCTGTTAAAGTATATACATTTCATGATGTTTACGATTGCTAATGACATATGTGTAAATTTCTAAAAACCTAAAAACATAGATAGGAAGTAAAAACATCAAAGAGCGAAAATCAAAACAAGAAACCCTACACATGTGTTAACATGTGTATATAGCTTCATTGATGCTGGAGGAGGGAAACATACTTAAAAATATCTCTGCAAAAGATGGCATCAGCCTCAAAATTTAGGGATGTATGTCTCTAATATATATTTCATATATTAAAAACCGCTTTGTTATATTAACAAACCCCCCATCCAGTATGGATCTGAACACTTATTAACCCATTACCAAACATTTTGTCTAAAGGAGTAAAAACCGTATCACGCAGAGCTCCCACATTGGGTAGGACTCTGTCACCCAGTTTATATAGGAGCAAACAATCACAGCAACATTGGTTGCAATGTAAAGGCACATTCCGCTGTGGGTCAAATGGATGCTCATGTTGCAAACATGTTTTAAAGGGAGACACCATACAGGCAACAGCTTCAGACAGGTTATCTAGAATCACATCATTTATCAATTATAACACTAAATATCTGGTGTACGCTATTACATGTAAGTCATGTCACATACAATACATAGGTCGAACAAAACACAGGTTTCAAGATCACCTGTATGACATACACAAAGATCACAATACTAACGTGGCTAAACACTGGAATAGCGTACACCAGAAAGATGTTTCTAGTCTAGCCATCCAGGTTGTTGAGAAAATAGTGCTATCAATCAGAGGAGACAAGTTTAGGGTTTTATGTAAATGTGAGGTTTACTGGATTTTCTTTTTTAATACTAGGATACCGGCAGGCTTGAATTTTGAGTGGGATGTCACTCATTATTATGAGTGACAATCCCCATGCCGATCCCTATGAGCCCTTTCACACTGGGGAGGTTTGCAGGCGCTATTGCGCTAATAATAGTGCCTGCAAACCGACCCGAAAGTGCCGCAACTTTCATTCCAGTGTGAAAGCCCCGAGGGCTTTCACACTGGAGCGATGCGCTGGCAGGACGGTAAAAAAAGTCCTGCCAGCAGCATCTTCGGAGCGGTGAAGGAGTGGTGTGTAAACCGCTCCTTTACCGCTCCTGCCCATTGAAATCAATGGGATGGCGCGGCTATACCGCCAGCAAAGCTCCTCTGCAGAGGCGCTTTGCGGTGGTATTTAACCCTTTCTTGGCCGCTAGCGGGGGGTAAAACCGCTCCGCTAGCGGCCGCATACCGACAGTAAAACGCAGCTAAAAATAGCGGCGTTTTACCGCCGACGCCGCCCCCATTCCCAGTGTGAAAGGGCTCTATCCGCTATATTTTGTTTCCCTCCCCTTTTCCATTTTCATAACGACACAAGTCTGTTAATATAATAATGTCAGCTGTCAGCCGTTTCGAGATACCTACAATGGTTTCTCAATATGACTCTCTCGAGCATGTGAATTCCGGCGATGTCTCTTCATATAACTACATCAGATAAATTTTCTTTAACACCTGGCACACCATGCATTTAGAGATATTGATATGTATCCATACATGTTTATGCAGGATTTTTAAAAATATAAACTATTTTCCGTGCAGACATTCTTTTCCTCCTCCTTTCATTATGTTTCAGTTTTCCCTGCTTCTTTTGCTTTTTTCCCTTTTTCTTTTCTTTTTCTTTTCTTTTTTTTCTTACGTATTCACATATGTGCTCTCCCTTATATAATCATTTAAACTAGTGTATGAAGCCTAGAAAGTAAATGTTAAAAGGCAACTCTACGGGAGAACCACTATGTTTGGTAATGGGTTAATAAGTGTTCAGATCCATACTGGATGGGGGGTTTGTTAATATAACAAAGCGGTTTTCAATATATGGAATACTGTGTTAGAGACATACATACCTAAATTTTGAGGCTGATGACATCTTTTGCAGAGACATTTTTAAGTATGTTTCCCTCCTCCAGCATCAATGAAGCTATATACACATGATAACACATGTGTAGGGTTTCCTGTTTTGATTTTCGCTCTTTGATATTTTTACTTCCTATCTATGTTTTTAGGTTTTTAGAAATTTACACATATGTCATTAGCAATCATAAACATGAAATGTATATATTTCAACAGCGATGTGGGTTATTATTGTCTGAATTGCATTGGAGTAGCGAGATCATGTAGGATAGGGGTCTCAGTAGATCTAAAGTGGTGTCAACTAAATTCAAGTTACCATGTGCAACAAGAATGTGTTAATTCATCAATTTTCTAATTTTTCAATCAAACTCACCTTGTCTATCTTGTTAGCCAATATTAGCATGTGTGTATATAAATCATTGTCATTTGCTTAAAAAGCCAGCTATGAATAAGCACCAGTAGTTACAGTGTGAAAAAATGTTAGCTAGTGATTCCATCTTTTGTTGTATGGATTTTAACTAATAAAGAAATGATTGTTGGAGTGCGGCCACCCAGATCAAATTCTTTTTATAAGTATTAGGGGGGCTGCTGCACAGAGAAGGTTTTTTACTTTCTTGCATAGAATGCATGAAGGTAAAAAACCTTCAGCGTTTGGAACGGATGAAGAACGGGAAAAGATGTGAGCGCCTGCAGCTCACTGCTGGAGGGCTCCGTTTTAAAAGGTAAGTCAGTCATAATATGCTAGTATGCAGTGCATGCTAGCACATTATGGCATTAACTTGCTTGGGGGTCGGCAATTCTTTTTGGTTTTTTTTAATTTCCTTCCAATTTAAAATGTAAGAATCATACTTACCTAGGTGGATGCAGCATCGGACCCCCAGCATCTCTAACACTGAGAACCGAGCATTCGAACACCTGGGATCGCTTGGTTCTCACAGCTTTGGCTGTACTTCTCCTTTAAAGTGGTTCTAAAGGATGAAGCTTTTTCTTCTTTCTTCAGCTCCCCCCAGCCCACCCCTTATACTTACCTGAGCCTGATCTTGATCCAGCAATGTGCACAAGAGCAGCTGCTCTCCCAGCTTTCTCCCTCCTCATTGGTACAGACAAAGCAGTCGGATCTATTGGCTGCACTGCTGTCAATCACAGACAGTGCGGAGGGAGCAGGTGGTTGGTTCTGAGCCCTGTTCCATGTGTTAATGGACACACAGAGCAGGGCTCAAGAGTGAGAACACAAAAGTACCCCTATAGAAATCAGCTTGCTATGATGGCACTTATTACACAGAGCAGGTAAATATGACATGTTTTTTTTTTCCCTTCATATCATTTTAAGGCTAGTATGCCTACTGTACTGGCTGTACTTCTCCTTTAAAGTGGTTCAAAAGGCTGAAGCTTTTTCTTCTTTCTTCAGCTCCCCCCAGCCCACCCCTTATACTTCATCTCTTCATCTCAGTGCATAAAAAAAATGGGACTCTTTGGGGGCTCGTCAACACATATAGATAAAGTCTTAATTTCATTTGGTGTTCAAAAATAAAATCGCATTAGTCTTATACAGAAAGCAAATATAAAACCTTTGTTTATGCAAAGCACTGATTTACTAACATGTGTCACATACGATGTAACAACCACAATCTTCCATTTGAATGATGGTTATACAAACTTGAAGAGTATACAGATGAACAAGTTACATCACAAATCTCACCCCGTTTAGTGGACAATATTCACTTCACCAGGAGTCGATGCTACTGAAAGGGTGTCTTAAAAATGGAAATAGCAAAGTACAAAAGATGATGAACATTTTCAATATTATATTGTAAAATATAGTACATACTTACAAATCAGAATTGGAATGAAGTTGAGTAAAAAACACAGAACTTCTGGATGGTAACTGCTATGGGATGTCTGTCCCAGGGCCTGTGGAAATGGGAGGAAAGAACCCAGCGATCAAGTGAGAGAACGAGGGCACACAGGCAGGTATGACTCAATCCCACTCAAACCTATAACATATATATGGATATGGTATCTTCAAAATTAAAATACATTAAAATAATAACCATGCACTGAACACCAAAGTGCAGCATACAACTATCAGCTGAGCCAAACTGCACCAAATTTAAGGGGTAATGCCACGTACACACGATCGGAATTTCCGTCAGAAAAAACTTGGATGGTTTTTCCGACGGAATTCCGCTCAAGCTTGCCTTGCATACACACGGTTACACAAAAGTTCTCTGAACTTTCGACTGTCAAGAACGCGGTGACATACAACACTACGAGCCGAGAAAATGAAGTTCAATGCTTCCGAACATGCGTCAAATTGTTTTCGAGCATGCGTGATTTTTTACGCATCCGAATTGTATACAGACGTAGAAAAATAGAGAACGTGCTCTCAATCTTTTGCTGGTTGGAATTCCGCCAGCAAAAGACCGATGGAGCATGCACACGGTAGCATTTTCCGACAAAAAGCTCTCATCTGAGTTTTGCTGGCGGCATTTCCAATCGTGTGTACGCGGCTTAAGACTAACTCAAGAAATTGTACTAGTGACAAGTGTGACTAGAATATGGTGCACTATATAAAATACAATAGGGACATTTTATAAAGAGATGTCAATAATTTTTGGCCAGCTTATTAGGAAGAAAGGACCCCAACAAATCCAGATCACTTATAATAGTAGTCCCAGTGCTTAATCATTACCCGTATAATATAGAAATATAGACATGAGTACTAAGAAACTGCAAAAAAGATGAAGACAAAATGGTCAACATACAACATTGTAATATTAATATAAGTGATCACGGAGATAAAATAAGGTCTACATCTTGCACATATGGGATCCACCAAACAAGATGTCACCACAACGATGTTCAAGTGCAAAATAAGTCATACCCATGCTGGTAGCCCCCATTTGTACCCACTGCCTCAACAGGCCCACCCCTAATCCAGCACCATGTGTATGGGTGCCATAACCGCACACCATGGACCACCTACACACAGACAAATGGCGCCAAGCCATGTGCAACATGGCGGCAAGGTAACCAGTGTCACATATGCGTGATGTCGCAGCGCAATGACACGCACACAACAATCCATAACATGTTAAATGTAACATTAACCATTGAATGTCATGGCACCAATGCAAGCTGGCCACTGCCGAAACGAAACAGATACCCTGCATGGTCAAGGGATCCTGATCCCCAGTAGACAAAAAGAAACAGAGCAAAACATCCCCACAAAATTTATAATACAAACAAACAAAAAAAAATATTGAAAACAAAACTAAATTATTGACATCTCTTTATAACGTTTTCTTTATTGTATTTTATATAGTGCACTATATTCTAGTCATACCTGTCACTAGTACTGTTTCTTGAGTTAGTCTCATTCCTTAAATTTGGTGCACTTTGGGTCGGCTTATGGTTGTATGCTGCACTTTAATATTCAGTGCATGGTTATTTTTTTTTAATTTAGAGATACTATATACATATATCTGTTGTAGGGTTGAGTGGCATTGTTGGGCTTTAATTGAGTCATACCGCCTGTGTGCCCTTGTTGTCTTGCTGGGTCCTCCCCCACCCCCTTCCACAGGCTCAAAGACAGGCATCCAGAGGTGGTTACCATCCAGAAGTTCTCTGTTTTTTTTTTATTCAGCTTCCTCCAAGGCTGATTTGTAAGGCCTCATGTACACTGCTGCTGGTAAACTGACGTTTAGGAGCAGTTGGGCATTTTTTTTCAGCTGCCCCTGAACTCTCCTCTATATTACCTTATCAGCACATGTACACTGAGTCATTTATAGTCGTTTCCAGGTAGTTGATGTTAGAAGCATTTTTTGGAGACACATTTCTGACCATTTGCAATGCAAAAAACGCTTCTAATGGCAAACGTGTCTAAATGCGGAATGTAAATGTGGAACAATGGACGTTTTTAAACGTCAGTTACTAGTTGTCAGGTTTCATTGTGCAGGAGAGGTTTTAAAACGTCCCATGTACATGAAGCCTAAGTGTGTACTATATTTTACAATATGATGATGAAAATGTTTTTTGTACTTTTGTATTCTACTTTTATATTTCATTTCATTTTTCCCTTTTTAGACACCTTGTTAGTAGCATGGACTGCTGAAATGAATATTGTTCGTGAAACGTGTTGAGATTTGAGATATAACTTGTCCATCTGTATACGCTGCAAGCTTTTTTTTAATCCAAACTGGTATCAAAGAACAAGACAAGGAATGTTACAAAGCAAAGAAGATATAGGCCATCCAGTCTTGCATAGTTATACATGTCCACAAGAGGTCAAAACAGACATAACAATAAGTTGTTACAACAATCCGCAGGGACCCTGTGAATCAGATAGCTAAAACCAGTAATAGTCTGTTTCACAGGCTTGAGAATTGCAGGCCATATAGCAACAAAACAGATATTAACAAAACAGTTTCCAACAGATGGGGCCATCAAAAACATAATACCATTCAGCCCCTAGTCACACTGGTGCAGCTTGTCATGCGATTTGATAGTTTGCAATGGAAGCTGTCAAATCGGTGTGACTTCGACTCCATCGGAGTTGCACATATTTTGAAAGTAGTTCTTGCACTACTTTTTGAAAGTTCAGGTGCGACTTGCATAGACATCTGACATGCGGCTTAGAAATTGTGATCGGAATTTCCGACGGGAAATGTTCGATGTGAGCTTGTTGTCGGAAAAAGTCCGACCGTGTGTATGCTTCATCGGACATTTGCTGTCGGAATTTCCGAACACAAATGTTTGAGAACAGGTTCTCAAATTTTCCGACCAAAAACTTTGTTGTTGGAAATTCCGAGCGTTTGTACACAAGTCTAACGCACCAAATTCCGTGCATGCTCAGATTCAAGTACGAGACAGAAGCGCACGGTCTTGTAAAACTAGCACTCATAATGGAGATAGCACATTCGTCACGCTGCAAATTTTTAAATCTTTCAATGCAGCGCATTCTCTTCTTCTTTAGAATGCTAGAAAAAACACTTAAGGACTAGCCTCGTTTTGAGATTTTGGTGTTTACATGTTTAAAACAGATTTTTTTGCTAGAAAATTACGTAGAACCCACAAACATTATATATTGTTTTTTATCTAACACCCTAGATAATAAAATGGCGGTCATTGCAATACTTTTTTTTGCACCATATTTGCGCAGTGGTCTTACAAGCGCACTTTTTTTTGAAAAAATTCACTTTTTTGAATTAAAAAATTAAAGTAAAGTTAGTCCAATTTTTTTTTAATATCGTGAAAGATAATGTTATGCTGAGTAAATTGATACCCAACATGTCACTCTACAAAAATGCGCCCGCTCGTGGAATAGCGGTGAATCAGCCGCAGAGACCACCGTTATCGTAAACAGAACCGCCGGCTCTAAAGATGGATACCTCGGTTGTGGCAGCAACTGCTACCATTACCGAGATATCCGTCTTCAAACTGCCAACGTATATGTACATGAGCCGGTCGGTAAGTTGATTGGTTAAATTGATGCCCAACATGTCACGCTACAAAAATGCGCCCGCTCGTGGAATAGCGTAAAACTTTTACCCTCAAAAATCTCCATAGGCGATGTATAAAAAATTCTACAGGTTGCATGTTTTGTGTTACAGAGGAGGTCTAGGGCTACAATTATTGCTCTCACTCTACCGATCACGGTGATACCACACATGTGTGGTTTGACCACCGTTTTCATATGCGGGCGCTACTCACGTATGCGTTTGCTTCTGCGCACGAGTTCGCCGGGATGGGGCGCTTTGCAAAAAAATTTTTTCTTATTTATTTTACTTGATTTATTTATATTTTCACTATTTAAAAAAAAATTTGGGTCACTTTTACTCCTATTACAAGGAATGTGAACATCCCTTGTAATAGAAAAAAAGCATGACAGGACCTCTTAAATATGAGATCTGGGGTCAAAAGGTCCTCAGATCTCATATTTGGACTAGAATGCAAAAAAAAAAAAAAAATTGTCATTTGAAAAAATGACAACAGAAAAAATGTGCCTTTAAGACATATGGGGGAAGTGACGTTTTGACGTCGCTTCCGCCCTCCTATGGTATGGAGACGGGTGGGGGCCATCTTAGCCTCACTCATCTCCATACCACAGACGTGAAAGAACCCAATCGCCTCCACCGCTACGGACAGCTCCGGTAAGCGGCGGAGGGCGCGGGAGAGCAGTGGGAGGGCGGTGGCACCTCTCCCGCCGCCGATAACGGTGATCTCGTGGTGAATCCGCCGCAGAGACCACCGTTATCGTAAACAGAACCGCCGACTCTAAAGATGGATACCTCGGTTGTGGCAGCAGCTGCTGCCATTACCGAGATATCTGTCTTCAAACTGCCGACGTATATGTGAATGAGCTGGTCGGTAAGTGGTTGCTTTGCTGCTGATATTCACACAGAGTTATGACAAACGGAATTTCTTATTATTTCTCGTGATCTCCTGAATAATCTTTGTTTTTGTTTGTTTTTTTTTCACAAGATCTCCAGAATAATCTTTATTTTTTTTTTTATAGTGATCTACTTTTTTTTCATAGTGATTTCCCTAATATTTTTGTCGTTTTATGTGTCAAGTTACCACAACACCATCTTGTATTTATTAACCTCAAAGAGGTTGGTTAGTGTTGGTGTCCCTTGTTAATTTGACATTGTATTTTTGAAATGTACCTGCCTACTCACAAACCGTCCTTTTTGAGGTAAAACACATAGCCAAGTATTTGTCCAAACAAAAATATAAAAGTTATTAGGGGTCCTAACAAAATAAAGAGGAAGGCAACGCTGGAGAAACAGTTGGAATTGGTGAAGCCTTTGTACCCCAGGGCAGACATCAATTATTTGACAAGCAAAATTGGTAGCCTGAGGAGTCCATTTAACAGGGAGCACAAGCCGGTCCAGGACTCCGAGAGATCGGGAGCAGCAGCAGATGACATGTATGTGCCAAGGCCGTGGTCTTACAACAGCCTGAGTCTTTTGCCAGACCACACCAAACCCAAGCCATCACTCTCAACACTTCCTTGCACGCTTCCTTCCAGGCTGTGGCTGTGGTGTTGGAGGTGTTGCTGGAGGAGTCATATGATCCAACTCACAGACGTGGCTTTTATTGGTGAGTTGGCCCCTCACCCCCTTATTTAGGGCTTGAAATATGACCTCCTCACAGATGAGGCATTGGCCCTCCTCCATTACTTGCATTTTACTGGCCGTCATACATGCAAAGGACTCCTGGACACTAGGGGTGGTCGTGAGTACCGCAGTAGCCTGCCAAATCAAATTAGTCGCTGACTCCTCCAGGTTCCTTACCTTCCTGGTCTTTTTTGGTGGAGGGGACGAACCTGGGATTCAGTCAGGCTGCTGGACACGACCACCTTCTGGCTGCCACTTTCCACGGACACCTCCTGGCTGCCACTTTCCACGGCCACCTCCTGGCTGCCACTTCCCACGGCCTCCTCCTGGCTGAGACTTTCCTGTGTATGAAAATGGGACATAGTTTTAGTTTTTTGGTCATCAATCACACACAATTTTGAGCTCATGACTGTTGCAAATTGAATGCTAACAAATAGAAAAGGCTATCATTCTGACTCCAGCATTTTTCATTCTTGTCCCAATCATTTTTGGCTACTATTGTCTATTGATATGTAACCCACTTTGTTAAATCAGAAATTAGTGATCAATAATAACATCTAGTTAACATCATTCATTTGTGGACAAGAAATATGTTGAACAATGCTATACCTGGCTCAAGTTGGGCTCCTCCACATCTTCCTGGATAGAAAGGCCCAGGTTGTACGTTGGAAGCCTCAGCTGAGGTGGAAGGAAGTGTACATAGTGATGGCCTGGGTTCACTCTGGTCTGACAAAAAATGCAGTCTGTCATAGTACCAGAGCCTGGGGACATAAACATCATCTGCTGCTGCTCCTGATCTCATGAAATCCTGGACCTTTTTGCACTCCTCAGGCCACCAATTTTGCACTTCAAATAGGTGATGTCTGCCGTGGGAATGACCGGCATCACCAATTCCAACAGTTGATCCAGCGCTGCCTTCCTCTTTAGTTTGTTGTTATAAAATTGGTGTTTCACTTACCATGGACAGGGCAGCTCCCTGTACTTATCAATAAAGTTGGGGAGGAAGTCATGGTCATTAAATTCATCCATTTTCTCTGCAAGACAAAACACAAGACAAACCCTAATGTCAGGCTAAACTCTCCTAATCTTGTCCCAATATAGGCCTCAATCTATAAAAGCAGTATAGGCCACTAACCACTGATGCCCCAAGTTAAAATTGTATCTTCTTTTGCACGATGGGCGCTTACGCTACTCTGTCCTCCGCACACAGATCATACGTACGACGCATGCGTGTTATGCTTTATAATCACTGCGCATGCAAGAAACTCCGCCCGGACTTTTTTCTAGTGTATTCCCTGCCCCTTCTCTTTCGGCGCAGTGGGAGAGCACATGGCGGAGAGACAACAGGTATGTGAGAATAGCAGCAACGAGGAGGATGAGGAAAGCCCGGTGCCAGAAACGCCCCGATCCAGAAGGAGATTTAAGGCCTCAAATATGTCCTTTGTAGAGATGGTGGAGATGGTGGACATCTTGAAGAGGGCCGACCATAATGGGAAGAATGGACCATACAGAAACCCAAATGTGAGAAAGGCCAAGATCATGACTAAAGTTGTCAGAAATCTGCAGAAGACTTTCGGGGTACGACGATCCAAGGAGCAATTGAGGAAATGCTGGACAGACCTCAAATTGAGGGAGCAGGATCAGTACAGAAGGATCAAGAGAGTGCTGCAAAAAAGTAAGTATTTTGTTGTGTGTTCCTATTATTATTATTAATTCTGTGCTGGTACATGTGCTTTTCACAGTAATCGTTCGTATTAAACATTGTTTGTTCGACCACTAATACAATGTTTTTGGCAAAATGTTTTTGGAAAAAGAAGTGTAGGAGAAGATTTTGCATAGCTTTTGTTTTGATGCAGCTGAAATGTATTTACATTAAAACCAAAGAGTTCAATTTGGTTTGAATTGCACAAACAAATTTATAAATTAGAATGACATATGGCTATTACAGGTACCAGGATCTGTACCTACATTTGTTCATGCGCATTTCTATTAAAAGAAGTTTAGTACATTTTTGTCTAGATGGGTTTGTAACTAGATTGAAATTCAAACTTGATTCAGTGTAGGGAGAGAATACTCAGGAGCTGTTTACACATCTGGACGCAGGAGCACTAGTGTGGGACACCAGAACACCCTTTTTAGGATGGCCCACACAGGTGCTCCAGTGGATACTAGAGGTCTCTCCATGTGTGATACTTTACCAAAAAAGGTAAATATTCCAGCTTTAAGAAAGGGAAAAAATCATGTCTTCAGCTTGGAACTCTGCCAAAACAGGCAATTGTACGTCACTTCAAGCAATGTTTCATATTACTATTTCTTGCCTCAAATATCTGTGTGCTAAGTATACTTTTTTTTATTCACATAGGGGAGAAAAGAATCGGGACATCTGAGGACACCAGGAGCCCCACTACTCCAGATGAAGGGGAAACCCCACACCCTGAAGAAGATGTGGAGGGAGGAGAGGTTCAGAAATTGGGCGAAATAGTGACCACAACAGGTCAGTGTCTGAGACCACAGCTTCAAGCAATAGATGTATGCATGCATATTTATAATACATGGTGTGTTTTTTAATTTTTAGGTGATGTGGATGTTGTGGAAGAAGAAACTCATTTCAACAGTGCAAGTGCACAGATCCTCATCGGGGAGATCATGGTATGCAATCATGAATTAGAGAAGGTCAAGGAAAACATCAATGATGTTGAAAAAAGACTCAACAATATCATTGATGTTTTAGGCAGAATCGAAAACACACCAAAAATGTACCAAATTGTGGTTATATTTTTTATTTTTCGGAAATTTTTAAAGTAATTTGAAAGCCAAATTTTGAAGATGCACACAGTGTGTCAACATGTGCAATCTGCTATCACGGGATATCAATGTACGTGTTTTGTGGGTGCAACCCCTTCCTCGCAACTAAAGTAGATGAGAGGAAGGGGTTGCACCCCCCGAAACACGTCCATTGATCCCCCATGATGGGAGCTAGCACATGTTGACATTAGGCATGGGATCAGGAGGGAAATCCACATTTTGACTCCCAATTTGTGTGCATCTTCAAAATTTGACTTTTACAGCGGTGACATCACCCCATCTGATGAAGGCAAGATCAACACAGTTTTGACATACTAATGTCACATATTGCCCTCAATTTATCAAAGTTGAACTTTGTAAGTTCCTGAGTTGTGTATGTTTTATGGTTTTAAACATGCCTGTTTAACCCAAAAAAGACTATATACTGTCACACATAAATGTTGTACATCAAAGATGTTGGTTTGTTAAAAAACCCTCTTCTAACGCACATGTGAATGTGCATGGAGTAAAATGTTTCATACTCAACAATGTGTGGCTTCTTCTTTCAATGCCCAATACCAGTTTCTGGAGTAAGTTGTTGTAGTTTACAGTGACAATGGGGGGTATTTACTAAAGGCAAATCCACTTTGCACTACAAGTGCACTGAAAAGTGGATTTGCCTTTAGTAAATAACCCCCAAAGTGCTCTAAAATTTGCCACAATCAGGCCATTTTAGGGACTCAAAGCAATTAATTCATGGAGCTGAAAAGGATAATTATTTTTTTTCATTAATGCTTTACATTCATTAACAACAAAAACAATGTGTTTGTGTAGCAGACCCACAACATAATAGTTAGCTGAAGAAGAGATTGTCACCTCATGTATCAAAGAAATTATATTTGCACTATTGAAGAAAATGGCCAAAAATAAAAGGCCATTGGAGAACCTAGGAGACAGATAAGAAACACAAGCAGTAAATCAAATGAAATATGAGTTCAGTTTATAAAAAATACATTTATTTAAAAAATATTTTACACATTGTCTGGCATATCAATGGCCGCCTACCCGCAAAGTACTCTACGTACTTTTCTCTTACTTCGCTTTGGGGGGGCAAGCCAGGACGGCCAGCTTCAAGAGCCGTCAAGGTTGTTTGATTTTGAAAGCCGACCTCAGTCCCAACTGAGGCCACATAGTTTGTTGCATTTTTCCTTAGGATATTATGGAGTATGCAGCGTGCAAGGACAATATGATTCAGTTTATATTCCGCCATGTTGATCGCTGTGAGAAATAGGCGGAACCGGCTGGCCATCTTTCCATATGCATTCTCCACCACTCTTCTGACTCTGGCCAGCCGGTAATTAAAAATCCTCTGGTCCGGGGTGAGGGTCCTCATCGGGAACGGCCGCATCAGATGGTCACCCAGCCCAAATGCTTCATCAGCCATGAAGACAAATGGGAGTCCTGCCACGTTGTCTTTTCCGGAGGTGGCAAGCCCAAGCCGCCATTCTGGAAACATCTGAAGAACTTCGTATGGACGATGACTCCACCATCTGACATTTTTCCCCACGTCCACATACAGGAACTGTATGTCGCCGACACCACCGCCAACAGCACAATACTATTAAACCCCTTATAATCGTAATAGTATGACCCCGAGTTTAGGGGTGGGACTATGTGGATGTGCTTCCCATCTATTGTTGCCCCTCCACAGTTGGGGAAGTCCCACTGCTGGGCAAACTGGGAGGCCACAGTCTGCCATTTCTGTGGGTTTGAAGGAAACTGTGGAGTCAAACAAGAAAAAGAAAAATTACTACTTTTGCACATAACATTGCAAGCAGATTACACACAAACATTCTTGGCCAACATAAGTATAACATTTATTTTAAGGAGTATTTAAAGACAAAAGTATAAGGTCCACTTATCAGATTCCTCACCCCCTCTGATTGCCCATTGTAAAAATTTTAGGAGGGGGAGATGTTTTGGACAGGTAACCCTCTCCACTTCATTGAGAGCTGAATGCATAAATAATGTGTATTACTTTGGCCAGCCCCTCCTTACTTACACTATTGGCAGCCCACGGAACAGGTCAGAAGTGTCATAATCCAAAAATAGCAATACACACTGTACAAATTGAAGCACATTTTTACATTCTGCAATTACCTATCAAGATAACAGGAGAACAAAACTTGAAACAGTACCATTTGAAAGTATTCAGGCAGGCCCTTGCACTACATGCTTTGGTGAATTCATCCATAAATCTGACCACAAAAGAGGTAGGTATAGTGTGTATGGGTTTGACAAAGTCAGCAGATAGAGGATTGGTATCAGCTGAGTTAGCGGTTGGGGGGAAGGGAGGGTTCCAAATGAGTTTGGGCCCCAAAAAAATAAATCTTGCACTCTGCCTGAATTTAAGGACAACAATAACATTTGTACACATTTTAGGGGGTGTTTAGGGTAAGCACTACAATGGATCTGACAAAATACATTGTTAAGTGACTAGGCTAGGTGTGTATGGGCCCAGGATAGCATGTTGGGGAGGTTAGTGAAGGCAAATATTCATGAAGGACAAAAAAGGAGCAGGAAAAGCTTCCAGCATGCATGAGGACAAATTCACAGCATATTACAATCATGGTAATTATGGAATGATGAAATAAATACAATACATTAGCAAACATTAAATACATAGAATGTGATGTTAAAGGATAAAACTTACCTTAATATAGTCCTTCTGCAGGACCTGAATAATGGCAGAACAGGTCTCTGGAATAATGATTCCGAGAGCATGGAGGGAGATCCCAGTCGAGAACTTGATGTCCTGCAGACCAAGTACCGCAAGGTGGCGACGAGCCTTTGTTCGGGAGTGATGGCTTGCCGCATGCAGGTGTCCTGCTTGATAATGTAAGGGGACAGCAAAGCCAACAGATGGTGAAAAACGGGGTCCGTCATCTGGAGATAATTCCTGAAATCATCAGGATTATTCTCCCGGATTTCCCGCAACAAAGGCATATGAGAGAATTGGTCACGCTGCAGCAACCAATTCTTCGTCCATGAACTCCTCCTCGCCCTGTTCATGGACTAGACTTGGGTCAAAGCAAGAACTCGAACACCAAGCCCTTGCACAGCAGGAACTCTACGATGAGTACGTACCTGCAACATGGCTAGAAAACGGTCGGCTGGTCAGAATGAACTAACAGAGCGCACTGAAAATCAGAAAGAACCTGAGAAGAACGATCTGAAAATCAGAAACGAGCATACAAGAATGCACTAAAAAACAGATACGAACTATTAAATAGAACGCACTGAAAGACTGGAATGAACTGACAAAACGCACTGAAGAACAGATACGAACCCACAAGCACAAACTGACAAGCAGAAACTAACTGAAAAGCACAAGGCTGAAAAGCGCGAATCGTCTCTCACCAAACACAAGATAAACACGAGATTAGCAGAAGGAGCCCAAAATGGTGGCACACTGGCTATTGAACTTCCTTTTCATAGTCCCGTCGTACGTGTTGTACGTCATCGCGTTCTGGACGTTCGGAATTTCCGACAACATTTGAGTGACCGTGTGTATGCAAGACAAGTTTGAGCCAACATCCTTCAGAAAAAAATCCACGGTTTTGTTGTCGGAATGTCCGATCGTGTGTACAGGGCATTAGAGTGTTATCAGCAGAGGACCAAAATCCCTACGGAGATGTCTACAAACCTGGTCACGAACTACAAGAAACATCTTACCTCTGTGCTTGCCAACAAGGGTTTCTCCACCAAGTACTAAGTCATGTTTTGCTTGGGGATCAAATACTTATTTTACTCACTGAACTGCAATTAGTATCATGTGTTTTTTCTGATCTTTTGGTTGATATTCTGTCTCTATCATTTAAAATACACCTATGATAAAAATTATAGACCCTTCATTTCTTTGTAAGTGGGCAAACCTACAAAATCTGCAGGGGATCAAATAATTATTTTCCCCACTGTATATGCCCGTGGAGTATAGAGAGATTTTGTGGGAGGCAGACAGGGAAATAAAAGGAAAATGTTCTAAGGCCATATCCCACTGTCCCCAAGTTATCTCCCCAATATCCTCAGTCCATGACACCCTGCTCCTAAGTGCAGCAGGTTTCCAAATGGAAGAAAGCAGCCACGTATATACACAGGAAATCAATCCTCTCTTCTCAGATGCAAATACCACTAGCGGGGAGTCTGTCTTATGAAGTGTTCTAGTGCGTTTTTGCATTTAAATCGCATCGCAAGTATTGATAAAATTGCTTATGAGACAGCGAGAATTCAGACCGTAACTGATCATAAGATTTGAATATGTTACCTAAGAATAGTTAAGCTAAATACAATACTCTCCAAGGACAGAGTATTTTGCATAAGATTTACAATGCTGATGCTTTGATGACATCTGCTGGATGTTTTGTGCCATTTTGCTGTACTTTTTAAAGTGGTAAAACACTGACTTTTTATATGCTGCTGGAGAGAAATATTGGACTTTTTAATATCTGGAGACTTTGCATGCTCTTCACCAGAGAAAACTAAAACTGTATGTTTGCTGTAAAAGGCCAGCTCCACAAAAATGTATATCCTACTTTGAGTGGCTGATGACAGGTGACACGATTACTACACCTAATTTCCTAGCTTTGCCTGCCTACAGTGGCTTTTACAAGATGTCACACTTCTGTTCTTTTCTGTTTCTCTTTTTGTTTACACAAGTGCTGCCCTCTGAAGAGCAGTCTATAGTAAATCGCTTTTCAGAGGGTGTTTGACAGGTGGTGAGGAGGCGATATGCCACATCCTCACTGCCTTTATTAACACCTAAAAGCCTGCATCACTGTGTCCATGGCATGTGTATACAACTATACAGCTGCCTTTGCAGCTTAGGGGGTGGTTGAGGGACAGTAAAAACGCAGCTCAATTAATGGTTTTTAACACCCCCAACCGCAAGTGTAGGCTAGGTTTTAAAATATATGTGCAGTCAAAACTTTCTTTCATTTTTGATAAAATGAAGGAGGAGTGGGTTGGATTTACTGCTATCTAGGTTTCAGTTTTAGAGATGTAGATTAGGGAACAATCTCATATTATCGACAGCTTCAGAAAGTCCCCACATACTGTTTTGGGGGAGCCGAAAAAAGTCTTAAACATGTTAACCACACTTCACCTATAGATCCTGAATAGCCTAAAAAGGAACATGTGCAAAACTTAAAGAAGAACTTTGGCATAGGTAAAAAAAAAAAACACCCATTAGTACCCCCCCCCACACACACACACACACACACACACACACAAAACACTAAACAGTTAATAACATTTTGAAAACCCTTTCCATTGATGAGAAAAGTCTAATTGAATTTTCATGACCTCATCTCTGAGGATTATGTCATATCCTCTCCTCTCTCCCTTCAGTAAAAGGAAACTACAGTTCCCATCAACCACAGGGAATTGTAGTGAATGTGGACAGGTACACTAGGCCTGTAGATTTGACTGTATCTGAGAGTTCTGCTCCGCCCACCACAGCAAGTGGAGGCGAATTACATCACTGCTTCCCAGAGAAAGAGCTACAGAAGGGATGTGCCAGGACCAGTGTCTGGGGGAATAGAGGCATAGCAGCCACTGGTCTTACAAACAGGAAACCAAAGAGAATTAACAGTTTGATTTGAAAATGAATAGGCTATTTCAGAGCAAATACTGAGTGAACCAGAAGAAGGATGACATATTCAGTGAAGGTAGGAAATCAGCAACAAGGACACATAAACAAGTTTTGCACCGAAGTCCTGCTTTAAGTATTTCTATTTGTGGCCAAAAGACAAAGCAAGGACGATGGATCTTGCATATCCATTGAAGCATTCTTAATGGCAAGCTAAACAAAGTACAGACATTGCCAAAAATAAAAGGAAAAGTAATTCAACCCATACTGTTTACCTAAAGAAAGATCTTTAAAAATAGGACATCATATAAAGTATAGTTCACCTATACTGAGCAGCTCACCTGTGCTAAACAATCTTCTTTCTGCAAAAGTAACCTATCATATTCACACAGCTGTAGCTGAAAACAGTAAAACAGCTTGGTTAGAAATATGTTACTGAATGCAACTGACCGATAAGTTGATGAAACGATCCTCTTACCACTAGCCTGGAATTCTCACAGCAGATATCATCCAGCTTCCCCTTGGCACTTTCTTTTTCTGTGAGTAGCTTATCATTCTACAAGACACAAAAATGACTTGCTTCACACGTATTGTATGCAGTAAATACATAATACTTAACAGTAATTCTTTTGCAGACCTTAATGGCTAGCAGCAGGTTGGATTGCAAGAAACTCACCATCTATTTAAATTTATCCTGTCACCACAGTGGTCTCAAAATATTGTATTTCACATTACTGGAACATTTTTGATACAAACTAATGAAGGATCTTCTACACTTTGATGCAAACTAATAAAGGGTCTTCTACACCTAATAAGATGAAGGTGTAGTAGTGATGTAACCTTCTACACAAGGGTATGGACAATTCCTTTCATTTAACCACTTTTAGCACCTATTCTAAAAAGTGGTTAACCAAATGATGTGCAATTTGAAAGGATATGCTTGGCACAATAGTCACTGTATGATGATTCTTATTAACCCATTCACATGAAGGGTGTACAAAGCTCAAAGCAGTAACAGGGAACCTGCATATTAAATAAGGTGTTCAATATAATATGCTGAACCTCGCATAAACAATGACTGGGTACGTCAGACTTTCTGCCTTTGGGCTGATGTCAAATGAGCTGCAAATAATGGCCCCTTAGCGCTGGTTCACACAGGGGCAACACGACTTACAGCGCGACTTAGCAAGGCGACTTCAGCGCGACTTCAGCGCGACTTCAGCGCGACTTCAGCGCGACTTGGGGCGACTTACAAGGCGACTTCAAGTCGCCTCCAAGACAGGCGACTTTCCAGTGGCCAATCAAACTACAATCCGCTCTGGGGGAGGGAGGGGTTTGCTTGAAAAAAACATCTTCTCTTCCTGTGAAGTCGCTTCACTATAGACCACGATCCGACTTGTAGGCGACTTCCATTGAAATCAATGGGTACAAGTCGCCTACAAGTCGCCTTGAAGTAGTACAGGGACCTTTTCTGAAGTCGGAGCGACTTCAGTAGCATACATATAGACGGCTCTCATTCACTTACATGGACTTTCAGATGTCAAGCGACTTGGGGCGACTTGAGGTCTGACAAGTCGGATCCCAAGTCGCGGTAGTGTGAACCGGCACTTAGGCTTCTATTGCCACATCCAATTCAATCCAAAAATAGCAGAGACAGTAAGCACTGAGCTAAAAGAGTAAATGTGCTTCAGGCACAGTTTTAGGAGTGCTGAATCTCAGAACGAACAGCAGATTCACATATTATGGACTTCCGACAACAAAATCCATGGCTTTTTTTCCGACGGATGTTGGCTCAAACTTGTCTTGCATACACACGGTCACACAAATCTTGTCGGAAATTCCAAACGTCAAGAACACGGTGACGTACAACACATATGAAGAGCCGAGAAGGAAGAAGGAAGTTCAATAGCCAGTGCGGCTCTTCTGCTTGATTCCAAGCATGCGTGGAACTTTGTGCGTCGGAATTGTGTACACACAATTGGAATTTACGACAACGGATTTTGTTGTCGGAAAATTTGAGATCCAGATTTCAAATTTTGTGTGACAGAAATTCCGATGGAAAATGTCCAATGGAGCCCACACACAGTCCGAATTTCCGACAACAAGCTCCCATCGAACATTTTCCGTCAGAAAATCTGACCGTGTGTACAGATTATATTTCCTGGAGCTCTCCTAATAAACTACAGAGATAAGGTATGAGTCACACAAAACATGCACTGTTTTCACTGAGTGAGACAACTTATGGGGGTTTATTTACTAAAGGCAAATCCACTTTGCACAACAAGTGCACTTGGAAGTGCAGTCCTTGTAGATCTGAGGGGGACATGCAAGGATCCCCCTCAGATCCCTGTAGATCTGAGGGGGACCCGCAATACCGGACATTTGTTGGAGAAAGGGTCTTGAAAGAGGCACATTATTGCATATCTTTTGGTCCTGCTCTAAACTTTCAACTTTTTGGCAAGGAGCACATGACATATACCAATGTTTCACTAACTTTGGCATCTCATGGGAACATTCCTTTTTCCTCTTCCATAACAGTAAGATCCAATCAAAATGCACCAAAAATTGATTCTGAGGCATATTTTTGAATGTCACAAAAGCTTACATCCTGGCCTGTTTGTAGGCAGGTGCAGTCTACTTTCTCCATTGCAGGTGGCCCTGTTGGCAGTGGCACTGCAGTTGGGGAGGAAGTCACGGGGAACATGGTTCCTCAATGGTTTCCTGGGTCACTGGAGAAGCAATCCGATTGGATGCTTCCATCCCATGTGACCTTGGCGACCATCTTGAGTCAGGCAGAATTTTTAAAGCCTTGGCTCCCAGTTTTAGCACGCTTTTGGTGAGTTGGTAGAGAAGGGTCAAATACCCCACCTGCGAGGGACAGTACTAGCACTAGGGAAAGGTTCCTGACAAGGAGGGAAAGAGTTGTTTGCATCTCTTCTGGACAGCCAGGCCGCAGACGCTGTTAGTCCGGCTGGAGTCTGCTTCTTCACGTTGTTGGAAACCCGCCTCCCCCCAGGTTATTGTAAATTGTCGCTGCATTACTTCAATATATATTTTACCTTGCACCCGACTGTGTGAATTATTGCCGCCACATATGCTGCACCTTACCTACACTTGGCAGCAGTCGGCAGGATATGTCTCTTGCAGCAGGTGCGGACGGAGGACTGGGCTCCAGCATGGCTTCGCTAGGATCAACCTTAGCCATAATACCGAAGTTCAATGCTCGAACATTCCTCTGGTAGGGTGGAAGGAGAGACTAGAGAGTGCCTCCCACCTGTACCAGGTCTCGAACCAGCTGGTAGCGGAGCTGGATATTAACGCCTTAGGGACCGATGCTGCCACACGTCAATGGCACTCCCAGAACATGAGCGGGCCACTTTAAAACATATTGGGGTTTATTTACTAAAGGCAAATCCACTTTGCACTACAAGTGCACTCAAAGTGCACTCAAAGTGCACTTGGAAGTGCACTTGGAAGTGCAGTCACTGTAGATCTGAGGGGGACATACAAGGAAAATAATAAACAGCATTTTAGCTTGCACATGATTGGATGATAGAAATCAGCGTAGCTTTCCCTCATTTTGATCTTCCCCTAAGATCTACAGTGACTGCACTTCCAAGTGCACTTGCAGTGCAAAGTGGATTTGCCTTTAGTAAATCAACCCCATTGTGTCATACTTGGAGGGCCTGTTTGGGGATAAGCTACTGCTGATGGAGCTGTGGAGAAGATTCTTCTTAAGGAAGCAGCAGAAAGGCAAGAGTGTCATTTACTATGCGGTGGCCATGCAGAACCTCTAAAAGTGCCTGGAAAAGAGGGATGTTCATGGCTTTGCTGACATCACTGATTCGGACCACATACTGAGAGAGGGATCAATTCATGATTGGGCTGAAGGCAGGCCTGGTTCGGAGAGACCTGCAGGAGAAGGTTAAAACGCAACTTACCACTTCCATTCACAATGTGGTGGGTGTGGTTGCACAGGAACAAGAAGAGGTGGATACAACAGTGGAAGTAACCAAGAAGTTTGAGCCTGCATAGAAGGAGGCCCTGGCACCGTCACCCCTGTCAGCCATGCAATCAGCACTGACGAAGCTAGCTCAGGATCTGGCCACCTTGAAGCAGGAGGTAGCCTCCAACAAAAAAAAAAAAAAAAAAAAAAGACTCACCCCAACTCCATAAGGGTGAGAATCTATTGCACAGGGACCCTGAAGAAGGCCAAAGATGTTGGTGGTCTGTTTGCTATGGACACATATCCTAAAACTGTGGGTGTTCTGGATCCAGGAACCCATCCAGGCTGTCGTTAAACTACTGACTTCCAGGGTAGAGGGACGACCCCTGGGACAGACAACCCAGTGTCCCAACAAATCTAAAGGCATGATCACTCTGAGACCAGTGGTGTCTGCCCTAGTCAATGGGCAAGAGGTCCCATGTTTGATTGACACTGAGTCAGAGGTCACCTTCATGGAATATTACTTCTATGTGCTGGACCCCTGTTGGCTGAATAACCTGCCTATCCTAGTTGAAGGCATCACCTAGGTGAAGATTCAAATTGAGAACCAGGTGGTGGAGAGGGTCTGAGAATTTGTTGCCTTTGGTCCAGTCAACTCCGCAGTGCCCATGGTGGAGGGCATGAACTCCTTAAAGAACCTGAACTTGCCCCTCCTGCTAGCTAAATATGAGCACTCAGGCCCAGGGCTGCGGTCTGCGGGTAGTATGGCTCAGGGTATGTCAGGCTTTCAAGGCACAACGTAGAGCTACCAAGAGGAAACTAGAGCAATTGGGCATTGTTTGTACTCCCCGAAGTAAACTTTAATCTTGGCACCCCTACAGGAGGTGATTTGGTCCCTGCCAACAGGGGTCCACAGGAAACTACAGGGAGCCACTGTTATGGTAGAACCCTGCAAGCACCCTACAGTTCACCGAGGAAGAGTGTTGATACAGCTCATCAACCTAGAAAGAACACCACTACCCTGACACACTGTGTTGGCTGACATCTACTCTGTACCTTGTCACTGTATCTCGGAGGGGTCAACAAGGGGTTGAGGCGGTATGTGCCCCCTTGCAGGCAGCCAGGCTTCTTGGAACAAAACCCAATACAAGTGCCTCTTAGAGCAGCTGGACATTACCTTTAAAGACTTTTCTTTACCTCCACAGAGACTGTAAAAGCACCGGTGTTCGCCACCAGCCCTGAAGATTATGGGTTCACTAAGGCTACTGACCATCAAATATATGGGGGACACACTGCCCATCCTGGGCTATGCCAAGAGGTCAAGGAGTTACTTTGCAATTTCTTGCAAGGTGGAGCGATCCAGGAAAACCGCAAAAACTGTTGTACTGGTGCACCCACAAGGACCCTTACTCCCTTCCTCAGGTTGAAGAATCCCTAATGACCCTTGGACAAGCTAGGTTCTTCGCTACCCTGGACCTGGCCAGTGGCTACTGGCAAGTCCATTACTGGACCAAGATCGGTAGAAAGCGCCTTTATTATGCCTCTAGGACTGTTTATGTTCAGCCCCATGCCCAGTCTACTCCATACCAGTACCATGGACTGTACTAACTTATCCAATGATTCCCTCCCCCGCCCTGGGCTCAGGTGAAGAGAGAGTGGAAGGTGACCCTAGTCCCTTACCACCTGAAGCCCCTGAGTCACTACCTGAGGAATCTTTGCTCGGTTGAAAGCCAAGAGAATTGTCGCCTTTTGAGGTCTAAATACGTGCAGCTCCCTGCAAGATATTCTGACTATGTTGTTTGAACCTTTTTATTGCTCTGCCTTAACTATGCTCAACTGTATTTTCATTGCCGAGGATAGAAAGAGTAGGGTTGCATCTCTTCTGGACACTTCCCCGACTGGGCAATAGACGGCCAGGCTGAATTCTGCTCTGTCTCTACAGAAGCTGTCAGTCTGGCGGAGTCTGCTTCTTTGTGTTGTTGGAAACTGTGAATGCACCCTGTTGGGTTACCTGCCCACCCGGTTTATTGTGAACTGTTGCTGCATTACTTTAATACAAGTTTTACCTTGCACTTGACTGTGTAAATTATTGCTGCCGCACACGCTGCACCCCACCTACATGCTGGCGTGAAGAAACCCCTCCTTCAATTCAGTTGTGGCTAAATTAAACCAATGAGATCAGAAGGATAGATGACCTAACTCATGCCCGACATAGCAGGTCAGATGTTTTCAACAAGACCTGGTTTCATTGGCATCAGTTTACCTACTCAATCAATGATAAACATCCTTTAGGAGGCTAGAAGTAATTTTTTTTTTGTCTTTTTTAGTGATAGACTACATTATCCACTTCTTCTTCTTATTATTATTTGGACCTGTACTTATACTTTTTTTTCTCCTTTCATTGTCCAACACTGTATCTCCCCTCTGAGTGGCTCTACTCCTTTCCAACCCATCTACCTGTTTGATCAGTTTCAGGGTCCATGCACACTGGGCTTAAAAAAACGCCAGTTCCCTTGGCAGATCTTGGTGTGGTCAGATGCTTTGAGGGCAGAGGAGAGATCTAAGGTCTAATAGACCCCAATTTTTTCAAAAAAGAGTACCTGTCACTATTGCTATCATAGGGGATATTTACATTCCCTGAGATAACAATAAAAATGAAAAAAAAAAAAAATGAAAGGAACAGTTTAAAAATAAGATAAAAAAGCAAAAAAATAATAAAGAAAAAAAAAAAAAAAAAAGCACCCCTGTCCCCCCCTGCTCTCGCGCTAAGGCGAACGCAAGCGTTGGTTTGGCGTCAAATGTAAACAGTAATTGCACCATGCATGTGAGGTATCACCACGAAGGTCAGATCGAGGGCAGTAATTTTAGCAGTAGACCTCCTCTGTAAATCTAAAGTGGTAACCTGTAAAGGCTTTTAAAGGCTTTTAAAAATGTATTTATTTTGTTGCCACTGCACGTTTGTGCGCAATTTTAAAGCATGTCATGTTTGGTATCCATGTACTCGGCCTAAGATCATCTTTTTTATCTCATCAAACATTTGGGCAATATAGTGTGTTTTAGTGCATTAAAATTTTAAAAAGTGTGTTTTTTCCCCAAAAAATGCGTTTGAAAAATCGCTGCGCAAATACTGTGTGAAAAAAAAAATGAAACACCCACCATTTTAATCTGTAGGGCATTTGCTTTAAAAAAATATATAATGTTTGGGGGTTCAAAGTAATTTTCTTGCAAAAAAAAATAATTTTTTCATGTAAACAAAAAGTGTCAGAAAGGGCTTTGTCTTCAAGTGGTTAGAAGAGTGGGTGATGTGTGACATAAGGTTCTAAATGTTGTGCATAAAATGCCAGGACAGTTCAAAATCCCCCCAAATGACCCCATTTTGGAAAGTAGACACCCCAAGCTATTTGCTGAGAGGCATGACGAGTCCATGGAAAATTTTATATTGTGATACAAGTTGCGGGAATAAGACAAATTTTTTTTTTGTTTTTTTTTTTGCACAAAGTTGTCACTAAATGATATATTGCTCAAACATGCCATGGGAATATGTGAAATTACATCCCAAAATACATTCTGTTGCTTCTCCTGAGTACGGGGATATCACATGTGTGAGACTTTTTGGGAGCCTAGCCGCGTACGGGACCCCGAAAACCAAGCACCGCCTTCAGGCTTTCTAAGGGCGTAAATTTTTGATTTCACTCTTCACTGGCTATCACAGTTTTGGAGGCAATGGAATGCCCAGGTGGCACAAACCCCCCCAAATGACCCTATTTTGGAAAGTAGACACCCCAAGCTATTTGCTGAGAGGTATAGTGAGTATTTTGCAAACCTCACTTTTTGTCACAAAGTTTTGAAAATTGAAAAAAGAAAAAAAAAATGTTTTTTCTTGTCTTTCTTCATTTTCAAAAACAAATGAGAGCTACAAAATACTCACCATGCCTCTCAGCAAATAGCTTGGGGTGTCAACTTTCCAAAATGGGGTCATTTGGGGGGGGTTTGTGCCACCTGGGCATTCCATGGCCTCCGAAACTGTGATAGGCAGTGAAGAGTGAAATCAAAAATTTACACCCTTAGTAAGCCTGAAGGCAGAGATTGGTTTTCGGGGCCCCGTACGCGGCTAGGCTCCCAAAAAGTCCCACACATATATCATTTAGTGACAACTTTGTGCAAAAAAAAAAAAAAAAATTTGTCACTTTCCCGCAACTTGTGTCAAAATATAAAATATTCCATGGACTCAACATGCCTCTCAGCAAATAGCTTGGGGTGTCTACTTTCCAAAATGGGGTCATTTGGGGGGGGTTGTGCCATCTGGGCATTTTATGGCCTTCAAAACTGTAATAGGTAGTGAGGAGTGAAATCAAAAATTTACGCCCTTAGAAATCCTGAGGGCGGCGATTGGTTTTCGGGGCCCCGTACGCGGCTAGGCTCCCAAAAAGTCCCACACATGTGGTATCCACGTACTCAGGAGAAGCAGCTGAATGTATTTTGGGGTGCAATTCCACATATGCCCATGGCCTGTGTGAGCAATATATCATTTAGTGACAACTTTTTGTAATTTTTTTTTTTTTTTTTTGTCATTATTCAATCACTTGGGACAAAAAAAATAAATATTCAATGAGCTCAACATGCCTCTCAGCAATTTCCTTGGGGTGTCTACTTTCCAAAACGGGGTCATTTGGGGGGGTTTTGTACTGTCCTGCCATTTTAGCACCTCAAGAAATGACATAGGCAGTCATCAACTAAAAGCTGTGTAAATTCCAGAAAATGTACCCTAGCTTGTAGACGCTATAACTTTTGCGCAAACCAATAAATATACACTTATTGACATTTTTTTTATCAAAGACATGTGGCCGAATACATTTTGGCCTAAATGTATGACTAAAATTGAGTTTATTGGATTTTTTTTATAACAAAAAGTAGAAAATATCATTTTTTTTCAAAATTTTCGGTCTTTTTCCGTTTATAGCGCAAAAAATAAAAACGAGGTGATCAAATACCATCAAAAGAAAGCTCTATTTGTGGGAAGAAAAGGACGCAAATTTCGTTTGGGTACAGCATTGCATGACCGCGCAATTAGCAGTTAAAGTGACGCAGTGCCAAATTGTAAAAAGTGCTCTGGTCAGGAAAGGGGTGAATCCTTCCGGAGCTGAAGTGGTTAAGGACATGATCAATATACTTTAATACTTGACACCAGTATCATGTCCTTTGGAGATGTTGCCCTCATGTATCCTTCTTTCCATTACTTACTGCTTTTCCGTTTCTGTTTCAACCAAAAAAAGTTTAAAAAAAAGTCATACAATTGAAGGTATTATTAGTCATTAGACCATAGTTGCCTTTTGAAATAGATATTTTGTTTACTGATTGCCTTAAAGTGCTAGGCCCTGCAACTGGATAAATGAAGTTGGAAATGACACAGGATTCTCAAAGTTACAGTTTGAGAAGCTCTGGAGTATTAGTTATCAGCTGAGAAAAATGTTTGTACAGCTGTCTCAGAGTTTTGTAATCCTGGGGCATGGCGCTTGAATGATTTATAGGGGTTGATTTACTAAAGGCAAATTGACTGTGCACTTTGCAAAGTACAGTTGCACTCTACAAGAGCAGTTGCTCCAGAGCTTAGTAAATGAGCAGAAGCTCTGCTGACTTCCATCATCCAATCACATGCAAGCAAATATGCTGTTTTTTTTTTCCTTTGCATGTGATTGGGTGTTCTTTGCAAAGTGAAGCTTTACCTCATTTACTAAGCTCTGGAGCAATTGCACCTGCAGAGTGCAACTGCACTTTGCAAAGTGCACAGTCTAGTTGCCTTTAGTAAATCAACCCCACAGTGTCTTGGGTGGGACAAAGCCTTCAATCCTGTGTCTGGGTCTTGCTGGAGACATGCAGGCCGTGAGAGTGCACAGGTGTGCAGATTAGTTATAAGCTAGGCCTGAGCATTGCTCAAGGCTCCCATTTGGAGACAGAGAGGGGAGGACATGTGTTCCTACACCTCATGGATTCCTTTCCCACAGGATTGGGAGAGTCAGTACAGCTGTGCATGTAGGCAGGTGGAAAGAACATTGAGTGGGACTGATGTGCCGAGCAGTCCTTCGGAAGACACCGGGAGTCCAGGGAATTGACAGATCTTGTAAGATGCCACTAATAGACTACCACCTTGTTGAATTATGCTTGGGTAGCCTAGTTGTGTTAGATAGGGAATATTGCACTGCCACGTAGCTTAGCCACATGGTACGGGAGAGTGGAAAACGTTAATTAGGTATACGCATGAGGTCAGTGCTAGGTGCATGGTGGGACCCCAGTCTGTCACTGAGAGTGAGGTGGCAAAGGTACGTTAGACTGGTGTTGAGGACATGGGCTCAGCGATGTCCCTCCTAAATGCAACATCTACCAAGCTAAGGAGTGTAGTGACATGGGACAGTACTTTACAGAAGGACTCTGTACATTTTCTACTGCACATGCACAGTGTATGGCTCATCTCAGGTCAGGAAGCCGCCATAATGTTTGATTTTCACATGAACATGGTCCCTGCCTGGTCCCAGGCATTGATGAGAGTGCTCCATGCACTCACATGCGAGTCTGAGGAGAATGAGAAACCTGAGGCAACTAGTAAATTCAGGGAACTGGAGGAAGTCTGTAAGTGTCAGGAGGGTGAGTAAGCTTGGGGTGTCAGGAGAACCACTACAGGGAGGCAAGGAACGGGACCGTAACGAAACGCTTAGTGAGCCAGGAAAACCCAGAGAGCCAGTTCTGAGAGACCAGAGACAAGAACAATGGTGCTGCTGGAAAAAGAGCCAGCTGAGGTGGCTTGGCATTTTCATTTACATGTTATTGTGTGAAACTGAAATCCCCTGCATGAGCAACTGAGGTGTTGAACTTTTCTTTACATTTTCAATAAAAGTTGGCCAGAAAGCCTTTAAAAGAAAAGTATGGGAATCCCCCTTCCAAAAAATCATACTAACCTAGATAACTCCAGCACAGATCTCAGCTGCAGCTGTCCTCTCCGGCTCTACTGTGAGAACTGAGCGATCAAAAACCACTGATTACTTAGTTCTCCTCTGCTCTGAGCAGAGAGTGGTGACTGTCAGTCACCAGCTCTCTGGTCTGCCCCTCAGGGCAGGAGGGGCTGGCTCAGGCACTCAGTGGCATGCTGATCCCTTCCATATGGTTGGGATCGTACCGGAGCGTGGACCGGCTAAGTTAAATCGTCTGACAACGGGCTGTAGCCCGCTGTCGGCTGGAAACAGGTCACAGAAGTGTAAAATGAACTGCATTCCTGTGATCCATAGGAGAAGTAAAGTCAAAACAGCTTTGGTTATACTTCTCCTTTAATCACAGATCCCGACTCGCATTGACCTACTACAAATGCATCTACCATTGAGCATAATCACCCCATATGACAGCTTATCCTTCAAACTGACTTGAATACAAACATCCTTGCACATTTTCTATGTTGAGAAGAATTTGACAACACTGCAAGGTTCTGTTATAATTTCTTTGACAATGTACAGCTATTTACCAACCTGTACTGTCTATTTGTTGAAAATAAAGAATTTGAAAAAGTATAGACTATGTACTCTCTTTAATTAAAAATCACATCATAGTAATTTTTTAAATAGCTGAAGATTGTTGTATCATATCAAGGAGGGAGACAACAAAAATACTCGGATTCAATCACACATGCAGCAATGTCTAGGGCTGCACACCACAGCTCTCATTATGCAATATTTGCAGCTGAAAACTACAGCATATGATTTCCTTAATGTACAGATGATCACTTATAAGCTAAAGTCAAGTGGAAATGACCCTGACACATGAGAGAACTTCATATAATAATTTAACAAGAGATAAGATAGCTTTCCGTTTACAAAAAATCACTGTCTTAAAAAGCTCTTGAAGATATTGATTTAAAAGCTGAAAGCCTAGGCAGATTTTGACATCATGTAAAGAAAAATGATGCACATAGAGAAACTAAATTAAACGGGTTTGATATTTTTTTATTACCTCCTCCCGTAAGAGCTGCTTCTGGCTGCTCAGCAGTAATGTTTCCTTTTCCTATGAAAAAAAAATATATACTTCATGTAGCTTTTCTTAACTGTAACTTGTTTTTCTAAAAAATAAAAAGTGAATCTTCAGCGTATGTTAGTTTACCTGCCATTGTCTTTCACTCTCAGCTAAAGTGCACATAGACTTCAGAGGATAGATAACTATGAAGGCTTGGCCAGGCTTACATGAATTTTTTTTGTAAAGTAGGAGTTGCAGGAGGAACAGTAGCATGCAGGTCACTCTTCCCAGCCTCCTGGTTAATTGTCCACCAGTCACCAGATTTGGGGCTACCTACAGACAAGAGCTTGTTGCCTAATTAGGCTAATAGTGTACAGATTAGGTGACTGCCAGCTCTTGTCTTTAGATATTCTACTACTTCCCAACTTCCCTAAGTAAGCTTGACACATGCACACAGACAATACCATCAATTATTATTATATTAATTATATAGGATTTATAAAAGTAAACGTGCAAAATCCAGTATCTGCTAACAACGCATGCCATTTGTGTATTGTTTTTTGGACCGTGTGAGGGTTAATGTTGATTTTCCAATAGGCACCAGCCCATTAGTATGTGGTTACTGTTGTCTCAGGTGTATCTGCCTTAGGGAGAAACAAAGGAAGAAGGCTCAGCATGGACTGAAATATACAGTATTCTGCTGTGTGTGTCCACCTGTCACTTTCGTTGCAGGGCAGAACATAGTTACATAGTTAGTAAGGTTGAATAAAGACACCAGTCCACCCAATTCAACCTGAGTGAGTGTCTACAATTGTCCCTATCCCTGTACATTGTGTCTCATTAAGATGCTCATCTATTATATCATTATTTTATTTAAGGTACCCATATAGCGCCATCAATACATACATTGCACACTCACATCAGTCCCTACCCTCAAGGAGCCCACAATACAAGGTCCCCAACTCACATTCATATACTAGGGCCAATTTTGGACAGAAGCCAATTAACCTATCAGCATGTCTTTGGAGTGTGGGAGGAAACCGGAGTACCCAGAGGAAACCCACACAGACACAGGGAGAACATGCAAACTCCAGGCAGGTAGTATCATGGTTGGGATTTGAACCAGCGACCCTTTTTACTGCTAGGTGAGGTTGCTACCCATTACACCACTGTGCCACCCCAAACATGCAGTATCGCATTGCAACAGTACTAACTGGTGTCACAGCAGCAGGGTCAACAAGCCTGTGGTAGATAGCAATGGTGGAGATGGTCGTGCACAGTGAAAGGTAAGATGGTCGCAAACAGTCCATTTAACCAAAAACTGAAAAGGATGGCAGGGTAGTTATGTGGATAACAGGAACTTTTCAGGCTTGCAGTTTGTATGTCACTTGCTTTAAATTCAGTTTGCTCATGTAGGATGAGACCTGCACAATTTCTTCTGCCTTTTCATGTGCCTGGCAGCGCCTGAAAAACGCCTCCAGTGTGAAAGGGGTCTAAGAGATATGTCTGATTGAATTTTCAGGAAGTCAGCTCTGTGATTCAAAAAATGCAGCCTGTATTCTGGCAGGTAGGAGGTGTTAGAACAGTGATTGCATCATATCCTCTTCTCTCTCTCTAACTGTAATCAGCCTACATTTTCCATGAACCCTTGGGATTGGAGTGAATGTGGGAGGTAAACTAGGCTTGTACATGTAAATGTGAACTCGCCCACTTCAACATAAATCACACCCCTCATTTTGCAGTCAGCAAGTCATATGTAACACATGGTATGATAGGTTACAGCCTTTTAAATGCAAACCAGTGCAACGTGTCAGTGTGCACCAGTGCAGCTCATCAAGGACCACCAGTGCCAAATGTCAGGGACCAAAAAGCAAAAAATGAACAAAATAACAAACCAAAATGTCCATAAACACACCCTGAAGAGTTAAACTACATAATTTTATTAGCAATAAATAAGCAAAATACAAAAAGGCAATAAAAATGTCCCTAGATCCCCTACAGGTAGACCAAAGAGGAAGTCCCAAAAAAGTGGGAACCTCCCAAGTGGTCTATGACCTCCCAGAGAAAAACCTATAAAACAGATGATCCATGTAATTCATCGCCTCTCACAATAAGAATAGAAACCTGCAGTCCGTTGATCTCTCCCTCCCCCGATATAGAGCACTCCCCTTCTACACCTGTTGATACCCTCAGCTACCTCAGGGTGAGGGCTAAACTGTAAAATTCCTGACAAGGACAGTGTGATTCTGTGAACACAGAAATATTCGCACTGTTCCCTCATTCAGCTTTGTCCCCTGTTCTTTCTCTATGGAAAGAACAGCTGAATGATGTGTGGTAATCCAAGCAAAGGATATAGGGGGCGGAGAGCAATGTACTCCTTTCAACATTGAATATATCCTTAAGTATAGATAATTCCTGCTATTCTCATCCTGCAATCCAAATAAGGATCATAATGAGATGACAGACACTGCTTATAGATCACTTGATACTATAGTCCAGACCAGTTGGGTATACTATCACGGAGATGGAAACAGACTCTCAGATATGTATTCAGTGTAACCATATGCTGAGGTGCCCACTATGTGCAGGTGTATCCTCCAGGCATTTGTAGCAATAAAGGCTGTATGAAAGCACAATTTTGGTTACTTACTGATAGCTGTGTATCCTCCAGGCAATTGTAGCAAATAGAGGTATATGAAAACACAACGTTACTCGCTACTCAGGGACCACCAGTGCCGAATGTCAGGGTCCACCAGTGCAGCATGTCAGGGTCCACCAGTGCAGCATGTCAGGGTCCACCAGTGCAGCATGTCAAGGACCACCAGTGCAGCATGTCAGGGACCACCAGTGCTGAATGTCAGGGACCATCAGTGCCAAATGTCAGGGACCACCATGTCAGGGACCACCAGTCAGGGAACACCATGTCAGGGACCACCAGTGCCGCATGTCTGGGACCAACAGTGCCGCATATTGGGGACCACCATGTCAGGGACCACCAGTGCCATATGTCAGGAACCACCATGTCAGTGACCACCAGTGCCGAATGTCAGGGACCACCAGTCAGGGACCACCAGTGCCGCATGTCAGGGACCACCATCTCAGGAACCACCATGTCAGGGACCACCATGGGACCATCATGTCAGGGACCACCATGTCAGGGACCACCATGGGACCAACATGTTAGGGACCACCAGTGTAGAGCGGGGACTATTATCAGAAATCACTTGTATGACACAGCGGGGATCTCCCAATGTGTCAGGTATTGTATATGAGAAAAAAAAAAAAATCTATGAATCCACCAGCCTGAATAATTTACTAAATTAACCACCAGCTGTTTTGTCCTTAGGACGGGATACCTGCCCTACTAAAGCAAGGAACTATATGTGAAAATAAAACTAAATGGGACAAAAAAAGAGAAATTGTCTCAGGAACGCCAGATAATGGAAGGGTCATCCACAGCTTTATGATGAAATTAATCAGACTTTATGGATGAAAAAGATGCACATCCAATGATAGGGAAATATAAAAGGCAACACTATGTTCTGCAGTTAGCAATAACGTTATTGTAAAAAACAGACACAGAGCACTGTAAATAACACCACCCCAAACCATCAGTCTCCCTTCTCCAGATGAAAATAGCGCATGTAACTCCCGATAAAGATGTCTTCTTGGTATTGGAACCTCCAAATTGCCTTATTGTTAAAGTATCATGTAGCCATATAAAGATATTAGCATAGTTCTCTCCACAATGAGAAATAAGTTGATACAATGAGAGTATCAACTTATTTCCCTACTTTCATCTGGAGAAGGGAGACTGATGGTTTGGGGTGGTGGTATTTACAGTGCTCTGTGTCTGTTTTTTACAATAACGTTATTGCTAACTGCAGAATGTTTTTATCATTGTGACTGGGTATAGTGAGAGGTGCAGTTCTATATAGAACATAGTGTTGCCTTTTATATTTCCCGATCATTCAGTTTTACTGTATATGAGAACACTGACCACTGATGTCCCGCCTCCCACTGGTATTATGATTTACAGCGCACTGTTCCTGAACACCAGCGATCGGTGTTCTCATATACAATACCTGACACAGTGAGAGATCCCCGCTAAGTCATACAAGTCATTTCTGCTAATAATCCCCACTCTAAATGGAGATAGCAGGAGGGCGGTGGCGGGGGGGCAGTGCAGCAGTGACAGAGTGGAGGTGGAGTGGGGGCAGATTGCTGGCAGGAGCAGAGGAGGAGGAGGGAGGGCACCTCCTCCATGGGCAGGACAGACTGGGGGCTATGAGACCCCCTCTGCCCACTACATGTCTGCTTCCTTCCTGCTCGCTTTTTAGAGGACTACAACTGGGCGTATCAGACCGCTGGCTGAGGTTTCAGGAGGACTAGCAGCCAGCAGTCTTACATGCAGGAAGTCAGCGGGCAATAATGGTTTTTCAGCAAGTTCAGCAGCCTATTGCAGAGGAGCTACAGCGCTCAGAAGAACATGGGTGACATACTTGGTGAAGGTAGGAGATCAGCAACAAGGACATGAAAAAAAAATTTGCCCAGAGTTCTGCTTTAAAGTAAATATATAAATGAAAAATGTAAAAGATAAAAACTTGACTGAGGCTCAACCCCTCTTAAAATAATAATGATTACCTCAAGATCCATTGGTGGAGGGACTTGAAGGACAAATAGGCACAATATCCAAACATACAGTATATAATTTTATTGTATCAAAAAACCCAAAACAATACCAAAAACCACAAGATAAAATACTGATTGGCCAATTATAAACAAAAAATCCCCACCCTCTGCTGCTGCACAAGGCTGCTGCTTCAATTGTGTATATAAGATACAGAAAGACATGTACGGAGCTGTAATGAAGTGGAAGCGCAGTGCAGCATGACAGGGTGCAAGTAGCTTAGGAAAGGGTTAAGAATAAGGAGGAGTTTTTAGGGAATTATGTTCCCTGTTGGGATTGGGGGAGTAATGCAGAGGGGAGGAGTGTGTAAGTGTGGAAAGTAGCTGAGGGGAGTGGAAAGGTCAGTCGTAGGAAAGATAGCCAGGAAGAAAGTTGTCCCCTGAGAGAAGTAGGTACAGGATGAGTGATTTAGATTCTCTGTGGTCGCAGTTAAGGGAAGCAGCAGAGACTCATGGCTCTGCCTGGCTTCAGAGCCAGATTGCTTCCACGCTGCAGGGGGTAGGACAGGGCCCATCTAGTTCACGGCCTGCCTCTGTACGGGCTAGGAGGTCCAGGCCTCCGGAGCGCCTCAGCCCCGACAACACTCCCAGGCCTCATCGGAGACTGGGGAGTCACGGTCGGACCCCCTCAGGACCCCCCGCTAAGCAGTCCTCCCGGTCAGCGCGGGGGGGGCCTGCGAGTCGGCACCTTGTACAGCTTGGTGCAGGCAGGGGGGACAGTGTGCCAACTACCAGGCCGTTCCCCCCCAGGAGTGCCCGTTCATTGAGCCAGCAGGCGGCCACCTCCGGCGAGGCTCCGGTCGGAGTGGCTGCCCAGCGTGGGAGAAGGGGTCGATCGAGCGCCGGCCATTCCTTTGATGCGGCCGGCGGCTCTCTACGTGACAGCGCCATCTTACCTCCTGGAGGAGGTTCGTCAGTTACTCCACGGCGGTCGGAGGCCCCGCCTCCAGGTTCAGTTCTGGGCCTGGGAGGGTTGGCCATGAGGCTGCGGGATCGTCGGCTGTGGCGCCTGTGGATGACGTCACCGCCGAGCGGAGTGTGCAGAGAGGACAGAGCCCTCACAGGATCGTCGCCCCCCCCCTCCAGTCACTCAGGCTTCCAGAAGCAGCAGGGATGGAAGGTCGGTGCAGAGCCTACAGCGCGAGAGACAACGGGACAGCGACAGCAGTAGCAGCGAGGAGGGTGAGCTGAGTGACGATCCGCAGGAGGCAGCAATGGAGTCTGGACAGACGGCTGATGGGTCCTCTCGCCTAAGGCAGCCAGGTAAGAAAACTGTTTCTTCTTTAAGTAAAAATGCACCCAGGTTGGTAGAGGAGAATATGAATAGGGGTGGTGGGGCTAGGCAGAGTACACTGGGGGGGGATGAGGGGTTATGGGACTCAGTGAGGGAGTTGCTGCGGCGACTTGAGAATGGGGTTCAGCAGCCCTCGCCCCCAACTACTCCATGGATGTCACAAACTGCAAGTGTACGGGAGCCCCCTGCCGTGACGGATACCCCGCGCAGGACGGCGACAACTGTGGAGACACAGACGGGAAGTGACGGCGTGGGAGAGTCAACAGTGACCACACCGCAGGAGAAGGACGCAGATAGAGTGAGACTGGCTGATGCGGTGAGGTGTGAGGTGTACGTGTGCTTTGAGGGACCTCTAGGAGCGCATTTAAAGAAGGAGGTCAGGAAAAAAATTTGGAAGAACGAATATGTGGAGATTTTTTCCCTGCTTCCGCTAGAAAAGTTTAATTTAGACAGGGTAAAGCCGGATGAAAGTAAGAAGGAAGAGGAAGAAAAGAGGAGGTACAGACTCATTCCGCGGACGTTTGCTAATTGGTTGCAAGCGTTTGGGATTTTGGCAAGCGTGATCGGGGAAAAAGCCCCCGAGAACTGCTCAGCACTATTCTGTTACCTGGAGGCGATTAGTGAGGCACATAGGGTGTATGGAGGCTTAGCATGGCTTCGGTATGACGAACAATTTCGTCAGCGTAAGGCCATTCGCCCCTCGATTAGGTGGGGCCATAAGGATATTAGTCTGTGGATGAAGTTGATGACTTCTTCCAGGGCTATGAGTCAGTTTTTTCCAGGGGGGGCTGGCGGCACCGCCTCAGTTGGATCGCCGGCCCCAAAAAAGAAAGGGGTGTGCTGGCAGTTCAATGAAAGTACCTGTCGGTTCGGGAACTCATGTAGATTTAAACACGAATGCTCGGGATGTAGCGGGACGCATTCGTTCGCACGATGTTTCAGACAAGGTAAGGGTCGCACTGGTGACGTCGCTGGAAAAAGGGATGACGCCGGTGAGGTTAGAAAAGATGCTACCGTTCCTAAATAGATATCCTGATAGAGCAGCGGCGCAATTATTGGAATCGGGGTTTAGGGAAGGTTTTCAAATTCCTAGTTCGGTGCCGGAGATTCCGCCGGTGGCCGAAAACTTGAGGTCGGCACTCCGACATCCGGAGGTGGTGTCGGCTAAATTGTCCAAGGAAGTTGCGTTGGGGCGCATGGCTGGACCATTTCCAGATCCGCCATTACCAGGGTTAATAGTTTCCCCGTTGGGAGTGGTTCCAAAAAAGGAGGTGGGTCAATATAGAATGATACATCATCTATCCTACCCAAAGGGCGGTTCAGTGAATGATGGTATCGACCCGCAATCTTGTGCGGTTACCTTTACATCATTTGATGCGGCAGTCGCATGGGTTAGGAGATATGGTAAGGGCTCCCTCATGGCGAAAACGGATGTTGAATCGGCATTTAGACTATTGCCGGTACACCCCCAAAGCGTTTATCTGTTAGGATGTTGTTGGCAAGGGTCGTATTTTGTCGACCGATGCCTTCCTATGGGTTGTTCGATTTCCTGCGCACTGTTTGAGGCGTTTAGTTCATTCTTTGAATGGGCGGTTAGGGAGGTGGCGGGGGTTAATTCAATTATCCATTATTTGGATGATTTTTTGTGTATAGGCCCCCCTGACTCCCGCTGTTGTGGGGTGTTGCTAGGGACGGTGCAACACTTAGCCGAAAAATTTGGGATCCCGTTGGCGGCGGACAAGACAGAGGGCCCAAAGTCCGAGTTGGTGTTTTTGGGCATTACCATTGATTCCATGACCATGGAATGTAGGCTGCCTGAGGATAAGGTGGTGTCCTTACGAGAAGAGGTGAGTAGGGCGGTTGTGAGAAAAAAGCTGCATTTGAAGGAGCTGCAATCCTTGTTGGGAAAACTTAATTTTGCATGCAGAATCATTCCCATGGGGCGGATATTCTGTAGGCGGCTGGCGGCGGCCACGGCTGGGGTGAAGGTTCCCAATCACTTCATCAGATTGACGAGAGAATTGCAGGCAGATTTAAAAGTATGGGACGCATTCTTGGAATGTTTCAATGGGCGTTCCATGTGGCAAACGCTGACCTGGAATTGTTTACGGATGCGACAGGATCGGCGGGGTACGGTGCGTATTGCCGGGGTAGGTGGTGTGCGGGGCCTTGGCCTGACAGTTGGAGGGAAGCGGGTTTCCTCTGCAATTTGGTGTTGCTGGAGTTATTTCCCATTGTTTTGGCTGTTGAGCTGTGGGGGGAAGAATTACGGAACAAGAAAGTTCGTTTTAACTGCGATAATTTGGGGGTGGTTTGGGCGATTAATAGCATCTCGGCTTCTTCCCCGCCAGTTGTTAGACTGTTGAGATACCTGGTGCTCAGTTATTTGCGCATTAATGCTTTTGTGTATGCGGTACATATCCCTGGGGTGGACAATAAGCAAGCGGATGCTTTGTCTCGTTTCCAGTGGGAAGAATTTCGCAGGCTGGCACCGGAGGCGAAGCGGATAGGGGAAACATGCCCGGCGGAATTGTGGAGAATTGCGCTGGAATCACCGCGGGATTGATCCGACAGTCACTCAGCGCTGGAACCTGGAAGGCCTATTGCAAAATATGGCAGGAATGGTTGACATTGATGGCAGAGGTAGGAGGGTCTGAGGATTCGGAGGATATGCAGGTGTTGTGTTTTATTTGTACAAATTATTCGCAAGGGGTGTCCGGATCTGCGATAGGTAAGAAGATGGCAGCGTTAGCCTTTTGGTTTCAATTAAAAGGGTTACGGGATGTTACAAAATCCTTTTTGGTTCGTAGGGCGTTGAGGGGCTATAGAAAAGGTTCGCACAAACAAGACTCCAGACGCCCTGTGTCGTTTGCGGTGTTAAGAATAATTATTTCAAGTTTGCGGAAGGTGTGTTCAGATCACTTCGAGCAAGTGCTGTTTAGAGCGGCCTTCATTTTGGCATTTTTTGGGGCGTTCCGCGTTGGTGAATTAGTTTCACCGTCAAAAAAGGTAGTGGGAGGTTTGAAGTTGGATGACGTTCGGTGTTCGGAGCAGTCGGTGCTGATTTGTATTACTCGTTCAAAAACCGATCAAGAAGGAAAAGGGGTCAGGGTAGAATTGCTTTGTGGGTAGGATCCTCAGTTGTGTCCAGTAACAGCTTTACGACAGTTCCTGGACATTCGGCCAATAGGGGGGGGCATTGTTCATCCACAGGGATGGACAGTGCCTCTCCAGATTTCAGTTCACGGCGGTTATGCGGAAGTGCTTAGCAGCAGGTGGTCTCCCCCCGGGGGAATACGCAGGGCATTCGTTCCGCATAGGTGGCTTCTCAGTGGGGACTTCCTGAAACGGTAATAAAGAGGATAGGCAGATGGGAGTCCAGTAGGTACCAATTGTATGTTCGCCCACACTTAATGTGATTGTTTTGTATATGTATTTTGGGGGACGGCCGGGTTTTTTGAGTGTCGCTGGTATTTTCTTTTATGTCGTTGCAGATCTCCCTAGATGTCTCATTTGGATACTGGGACATTCATATGTTTTTTGGGGGGCAAGAAGGGTGGACGTCAGACCTGACGGTAGGCAACTTAGGATTAAGAGGGAGGAGGGCACCGTGAGATGGCTCGGCATACCTGGTGTGCATTGGCAGCAAGTAGTTCCCGGAGGTTCATCGTTTTTCCAGACTTGACAGGGCCTCGGATGTATTAGTCTTGCATGTGGGAGGAAATGATCTGGGGAGCAGACCAATGAGGCAGGTAATAAAAGACATCCAGTGGGATTTCCTCAGGCTTAGAGCATCTTTTCCTAATATGCTGTTTGTATGGTCGGATATTGTAGCCCGCATGTACTGGAGGGGGGCCCGTTCATGGGAAAAACTAAACAAGTCCCGAATAAAGTTAATAAAGAGGTTGGCAAGTTTATTTCTCGCAATGGCGGCATAGTTATACGACATTGGGAGTTGGAAGTTGACACTTGGATGTACCTTAGAGGGGATGGTGTTCATCTCAATCCAGTGGAAATTGATCTTTGGGCTTTGGGATTGGAGGATGGCATTAGGAGAGCATTGTTTGTTTGGCTGCAGGCACAAGTGTAAGGTGTCACACTTCTGCTGCGGTGGCGTAGATCCTTGACGACAGGAGTACATATATGTCTATGGTTTATAGATATATATGAAAAGGAGGTTTTTGGAAAATGTTGGGACACATCCCAGGATGGAGTAGTCCGGTTGGTCTAGTGTCTGTTTTGGACCAACCGGTAATAAATGGGGGTCTGTGGTCAGTTAGTGTGTCCCCGAGGCGAGTTAGCGGCTGGGGGCAGATGCTAACAAAAGGGGCTACAGGCTCAAAAAGTAAAAGAGGGTCGTCAGGGACCAGAAAACCAAAAGTTTAAAATCTTTGTTTGAATATTTTGAATATGTAAATTCAGTTTTAAAATATTTAAAATAAAAGTTACAGTTATTAAGTTATTGGTTTTTGTTAATAAAGGCCGTAAAGGCCATTTACATCCATTCAAGTGTCAGCGTCATTAATGGTAGAGTATAAGTTTTTACATGTATTGTTGGGGCAGTAAGGTATCTGGCTACCCTAGTCATGGAGCGTCCAATAGATAGGTAATGTGGATGGCCCACACAAACAAAATATGATTTTGTAGTTCCTCTTAAAAGTCAGCACCTTTTCCAAGGGTATTCTTGTATGAAGCTTTATTGCTGACAATATATAGCATCCACACATATGTTGTATGGCATTCCATTGGATCTTATTGCATGATTTATAAACAATATGCGCAATCCGAGATGGATGAAAAAGACCAGACCACTGGTGTATGAATCCTTGTATCTCCAAAGTGTCTTTATAGGAAAAGAAGAGGAAAGGAGTACTGTGAATCCCTGTTTGGAATTCAGTGGATCATGAATGTATGTCAGGAAACACCACAGTGGGCTTAGATGTTACCTATGCACATAATCCACATCCTCAGAGTTGTAAGCTGAAGTTGTAAACCCCAAACTTGGGGATCAATGGGGCATATAATTCTATGGCCTCTGTATGTATAAGAGTATACATAGCTGGAAAACTCCATGGGAAGTGTCTCTCGCTATCATAAAGTTGTATATATAGGCAACATAAAAGTGTACGCTTCCCAAAAAGCAACTAGCCTTTCAACAAAGGTCACTTGTAAGTCCTTCTGGCATAATATACACAGCCCTCAAAAATTCCACTCGCCTTCTCGCATTTTGCGAGTGGATTTTAGCAAGGGTGAGCTGCCTGGGAGTGAGGGGGGGCGAGCACCACCGGATGGCGGGTTGTATGGGAGTCCTTCTCCCAGCGCTCATGGAGGGGAAGAGAGGAGAGAGCCGGCTGGATGATTCAGAGGGCGAGGGACATCACTAGTGGCTTTGATTTCAATAGTCGAGTGTTCCCCGCACTTGCTGTCACGCACAGACCTGCCCCTTGGTCCCGGGGAATTTGATAGACAGATCACCCATCCAATCCCAGGACGAGTGACGTGTATCAAAGTTCCCCGGCCAGGGGGCGGGGCTGTATGGGACGCCAAGCAACGGAAACACAGCATTTGAAATCAAAGGTAGGGGTTGGGTGGGGCAACTGGTGGCGAGTAACCCTTGAGGCCTGGCTAGTAGCTCAGGACTTGAAATTTTGAGCCCTGATATACATGTACAGTTGCATATCATGAAGTCTTGAGCTAATTATCTGCACATAAAACAGTAAAGGCAATACTTAGCCATCCTTTGTGAGTTCAGTGATTAACAGAGCCTTATAGAATGCCTTTTAAAACCATGATGTTTGCTGAGTCCAGTCTAGCATATGAAGAAAAAAGAGGCTCCGTGGAGTGCTGGGGGTGCAATATATTGGATAGGAAACCTGTCCAGTTTCGCAGGTCATACCGGCTGCATCAGAGGTACATCCAATATATAGATGAGTCCCCATATACACAGAACTGCCCAATCTCACTTGTGTTTATATAATATATATATATATATACTGTAAATAGATTTGAAATGTGAGAGCCCGGTCACATTGGAACATGTGCATTTGAATGCGTGCATTTCTGTGCAGTCACGCACATTTTGCTTAGACATTTCAATGGCTGCCAAATGTACCAGAATGAGGAAAAAGTAGTGTAAGTGTAACTTTTTATGATTGCTCCACACCAAACCTCATGGTACTGCAGTACCGTGTGGTTTGGTGACCGCAAATGTGTTGCATTTGCAAGATGCCTTTGGGGTGCCATTACCAAGTAACTGGCTCCTGCACGCATCTTACAAGGGCAACATCTCACAAGGACAAACGCACATGGAATGAGCCTTTCCCGCACTGTGTTCTGATGTGAACGGGCTCTAAAGGCATAATAGGAACCATGGAACCATGTTAGGATCTATGAGTCAGAAGAAAACACCAACCTGACTTTCAATTACGGTTTGCCTACACTTCAGTTGTTAAAAATCAGGGGTTTCTTCTAAGTATAATTTTTTAATGTGCTATTTTATTTTTTGTAAGTAATGGAAGAGCATTCCTTTTGCTTCCCCCTTTTCTCCCTCAGATTCCAATCTGCAGGCTGATGGGGACTGAAGCATGCTTGGTAAAAGGTGGTATTATTGTATAGAGGTATTAAAATGTGGTATATTTTTCTGACAACATTGATTTACAGCATTTTGCTGTGAGAAATGGGTGTGTATGATAAAGTTAAAGCCTGCTGAAGAGTGGGATATTATTATAAGTATATTTGATACTAGTGATGGGTGAATATGCTTGGATTCACATGCATGTTTGGTGATGTCACACACCTAGTAGATGAGCCCGATATGCAGAGAAAGGCCTCTCTTACATCTCTAAATCGCGGCCCCTGGTAGAGCAGACAGGAGGCTTGGAAATGCAGAAAAGCACGAGTGCCTGGCAGGATCAACAGCTGGGAAGTAGGTCTGTATTTCCAGATGATGCTGTGGCTGGGAATCAGCAGACTGGAGACAGCAGACTTGGCTGAAGACTGGAGCAAGCTCGTGTGAGGAAGCCACACACAGGATGGAGAGGCAGGCAGGCAGACAGGAGGTTCCAGGGACAGAAACGCACGAAGGTCAGACAAGCCGGGTCACACACAGACGGACGGTACTGGAACAGATGCAGGAGAAAGGAGCAGAGTCACTGGACAAGCTGGGTCGGTAACAGGCAGGCACGGATAAACCAGAGGTTAAAGCAGGTGCGAGATTGTGGACAGGCCGAGGGTTGGTGCAGGCGGATAGCAGAGGAAGTCAAAAGGTAATCACTGGAACAAATCAGACAAGCAGGTAACTCACAGGGAACGCTGTAGATCAGACAGCGAAGCTTCAATGTAACAGCTGGGTTTAAATAGCCCGCCTGGCGCCAGGGATTGCGCGCGCACGCTCCCGTGCTCGTGCGCCTTTGCGCATAGGCACCCACAACCGCGCACCGGCTTGTGTGGAACTACTATTCCCAGCAAGCCTTTCCTAACATTGCCCTCCCCCAAGGGGAAGCCTCCGGATGCCTAACTGGGCCAATTTCTCAGGATGGGACTTTTTGAAGGACTGGATGAGTCTTTTGGTGTGGATATTCCCTTCAGGCTCCCACGAGTTCTCTTCTGGGCCATACCCCTTCCATTTGATAAGGAATTGAATTTGGTTGTTTCTCCTTCTACAATCCATGATTGCTTTCACCCCAAATTCTTCTTCTCCATCAATCACTACAGGTTCTGGAGGACCCATATCCCATCCTGGAAGAGGGTTGGAAACAGCAGGCTTTAATAATGAGACATGGAAAATGGATGAATCCGGAATGAATCCGTCAGTTCCAGCTTGTAGGCTACCTCGTTGATCTTTCTTTTTACTGAAAAGGACCCAACTTCTTTGAAGGGTTGAGTTCCTGTGTTTTAGCCATTGTTTCTTGTAGTAGTTTGTTATTGGTGCTAAAGAAGTTTACAGTTTGAGAACAGCTGGCACAGAACATTCTGGAATGGAATGAGGCAAGAATGATGGGTGGTACCCATAGTTGGCAAAGAAGGGAGTTTGTCTTGTGGTGGAGTGGGTAGAGTTGTTGTAAGCAAACACAGCTAACGGCAGTAGAGAGATCCAGTCATCTTGAGAGAAAGAAGAAAAAATAGGATTTTTATAACAGCGTATCTGTAAAATCCTTTTTTTTGAGTGCATCACGGGACACAGAGCCACAGTAATTACTGTATGGGTTATATAGGCACCTTTAGGTGATGGACACTTACACACCCTAGACAGGAAGTTTAGCTCCCTATATAAGCCCTCCCCTTACTGGGAGTACCTCAGTTTTGTAGCAAAGCAATACACATGTAATCAGAAAGAGGGGAGGTACCTCTGTGTCCTGTGATGTATTCCAAGAAAAGGATTTTACAGGTAAGCTGTTATAAAAATCTAATTTTCTTTATCGTACATCACGGAACACAGAGCCACAGTAATTACTGTATGGGATGTCCCAGAGCAATGCTATCCGAGGGGAGGGAGACACAAACAAAAGTAGGGTACAATCAGACCTGAGGACCTGCCTGAAGTACACTGCGCCCAAAGGCGATATGCTCATGCCTTCTTACATCCACCTCATAGAATCTGGTGAATGTATGGAATGAAGACCAAGTTGCGGCCTTGCAGATTTGAGCCATGGAGGCTTGGTGATGCACTGCCCACGAAACACTAACAGCCCTGGTGGAGTGAGCTTTGATTTGAAAAGGTGGAACTTTCCTCTTCAAACTATAAACTTGAATAATTACTTGTCGAATCCACTTAGCAATAGTAGATTTTGACGCTGCCTGTCCTTTTCTAGGAGCGTCCAAATAGATTTTGACTGCTCTCACTACATCCAGAGAATGTAGTGACTTTTCTTCCGTAGAACAGGGTCCTGGAAAAAATGATCCTGGTTTAGATGAAAACCAGAAATCTAAGATGAGGACGCAATACTACTCTATCCTTATGAATAATTAAATATGGCTCTTTACAAGAAAGAGCAGCCAAATCTGATACCCTTTTTGCAGAAGATATGGCTACCAGAAAAACTAGCTTTCTTGTAGACATGTGCATTCGTTTTCGTCCGAATGCATTTTCGTCCGAATTTCAGGTATTTTCGTTATCGTTTTAACAAACGATAACGAAAGTGCAGAATCCGAAAAACGAAAGATTCGACATAAACAAATGCTTTATTTTCGTTTTCGTTGCTACAACAGTTCGATATAGATAGGAGATTCGACATGATGATGACAATAACAATCTGTGTCCATCAAACCTGTGGTCGAATGTGCCTAACCTTAACTCTATTAGTCCAAGATTATTATACATAGAGAGAAAAGATTCGACGTAGGGGATAAAGATTCGACGTAGGGGAGAAAAGATTCGACGTAGGGGAGAAAAGATAAATAAAAATAATGATGATGATGAATGTTATTGGCTGATTGTAACCAAAGAGGAAGAGCAGTAAAATAGCTAGAACTAAGTACACACGTACTTTGGCTTATGGTGTCTGTTGAAAGTTCTAAGAAGATTCGACGGAGCAGGTAAACTAAACGGCGTCTTACAGTTTAGCTGCTCTGTCGGATCTTCTTTGAACATTCGACAGACACCATAAGCCTTCCATGACAGATTCAATCTTAATTTGGATTTTCGGACGAATACAATTTTTAACGAAAAACGAAATAAATAAAAGCGAATTTCGGGAGTAACTAAATAAATTTATTTTTCAGAGGAAAACGAAATTCCGAAACAAAATATTTCAGTGTGCACATGTCTACTTTCTTGTCAAAAGGACCATGGAAATATGTCGTATCGGCTCAAAAGGTAAGTAATGCCAACAGTACTAAATTCAAGTCCCAAGGGTCTAGGAGTGACCTAGCCGGTGGATTAAGCCACATTACCCCCTGTATGAAGCTACGGACCAAAGAATGCGAAGCAAGTGGTCATTGAAACAATACCGATAAGGCCGAGACCTGGCCTTTGATATTACTCAAGGCCAGCTTCATCTCTGACCCCATTTGTAGAAAGGCAAGGATTCTACCTATGACATACTTTCTGGGATTCCAACCCCTGGATTCACACCAGTAAACATATGCCTTCCAGATTCTATAATAAATGACTCTGGAAGCTGGCTTTATTGCATTAATCAAGGTAGATATCACTAAGCCTGAAAGCCCACAATTCTTCAGAATGTGGGTTTCAATAACCAAACTGTTAAATTTAGCGTTTGTAAGGTAGGATGGAACACTGGTCCCTGCAATAGCAGGTCTGGACATGGTGGTAGGGTCCATGGGATTGGGTTTACAATCTTTGCATACCAAGATCTTCTGGGCCACAAGAACCAAGACTTCCTTTCCTGCTTGATCCTGCGAAAAAGTCGTGGTAGCAGCAGAATAGGAGGGAATACATAAATCAGTGAGAACTGATCCCACAGAGTCACCAACGCATCTGTTCCGTATGCGAGTTGATCCCTTGTTCTTGACACAAAGTTGTCGACCTTGTTGTTGAACCTGGATGCAAACAGATCTACTTCCGGGATCCCCCATCTTTGGCATATAACCGGGAAGATGTCGGGGTGAAGAGACCATTCCCCTGGAAACAACCGCTGGCGACTTAAGTAGTCCACCTGCCAATTCTCTACCTCTGGAATGAAGATTGCCGATATGCACGGCACATGCTTTTCTGCCCAGGTTAAGATATGGTTTACCTCTCCCTGAGTTGCACGACTTCTGGTGCCTCCTTGGTGACTGATATAAGCCACTGCTGTGGCATTGTCGGATTGGATCCTGACAGGACAACCCCGCAACCTGAATGTCCAGGCCTTTAGGGCTAGGTACACTGCCCGAATCTCTAGAATGTTGATGGGCAAGGTCCTTTCGGTTCTGGACCATTTCCCTTGGACAGTCGTCTCTTCCAGGACTGCTCCCCAACCCGAAAGGCTGGCATCTGTTGTTACCACCTTCCAGGTAACTGGTAAGAAGGATTTTCCCTTCCGCAGATTCTCGGGTATCAACCACCAACTAAGGCTCTGGCGCACTATTGGCGACAAACGCATCGAAAAATCTAGCGCCTGGACCTTCTTGTTCCAGGCAGACAGGATTCTGTTTTGCAGCAGTCTCGAATGAAACTGAGCATAGGGAACCATTTTGAATGAAGCCACCATCTTTCTCAACAACCTCATGCAAAAGCGAATAGAAGGACCCTTCTTCGCCCTGACCACCTGAACCAGCTCCTTTATGGCGCTGATCTTTGCTTGGGGTAAAAACACCCTCTTCTGGGTTGCATCTATAACCAGACCCAAAGTACTCTAGTCTTCTTACTGGCTTTAAAGAAGATTTCTCTAGGTTAAGGACCCAACCTAGGTATTCCAGGTAGTTGATTGTGGTGACCAAGCTGTGGTCTAAGCGGGCTACCGACTGGTCTATCAAGAGCAGGTCATCTAGGTAAGCTATAATCGTTATACCTTGGGCCCTAAAACTGGCCAGAGGAGGAGCTAGGACCTTTGTAAATACCTGAGGTGCAGTAGCTAGACCGAAAGGCAGAGCTACAAACTGAAAATGAAGTTTTTCCACTTTGAAACGCAGATATTTCTGATGACCGGGGAAAATAGGTACAGTACGTGCAGGTATGCATCCTTGATGTCGATTGATGCCAGAAGTTCTCCTCCTTGTAGGATGGAGACTACTGATCGGATTGATTCCATGCGAAAAGATCAAATTTTCAGGAACCGGTTTAGATCCTTGAGATCTAGAATGGGTCTGACATCTCCATTTGGTTTTGGCACCGTGAAAATGTTTGAATAAAACCCCAACCCCTGCTCTTCCATGGGGACCACCATGATCACTTTCTGTGACAAAAGCCGGTCTAACACTAGAAGGAGAGACTTCTTTTTCTCTGGATCTTTGGGAACATTTGACCTGAGGAAACGAGGAGACGGGAATGCTCAAAACTCTGGTTTGTAACCTAGAGCTATTGTGGAGACTACCCATTGGTCTTGAAAATCCTCCTGCCAGACGCTTGAGAACTGTAGCAGTCTTCCCCCCACTCTAGCGAGCGGGGGCATCCCTTCATAAAGAGGCTTTAGCATTCTGTCTTGTAGGTTTCCTCCCCCAGGACTTCTTTTGTCCCTGGGGTTGACTCTGAGGTTTACCTCTTGAACCTGACAGTGGAGGCCGTTGCGACTGCCTGGAGGCTGATGCCCCCGTCACTGAAGAAAGAGTCCATTTAAATGAGGGACATTTACTCCTTTTCTTAACTGGCAAAAGGGTACTTTTCCCACTTGATATCTTTTGGATATAATTGTCCAAATCATCCCCAAACAGCCTTTCACCCAGCCAGGAGCTGTTTGCATGGCACTTCGGCCGACCAATTTTTCAACCATAAGATTCTATGCATATGCACCAACCCAAGCGTAAGGTGAGGGATCTGAAGAATAGAATCTCTGATCGCGTCAATTTCAAAACACAAAGCCCCTGGCAGCTCAGCTAAATCCAGGGCCAGCTGTTCAGGGAAAACCTTGAGCACCTGTTTCAGATGGTCTCTCAAGGACTGACACACTCCAGTTGCCGCCACTACAGGTTGAGCTGCTGAACCTGCCAAAGAAAAAATGTTTTTCAACAGGAAATCCAACTTTTTATTGGTTGGATCTGGGTGATCCCACTCAGAATATATAAGCTTTTCCAGCAATAAATGGACAGGAAAAGCACACAAAGCTTGAGGAGGCTTCAGTGAACCCAAACAAGAAGTGGGCTTCTCAACCGACTCAGTTACGGGTAACTTAAATGTGGAGCGGACCATTTCAGTAAGAGATTGCACCAGCAATTTCTCAGCCTGTGAAGCTGAAGAAGGTCCTTCCCCACTTGATTCCTCAGAAGAGGAGTCATCAGTCTCTTCACGGGCCCCTGAGGGAGAATCATCTTCCCTCTCCCACTGTTCCCCTGTTTGAGGGTCTTGGGTGGTAGAAGGGGACCTAATGCATTTTCTTCCACTCTGTGAAGATGCAATTAAAGCCATTAATCTTTCCTCCAATCCAATCATGGCTGAGGAAAAAACCTCCTGCGTAATTTATACAGGGGCTAAAATGCCAGAAGCAGTTGCAGCCCCTGACAACTCCAATGGCTCGCTCTGACCAGCCTCCCTAGGCCTTTCAGGGGTGGATGGCATTGCAGAGGGAGGGTCTTCAGAGCCTGAGGGAGCTCCCTTTGAGCCCCTGTTTTTTGGGGTATTTGTATCTCCCCTTCTGCCCATAGTGCCAGACACAAATGCAGAGGTACTACCAGAAAATGCACCCACTGCTGAGCAAAATAGTCCAGCAACTGCCGCTGCTATCAAGGCTCAGTCTGATGCTAAATAAACATGCCCTGGGAATGCCTGTGTCATGCACACTCACATGCCACCCGTCTGCTCTGTGTCCCTCCATCAGCTGAATGCACCTGCAAAAAGTACACCTTATAGCTTTACACAGCCCGTGTTGTGGACGCTGAATCACGCCGATGCTGCACTAAGGCCCCGCCCCCCTTCCTCCAACCTCCCACCAAGCCCCCCCTCAGCTTTTTCAAAAGAGACTGTTTTCCAGGAGAGCTGCTGGATGGTGAACCGTTGTAATGGCGGCGGGAGCGGCGCGGCATACCACAGACTGACCCATGCTCCCTTTGCCTGCTGGAAAGGAGCTGTCTTGGTGGGGGGACATTCAAAAGAGAAAAAAACCCCTTCCCACATCCTACCTGGGGCTTGGGCTGGAGTAAGTGTGCAGCTTGTGAGCGAGACTGACAAGCATGGAATCAGGTATATGCTCTTGACAGCCTCCGGTGGCGACTTTAGGCATGACATCATTTACTTAAAGGAGAAAACCCACAAGAATTAGAAAAATTCCTTAGGAATCTCCCTTACCTTATCCAGCTGCTGGGTTCTGTGGTAAACCAGACAGACCCAATCTTCACCACTCACAGTGGGCTTCGTTAAAAAACCTTCAGGGACCGGGGCCCCTTTTTATCAGGGGTTCCACACTACCTGGACAGGTAAAGCACCCTGCCAGGAAATATGGCTGAAAAACACACCAAACACTGGATCCTGGGGTCCAAAAAGAGAAGCGTTACAGGCAGAACCTTGTTTCTTCCGACACGAGGCCTGGGTACCATTCAATTTTGCTGGAAAAGACACTTTGAATGGATCCGGTTGCATAGCTTGCCCCAGCAAAGGAAAATTCCAGTGGAGCTCAGTACAGCACATCTTTACTCGTGACCAACATCTAAGACACTGGGTAAAAAACTGAGGTACTCCCAGTAAGGGGAGGGGTTATATAGGGAGCTAAACTTCCTGTCTACGGTGTGCCAGTGTCCATCACCTAAAGGTGCCTATATAACCCATACAGTAATTACTGTGGCTCTGTGTCCTGAGATGTACGATAAAAAAACAGCGTAGGTACTGTTCGAGGGTCTGATTGGTCCTTTATGTCTGCCCGTTTGTCTGTGGGTGGTAGGCTGAAGAAAATGATAATTCAATACCAAGGTGGTACAAGATTCTATATATCTCTTATAGTCCTTTTCTACTTGGGGCCACCAGAATGTGCATTGTACCAAATCAAAGGTCTTAGATGTGCCAAAATGCCCAGCTAACACATGGTCATGACAGAGTTCAAGTATTGTGACCCGAAGACTCTCAGGTATGGAGATCTTGTCATCGTGCCAAAACAGGCCATCTTTTGCCAGCAAATTTGTTCAAAGGGAGGAGTAACTTCAGCAGAGGCTTGTTTGACCCAGAACAGTAGACCGTCCTGTATCGGGAGAAAATTTCCAAAGATAGAACGGTATCAGGGGATGCAGTTTCTTTAGAGTCATTCAATATGTGAGACAAGGCATCTGGTTTTTTGTTCTTCGAGTTGGGCCGGTAGGTAACATGGAAGGAAAATCTGGAAAAGAATAATGCCCACCTGGCTTGACGTGGCCTTAATTTCTTTTCAGTCCTCAGGTATTCCAGATTTTTGTGGTCAGTATAAATGAGAATTGGATGGGCTGTCCCTTCTAAAAAACAATGGCACTCCTCTAATGCGGCATTTATCACCAACAATTTACGGTCTCCAACGTCATTGTTTTTTTCCGCTGTAGTTGGCTTACAGGGCAGAAGGCAATGGGGTATAGAAGGGCCTTGGATCCCTGTCATTGAGAAAGCACCGCTCCGACAGCAACTTCAGAAGCATCGGCTTCCAGAACAAATAGTAAGGTATATTTGGGATGTTTTAGAATGGAAGCAGAGGTGAACAGTCTTTTGTGGGCATCAAAGGCAACCTGAGCTTCAGGATTCCAATGGAACCAGATTCCCTGCTTGGTTAGCTGCGTAATGGGGGAGATGATGGCTGAGAACCCCTTAATGACCTTCTGATAAAAGTTTGCGAATCCCACGAACCATTGAATCCTCTTTGTGTCTGTACAGACTGGCCATTCTAGGATAGCGGAAATCTTCTGGGGATCCATCTTAATGCCTTTGATAGAGATAATCAGTCCCAGGAATTGGATACTTTGCTGTTCAAATTCCCATTTCTCAGACTTGGCATATAGGCTGTGCTGCCGGAGCTGGCATACACACTTGACACACACTTGACATGCTTGTGGTGACTGTCAATAGAGGAAGAAAAGATCAGAATGTCATCTAGGTAAACAATGACAAACAGGTCCAGGTAGTCTTGGAAAATGTCATTAACAAAGTGTTGGAAGGTAGCAGGACCATTTCAAAGCCCGAATGGCATCACCCGGTACTCGAAGTTTCTGAATCGGATGCCGAAAGCTGTCTTCCATTCGTCACCTTGTCTGATGCGGACCAAGTTAGAGGCCCCCCATAGGTCTAGTTTGGTGAAGATGACTGCAGCTCCAAGTCTCTGGAATAATTCAGGCACCAAAGGGAGAGGGTAGCAATTCTTAATGGTGATTTTGTTAAGTTTGCGATAATCGATGCAAGGCCGTATAGTGTGATCTTTCTTTAAGAAGATACCAGCTCCTGCCGGGGAAGTGGAAGGGCGGAAGGGCGGATGAACCCCTTTTTCAGATTATTGTCAATGTACTCCTTTAGCGTACCCAGCTCTAGTTCTGTTAGAGGGAAAATTCTTCCACAGGCACCTCTGGCCCCTGGAAGGAGTTCAATTGGACAGTCATAGACTCTGTGGGCAGGAAGACTCTCTGCACCCTTTTTACTGAAAATGTCCAAGAAATCATGGTACGCCACTGGGACTGATTGACGTACTTCAGAGTCCAGATACATCAAGGAGGAAGAGCTACTGGCAATTTCATGAAGGCAGTGTTGGTGACAATAAGAAGAAGGGAAGGTGACTTCTCTAGTGACCCAATCTATGTGTGGGTTGTAGGCCTGTAGCCGGGGCATGCCAAGAATGACTGGAAACAGTGGTGAAGTGATGATATTCAGACGTAGCAGTTCTTGGTGGAGATTGGCAATGATGGCTTGTAGAGGGGTAGTTTCCTGCATGACAGGACCCGACTTGATGGCAGACCCATCAGCTAGATGTACCAAAAGTCCTTGAGTTTTGTGTAGTAAAGGAATCAGATGTTTGGCTGCGAAGGCTGAGTCCACGAAGCAGCTACAAGCCCCTGAGTCAATGATAGTGGCTACCTGGATGTTCCTTCCAGGGAGCTGCAACAGAACAGGGAGAGAAAAGTGAGATGTAGTGTTGGTTACAGCAAGAGTGCAGTCAGCAGAAATTGAGAAGCACTTATGGAACTTTGCCACCCAGGATCTCACATAGTGCCCAGGTTCTCCACAGTACATGCATAAGTTGTTCAGGCAACGATGTTGGCGTTCTTCCCCTGTGAATGAGGGACGTAGCATGCCCAACTGCATTGTCTCGGAAGTGTCAAGAGCAGGTGCTGACTGTACCGGTGGGGCCACATTGGAGAAGCTGGGGACTCTTGGCAACATCCAGGTGGGACAATGTTGTCCAGTGGCCCTTTCTGATCTGCGTTCTCGCAAACGTCGGTCCATCTGTATAGCCAAATTAACGAGTGCCTCCAGAGTTTGAGCCATCCCAACTCGGGCTATTTCATCCTTTAGATAATAAATTCAAGATTAATCACTGCGCTAACCTTAATAAAGCAGCTAATTAATAAAGGATGAATGTATGCAGCACTAAAAACATAAGATTATAAAGTAAGAGTCCTTGTGCAGGGAATCAGCTGGAACCACCCACGGTGTAGACAGAGACACAATAAGGTGAGCATGAAATTATCCTCCACCGAACATCAACACACCGGGCCTCTTACCAAAGAAAATGGACCACTGAGTTACAGGTGGTCAAACAAGCGTGATATATCCACAGCGCCACAGAACCACTTCAATTGGATCATAGATGGCTGGATCTTGTAGTCTCACCAAACGGAAATTCATGGGTACATGTGTGAAATACAAAAAGGCAACTACTCATGGTGTAGTATTTAAAACCAGGGTGAATTTGTTTCATAAAAAACAGCCAGGGTACTCACATTTCCTTAGATAGAAACAGGCATGCCGGAAGCTACAATCTGTCATGGATATCAATTGTTTTCAACCACAAAGATGGCTGCGGTCGGCACGTTACAGCGCCGTGACATGGAGCTCTGAAGTGCGCCTTCCACAGTCGCAGATAGCTGAGGATCTTCATATAGTTGGGCCATGGCATCGAAGAACGTAGTTAAGTTAGTCAGTTCTGTTGCCTTTTGTTCAAGAAGGCGGTGTGCCCAAGACTGAGGCTCATTCTGAAGCAGGGAGATCACAAAGCCCACTTTGGTAGCCTCTAAGGAGAAGGTACGTGGCTGAAGGGCAAAATAAAGTTCACAGGACTTGTGGAAATCCCTGAATGTACTGCATCCTCCTGAGAATCTTTCTGGTGTAGGCACACGAGGCTCAGGAGGTAGCATCACTACTGCAGGAGGAGCAGGTGCGCTGGCTGTGGTGGCAGAGGGATGTGGAGACCCTTAGGTTGCAGGAGATGAAAGTGTTTGAATACGTTCCTCCAAACGGGTATAGCCCACTTGCAGATTCTTGACAGCTTGTGTCAGACCTGCCAGATGTAAACAAAGTTCATCCATAGGAGATGTTCCCTGCTCGGGCTCAGACATGGCTGTCTGATACTGTCACGTACCTAGTAGATTAGCTCGATATGCAGAGGAAGGCCTCTCTTACGTCTCCAACTCGTGGCCCCTGGTAGAGCAGACAGGAGGCGCGGGAGTGCAGAGAAGCATGAGTGCCTGGCAGGATCAAAAGCTGGGAAGTAGGTCTGTAGTTCCGGATGATGCTATGGCTGGGAAACAGCAGACTGGAGACAGCAGACTTGGCTGAAGACTGGAGCAGGCTCGTGTCAGGAAGCCACACACAGGATGGAGAGGCAGGCAGGCAGACAGGAGGTTCCAGGGACTGGAAGGCAGGAATGTCAGACAAGCCGGGTCACACACAGACGAACGGTACTGGAACAGATGCAGGAGACAGGAGAAGAGTCACCGGACAAGCCAGGTCGGTAACAGGCAGGCATGGATAAACCAGAGGATAAGGCAGGTGCAAGGTCGTGGACAGGCCGGGGTCAGATGCAGGCGGATAGCAGAGCAAGTCAAATGGCAAGCCGGGTAATCACTGGAACAGATCAGACAAGCAGGTAACTCACAGGGAATGTTGTAGATCAGACAGTGAAGCTTTAATGTTACAGCTAAATTTAAATAGCCCGCCTGGCTCGCGCATGCGCATAGGCACCCGCAACCACGCACCAGCTTGTGTGGAACTACAGTTTCCAGCAAGCCTTTCCTGACACGTGAACACAGACAAAAATGCACAAATTGTGAACTTAAATTCAAACACTATTGAAGTCACTCAGAGGCTAATCTTGAAAATCAACTCTCTTCATTTTAAAGCAAGGCATTGTTAAAAAAAAGGTATGAGGATCTGGGCACTGCCAGGGGGATGGGTACTATTTTAAAAAAAATCTTTTTAGAAATACACTTGAGCATGGAGCAACTTTTTCAATAAGGTTTAAAGAACAACAATAAAAACACACATGCTTAAACCTGCCTGTGAAATGGTGCACCTGTAGGATGTACTAAAGCAAAAGTGACATTTCTGCTTCATTCCGTTTGCAAACAAAGCAGCTGGGATTCTCTTCAACATACATGGCAGACCCATATCCTGGATGAGGGTTTGGTATGGATTGTAAGGAGGGACCCCATAAAAAAATGGGGGCCTAGTATGGATTTTAAGGGGAACCCTCCAAAAAAGACACACAAATGGCATGGAGTCTCCCCAAAAATCCTCACTAGACTGATATACAAGCTTGCAGCATGGCTAGCCAGAAAAAGAGGCACAGCAAGTGTGGATCCATAGCCACTATTTAGTCCAAAAGCAGCTTTTGAATCCGCTCACTCCTGTGCACTGTTACTCAAAAGTGAAACAGACCTGAAAGGGAACTAGTCTCATCAGACTCTCCCCACTCAGTGATCAGCCATTTTCCAAATATGGGTATAGCCCAAATTTGGGTAATGACATAAGCTATATCGCCGACTCCTTTTGCTTACATGTAACTATTAGTCTTGGGTATCTCCCAGCCTGGCAGCTTAATGAGACAGGGGATACAGCACTGTGCAGGAAGCTGTCACAGATATGATAGCTTTCCAGCACAGGCACGGCCTGCTCTGAGAAATGGCATATCCCTATTATGCCAGACAAGAGTTGGTCTTAATTACTGCCAGTTTCCTAAATAGAGAACTGGAGTTAATTCATTAAGAATATACTGCTGTCATAGAGGTAGAAAGAACTACCTGAATTTGTCACAAATGTCAGTAATGTTATTGACACCAGTGCAAATGCTTTCCTGAATTCTTAAGAAAACTGCCGCCAGAAAGCTGCCTTAGGGCTGTTTTCCCTAGAGGATATTAACAACATATGAAAAAAAAAAAAAAAAAAAAAACACATGCACCATAAAAGAATGTCAACTGAATTGAGAAAATGAGTTGAAACATATAATTGTGGTGTGGACAATCCCAGGTAAATCTCTCACCAACCATTGTTCACGATGAAAGGTCTGCTGGGGTAGTGCCAGCTATATGCCCTTTTGAACACATATCACTTTTGCCTTGAATTAACCTAGATGACATTGAGATTTTCAATTTTATATATATATATATATATATATATATATATATATATATATATATATATATATATATATATATATATAATATTTTCTTCTGAGGTGGCATTAAAATTTACATGCCCTAAGAAGATTGAATTGAAAGAAAATTGTTTGATATACTATACATGCAGGTCTGGATTGCCATAATAGGTAGTAGAATAGGTAGTAGAACAGTCAGGCTGATTTCATACTGAGGCGTCACACCATCGGCGGTAAAGCGCCGCAAAAACATAGTTACATAGTCAGGTTGAAAAAAGACACAAGTCCATCCAGTTCAACCTTAAAAACAATAAATAAATAAAATAAAACATATTGTACAATCCAATATACCCAATTTTATACCCTCAGTTGATCCAGAGGAAGGCAAAAACCCCAGCATAGCATGCTCCAATTTGCTACAGCAGGGGAAAAAATTCCTTCCTGATCCCCCAAGAGGCAATCGGATTTTCTCTGGATCAACTTTACCTATAAATGTTAGTACCCAGTTATATTATGTACATTTAGGAAAGTATCCAGGCCTTTCTTAAAGCAATCTACTGAGCTGGTGAGAACCACCTCTGGCGGGAGTCTATTCTACATTTTCACAGCTCTTACTGTGAAGGAACCTTTGCATATTTGGAGATGAAATCTCTTTTCCTCTAGACGTAAAGCGTGCCCCTGTGTCCTCTGGGTTGACTGTAAAGAGAATAACTCAACACCAAGTTTACTATATGGACCCCTTATATATTTGAACATGTTGATCATATCCCCCCTTATTCTCCTCTTCTCAAGAGTGAATAAATTCAGTTCCTCTAATATTTCCTCATAGCTGAGCTCCTCCATGCATCTTATCAGTTTGGTTGCCCTTCTCTGCACTTTCTCCAGTTCCCCGATATCCTTTTTGAGAACTGGTGCCAAAAACTGAACTGCATATTCCAGATGAGGTCTTACTAATGATTTGAACAGGGGCAAAATTATATCTCTCTCTCTGGAGTCCATACCTCTCTTAATGCAAGAAAGGACTTTGCTCGCTTTGGAAACCGTAGCTTGGCACTGCATGCTATTATCGAGCTTATGATCTACCAAAACCCCCAGATCCTTCTCCACCACGGATTACCCCAGTTGTACTCCCCCTAGCATGTATGATGCATGCATATTGTTAGCCCCCAAGTGCATAACTTTACATTTCTCAACATTAAACCTCATCTGCCACATAGTCGCCCAATTAGACAGTGCATTGAGGTCGGCTTGTAAATTGGAGACATCCTGTAAGGACGTTATTCCACTGCATAGCTTGGTGTCATCTGCAAAGACAGAAATTTTACTTTTGATCCCAGACCCAATATCATTTATAAAGATATTAAAAAGTAAGGGTCCCAGCACTGAACCTTGGGGTACACCACTGATAACCTTAGACCATTCAGAGTAAGAATCATTAACCACTACTCTCTGAATTCTGTCTTTTAGCTAGTTTTCTATCCATTTACAAACTGATATTTCCAAGCCTGTAGACTTTACCTTACACATGAGCCACGTGTGGGGAACTGTGTCGAACACTTTTGCAAAATCCAAGTATACCACGTCCACAGCCACCCCTCTGTCCAAGGTTTTACTTACCTCTTGATAAAAAGAAATCAGGTTTGTCTGACAACTTCTGTCTTTCATGAATCCATGCTGTCCTTTGCTTAAAATGTTTTTTTCCAGCAAGAACTCGTCTATTTGGTCTTTTATTAAACGCTCCAGTATCTTCCCAACTATAGAAGTTAAACTAACAGGTCTAACGTTACTTGGTAAAGACTTTGATCCCTTTTTAAATATAGGCACCACGTTCGCCCTGCGCCAATCCAGTGGTACTATTCCCGTCATTAATGAGTCCCTAAAAATTAGATACAATGGCTTTGAAATTACAGAGTTCAATTCTTTTAGGATCCGTGGGTGGATGCCATCAGGTCCAGGTGCTTTATCCGCCTTTATTCTGTCTAAATATGTCTGGACCATATCACTTTTGAGCTATTGTGGGTCATTTGGGACTGTGTCACTACCACCCCCATTATGGACATGAGCTCCCCCATGATCTTTTGTATACACAGAGCTGAAGAAAGTATTTAATAAATTTGCCTTCTCTTTGTCCCCAGTCACCCACTCTAGATTATTTTGTAAAGGGCCTACATGCTCAGATCTGACCTTTTTACTATTAATATATTTGAAGAATTTTTGGGGGTTTGTCCTACTATCTTTTGTAATCTGTCTTTCGTTTTGAATTTTTGCATCCTTGATTTCCTTTTTACATATTCTGTTCAATTCTTTGTAACATTTAAACAACACTGGTGTTCCTCCATTTTTATATTTTTTAAAAGCTCTTTTCTTATTGTTTATAGCTTCTTTAAATTTGGCCATGAGCCACATAGGTTTCGTTTTTAGCCTTTTAAACTTATTTCCCATGGGAATATACTTTGCAGTGAGGTCCCAAACAGTCTTTTTGAAGAATTCCCATTTCTGTTCTGTGTTTATCAATGCAAATATTCCCTCCCAGTCTAAATCCTGGAGAGCAGCCCTCATCCTTGGAAAATTTGCTGTCTTGAAGTTAAGTGTTTTTATCTTTCCCGTATTTATTTCTTGTTTACAGCTAACATCAAATGAAATCATGTTATGATCACTGCTACCCAGGTGTTCCTTTATCTGGACTTTAGTAATAAGCTCTGCATGGTTTGAGATTACCAGGTCCAACAAAGCTTCATTCCTAGTTGGGGCCTCAATAAACTGGACCATAAAATTGTCCTGTAATAGGTTTATACATTTTTGGCCTTTAACTGTCCCAGCAGTGCCATTACTCCAGTCAATTTCTGGGTAGTTAAAATCCCCCATTATTATCACTGTCCCAGCCCTTGCAGCCCTTTCCATCTGTGCAAGGAGCTGCATCTCCACCGCCTTGTTAACATTGGCTGGTCTATAACAAACTCCAATGATTAACTTTGAACTATGCCCATCTATATGCAGTTCCACCCATAATGCTTCAGACTCATCACACTCTCCATCAACCAGGTCCTCTTTCACACTTGCTTTGAGATCACTTCTCACATAGAGACAGACCCCACCACCTTTCCTTTTTACCCTGTCTCTCTGAAAGAGTGCATAGCCAGGAATATTAATAGCCCAGTCATGTGAGGATTGAAGCCAAGTTTCAGGAGAGCGCATGCGCGGAGTCTAACAGGGAGGACATGCACTATTAGAGCTCTGCTCCGTGAGGGGAAATAGCCGCTTCTCTGTCTAAAACCGCTGGCAATGGGAGTTATCAATCTTCCCCGCTAATTTCCGGGAGACAAAGGATTTGTTTTAAAAATTAAAATGGTGTTAGGAGGTAGCAGGAATAGGGCTAAAACTACCTCCACAAAAGAGGCACGGGCCGCTGTGAAGCTGGCACCATCCCCCCTCATCATCTTTTACCTCACACAAGCAGAAACAGCTGCTGATAGACTCCCCAGGTGAGTCAGATACAGAAACTCTCTTTACACAAAGCTGTTCTCAAGATTTATCTGCTCCCCCAGCCCTTATGAAACAATTTGAAAGAATGCTTAATAAAGCATTGAAGCAGACTTCTGAATAGGTAATAGGACTGCAGCATTAGAACTCAAAATGGATGAGATAGAAAATACTGCTCAGGATTTCATGACTGAAATTGAAAATATTAAAGAGGAGAACTTAATATTACAAAACAGATTGGAAGATTATGAGAACAGAGACAGACGTTCTAATCTGCGCATTAGGGGCATTCCTGAATCAGTAACTGATATATATTCTATGGTTACTGCTTTATTTCAAGAGCTCCAACCAGCAATATCCATCGAAAGACTTGAAATGGACAGAGTCCACCGTGCCCTCACCCCCAAAAAACCGGATGGTCCTCCACGCGATATAATCGCAAAGTTTCATTATTATCACACAAAAGACCAACTGTTGGCTGCTGCTCGAGACAAAGGTACCCTGTCCTTTCAGGGATATAACTATCAACTATTTGCTGATTTGTCGCAATTAACAATATCCAAATACCGTGCGATGAAGCCTCAATTAGCAGAATTACAACGTCATAGCATCACATATCAATGGGGTTTCCCGTTCTCCATCCGTTTTGTTTTCCAAGGCTCCAAATACACATGTAGATCTTCTGAGGAACTTCAACGGACCCTGCAGCATCTCCATCTGGTAGAGGCTGCATCCACCTCCAATGCTGCACACAAAAGACACCCTTCTTCCTCTCTACATATTTCTTCCCATGCCATGGAGAACAATGGAAATCGTCAATCCCATAAGAGAGGTCGATTCGCCTTCCCCCCTTTGGAAAAAGAGGATTCTATGGACTGACAATTTTTACTCCTATTGATCACTCCTTTATTCTCTCACTTTGAGAGAAGTCTATGAGTCTATCTCATATGGCCCAACAAGGCTCATTTTTAAAATGTTATGATACCTGTTACACCTGAATTTTCTTAAACTTACACCAATGATCTTTTCTGCACCCCTGGTGTTCTCCCACTGCTCTCCCAAGTAGTTTATTTTTCACAGTCTGCATAGTTAGACATGATATTAAGGGAAATCTTACATAAAATCCAAGGAAGGGTACAGAGCTGGTTTTATTCTAGTACTCAGACAATATCTATATGGATACCAAATTCCTTATATTCACCACTAGCTTCTTATTTTTTATTATAAACCCTATGTTAGCATACATTAATGCACTGGGAATTATTTCTATATCCTCACATGTTATTCCGTTATCCTTTGATATGTTAGACTACTGGATTTCAATTTTCACATCTATCTTTAACAAAGATCGCCTAAGCACTTTTCCTTTATTCCTTTATTGAGAGTTCCAAAGATTAATGCTCATCCTACGTTACATAGGGTTTATATAGCTATGTTCATCTAAACTCCCTATTTAATGACACAATTCCCTATATTTCCCCCGCCCAGGTGTATCCCACATCCTAACTCCATCTTATTCATGAACAAGTTTGTTTTATTCTTAGAAGATAACAGTTGCTTATGCTGGTTTATTTTTTCCCCTCAGGAAGTTCCGGAGAAACTTACTCTACTCTTTCCTGTTGCCTTGCGGTTTATATAACCAATCATCTTAACAATGATTTTAATAAGGCTTTCCCCTTCCTCACGGATGTTCCGTGTGCTCCAATACGCCTTCCTCGATTGCCCATCCATATTATGTGGGTGTTCAATGATAGGCCCTCATCCCTTGATAGGGAATTACATTCCTTATCACGGGCACTTTTTGAATCATTTTATAAGTCTATTCAAGTATTTTATTGCCTAATATTGTTTGTTTTCTGTTCTTTCCCTATTTCAGACTCTTCTAAGTCCGCTTTGCTTTTCTCTTCCTTCCAGTCCACTCAGGTTAATCCATCCGGTCAGAAACTCAAGACATCTGGTAAGTTTTATTTCCTAGATCATCTGCCATGGCACCCCTAAACATTTTATCCCTGAATGTTCAGGGTATTAATATACCACAGAAGCGTTCTAAAGCATTTCGTTCTTTCCATGCTAAGAAAGCGCACATACTGTGTTTACAGGAAACTCATTTTACGGTGAATTCCACTCCTAAATTTATGAGCTCTTTCTATCCGCAAGTATTTACGGCCTCGGCAGCCACCAAACAAAGGGGAATACTTATTGCTTTTCACCGCTCCACCCCCTTCACTCTTAAATCAGAAATTAGAGCTCCTGAAGGGCGCTATTTAATTCTCACGGGATACATAATGGACACGGCAGTCACCGTAGTTTCATACTACCCTCTAACAAACAGCCCATTCCTTTTCTCTCACACCTGTTGCAGGTATTGTCCACGCACAAGATAGGAACAATTATCGTTTGTGGAGATTCCAATCAAACCCTCCTCCCATTTTTGGATAAATCACCTTACAACCTACCCCGAAATACAACTAAACTATCTTTCTCTCAGCTTCTCACTAAACATAATTTAGTGGACACATGGAGAGAATGTAATCCGACAATGAAGAGATATATCTACTACTCACACCCACACAAGTCATTTACTCGCGTTGATCATATCTTTCTAACAACAGGAATGATCCCTGAATTGATCAAATCAGACATAATCCCTATCGCATGGTCTGATCACAATGCGGTCTTCACTACAATCGCTTCACCTATTCCTAATGCTAGAGATCCTACATGGTACCTTTCAGATGCAATACTCAGGCACCCTTCTCACTGCCTGAGTATTGAGCAAGCACTCAAAAAATATTTAACACATAACAGCACCCCTGACATTTCACCACTAACACTTTGGGAAGCACATAAATCAGTTTTAGGAGGAATTTTCCAGAGACAATCCGCATTATTTAAGCGTGAACGTAGAAATCTTGCTCGCAAACTAGAATCAGAATTTAACACCTCCTTTGAATCCTTCCAGGATAATCCAACCCCAATCGCAAAAACTAAACTGGAAAAAGCACATCTAGAATATGATTTATTCCTCACAGAATCTGCTGAAAAATCTCTAAACCGTTCTAGACATGCTTTTTATACAAAATCTAATAAAGCAGGAACATATCTAGCTAGAGCACTTAAATCAATAAATAAGACATCCAAACCGATTAGACCTAAATTGTCTAGGGACATTTACACTAGTAATCCTATTAAGATTGTACATAAATTTTGTTCTTACCTTGCTTCTTTATATTTGGAAGTAAATACATTTAACATTATGGAAGCTGATTCCTTCTTTTCCAGGATCAAGTTTCCTGAGTTAACTCTAGTCCAAATAAACCTCCTTGATAAACCTATTTTGGTAGACGATGTAACAAATGCTATTAAAGAGCTAAAAAAAAATAAGAGACCAGGCCCCGACGGATACTCTGCTTTATGCTATCAAACATTCACAGAAACACTCTCCCCTATCTTGACTGATGCATTTAATGTTTTACTGGATGGTCACTCCTTCAAACAGGAATCGTTGACAGCATCAATCTGTATGATTCCTAAGCCTCATTCTGATGACACATCCTGTACAAATTATCGCCCCATTTCACTTCTAAATTTAGATATAAAAATTTTAGCAAAAATTTTAGCAACTCGTTTGAACAAAATTATAGGCACGCTTGTTCATCGCGATCAAGTAGGCTTTATGCCGACACGCCAAGCAGGCGACAACGTGTCTCGGGCAGTTTTGTTAGCACATATTGCAAAAAAAAGACGTATCCGTTCCTGCTTTCTTTCCCTTGATGTTAAGAAAGCCTTTGATTCTGTTTCTTGGCCTTACCTACAATATTCTCTGCAGAAATGGGGCTTTGGTCCTCAATTTACTAGATGGATTGCGGCACTCTATGATAAACCTTTAGCACACATAAAATATGTGGGGTAGAAATATGACTCCTTGAACATAGAAAGAGGTACTCGTCAGGGATGCCCACTTTCCCCCCTTCTATTTACTCTTTTGATAGAACCGCTTGCTCAATTCATCAGAACAGACCCAACTATAACCGGGGGAGGCTACCAACATAAGTTGTGCTTGTTTGCTGATGATGTATTATTATTTCTATCCTCTCCACAAGTCTCGGGCCCTAATCTCCTGCCCATTCTCAACAGGTTTTCTACCTTCTCAGGCCTCATAATAAATCTTAAGAAATGTTTGGTATTAAATATTTCTTTCACATATGGAATTGGAGTCAACAAAAATTGCACTCCCTTTCACCTGGGCTGATAAATCTATTCCATATTTAGAGATATACCATACAGCCTCTACTTCAGATCTCTTTTCAGCTAATTATATACCAATGTTGAGCAAGGTGACAAACCTGTTGAAGCAATGGTCACACCTTCCATTATCATGGCTGGGAAGAATCAATGTGATAAAAATGACGATTTTACCCAAATGATTGTATTTGTTTAGAGTCCTACCTATCTCAATACCGGCTTATTACCTAAGAATATTACAGAAAAGGGCCACAACATTTGTTTGGGGCCCCTCCAAACCACACGTTCCATTACCAACATTATATCTCCCTAAAACTAATGGAGGTCTAGGCTTCCCCAATTTCGCAACTTACTATAAAGCGGCACATATCGCTAGTCTTTCTGAATATCATGCAACTAATGAAATCCCAATTTGGGTATCAATTGAAGCAACTGATTGTGATCCTTTATTGATTTCAAATCTACTCTGGCTTCAACCCAAAGACCGTCGTGTTATATCCAACCCCATCACCAAACACTTTATTACCTAATGGGATAGGCTTAAATTTAAACATTGTTTACAATCTCCACACAATCCTCTCCTTTCTTTCCTTAAAAACCCTGCTTTTTATCCAGCCTGGGTCTCTCCCTCATTATTCAAAACCTGGAGATCTTTAGATGTCATAAAATTACACAATTTTGTCACTTCCCCCTCTTTTATTTCATTCCCAACTCTCTCTGAGATCTACAATATACCGCTATCAGAATTGTTTCAGTACCTTCAAATTAAACATTTCTTCACACCTAATACTAACATAGGCACTCCTTTGACCCAATTTTCGATTTTTGAAAAAATATGTAAAGATCATCCCCATACCAGAGGTTTGATCTCTCTCTTATATTCCCAACTTCTAATACACCCAAACACAGATAAACCATCTTATGCCCAAAAATGGGAGGAGGATATTGGATACTCTCTTACCACGGCAGACTGGTCTAAGATCTGGCAGGTGACTAAATCATCTTCCCCTAACATTATAGCATTGGAGGCCAATTATAAAGTACTTACCCGATGGTACCTTGTTCCATCCAGAGTGGCTAAATATGTTCCTACCTGTTCTGCTCTTTGTTTTCGTGGCTGTTCGGAGTTGGGTGATCATTTACATATTTGGTGGACTTGTCCAAAAGTTCAGATCTTCTGGGAGGAAATCTTTGATTTAGCCTCCAAAATGTTTGAGATAAAAATACCTCCTGACCTAACTATTGCTTTACTCAATTTGAAGCCAGATTGCTTGACACACACTCAATTCAAACTTTTCGTTCAGCTCCTTACGGCTGCGAAGCAGACGATTGCAAAGGCATGGAAATCTCCTTCTTTGGTGGTAACCGAGACAAAGAATAGGATGCATAACTCAATGATTCATGCTAAAATGTCAGCTATAGAAAGGGACCTGATCCCCAAGTTCGAAAAATTATGGCACCCATGGGTACAATTCCATTTACCATCAAATTTCGATGATAAGGTTCTCCTGCCATGGTAGATGATGTATGAATGGACTTGTTATGCTTCGTGATGGTGTTTGGATAGACCTGATGGACTCCCCTCCCCTTCCTTCTCTTCTCTTTTCTGTTCCTTTCTTCTCTTCTTTTATGGATTGCTATCCTCCCATCTCCTCCCATCTATTATATTGAAGCTCCAGATCCCTCAAACTAAGACTTTCTTCCTCAGCTTATTTATCCTATTTTCAGCTGACTTGAATAACTATTATTCGGCTACTAGTATTAGCCTAGATTCTGATACAACTTTTACCAACGTTCATATTACATTTTTGGTTACATATTATATGTTTAGAAAGTCTATTAACCTAATAGTGACCAGCTTCATTTCTGTTTGTCAATCATTATGTTTTCTGAAAATATCTGTAATGTCCTTAATTAACCAAATAAAAAACATTTGACAAGGAAGCCAAGTTTCAGCAATACCGATTACATCATAGCTCTCCTCATGCACCAGAGCTTCCAACTCACCTATTTTGCTTGGCAGACTTCTGGCATTGGTGTACAAACACTTTAATGCATTATTACATTTTGCTCTGGTGTTTTTCATATAATTTTTAGTAGTACAAATGACACTATAGTTTCCAATGGCTGTTTGCAACATAGGAAATTTCTTGTCACCTGCCATAACCCTCCCCCCATCTATCCCCATTCCACACTCCAATAATGTCTGACCCCTAACTGACCTGTCTACCAGATGTAATTCTAGTTCACCCTCCCCCCTCAATCCTAGTTTAAATACTCCTCCAGCCTTCCCATAAACCTCTCCCCCAGCACAGCAGACCCCCTTCCATTCAAGTGCAAACCATCTTTAGCATATAGGTTGCACCCCAAAGAAAAGTCAGCCCAATAATTTGTGACTGTAGGCAGACAATCTTTGGCAGCAAAAGCAGTATCCCCTGCTAAAATCAAATTTTTTTACACTACTGGTCCTAACATTGCAAAATAATATAGCTTATTTGAGATGATTATAGTTATGCTTATTATTTGAAAAATGTGTGGCTAATACAGGTTAAATGTCATCCCTTTGCCTCTGCCACCTATAGGAGAATGTTCTAGACCAGTGGTTCTCAACTCCGGTCCTCAGGACCCACTAACAGGCCAGAATTTAAGTTTTACCTTGGGGAGATGCAGACTATAATACTGCAATCACTGAGCAGCAAATGATATCACCTGTGATGTATTTCAGTTATCTTGCAAACCTGGCCTGTTAGTGGGTCCTGAGGACAGGAGTTGAGAACCACTGTTCTAGACAGTCCAAATATTTCCTCTTTGATTCAACCTTTACAAATCTGAATAAAAGTGATTGAAAGCACTGAAAGTGTTTTGAAAATGAGATCTTAAAATCAAATTACTTCTCCAATGCTAAAAATCCTAATTAATAAGGCAAAGAGTAATGCACACTCTTTAGCTACCACAGCAAAGAATTTCGGAAATCACTTTGTTTCTTACACTGTTAAGTGAATAAGCTAACGTGGTGCATAATAAAATATATACAATGGGGTTGATTTACTAAAGGCAAATCCACTCTGCACTTGGAAGTGTAGTCACTGTAAATCTGAGGGGAAGATCTGAAATGAGAGGAAGCTCTGCTGATTTTATCATCCAATCATGCACAAGCAAACATGCTGTTTTTTTTTCCTTGCATGTTCCCCTTGGATCTACAGCGACTGCACTTCCAAGTGCAGTGCCTTGTATTATTACCTTACTACAAGGTAATACTCACATATAATCACACACATAGGTTGGACTTGTGTCTTTTTTCAACCTCACCTACTATGTAACTATGTACAAGGTAAAGTGGAGTTGCCTTTAGCTTTAGTAAATAAACCCCAATGTGTTTAGGAATTATACCTACCAGCTTTTTCTTCTGTATGTGCAAAACACTAATTTTGTCTTCCAGATCTTTGGTAAAAGTCTTTATATCTTCAAGCTCACTGCGGATAGTCAGAGTTTGTTGTATTGCTTGCTGGGAACTAAATTTGAGATAAATATTAACGTTTGGAAGATGTATTACATATTTATATTTGTTATATTTATAATTTAATTAAGTTACAGTATTTTTGGAATTCGGTGTATGTTTACGGTATGTTTACACATATATCACCCTCTACAGTTATTTATATTGAGTATAATGCACTCCACTCATTTGTAAGGAAAAATTTGATGAAAAGGAACTAAAGTCGGGCTGATCCTAGGAGCCACTGCCACATCCCATAATGAAAGAGAAAGACACAAAAACTACATACCCCAAGGGGATATTACGGGCAGTAGATCAACAAGGATCCAAAGATGCAGATAAAGTACAAAAGCTTAATTAAAAGTATCAAAATTTTATTAATACAAAATATACAAAACGCATACTGACATCTAAAAACAACAGTACAATAAGAGCAATTAGTGTCAGAATATGACTGCTAGAATATTACAGTGAACTACAATAAGGGGCCAATAAATGGTCAAAAAGTAATTGTGGAACTGCTACGAAATACCCTACATGTTTCAGAAAAACACAAAAAGATTCATTTCTTTTTATGGTGTGTACTTCCTTCCTCAGGGATTTCAGGCAAGCAGATTATTGTATTTCTAAAAAGAAAAACAAAAAAAAAAATTATATATATATATATATATATATATATATATATATATATATATATATGTAAATGTATTTTACATCTGAATAAACAGTAAAGGAGATGGTAACATTGATTAGGAGGCCTAAATTCACAAAGAAAGGGCAGAAGAAAACATCAAATTAGATGTTAATCCAAAAAGCACTCACAAGACATCTGTTTCTCTATTGCAACAATAATGTACACAGTGATGTTATGAGATGGAACTCCCACGCCCATAGGTCCAGTGGACAAAGGCAATCCTCACAACTAAATCCAAAAAGGGTAGTGATTCTATACAAACCAGAGGAACATTGATTGTGAATGGGGCCAGCCCTCTGTTAAGGGGCGAAACAGCAGGTCAGGGCTCACGAGAACCGCCACAGAAAGGCATGAATGGCGCACATCTAAAAATAGTGAAAGACAGGGGACATTATGTATATCCCTGCACTATAACATAGTGCGCATTGAGATATAAGTGTGAGTATACCAAGAGAGGTGGGAGAGAAATCTCTCTAAATAGCTATGTATAAGTAGGGCGCAAAGCAGGATACATAAATAAGTAACTAACCTTAACCATTCAAAATAGCCGGTCACTGTGTAGGGAGCTGCGCTCCTCTCAGCTGTGTAGCAGGATTGTGTGCGTATTTTGACTGAGATTAAATACCTGATAATGTGGGAGTGGTATGGCCGAACAGCCAATCCCGCATAGTTTAGAGAGATATGGGTCCAGGAGAGGGGAATAAGCTTTTAATGAGGGGCAAGGATAGAAGACTTTGAGCACTCAGATGAGTGCACAATTGTATGTTAAAAGCGCCAGCCAATCGCGGTTCCCCGGCCTGAGCAGCATCCGACGCCAGCGCGCAGGGTAGCGCAATGACTTCAGACGTCGACGAAGGCCGCCAACACGGAAAGAGGGCAGCCTGGCAGGGCTGAGATGGAGAGCCCATTGTGCAGGCGTGGGATGCTGAGTTGGGCGCATGTGCATAAGTGCTGCTATGAGATGCCTCCGTCCCCACAGAACGAAAACGGAGGCCTTTCCGTGTTGGGGAGCACCAACGAGCCATCCCGACAGGCACAAAGGGGCCCAGACAGCTCAAAGTTGTTATAAAAGAAAATATGCATTGTAATGATTGTTAAATAGGAGGAATTTGCCGATATAGCCTCGACTGGCAGGACGTGGAGATCACATCTGTACAGAATAGTGGTGTTCCCTAAAGAACAAAAGAGGAGAGAAAAAAGAGAGATTACAATTAAACATGTACAATAAAAGAAAACAAATGATTGTCTCATAACATCACTGTGTACATTATTGTTGCAATAGAGAAACAGATGTCTTGTGAGTACTTTTTGGATTAACATCTAATTTGATGTTTTCTTCTGCCCTTTCTTTGTGAATTTAAGCCTCCTAATCAATGTTACCATCTCCTTTACTGTTTATGCAGATGTAAAATAAATTTACTTATATATATATATATATATATATATATATATATATATATGCACATATTTTTTCTTTTTAGAAATACAATAATCTGCCATTTATTGGCCCCTTATTGTGGTTCACTGTAACATTCTAGCAGTCATATTCTGACACTAATTGCTCTTATTGTACTGTTGTTTTTAGATGTCAGTATGCATTTTGTATATTTTGTATTAACCACTTGCCGACCGCCTCACGCATATATACGTGAGCAGAGCGGGCACGGGCAGGCAAAATCACGTACCTGGTACGTGATTGCCTTCCCGCGGGCGGGGGGTCCGATCGGACCCCCCCCCGGTGCCATCGGCGGTCGGCATTTGGTTGGAAGCGATGAGAGACGAGGGGGAGACCATCCGATCGTGGCCCCCCCCTCGCGATCGCTCCCAGCCAATGAGAAACATCCCCTGTCTCTGTATAGTACACAGAGGCAGAGGATGTGATGTCATCTCTCCTCGGCTGGCCAGTTTCCGTTCCAGCACCGAGGAGAGAAGACATGTAAGTGCACCAACACACACACAACACAGTAGAACATGCCAGGCACACTAAACACCCCCGATCCCCCCCCGATCGCCCCCCGATCCCCCCCCAATCACCCCCCCCCCCTGTCACAAACTGACACCAAGCAGGTTTTTTTGTTTTGTTTTGTTTTTTTCCTGATTACTGCATAGTGTCAGTTTGTGACAGTTAGCAGTGGTAAGACAGTTAGTATTAGCCCCCTGTAGGTCTAGGGTACCCCCCTAACCCCCCCTAATAAAGTTTTAACCCCTTGATCACCCCCTGTCACCAGTGTCGCTAAGCAATCATTTTTCTGATCGCTGTATTAGTGTCGCTGGTGACGCTAGTTAGGAACGTAAATATTTAGGTTCGCCGTCAGCGTTTTATAGCGACAGGGACCCCCATATACTACCTAATAAATGTTTTAACCCCTTGATGGCCCCCTAGTTAACCCTTTCACCACTGATCACCGTATAACTGTTACGGGTGACGCTGGTTAGTTCGTTTATTTTTTTTAGTGTCAGGGCACCCGCCGTTTATTACCGAATAAAGGTTTAGCCACCTGATCGCCCGGCGGTGATATGCGTCGCCCCAGGCAGCGTCAGATTAGCGCCAGTACCGCGAACACCCACGCACGCACCGTACACGCACCGTACACCTCCCTTAGTGGTATAGTATCTGAACACATCAATATCTGATCCGATCAGATCTATACTAGCGTCCCCAGCAGTTTAGGGTTCCCAAAAACGCAGTGTTAGCGGGATCAGCCCAGATACCTGCTAGCACCTGCGTTTTGCCCCTCCGCCCAGCCCACCCAAGTGCAGTATCGATCGATCACTGTCACTTACAAAACACTAAACGCATAACTGCAGCGTTCGCAGAGTCAGGCCTGATCCCTGCGATCGCTAACAGTTTTTTTGGTAGCATTTTGGTGAACTGGCAAGCACCAGCCCCAGGCAGCGTCAGATTAGCGCCAGTAGCACTAACACCCACGCACGCACCATACACCTCCCTTAGTGGTATAGTATCTGATCGGATCAATATCTGATCCGATCAGATCTATACTAGCGTCCCCAGCAGTTTAGGGTTCCCAAAAACGCAGTGTTAGCGGGATCAGCCCAGATACCTGCTAGCACCTGTGTTTTGCCCCTCCGCCCGGCCCAGCCCAGCCCACCCAAGTGCAGTATCGATCGATCACTGTCACTTTTTTTTGTAGCGTTTTGGTGAACTGGCAAGCACCAGCGGCCTAGTACACCCCGGTCGTAGTCATACCAGCACTGCAGTAACACTTGGTGACGTGGCGAGTCCCATAAGTGCAGTTCAAGCTGGTGAGGTGGCAAGCACAAGTAGTGTCCCGCTGCCACCAAAAAGACAAACACAGGCCCGTCGTGCCCATAATGCCCTTCCTGCTGCATTCGCCAATCCTAATTGGGAACCCACCACTTCTGCAGCGCCCGTATTTCCCCCATTCACATCCCCAACCAAATGCAGACGGCTGCATGAGAGGCATTTATATGTCCTCCCGAGTACCCCTACCCAACGAACCCCCCCAAAAAAGATGTGTCTGCAGCAAGCGCGTATATAGACGTGACACCCGCTATTATTGTCCCTCCTGTCCTGACAATCCTGGTCTTTGCATTGGTGAATGTTTTGAACGCTACCATTCACTAGTTGAGTATTAGCGTAGGGTACAGCATTGCACAGACTAGGCACACTTTCACAGGGTCTCCCAAGATGCCATCGCATTTTGAGAGACCCGAACCTGGAACCGGTTACAGTTATAAAAGTTACAGTTACAAAAAAAAAGTGTAAAAAAAAAAAAAAAAAACACAAACAAAAATAAAAAAAAATAGTTGTCGTTTTATTGTTCTCTCTCTCTCTATTCTCTCTCTGGTGTTCTGCTCTTTTTTACTGTATTCTATTCTGCAATGTTTTATTGTTATTATGTTTTATCATGTTTGCTTTTCAGGTATGCAATTTTTTATACTTTACCGTTTACTGTGCTTTATTGTTAACCATTTTTTTGTCTTCAGGTACGCCATTCACGACTTTGAGTGGTTATACCAGAATGATGCCTGCAGGTTTAGGTATCATCTTGGTATCATTCTTTTCAGCCAGCGGTCGGCTTTCATGTAAAAGCAATCCTAGTGGCTAATTAGCCTCTAGACTGCTTTTACAAGCAGTGGGAGGGAATGCCCCCCCCCCCCACCGTCTTCCGTGTTTTTCTCTGGCTCTCCTGTCTCAACAGGGAACCTGAGAATGCAGCCGGTGATTCAGCCAGCTGACCATAGAGCTGATCAGAGACCAGAGTGGCTCCAAACATCTCTATGGCCTAAGAAACCGGAAGCTACGAGCATTTTAGGACTTAGATTTCGCCGGATGTAAACAGCGCCATTGGGAAATTGGGAAAGCATTTTATCACACCGATCTTGGTGTGGTCAGATGCTTTGAGGGCAGAGGAGAAATCTAGGGTCTAATAGACCCCAATTTTTTCAAAAAAGAGTACCTGTCACTACCTATTGCTATCATAGGGGATATTTACATTCCCTGAGATAACAATAAAAATGATTTAAAAAAAAATATGAAAGGAACAGTTTAAAAATAAGATAAAAAAGCAAAAAAATAATAAAGAAAAAAAAAAAAAAAAAAAAAAAAAAAGCACCCCTGTCCCCCCTGCTCTCGCGCTAAGGCGAACGCAAGCGTCGGTCTGGCGTCAAATGTAAACAGCAATTGCACCATGCATGTGAGGTATCACCGCGAAGGTCAGATCGAGGGCAGTAATTTTAGCAGTAGACCTCCTCTGTAAATCTAAAGTGGTAACCTGTAAAGGCTTTTAAAGGCTTTTAAAAATGTATTAATTTTGTTGCCACTGCACGTTTGTGCGCAATTGTAAAGCATGTCATGTTTGGTATCCATGTACTCGGCCTAAGATCATCTTTTTTATTTCATCAAACATTTGGGCAATATAGTGTGTTTTAGTGCATTAAAATTTAAAAAAGTGTGTTTTTTCCACAAAAAATGCGTTTGAAAAATCGCTGCGCAATTACTGTGTGAAAAAAAAAAATGAAACACCCACCATTTTAATCTGTAGGGCATTTGCTTTAAAATAATATATAATGTTTGGGGGTTCAAAGTAATTTTCTTGCAAAAAAAAATAATTTTTTCATGTAATCAAAAAGTGTCAGAAAGGGCTTTGTCTTCAAGTGGTTAGAAGAGTGGGTGATGTGTGACATAAGCTTCTAAATGTTGTGCATAAAATGCCAGGACAGTTCAAACCCCCCCAAATGACCCCATTTTGGAAAGTAGACACCCCAAGCTATTTGCTGAGAGGCATGTCGAGTCCATGGAATATTTTATATTGTGACACAAGTTGCGGGAAAGAGACTAATTTTTTTTTTTTTTTTGCACAAAGTTGTCACTAAATGTTATATTGCTCAAACATGCCATGGGGATTTGTGAAATTACACCCCAAAATAAATTCTGTTGCTTCTCCTGAGTACGGGGATACCACATGTGTGGGACTTTTTGGGAGCCTAGCCGCGTACGGGACCCCGAAAACCAAGAACCGCCTTCAGGCTTTCTAAGGCCGTAAATTTTTGATTTCACTCTTCACTGCCTATCACAGTTTCGGAGGCCATGGAAAGCCCAGGTGGCACAAAACCCCCCCAAATGACCCAATTTTGGAAAGTAGACACCCCAAGCTATTTGCTGAGAGGTATAGTGAGTATTTTGCAGACCTCACTTTTTGTCACAAGGTTTTGAAAATTGAAAAAAGAAAAAAAAAAAATTTTTTTTCTGGTCTTTCTTCATTTTCAAAAACAAATGAGAGCTGCAAAATACTCACCATGCCTCTCAGCAAATAGCTTGGGGTGTCTACTTTCCAAAATGGGGTCATTTGGGGGGGGGGTTGTGCCATCTTGGCATTTTATGGCCTTCAAAACTGTGATAGGTAGTGAGGAGTGAAATCAAAAATGTATGCCCTTAGAAATCCTGAAGGTGGTGCTGGGTTTTCGGGGCCCCGTACGCGGCTAGGCTCCCAAAAAGTCTCACACATGTGGTATCCCCGTACTCAGGAGAAGCAGCTGAATGTATTTTGGGGTGCAATTCCACATATGCCCATGGCCTATGTGAGCAATATATCATTTAGTGACAACTTTTTGTAAATTTTTTTTTTTTTTTTGTCATTATTCAATCACTTGGGACAAAAAAAATAAATATTCAATGGGCTCAACATGCCTCTCAGCAATTTCCTTGGGGTGTCTACTTTCCAAAATGGGGTCATTTGGGGGGGGTTTGTACTGCGCTGCCATTTTAGCACCTCAAGAAATGACATAGGCAGTCATAAACTAAAAGCTGTGTAAATTCCAGAAAATGTACCCTAGTTTGTAGACGCTATAACTTTTGCGCAAACCAATAAATATACGCTTATTGACATTTTTTTTACCAAAGACATGTGGCCGAATACATTTTGGCCTAAATGTATGACTAAAATTTAGTTTATTGGATTTTTTTTATAACAAAAAGTAGAAAATATCATTTTTTTTCAAAATTTTCAGTCTTTTTCCGTTTATAGCGCAAAAAATAAAAACGGCAGAGGTGATCAAATACCATCAAAAGAAAGCTCTATTTGTGGGAAGAAAAGGACGCAAATTTCGTTTGGGTAGAGCATTGCATGACCGCGCAATTAGCAGTTAAAGCGACGCAGTGCCGAATTGTAAAAAGTGCTCTGGTCAGGAAGGGGGTAAATCCTTCCGGGGCTGAAGTGGTTAATAAAATTTTGATACTTTTAATTAATTTTTTGTGCTTTATCTGCATCTTTGGATCCTTGTTGATCTACTTCCCATAATATCCCCTTGGGGTATGTAGTTTCCACTCATTTGTAAAGGAAGCACACTGGGAAAGAAACAAGTTGGATGCGTTTGCTGACCATTTCTTCTGAAAATGCTAATTACTTAGTTGTCAAGTTCATCCTCCAAGTGAAATACCTTCTGGGTGACTGGCCAAGAACAAGTCAAGTCTGACTCATAAGGGGTCAGTACCTCAGAAAGTGCACCAAGTAATCAGTATTTTTAAGAGGACAGTGATAATAACTTTTGTGACATTACCTATGTTCACAAAAAGCTATACCTTTAACTTCAAAACTTTAAAATGAATCACAGGTTTAATGTCCTGCTGGCTCAAAACCATGATTATCAGTAGGTAGACAGTGCACCTGTGTGTATTTGAATTGACCAATATGCCTTTAATCACCAAACATAAGATCAGGAGACAGCGTTACTTAGCTACAACCATGGTTGTTTAGGACAGATATGATAGCAAAAATAAAGTAGGCAATGTAGGATCTGTTGCAGACAGAAGGTGCTTTATATTGATAACATTAGACAGAAATGAGGATTTTAACACTATTGGTTGCATAGTTCCATAATTACTCAATCTGAAAAAAGTATCTAGTTCAATCAAGAGAAAATAAGAATTAGAATACAAAGAAAACCACCATATATAGAACTTTACCCACAGTTGATCCAGAGGAGGGCAAAAACACACTATAAAGCATGGTCAAGTTCTCTCCAGCGGGGGAAAAATAAATTCCTTCCTGATCCCCTAGGAGGCAATCGGATATTTCCTGAATCAACAATCTCTGGTGTTATTACTTATAAATGTTAATATCACGTTATGTTTTGTGTATTTAGGAATGCATCTACCCTGTTTCCCCGAAAATAAGCCCTACCCCGAAAATAAGGCCTATCGTGATTTTCGGGGATGGCTGCAATATAAGCCCTAACCCAGAAAAAAGCCCTAGTTAACCCTTTCACTGCCAGGTCCGTACATCGTACAGACCTACAAAAGTGCCTGCAGGTGGTCAGGTTCATACAGACCTAATTCCTCACTCTCCTATAAGCTCATGGTCACTTCAATGACCATAAACTTACAGCAGAATTATTCAGCAGACTCTGATTAGTGGCAACAACTCTATAACTCTGATTAGCGGATTCCAACCCGCTGATCAGAGTTGTTAACCTAAAATATGACCACCCCCCCACCCATGCCGCCTGCTTCTCCACCTCCCCCCATCCGCTTCCACCTAAAACTACTCCCCCACTCTCATTTCTTATCCCCTTCACCCCCCTTCTTCCCCCCAGCACTGATTACCCCCCCTCCACCCGATCAGACCTCCCCTGCAAACCCGATCCCCGCAGCTACCATCATTAGCCAGCATTCCTCTTCTTCCACTCCCGCCGTCTTCAGGTGCTGCATGGGGCTTGGGGGGGATCCAGATGTCTCCCCCCCACCAGTCAGATAGCCCCCCCGCACCCCAATCCATGCCTGCTCCAAGCGGCATCCCTCCTTCTCTGCCGCAGCCTGCAGCTTCTGCCTGCACTGAGCTCCGGTGAGCTGTCAGGCTGGGGAGCGGTACGGGTGGGGGTGAAGTTGGGGCTTGGTAACCATGTGTTTGCCAAGATCCCCCCTGTAGCACAGTGGACATAGGCAGCAATCGCTCCTATATCCACTGACAGCTAATACATGACTGTAAACTGTGAGTGTTACTATGCATCAGACTGTCATTTTATGAACGAATGAGAAATCTCTACACAGATTCCTTATTCATTCAAGTAAAGTGCTAGAGAGAAAGGGACTATCTTCAGTCCCTTTCTCTGTCTCAAAAAAAGAGATATGGGGGTCTGTTTAGACCTCTGATACCTCACCAAATAAATACAAAAAAAACTGTAAAAAAAATGTAAAAAGTAAAATAAAAAACACAAACATAGCAAGACCCCCCCAGGTCCGCCCACACTCAGCCTCATTACGCTGACAGTCTCCCTGCACTCACGCCTCCACAGCTTTCTCAGCTTCTCCTCTTGGCCAACGTGATCCATCCAGATTGGCCAGGAGAAGAAGTCGAAAGACAATAGCGAATGTTAATTCGCTATTGTCACAAGTGGGTGGGTTCCGGATGCAATGCTCTACGCCCCGAGCCCAACCTTTTTCAAGCCAATTAGAGCCTCGGGCTCGAATCATACAAACGTATGAGTCCAGCGCCCTGCAGGGGGGCGGTGCCCCAGTGCCCCTAATGGACTGGCCACCCCTTTCAGAAAACTCTGTCAAGCAGATCTGCCTGCTCAGCGGGGGATCTGTCTGCTGATCCCTGCTGAGCAGGTGGATGACAGGTCTGCATTCTCTCCGCTGATGCAGAGCGGACGCGGACACAGCCTGCTGTTCTCTATGTGACGGTCAGATGAAAACGGACCGCCTGCCCAGTTCCATCGAATACCATCCAATCTGATTTGCTAGATGGATGGGGAATGTCATTCCCCTCCTTCTGTTTTTAGCGGACTGGACTGGATTGGATGCAGGCGGGAGTAAACGGACACATGTCAGCCTCTCCACAAGAACAATAGGTGGTCCGATTGAGCCGGCCTGAAAAAACAGACAGGCAGACCCGATGGATGTGCTTGTGGGAAAGGGGCCTAAGGCCTTGTTTTCACAGGGCATACAGAGCTTACCTTTACAGGGATGCACAGGTGTTCCATGCATCTCTGCGCAGGCAGTCCCACTGATGTCATTTGGGATGTAGCAACTGCATGAACAGAGCCGTAGCTCCCAATTTAACATCCATGTAGGTCCCTGAGCTCACACTGTCTGCGTTTGGGGTCATGTACCTACACCCACACGGATGTGAGATTAGGAAAAGCAGCTATGCCTGTGCAGCCGTTGCATCCCAATTGACATAAATGGGACTGCCTGTACGGGGATGCATGGAATACCTGTGCATCCCCGTACAGGTAAACATGGCCCTTCATGGGCATACACCTTAGTATGCCACATGTAAACAATGCTTTAGTAGCAATTTAGCAGGTATTTTGTAAGTTATGGTGTGTTTATGTGCACTATTATTGATTTTAGTGTATTTTTAGTGAAAATATCGATATGATGTACTGTACATTTTTGCAACTGTTTTGGGGCCCAAAAAATCAGTAGCACTTTTTTTATTCTACAGGTCATGTGCTTTCAGAAAACGTCTAGTTTGAGGGGTCTTTTCAAATTCTGAAAGCTGTAAGTGAAAAATGGTACCCCCCGGATTTTTAGAGTAAATAGTTTTTATTTACAGTTTTGCATACCTTCAATTTTCACAATTTCACAAAAAGGTGCAATTTAAAATGTACAAATATTTGTTATTTATTAACTCAATACAGTTTTAAATGTTATATTTACTAGGAATTTAGCAGAAATGTTGTACATTGTGCCATGTATGAATCCACTATTAATGATTTCAGTGAAAACATTTGCGCAAATATCGTGCTGCCTTAAAAATCAGTGGCACCTTTTTATTCTACTGGCCATGTGCTTTCAGAAAATGTATGGTGGGGGGGGGGTGGCTTTTACAGATTCTGGAAGCTGTAAGTGAAAAAGGAAAACCTCCAGATTTTCTAAGAAACTTTTGCATATGTCCGATTTTCACCATTTCCCAAAAAGGCGCAATTTAAAAATTACAAATCTTTGTTATTCATTAACTCAATACAAGTTAAGCTTTTAAATTTAGTAGGAATTTAGCAGGATTTTTGTAAAATTTGCTGTGTTTGTATCTGCTAATAATGATTTTAGTGTATTTTTAGCAAAAATATTTCTTTGGAAAACATTTGCGCAAATATTGTGGGTCCTTAAAAATGAGTAGCACCTTCTTTTTATTCTACTGGCCATGTGCTTTCAGAAAATGTATGGTTGGGGGGTCTTTATCAAACTCTGAAAGCTGTAGGGAAACAATAAAAACCTTCAGATTTTTAGAGAAATGTGGTTATTTACATTTATGCGTACGTTCATTTTCACCATTTTGCAAAAAGGCATAATTTAAAAATTACAAATATTTGTTATTCATTAACTCAATACAGGTTAAGTTTTTTATAGTTAGTAGGAATTTGGCAGGAATTTTGCAAAATTTGCTCTGTTTATATCTGCTAAAAATGATTTTAGTGTATTTTTAATGAAAATATTGTTTTGATAAACATTGTGCCCTAAAAATCAGAACGCCCAATCAATTTGTAATGACTTTAAAGTGAATGACTCTATTCCAAGTTCACTATATGAACCATTTGTGTATTTGAACACGATGATCATAAGCCCCCCTTGATTGCCTTTTGCCAAGAGAGAAAAAATGTAATTAAGGCTCTTCCTCATAGTTGAGCTCTTCCGTGCCTGTTATAAGTTTGTAGGCAGGTGCGGTCTATTTTCTCCACTGCAGGTAGTGCTCCTCCACAGTGGAAATGCAGATGAGGAGGAAGTCTAGAGGGACCTAGTTTCTCTATAGTTTTCTTGGTCACAGGGAAGCAGCTATCCGATTGAAGGCTGGCACCCCGTGTGACATTGGCGGCCTTCTTGGGTCAGGTATAGTCTATTTAAGACTCTGGCTCCCTGGTTTGGCACGCATTTTGCAAGTGGCTAGTGTAGTAGAGGTCACCTGTCTGACAGGGACAGTACTTAGAGCCAGGGAAAAGTTCCGGAGGAGTAAGGAAAGCACAGGGACCACACCAACTCTCTGGAAAGCCTCCCCTTTGGGTATGGACCGGCCAGGCCACATTCCGCTCCTCGTGGCAGATTCTGTCGACATCTCCAGGTCTCCAGGCTACTGTCCCATCACTGTTGCACTTGCAAGTGTTTCCAGCCTGGTTGCTTCCCTGCTGGGCCTGTTGTGCATAGCTGAACTTTTGTTACAATATATTCCTGTTACTGCACTTGGACTCTGTGTGCTTTCTTCCTGCTGCATCTCACTGCACCTACCCACGAGCTTGGTCGCTCTTCTCTGCACTTTTTCCAGTTTCCCAATACCCCAGACTGGGGTACCCATGGCCCAATTTACAGTAGTGTGCTGAGTGCAAATGGTGGGTGTGGTTTCCTGCCAGAAGATAGGATTAAATAGCCATGTTTTTATCAAAAGTGGCTTATTGTTAGTCAGCAAAATCCAGCTTGAGGAAAACTTTTTTGATCTTAAAGATTTTTTTTTTTTGTAGCAGTATAATGTAGCTGACCCTACCTGAAATACACTATTACCATTCACATATTCCAAGAGACTGGCAAAGACTGCTTACATGTATGAAAACCTGTCAGAGACTGCTCACATAAATGAAGACTGTCAGAGATTTTCATGTAATTAAAAAATGATGGTGACTGTTTGCATATTATGAAAGACTGCGGACATGGGACAAAGGACTATTAGACTACTTTTATGTGTCAGAGGATCATAAGAGACTATTCATCTACACATAAAAATGCCTAGAAATGTGTTTTATAATTTTCAACTCCTTTCAGTCATAACAAACTTATATAAAGAATAAGGGCAAATTTACAACCGTGATAATACTGGGGTCACTTCGTGTCATTGGTAATAGCACAACTGCATTATTCTGTACTTGCCATATCTTATTAAAGAGGAACTGCAGTCTGCTCACATAATTTTTAATAAAAACACCTTTACCATTCTGAAGCTTCCCTCCAACCACTTTACATATTATTTTATATACAGTTGTGTTCATACGTTTACATACCATGGCAGAATTTATGATTTCTTGAATGAATAACACAAAAACTTTTCTTTCACTCATGGTTAGTGTTTGGCTGAAGCCATTTATTATCAATCAACTGTGTTTACTCTTTTTAAATCATAATCACAAAAGAAACTACTCAAATGACCCTTATCAAAATTTTACATACCCTGGTGATTTTGGCCTGATAACGTGCACACAAGTTGACACAAAGGGGTTTGAATGGCTTTTAAAGGTAACCATCCTCACCTGTGATCTGTTTGCTTATAATTAGTGTGTGTATAAAAGGTCAATGAGTTTCTGCACTCCTGACAGACCCTTGCATCTTTCATCCAGTGCTGCACTGACGTTTCTGGATTCTGAGTCATGGGGAAAGCAAAAGAATTTTCAAAGGATCTGCAGGAAAAGGTAGTTGAACTGTATAAAAGGAAAGGGATATAAAAAGATATCCAAGGAATTGAGAATGCCAATCAGCAGTGTTCAAGCTATAATCAAAAAGTGGAAAATTAGGGGTTCTGTTGAAACCAAACCAAGGTCAGGTAAACCAACTAAAATTTGAGCCACTACTGCCAAGAAATTTGTTCGGGATGCAAAGAAAAACCCACAAATAACTTCAGGTGAAATACAGGACTCTCTGAAAACATGTGGTATGGTTGTTTCAAGATGCACAATAAGGAGGTACTTAAAGAAAGATGGTCGAGTCGCCAGAAGAAAGCTATTACTACGCAAATGCCACAAAGTATCCTGCTTACAATACGCCAAACAGCACAGAGGCAAGCCTCAAACCTTCTGACACAAAGTCATTTGGAGTGATGAGACCAAAATTTAGCTTTTTGGCCACAACCATAAACGCTACATTTGGAGAGGAGTCAACAAGGCCTATGATGAAAGGTACACCATTCCTACTGTGAAACACGGAGGTGGATCGCTGATGATTAGGGGGTGTGTGAGCAACAAAGGCACAGGAAATTTGGCCAAAATTGATGGCAAGATGATGCAGTATGTTATCAAAAAATACTGGAGGAACATTTGCATTTATAAGCCAGGAAGCTGCGCATGGGACTTACTTGGACATTCCAAAATAACAATGATCCAAAACACAAGGCCAAGTCGACCTGTTATTGGCTACAGCTGAATAAAGTAAAGGTTCTGGAGTGGCCATCTCAGTCTCCTGACCTCAATATCATTGAGCCAGTCTGGGGAGATGTCAAACGTGCAGTTCATGCAAGACAGCCCAAGAATTTACAGGAACTGGAGGCTTTTTGCCAAGAGGAATGGGCAGCTTTACCATCTGAGAAGATAAAAAGCCTCATCCACAAATACCACATAAAAAACTTCAAGCTGTCATTGATGTTAAAGGGGGCAATACACGGTATTAAGAACTGGGGTATGTAAACCTTTGATCAGGGTCATTTGGGTAGTTTCTGTTGTCATTATGATTTAACCACTTCAGCCCCGGAAGATTTTACCCCCTTAATGACCAAAGCATTTTTTTGTGATACGGCACTGCATCGCTTTAACTGACAATTGCACGGCCGTGTGACAATGTACCCAAACAAAATTGATGTCCTTTTTCTTCCCACAAATAGCTTTTTTTGGTGGTATTTGATCACCTCTGCAGTTTTTATTTTTTGTGCTATAAACAAAAAAAGACCGTCAATTTTGAAAAAAAAGCAATATTGTTTACTTTTTGCTTTAATAAATATCCCAAAAATTAATAAAAAAAACTCATTTCTTCCTCAGTTTAGGCCAATATGTATTTTTCTACATATTTTTGGTAAAAAAAAAAAAAAATCGCAATAAGTGTATATTGATTGGTTTGCGCAAAAGTCATAGTGTCTACAAAATAGGGGATAGATTTATGGCATTTTTATTATAATTTTCTTTTTGTAGTAATGGCGGTGATCTGCGATTTTTATTGGGACTGCGACATTGCAGCGGACAGATCGGACACTTTTGACACTATTTTGGGACCATTGATATTTATACAGTGATCAAAGCTAAAAATAGCCACTGACTACTGTATAAATGTCACTGGCAGGGAAGGGGTTAAACACTAGGGGGCGATCAAGGGGTTAAGTGTGTTCCCTCAGTGTGTTCTAACTGTAGGGGGGATGGGCTACCACTGACAGGACAGAAATCACTGTTCCCGATGACAGGGAACAGAAGATCTCTGTCATGTTACTAGGCAGAACACTTGTTTACATAGGCATTTCCCCGTTCTGCCTCTCCTCGGCGCGATCGAGTCCACGGGACTCATGGGCATGCTTTTGTGGACTGATGTACAGGTATGTCAGTTTGTGTAGGAGTGCCATTCTGCCAACATATATCAGTGTGAGGTTAAAAAGAGTAAATACAGTTGATTGTTAATAAATGGCTTCAGCCAAACACTAACCATGAGTGAAAGAAAAGTTTTTGTGTTATCATTCATATTCTCTGAAAAATGGCCAAGAAATCATAAATTCTGCCAGGGTATGTAAACTTATGAGCACAATTGTATACTGTGATTCTGTACTTGCCAAATATGTTGCAGAAATCTCCCTCCACTAAGTCTGGCTGCATTCATTTTAACTGTGGGCAGCTGAAGCTGCTGCCTGTTCACTTCCTGAATTTACACAGAGGCACACCTCCAGCTCTGCAGCCCTGCAATTCTCATTTGCCCTCTTATGACTCATCCCCCCTCCTTTCCTGGCAAACTCTCACAAGAATGAGAGAGAGAGAGAGCTTTTTAGCAGACAAGAAACAGGAAGAGGACTGTATAAGGTATTTACTGGCAAATTGACTATACAAAGTTAAAACAACAAGGGCAGAAGATTTAATAGATGGAAAGATTAAAAAATCACTGAAGGTCTACTTTAAGTATGTCTATGTAAACACACCTTTTCAATTTGCATTTAATCTCAGCTATTTCCTCATTTAAGCAAGTATTAGTCTCCTCAGCAAATTCCAGATTCCTTTGCAGCCTAATTTTTTCATCAGTTAATTTCTTGTTAGTAAATGTAAGATCAGCAACTTTGTTTATGAGATCATCCGGCTCTCCCCTATAATAATATCGAATACAGAAGGAAAATGAATACATATCTTTAGTTGCACGCGTTACCTAAAATACTTTTATGTTAAAAGACATTTGAGTGTATTCAATAAACAGTGCAGAGAGCAAAGCACAAGTTTTAAAGACTGAATTTACTTTTTCTTTCTAAATTCCAGATTCCCTATGTACCAGTATAGCATTAATGTGCCTCTTTTGCAAAAAAGATAAAGCATTCTATAATATCTCACACCAGACCTTACCTAGGCATCCAGTCTGATCTATGGAGAACTTCTACATTACTCCCTGGACGGCTCTTAGGTTGGGAGAACCAGTATGACACAGGAAGTAGTACACCAGCTGACCTCATTAACACACACCGTGCCACTGTCTTCCCCACTCCTGGAGATCGATCACACCCACCTCCACAGGTGCATGCACATCTAATGCAGTGATCAGCCATCCATTTTTTTTTCTTACCTTCATCTTGCATAGATCATTCATTTGGCAGAATGTGCAGGAGATCAGTGATCACAGCCTACGTGCAGAGCTGTAGTACTGAAAAAAGGAGGTGTGTCCCTGGAAGTCTGTACAGCCTGCCATACATTATACAATCTGATTGTACAATTTCCTTTAGATCTACCATCAACTACGTAGTGCAAGGGCCTCCCTGATTGGATACAGAGTGATAGGATAGACAGTGTGTCCTCCAATTTTATCAGATTATGTAGTGTATGGCCATCTTTATATACCTAAAATGAACTAGTCGCATATTCGGCCATTAATTGTTAACACCATCCCAAACACACAGTAAAAATGTGCAAACGCCAAAATATCCCATGAGCTACTTTGCCACATGTAGGGCAGCTCATTGAAATCAATGGGCTGTGCTATGCGTGTCATTAGAAGTGAATGGGCTGCCCCATTCACGTGAATGGGCTGCCCTATGTGTGATGAGTGAATATGCTCCAAAACTTCCCCAAAAAATTGCATGCATGCGTTGCCTGGAGATGTGAACGGGGCCTGACAACTGAGTGCCTCCGGCCACTCCCTCCTATGTACTTTTATAAAGGCCATACATTATGCAATCTGATTGTACAATCTCTGTACAATTTCCTTGCGATTTACCAGATCTATGAAATAGGAGGACCCACCTGACCAATCCATTCAATTTTTAGCAAATCAGGCAGGCCCTTGTACTACATAGCTGATGGTAGATCTAAATGAAAATTTTACAATCAGACAGTACAGAAAGTAGGTGTAAGGTGGTATTGTAATAAGGGAGGTATGGTCCAGAGTGGTGAACAGGACCTATCACACCCTCTTCTGTGATGCAGCAGGGAAGTGAATGCTACTGGGAGACGACCTACAGGCAGTGAATGCTGAAAGATGATCTACAGGAAGTGATGGCATCTGAAAACCACTTTAAAGATCCAAATAGACAGACGAGATTTCAAAACCTTCTATAAACAGGGTAAGTGAGAGAAAAGCACATTGGGATAGGTGGGCCAGAAATGACATTAGCAAAAGCTTATTATGAAAAGTGAAATTCTGCCTTAAAAGGTGAATTTATCCTTTATTTATTTATTTATTTTAAAAATTCTTTATTTAATTTTATAAAAGTACAACAAGCACATACTTCAGGTTAACACAAGCAAGAAAAATAGTCCTTATTACCAATGAAAACCCCTTTTACCCCTGAACCCCCCCCCCACCCCTATCCTGCAGAGTTCCAAAAGAAAAAAAAAAAAACATTATTTGCTTATCCCTACTCCCTGCAGTCAATACCATCTACCAACACCATTTCTCCTTCCTCTAAGCTCTCTAAGATGTATATTTCATTAACCCTAAATATCCAGTCCCAGATTCTAGGACCCTCCACCTCCTGCCATTAATAAAGATTTGTATGTTCTAGCAAGACCGTCTGTCCCGTGGAACAGGCATGCCCATGGGTCTTCCGGAATATTTTTTCCTGTAATTTCTTTAATAAGCTGTAAGACTTCCTTCCAAAATGTTTTAATAATGGAGCAATCCCACCATAAGTGGGCCATTGTTCCTAATACCCTGCATTCTCTCCAGCACTCTGAGGATTTATTCATTTGAAATTTGCTGATTTTATCTGGTGTCGCATACCACCTTGCCAAACATTTATAGTTAGTCTCAATTATTTTAGTGTCAGCTGCAGAACTATGTGTCCACTTCAAAATTGTCTCTAAAGTGCTTTTATTACATTGTGACCCCAGATAGTTTTCCCACTTCTTAATGTAAGGCGGCACTTCCAACCCATCTCTGCCCATTAAAATTTTATATAACGATGATATATTATTTTTTGATTTTTCCCTCAGAAAAAGCTTCTCCAACGACCTGAAATCTTCTCCATCTCTAATAGGCCCTGGAAGACTATCAACGAAATGAGAGAGTTGGCTGTACCGCCACACATCAACTTTCATTAAACCCGTATTTAAACTTAATTCCTGAAAAGTGATAATTTTACCATTCTTAATAATGTCTTTCAATTGTGCATTACCTTTTTTTATCCATTTGCCTCCCACTGACCTCATCCCTGGCATAAAAAACTCATTATCTTTTAAATAAATTAAGGGTGAATTATAGTCCCAAATATTTTGTGCGTGAGTTTGATCCCAAATTTTAAGTGTAAGTAGTATTATATCGTGCGTGTTTGGACCTAGATTCCTAAAATGTGGGGGGTTCCAAATTAAGTGGCTTAAATGTGAATTACTCAAGGCCTTTTCTATATTAACCCATCTTTTATCGGCCTCGTCTCTTGCCCAATCTAATACCCATGTCAAAACTACTGCATTATAATACTTTTTAAAATCTGGAATAGCAAGACCTCCCTGTGCTTTCCCCTTACTCAAGACCGTGTAAGCAATACGTGGTTTCCTATTGTTCCATATAAATCTCCATATTTGTCCTCTCTAGGCTCTAAAATATGTTTGGGGCAGTGAGATTGGGAGCATCTGAATCTTATAAAGAATTTTCGGGGCCAGCACCATTTTAACTGTGTTAATACGTCCAATCCAAGAGATAGGGCACATTGAATTTTTTTTAATTTCTTGCTTGATTTCATCTAATAAGGGGTTATAATTTTGTTAAATAAATTTTCCTCAATGAGTTGGACAGTCTGACCCCGAAATATCTAATATCCTTTCTCCAAGGGAACTGAAACTCTTTAATAAGTCTGGCTTCTTCCTGTTTATTTATATTTAGGACTTCAGATTTACTAAGATTGATTTTGAAGTTTGAGATCTCGCCGTATTTTGTTAGCGTCAGCAACAGGTTTGGAATCGAGATCCTCGGTTTGGTGATGAAAAATAGCACATCATCGGCGAAAGTTTGTGCACTTCTCCTCCCACCACACATCCACTAATGTCCAGATTGTTTCGAATCGTAGCCAGCAGAGGCTCCAGTGTCAGCACAAACAAAAGAGGGGACAACGGACATCCCTGCCTGGTCCCATTTTCCATTGTGCACTGTAAGGAAGGGGTTCCATTCACCTTAACAAACGCAGAAGGATGATAATATAATACTTTTATCCATTTAATCATATTTAGACCTACCCCCATAGCTTCCAACGTTTTGATCATGAATCCCTAGTCTACCCTGTCAAATGCTTTTTCAGCATCAATTGACAAGAATAGACCTGGGGATTCACTGGCTTTAATGGCCTCCAGGATAAGCAGCGACAACACTCCATTGTCCCTCGCTTCTCTCCCTGGTATAAAGCCAGCTTGATCCGGATGGACCAGGGTGGGCATCTTCTCCTTTAGCCGCATTGCCAATACCTTGGCATATAGTTTAATGTCTGCATTCAGTAAAGCTATCGGTCTATAGCTAGAACATAGCGTACTGTCTTTGCCTTCTTTTAATATTAACGTCACTGATGCAGACAACGCTCCCCCACACATTTCCCCTTTCACACCCAGCCCATTCCAAACCTGACAGAACTTCGGGAACAGGGATTCTTTGAATTTTTTACAAAAATATGATGTAAAACCATCTCATCCCAGACTTTTTCCTGGAGGAGATGTTTTTAAGGCTGAATACATTTCTTCCTCTGTGATAGGTCTATCCATCTCCATTTTATCATTTTCAGACAAAATGGACAGTCCAGCTGACTTTAAGAAGTCTTCCGACATCTCATCTTTTCCCGAAGTCCCACTTCTGTCTCACTGAATAGAGAGCTGCATAATATTTCCTAAATTCATCCCCTATCTCTTTGGTTGTATACATCAATTCCCCGTTTTTTTTCTGAATTTTATCAATAACATTTATGTCTCTTTTCTTTTTAAGCGTCCCTGCTAAATGCTTGCCTACCTTGTTCCCCCACAGGTATCTGTCTTTTGACTGTTTCTTAAATATCCTACTGGAATCGGTCTCCATTAACTCTTTAAGTTCTTCTCTCAATTATCAAGTTATCAATTGATGCAAGAGTTCCTGGTGGTGCCCTTTGTGAGATTTATGAGCTTGCTCTAATCTATGAATTTCGGCAATGAGATTCTCCTTTCTTTTTAATCTTTCATTTTTCTTCCCAGCCCCAATAGAGATCAGCACACCCCTAATATAAGCTTTAAGGGCCTCCCACAGGATCGTTCCTGATGCATCCCCCGTGTCGTTCACCACAAGGTATAAATCTATTTCTTGCTGTACTCTTTCGGCTACTTTAACATCATTTATAAGATTTTCGTTAAGACGCCATGTAAACGGTTGTCTTTGGGGCCCCGGGATTCTCACCTTCATTGTGACTGGGGAGTGGTCCGACAATGTAGTTATTTCTATCTTAGTGTCCCTCACTGATTCCAACAAGCTATGGTCCACCATTAAATAATCCAGTCTTGAATAAGTCCCATGCACAGGGGAAAAGAAAGTATAATCCTTAGTGCGTCTATAATTTGGCAGTGATGCAGTTTGCACCTAATTTTATTTAAAAAGAGATTTACTTAACCCCTGTGTCCTGGACTTACTATCCAAGGTAGGATTCAAGCAGAAGTTGAAATCACCTGCTGGTATCACCTCCCCGCCTTAAATTCTATTAACCTATTCAATACCTGTGAAATTTGAAATTTGATCGGATTTTTATTTGGGCAATAAACATTTGCTAAGGTAAATATCCTTTCTCCTAACTTCATCTTCAGAAAAAGATATCGGCCCTTAGGATCTGTTCTTCGCTCTATAAGTGAAAATTTTGTCAGTTTTGAAAACCAAATTGCCACTCCCTTGGCCCTCTTAATAGGTGAATCACAGTAAAACCAATTCGGGAAATTTTTAGAATACAGCTTAATACATGTTTCCTGGGTTAGTTGGGTCTCCTGCAGGAACACCACATCTGCACGGTAATTATGGAGTTCTCTTAATATTTTATGTCTCTTAACAGGAGAATTGAGACCTTTAACATTATATAACAGACAATTTATCTCTGTAATACCATGCAATCTAGAAGAGGACCAGTTATGTTATCCTATTACCATTCCTTGCCCCCGTCTAACCGGGGATAGTTGAGAGTGGGATATCTAAATTTTTGCAAAAGTCCTGCAAATCCTCTAAACATTATATAACAGACAATTTATCTCTGTAATACCATGCAATCTAGAAGAGGACCAGTTATGCATACTGACCCCTGTCTTCTATAATGGATTTTAAAACATCTCTGCAAGATAAGACGACTCATCCCCCCACCACCCTCCCCCCCCACCTTTCCCAACTCCACCTTTCCCACCACCCTCCCCTAGGCCAACCTATGATCGCAAGTCCGCAGATGGGGAACCACACAGATCCCATCCCGCGTCCTTATGCCAAAATAGGGTGTGACTCCGACAGTGGCCACCCGTGACCCCGCCATCCCCCCTACACGGGGGGGCAGCGGGAGCGGGGGTCCGGAAGCAATCCCGAACAACCCTCCCCCTCTCGCCGTCTCTGCCTTAACCCTCCCCCGACTCCCCCCCCACCGACCTCCCACCCCCAAAGCCCCAATAATTAAATCTAGAGGACCAAAATAGGTCCTATACCACATTCCAGTCAGAGTAGTCTTCTGCCCCCTTTTGGGATATTTTTCCCTTATACATTTTTTTAGTAACCCTACTCCCCCAACTAACTGTTATCCTATTACCATTCCTTGCCCCCGTCTAACCGGGGATAGTTGAGAGTGGGATATCTAAATTTTTGCAAAAGTCCTGCAAATCCTCTAAATGTTTCAGTCTTACTGTTCTTCCTGCTCTCCGAACATTTAAAGATGCTGGGAATCCCCAACTGTATTTTATTTTCGCCGTCCTCAATATTTCCAGAAAGGGTTTTAGTTGGCGTCTCCGGAACAAAGTTCCTGTAGATAAATCGGCAAATATTTGAATATCGGTGTTATCAAATTTCACAGGATGGACTCCTCTAAGTTTGCTCCAGATTTTGGCTTTGTCCTCAAAAAGATGAAATTTGATAATGACATCTCTGGATGTATCTTCTCTCACGCCTGGGGGCTTTCTAATCCTGAGCACACGATCGATCTTTAATTCCTCATCTGCTCTTCTGTCCAACATTGGGTTAAAGAGTTTTTACATTTTTGTAGGCAGATCTTCTTGCTGTTCCAGCTAAGGCTCTGATCCTCAAATTTTGCAGACGGCTTTGATTTTCTTGCTCTTCCAACTTATATAAAGCATCTCGTTGATCGATTTGCAGTTTTCTTATTTGTGTTTTTAGACCAAGAATTTCCTGGGCTTGTTTTTCTGATAATTCTTCAGCAATTTCTTCTTGCTTCAGTAAATGACCCACGTCTGTCCTTACATTCAGAATCTCCGTTTTGATCGCGTTTTCTAATTTGGCGAACATTTCAAGCATGTCTGTTTTCGTTGGGATTAGATCCATATCCCTTTCTTCCTCTATACTGAGGTCGAGTTCTCCTTCAGGGTCCAACTCTTCTCTAGATTTTCCACTTTGAGCTCCTTTATTTTTTGCCAGCTCTTTCTTCTTTTCCTTTGCTCCCTGTTGCCTTTTTTCCGGTGCAGGACTTTTTAAGCTTGCATCTTTAAGATATTTCTGGATAGAGCTCGAATTTAGGCTCTCTCTAGGATTCTTGGGTTCCGATGCTTTTTGTGAGCGACCTCTCATGTTCTCTTTAACACCCTTTCTCTTTCTCTATTTCACCCTTCTCTCTTTCTTCTTCTCCCCTCCCCTCCCTCCTTCTCCACCTCTCCCACTTAATATGCTCTTGCTCAAAACACAAAGATTTCTCCTTAATCGCTCTAGTCTGCTTTCTAACTATCTGTCAGAGCATGTAAATTATTCACGTGGTATAAGGCAGTAGTACACAGGCATTTTAAAGGCATAGAGAGTTCTGAAAAAAAGGGTTCTCCAAAGTTCACACAGTGTCGCTCCAATCCAGAGTCTCCCAACAAGAGCCAGCGAAAAACTCTCCCTCCGCATCCATTGTTCACAACACCATTCGCTAGATCTCAGAACAGCGTGCCCCACAAGATACTTCAGAGTCCTTTGGTTAGTCTTTAATGCAGGGGGATCAGTAACATCATGCTCAATTAAATAATTATAATGAAATTAGGCATCATACGGTCCTACATGGGCATAGATGCTTCTTCCTGAAGGTATGAATCTGTACTCCTCAGGTCCCTCCAGACAAACGCTGAGAAACCCTGCAGGGCAGTCACCAAGCCCCAGAGACATCCTGGTCTGCTTGTTGGAAGCACTCAGGAGCTATAACTCAGTGAAAGTGTTATCATACGCGTAGATACAGGGCCATCTTTAATTTTGATTGGGCCCTGGGCAAACATTTTCTTGGGGCCCACCTCCATTCTGAGACATACAAAAAATAGCAGGTAGACTCAAAATCAGTTTACTGCAGCAGATCACGCAGCGATTGCAATTGTTTGCCAGAGGTTACATCCTATCCTTACTGCTCAATGGCTGGTTTCTAGAGGTTACAACACATAATTTCTGCTTGCCGATTGGTTGCTAGAGGTTAATGTACATTATTAGCGCTCACTGATTGGTTGATAGAGATTAAAGCAGATCACTACTGTTTGCTGATTGGTTGCTAGAGGTTCATACATATCATTACCTCTCACTGAGCAGTGGAGCAATCCCAAATAATTGAGCAAGTAAAGGGGCACATTAATACACATACTACAGGAGAGGTTCAGAGACTGCGGACATACTGCAGGAGATTACCAGAGACTGCGGACATACTGCAGGAGACAATCAGAGGCTGCGGACATACTGCAGGAGACAGAGACTGCGGACATACTGCAGGAGACAATCAGAGACTGCGGACATACTGCAGGAGACAGAGACTGCGGACATACTGCAGGAGACACTCAGAGACTGCGGACATACTGCAGGAGACAATCAGAGACTGCGGAAATACTGCAGGAGACAATCAGAGACTGTGTACATACTGCAGGAGACAATCAGAGACTGTGGACATACTGCAGGAGACAATCAGAGACTGCGGACATACTGCAGGAGACAGAGACTGCGGACATACTGCAGGAGACAATCAGAGACTGCGGACATACTGCAGGAGACAATCAGAGACTGCGGACATACTGCAGGAGACAATCGGAGACTGCGGACATACTGCAGGAGACAATCAGAGACTGCGGACATACTGCAGGAGACAATCAGAGACTGCGGACATACTGCAGGAGACAATCAGAGACTGCGTAAATACTACAGGAGACACTCAGAGACTGCGGACATACTGCAGGAGATTACCAGAGACTGCAGACATACTGCAGGAGACACTCAGAGGCTGCGGACATACTGCAGGAGACAATCAGAGACTGCGGACATACTGCAGGAGACAATCAGAGACTGCGGACATACTGCAGGAGACAATCAGAGACTGCGGACATACTGCAGGAGACAGAGACTGCGGACATACTGCAGGAGACAGAGACTGCGGACATACTGCAGGAGACAATCAGAGACTGCGGACATACTGCAGGAGACAGAGACTGCGGACATACTGCAGGAGACACTCATAGACTGTGGACATACTGCAGGAGACAATCAGAGACTGCGGACATACTGCAGGAGACAATCAGAGACTGCGAACATACTGCAGGAGACAATCAGAGACTGTGTACATACTGCAGGAGACAATCAGAGACTGCGGACATACTGCAGGAGACAGAGACTGCGGACATACTGCAGGAGACAATCAGAGACTGCGGACATACTGCAGGAGACACTCAGAGACTGCGGACATACTGCAGGAGACAATCAGAGACTGCGGACATACTGCAGGAGACAATCAGAGACTGTGTACATACTGCAGGAGACAATCAGAGACTGCGGACATACTGCAGGAGACAATCAGAGACTGCGGACATACTGCAGGAGACAGAGACTACGGACATACTGCAGGAGACAATCAGAGACTGCGGACATACTGCAGGAGACAATCAGAGACTGCGGAAATACTGCAGGAGACAATCAGAGACTGCGGAAATACTGCAGGAGACACTCAGAGACTGCGGTCATACTGCAGGAGATTACCAGAGACTGCGGACATACTGCAGGAGACAATCAGAGGCTGCGGACATACTGCAGGAGACAATCAGAGACTGCGGACATACTGCAGGAGACAATCAGAGGCTGCGGACATACTGCAGGAGACAATCAGAGACTGTGTACATACTGCAGGAGACAATCAGAAACTGCGGAAATACTGCAGGAGACACTAAGAGACTGCGGACATACTGCAGGAGACAATCAGAGGCTGCGGACATACTGCAGGAGACAATTAGAGACTGCGGACATACTGCAGGAGACAATCAGAGACTGCGGACATACTGCAGGAGACAATCAGAGACTGCGTAAATACTGCAGGAGACACTCAGAGACTGCGGACATACTGCAGGAGATTACCAGAGACTGCAGACATACTGCAGGAGACACTCAGAGGCTGCGGACATACTGCAGGAGACAATCAGAGACTGCGGACATACTGCAGGAGACAATCAGAGACTGCGGACATACTGCAGGAGACAGAGACTGCGGACATACTGCAGGAGACAGAGACTGCGGACATACTACAGGAGACAATCAGAGACTGCGGACATACTGCAGGAGACAGAGACTGCGGACATACTGCAGGAGACAATCAGAGACTGCGGTCATACTGCAGGAGACAATCAGAGACTGTGGACATACTGCAGGAGACAATCAGAGACTGCGGACATACTGCAGGAGACAGAGACTGCGGACATACTGCAGGAGACAATCAGAGACTGCGGACATACTGCAGGAGACAATCAGAGACTGCGGACATACTGCAGGAGACAATCAGAGACTGCGGACATACTGCAGGAGACAATCAGAGACTGCGGACATACTGCAGGAGACAATCAGAGACTGCGTAAATACTGCAGGAGACACTCAGAGACTGCGGACATACTGCAGGAGATTACCAGAGACTGCAGACATACTGCAGGAGACACTCAGAGGCTGCGGACATACTGCAGGAGACAATCAGAGACTGCGGACATACTGCAGGAGACAATCAGAGACTGCGGACATACTGCAGGAGACAGAGACTGCGGACATACTGCAGGAGACAGAGACTGCGGACATACTACAGGAGACAATCAGAGACTGCGGACATACTGCAGGAGACAGAGACTGCGGACATACTGCAGGAGACAATCAGAGACTGCGGACATACTGCAGGAGACAATCAGAGACTGTGGACATACTGCAGGAGACAATCAGAGACTGCGGACATACTGCAGGAGACAGAGACTGCGGACATACTGCAGGAGACAATCAGAGACTGCGGACATACTGCAGGAGACAATCAGAGACTACGGACATACTGCAGGAGACACTCAGAGACTGCGGACATACTGCAGGAGACAATCAGAGACTGCGGACATACTGCAGGAGACAATCAGAGACTGCGGACATACTGCAGGAGACAATCGGAGACTGCAGACATACTGCAGGAGACAATCAGAGACTGCGGACATACTGCAGGAGACAATCAGAGACTGCGGACATACTGCAGGAGACAATCAGAGACTGCGTAAATACTACAGGAGACACTCAGAGACTGCGGACATACTGCAGGAGATTACCAGAGACTGCAGACATACTGCAGGAGACACTCAGAGGCTGCGGACATACTGCAGGAGACAATCAGAGACTGCGGACATACTGCAGGAGACAATCAGAGACTGCGGACATACTGCAGGAGACAATCAGAGACTGCGGACATTCTGCAGGAGATAGAGACTGCGGACATACTGCAGGAGACAGAGACTGCGGACATACTGCAGGAGACAATCAGAGACTGCGGACATACTGCAGGAGACAGAGACTGCGGACATACTGCAGGAGACACTCAGAGACTGTGGACATACTGCAGGAGACAATCAGAGACTGCGGACATACTGCAGGAGACAATCAGAGACTGCGAACATACTGCAGGAGACAATCAGAGACTGTGTACATACTGCAGGAGACAATCAGAGACTGTGGACATACTGCAGGAGACAATCAGAGACTGCGGACATACTGCAGGAGACAGAGACTGCGGACATACTGCAGGAGACAATCAGAGACTGCGGACATACTGCAGGAGACACTCAGAGACTGCGGACATACTGCAGGAGACAATCAGAGACTGCGGACATACTGCAGGAGACAATCAGAGACTGTGTACATACTGCAGGAGACGATCAGAGACTGCGGACATACTGCAGGAGACAATCAGAGACTGCGGACATACTGCAGGAGACAGAGACTACGGACATACTGCAGGAGACAATCAGAGACTGCGGACATACTGCAGGAGACAATCAGAGACTGCGGAAATACTGCAGGAGACAATCAGAGACTGCGGAAATACTGCAGGAGACACTCAGAGACTGCGGTCATACTGCAGGAGATTACCAGAGACTGCGGACATACTGCAGGAGACAATCAGAGGCTGCGGACATACTGCAGGAGACAATCAGAGACTGCGGACATACTGCAGGAGACAATCAGAGGCTGCGGACATACTGCAGGAGACAATCAGAGACTGTGTACATACTGCAGGAGACAATCAGAAACTGCGGAAATACTGCAGGAGACACTAAGAGACTGCGGACATACTGCAGGAGACAATCAGAGGCTGCGGACATACTGCAGGAGACAATCAGAGACTGCGGACATACTGCAGGAGACAATCAGAGACTGCGGACATACTGCAGGAGACAATCAGAGACTGCGTAAATACTGCAGGAGACACTCAGAGACTGCGGACATACTGCAGGAGATTACCAGAGACTGCAGACATACTGCAGGAGACACTCAGAGGCTGCGGACATACTGCAGGAGACAATCAGAGACTGCGGACATACTGCAGGAGACAATCAGAGACTGCGGACATACTGCAGGAGACAGAGACTGCGGACATACTGCAGGAGACAGAGACTGCGGACATACTACAGGAGACAATCAGAGACTGCGGACATACTGCAGGAGACAGAGACTGCGGACATACTGCAGGAGACAATCAGAGACTGCGGACATACTGCAGGAGACAATCAGAGACTGTGGACATACTACAGGAGACAATCAGAGACTGCGGACATACTGCAGGAGACAGAGACTGCGGACATACTGCAGGAGACAATCAGAGACTGCGGACATACTGCAGGAGACAATCAGAGACTGCGGACATACTGCAGGAGACACTCAGAGACTGCGGACATACTGCAGGAGACAATCAGAGACTGCGGACATACTGCAGGAGACAATCAGAGACTGCGGACATACTGCAGGAGACAATCAGAGACTGCGGACATACTGCAGGAGACCATCAGAGACTGCGGACATACTGCAGGAGACAATCAGAGACTGCGGACATACTGCAGGAGACAGAGACTGCGGACATACTGCAGGAGACAGAGACTGCGGACATACTGCAGGAGACAATCAGAGACTGCGGACATACTGCAGGAGACAATCAGAGACTGCGGAAATACTGCAGGAGACAATCAGAGACTGCGTAAATACTGCAGGAGACACTCAGAGACTGCGGACATACTGCAGGAGATTACCAGAGACTGCAGACATACTGCAGGAGACACTCAGAGGCTGCGGACATACTGCAGGAGACAATCAGAGACTGCGGACATACTGCAGGAGACAATCAGAGACTGCAGACATACTGCAGGAGACAGAGACTGCGGACATACTGCAGGAGACAGAGACTGCGGACATACTACAGGAGACAATCAGAGACTGCGGACATACTGCAGGAGACAGAGACTGCGGACATACTGCAGGAGACAATCAGAGACTGCGGACATACTGCAGGAGACAATCAGAGACTGTGGACATACTGCAGGAGACAATCAGAGACTGCGGACATACTGCAGGAGACAGAGACTGCGGACATACTGCAGGAGACAATCAGAGACTGCGGACATACTGCAGGAGACAATCAGAGACTGCGGACATACTGCAGGAGACACTCAGAGACTGCGGACATACTGCAGGAGACAATCAGAGACTGCGGACATACTGCAGGAGACAATCAGAGACTGCGGACATACTGCAGGAGACAATCAGAGACTGCGGACATACTGCAGGAGACAATCAGAGACTGCGGACATACTGCAGGAGACAATCAGAGACTGCGGACATACTGCAGGAGACAGAGACTGCGGACATACTGCAGGAGACAGAGACTGCGGACATACTGCAGGAGACAATCAGAGACTGCGGACATACTGCAGGAGACAATCAGAGACTGCGGAAATACTGCAGGAGACAATCAGAGACTGCGGAAATACTGCAGGAGACACTCAGAGACTACGGACATACTGCAGGAGATTACCAGAGACTGCAGACATACTGCAGGAGACACTCAGAGACTGCGGACATACTGCAGGAGACAATCAGAGACTGCGGACATACTGCAGGAGACAGAGACTGCGGACATACTGCAGGAGACAATCAGAGACTGTGTACATACTGCAGTAGACAATCAGAAACTGCGGAAATACTGCAGGAGACAATCAGAGACTGTGGACATACTGCAGGAGACACTCAGAGACTGCGGTCATACTGCAGGAGATTACCAGAGACTGCGGACATACTGCAGGAGACAATCAGAGGCTGCGGACATACTGCAGGAGACAATCAGAGACTGCGGACATACTGCAGGAGACAATCAGAGGCTGCGGACATACTGCAGGAGACAATCAGAGACTGTGTACATACTGCAGGAGACAATCAGAAACTGCGGAAATACTGCAGGAGACACTAAGAGACTGCGGACATACTGCAGGAGATTACCAGAGACTGCGGACATACCGCAGGAGACAATCAGAGACTGCGGACATACTGCAGGAGACAATCAGAGACTGCGGACATACTGCAGGAGACAATCAGAGGCTGCGGACATACTGCAGGAGACAATCAGAGACTGCGGACATACTGCAGGAGACAATCAGAGACTGCGGACATACTGCAGGAGACACTCAGAGACTGCGGACATACTGCAGGAGATTACCAGAGACTGCAGACATACTGCAGGAGACACTCAGAGGCTGCGGACATACTGCAGGAGACAATCAGAGACTGCGGACATACTGCAGGAGACAATCAGAGACTGCGGACATACTGCAGGAGACAATCAGAGACTGCGGACATACTGCAGGAGACAGAGACTGCGGACATACTACAGGAGACAATCAGAGACTGCGGACATACTGCAGGAGACAGAGACTGCGGACATACTGCAGGAGACACTCAGAGACTGTGGACATACTGCAGGAGACAATCAGAGACTGCGGACATACTGCAGGAGACAGAGACTGCGGACATACTGCAGGAGACAATCAGAGACTGCGGACATACTGCAGGAGACAATCAGAGACTGCGGACATACTGCAGGAGACAATCAGAGACTGCGGACATACTGCAGGAGACAATCAGAGACTGTGTACATACTGCAGGAGACAATCAGAGACTGCGGACATACTGCAGGAGACAATCAGAGACTGCGGACATACTGCAGGAGACAGAGACTGCGGACATACTGCAGGAGACAGAGACTGCGGACATACTGCAGGAGACAATCAGAGACTGCGGACATACTGCAGGAGACAATCAGAGACTGCGGAAATACTGCAGGAGACAATCAGAGACTGCGGAAATACTGCAGGAGACACTCAGAGACTGCGGACATACTGCAGGAGATTACCAGAGACTGCAGACATACTGCAGGAGACACTCAGAGACTGCGGACATACTGCAGGAGACAATCAGAGACTGCGGACATACTGCAGGAGACAGAGACTGCGGACATACTGCAGGAGACAATCAGAGACTGTGTACATACTGCAGTAGACAATCAGAAACTGCGGAAATACTGCAGGAGACAATCAGAGACTGTGGACATACTGCAGGAGACACTCAGAGACTGCGGTCATACTGCAGGAGATTACCAGAGACTGCGGACATACTGCAGGAGACAATCAGAGGCTGCGGACATACTGCAGGAGACAATCAGAGACTGCGGACATACTGCAGGAGACAATCAGAGGCTGCGGACATACTGCAGGAGACAATCAGAGACTGTGTACATACTGCAGGAGACAATCAGAAACTGCGGAAATACTGCAGGAGACACTAAGAGACTGCGGACATACTGCAGGAGATTACCAGAGACTGCGGACATACCGCAGGAGACAATCAGAGACTGCGGACATACTGCAGGAGACAATCAGAGGCTGCGGACATACTGCAGGAGACAATCAGAGACTGTGTACATACTGCAGGAGACAATCAGAAACTGCGGAAATACTGCAGGAGACACTAAGAGACTGCGGACATACTGCAGGAGATTACCAGAGACTGCGGACATACTGCAGGAGACAATCAGAGACTGCGGACATACTGCAGGAGACAATCAGAGACTGCAGACATTATACAGGGGATGGTCAGAGAACTTTCAGCAATGCACAGCTTTACAGTTGAATAACACAGCTCAGGGTTTAAATAGTCAGGCATTCTATGGTTGTAAGAACATACCTGGCCAGCCAAACTTACTACATACATTCAGGACTGTGGGCGGGGCTTCCACTCTCTGCTCTCACTAAAGCAGCTGGGAGCTCCACTGATCTTTTGTTGGGTGGGCCCTGGGCCCACATCACCCGTGAATGGTCGCCCCGATGACAGCTTTGCAGAGCGCACAGAGGACATGGGAGGATGTATTCCACGCTAGCCAGCTGAGAGGGGCGGGGCCGGGAGCTCCACTGACGCTCTGACCCTGCCCACGTGCAGCCTGTGTACTGGGAATAGAGCGCCTGTAGTGAGAGCCAGTGATCGGAGTGGGAGTGTCATTGGAGCTCCCGGCCCCGCCCCCGGACCTCTGTATTCACCAGCCAGTATAGAGGGGGTGGGGCCTGAAGCTCCACTGACACTCCCACGCCGATCACTGGCTCTCACTACAGAAGCTCTTTTCCCGAGTACACAGGCTGCACGTGGGCGGGGTCAGAGCGTCAGTGGAGCTCCCGGCCCCGCCCCCTCTCAGCTGGCTAGCGAGGAATACATCCTCCCGTGTCCTCTGTGCGCTCTGCAAAGCTGTCATCGGGGCCCCAATTCACGGCTAGCGCGGGCCCCCCAACAAAGATTGGGCCCAGGGCAAGTGCCCCGTTTGCCCTGCGCTAAAGACGGCCCTGCGTAGATACATGCTGTGAACAAGCCCAGGAAACATGGGGTGGAGTATCGTAAGGAGAGCTGCGCTGGAGATAGTGTCTGGTAAGGGGATGAGTGGGGGAATGCTGCAGCAAGGTTCGGGGAACTCCGGCCGGTCCGATCGCTGAGTCTGAGCGTTCCGCCGATGTTGGTGCTGTAAATAGCCTAGGATGTCTTCGTCCGCTACTTCCAGGTCCCGGGACACCCCTACTGCACACTGCAAGCGGCTGTCATAGACCGGGACATCCACGAGCTCTCACCCGCGCGGGTCCCGTTGGTCATCCAGGAGCTCCTCTGCCGCCTGCTCCCACTGGCGCTGCCGTCAGGCCCCTCCCCCAGCTCCGATGCGTCACATCATGTCCACCTCAAACTCAGGTGAATTTATCCTTTAAAGTAAACTGCAGGCCTGCATAAAGTGTGTGGCTTTAAGCAGTATTGTAATTGGGTACCTTACTTAAAGTGGAGTTCCACCCAGAAATGGAACTTTCACTTATCCAGTTCCTCTCCCCCTCCAGTGTCACATTTGGCACCTTTCAGGGGGGAGCAGATACTTGTCTAATACAGGTATTTGCTCCCACTTCCGCAGTAACAACGTCAATCTACACCATGTCCGGCCGCTCCAGCAGGGACCAGTCAGAATGTGCAGCGTGATCCGCACATGCGCAGTAGGGAAACAGGCTGTGAAGCCGCAAGGCTTCATGGACATGGTCAGCAACAGTACTCAGGTAGGCTGTGGCATTTAAACGATGCTCACTTGGTACAAAGGGGCTCAAAGCGTGCCAAGAAAATATCCCCCACACCATTACACCACCACTAGCCTGAACCGTTGATGCAAGGCAGGATGGATCCATGCTTTCATATTGTTTATGGCAAATTCTGACCCTACCATCTGAATGTCGCAGCTCATCAGACCAGGCAACATTTTTCCAATTTTCTATTGTCCAATTTTGGTGAGCCTGTACGAATTGTAGCCTTAGTTTCCTGTTCTTAGCTGACAGGAGTGGCACCTGGTGTGGTCTTCTGCTGCTGTAGCCCATCTGCTTCAAGGTTTGCTTCGTTTAGAGATGGTATTCTGCATACCGTGGTTGTAACAAGTGCTAATTTGAGCTACTGTTGCCTTTCTATCATCTCAAACCAGTCTGCCCATGCTCCTCTGAACTCTGACATCAACAAGGCATCTTGGCCCCCACAACTGCCGCTCACTGGATACTTTCTCTTTTTCGGACCATTCTCTGTAAACCCTAGAGATGGTTGTGTGTAGATCAACAGTTTTTGAAATACCCAGACCAGCCCGTCTGGCACCAACAACCATGCCACGTTCAAAGTCACTTAAATACCCTTTCTTCCCCATTCTGATGCTTGGCTTGAACTTTAGCAAGTCGTCTTTCACCACGCCTAGATGCCTAAATGAATTGCGTTGCTGCCATGTGATTGGCTGATTAGCAATTTGTGTTACCAAGCAATTGAACAGGTGTACATAATAAAGTGGCCGGTGTGTGTAGTCCTCTCTGAATTAACAGGACATGGTTCAAAAACAGCAAGATAACCAGAAAGATGTTGTAGTCCCGAATGTATTATAACTTAAAAGTGTCTACAGACTTTGTATCATCACTTATAGGTGTCTACAGACTTTAGGTCTCTATTATCCAATTTGTTATTATAATCAGCACTCAAGGAATGGGCTGGTCTATAGACCAGGAAAGTCCTCAGCAGATCTTTGCTCTTTTGGTTTGGAAATGTTTAGCTAACAGCTTATGGTTCACAGTTGTCTTCAATGTACAAAGACATGTGATCTCGTATAAGTATAAAAGATTATGACAATATCATTAGGAAAAATAATTGCCTGACCAATGTCTAATGTTTATGGCAGGAGACTTTTTACCACATAAATACTGTACTGTGTCCTCTGTTTGCCAGTCAGCATAGTACAATTGCTTTGCTCTTACATGTAGTTCTGCACATGTCCACTGGGTCCATACATCTGTTCTGTATCGAAACACTTGTTTTCTATGAAGAGGATATGCACAAAATATAGGTTTTAGAATATTCTACATAACACACAGATATGGTTAATAATTAATGGCAATGTACAGGTTCAGAGGTATAAATAGAACTCACAGGACTCTGGTGCAGATTATAGACCGTATCTCTTCATATCTCATGTGAAAACTTTGGATTATCCTATTTACTTATTTCAATGCTACTATTTGTTTTACTTTTTTTTCAGTATTTATTTCCTTTATTTTCATCTGGTGACCCTTCCAGTAAAAGACTCCCTGTCCTAGGGTGATAACGCTCCCTCACCAAACTGTATCTCTCTCCTGAGGCAGGATCAACAAAAAATGTTTACGGCTATCACATCTAAAGACTGGTAAGCTGCAATATATTGCATTCTGTTCTCTGGCTTATATACAGTATACCAGGCATCACTAAATGGCAGACCGCTGTCCGGTTTCAGCCCCAGTAACCATCCTACCCAGACTGCAGCCTCCCCAAATAGTTGTCTGTGTGTCCTCTCCCCACCACCAGCTCACCTGCCTGCCTTCCATGCCTGGTAGGCAGACCCGGCAGGTCTGTCCCTTCCATAATATCGCTGCACTGCCCCCCCCCCCCCCCCCCACTGCCTGTCTTATTTACACAAGACGTGAAGCGTGGCCGCTCTGGACAAAGGGCGTGACTTTTTAAGTTAAGAAGCGGGTGATTGGTTGCTACACAGCAGGGCGGTCCCAGCAATCAATCACCCACCTTTAACGTGAAAAGTCCTGCTCTTTGTCCAGGGCTGCCATGCTTTCCGTCTTGTGTGAATAAGGCAGGGCTCTGTGAGGAGGGGGGAGTGCTGTGCTGTTATGAAAAGGGTAGGGGTCTACTATCGAGAGAGTACTGTGATGGGTCAGTCTGTGATGGGTCAGTCTGTGATGGGGATCTGTGATGGGTCAGTCTGTGATGGGTCAGTCTGTGATGGGGGGGTCTGTGATAGGGGGGTCTGTGATGGGGGGGTCTGTGATGGGGGTCTGTGATGGGTCATTCTGTGATGGGGGTCTGTGATAGGTCAATCTGTGATGGGGGGGTCTGTGATGGGTCAGTCTGTGATGGGGGTCTGTGATGGGGGGGTCTGTGACATGCACGAGAGGCTGCAATGGTGAAGGATATCATGTGGAGTCATAACACGAATATGACACTCGGACCTCCACTGGGAGAAAATTTTCTGACTGGACCCCCGTGAATTTTAATTTAGTATCCCTGCAGTATACTATAATCATTAACCATTAGTTACCCCAATTAGTTGTTGTTCTTCCTTTACCTTCCTCCCTTAGCTATTTTGTTTAATTTGTAATTTTTTTTTACTGTTTGTATGTATATTGTAAATATTTGTTAAAGTGATTGTAAGGGTTTGTTTTTTTTTAAATTTAAAATAACAAACATATCATACTTACCTCCACTGTGCAGCTCGTTTTGCACAGAGTGGCCCCGAACCTGCTCTTCTGGGGTTCCCCAGCGGCTCTCGTGGCTCCTCCCCGCATCAGATAACCCCCTCTTGAAGCGCTTCACCGAGGGAGTTACCTCGTGGGCGCGCTCCAGAGTATATCAAGATTGACGCTGTTTTTTGTTTATAGCGCAAAAAAAAAACGTAGAGATGATCAAATACCACCAAAAGAAAGCTCTATTTGTGGGGAAAAAAAAGGACATGAATTTTGTTTGGGTACAATGTCACACGACTGCGCAATTGTCAGTTAAAGCGACGCAGTGCTGTATCGCAGCCAGGTCATTGAGCAGCCAAATCTTCCGGGGCTGAAGTGGTTAAATTGCTGCCTACAGGAGGATTTAGTCAATGAAAAAAACAGTTGCCATTCTGGCATAGCCTCTCCTACTCCCAGCAAGCCTCAGTTTTAAAAAAAAACAGTGCTAGGAGTTAGATCAAAAACACAGAGGGGTGGGTTCTGTTTCCCTAATGAACTCCAAAAAACTAGTTCAATTCTAATATCAAATATATTATATCAAATATATATAGTATATATATATATATATATATATATATATATATATAGTATATATATATATATATATATAGTACAAATATCTTATTTTATTTTTGTTTATTATAGGGACACAAGATTCTGAATCAATTGGGACATCCAAAAGCAGTCCAACTGAGAGATGGTCAACAGTAACAAAACCCCAGCAAGACTACATAACAAAACAACAGGACTAGAGGCAGCCTACAGCTCTAATGCCGCGTACACACGGTCGGACTTTTCGTCTACAAAAGTCCAACGGACGCTGACGGACTAAAGCTGGCTGGTAATCCGATCGTGTGTGGGCTTCTCCGGACTTTCAACGGACTTTTTTAGCCTCAAATCCGACGGACTTTAGATTTGAAGCATGCTTCAAATCTTTACGTCGTAACTACGACGGACCCCGAAGTCCGCTCGTCTGTATGCTAGTCCGACGGACAAAAAAACGACGCATGCTCATAAGCAAAAACTAAACGGAAGCACTCGGTCTAGTAAAACTAGTGTTCGTATTGTAGGTAGCACATTCATCACGCTGCAAAATCTGTGATCGTTGAATGCAGCGCATTTTATTTCTTCTTTACGAAGGCTCTATAAAGAACGAAGGTGTTTTGCTGTTCATAATCAGAGTTCTCCCAAACTGATTTCTGGATTCTTTTTCTCTTTGATCTCATGAATGATATAGTATGCATTTTAAAAACAATGTTTCCATACTAATAATACTTTTTCCCCTTTTTTTTTTTTAGGTTTGTAAAGTTACCACAAAGAACCCATTATTCTGTTTTTTTTTTTTATAGTGATTATTTTTTAGTTTTTAGATAAAGTTAACCCAAAGCACCGTTTTTGGTTACGTAAATTTTTGGATTTTCAAGACTTACCACTTGAACATTATTAACATTAGTAATGTATTTTTGGTGTGTTTTTTTTCAAACTCAATGAGATTGTTGTCCCTTGTTAATTTAACATTGTGTGTAAAATCAATGATTTCAAAGAAAAAACATAAAGTCTTTTGCTAAACTCAAAAAATGATCCATTTATTCATGGTCAAAATAAAATAAAGAGGAAGTCAACGCTGTAAAAAGTCGGTGTACCAGAAAATTGGGATCTTGCGGAGTCCATATAAGAGGGAGCACAATCTGGTCCAAGAATCCCAGAGATCAACAGCACCAGCAGATGATCTAGATGTCCCCAGACTGTGGTCCTACAACAGCCTGCGTCTTCTGTCAGACCAGACTGAACCCAGGTCATCATTTTCTTCTCTTCCCTGCAGCCTTTCCTCCACGCTGCCCTGCAGCCTTCCCTGTAGCCTTCTTTTGAGGCTGTGGCTCTGGTGTTTCAGTTGTGGCAGGAGGAGGAGGAGGAGGAGGAGGAGGAGGAGGAGGAGGAGGGGGGGCTGCCTCATGTAGTTGGGTGTTTTGTGTTAGCGTGCCCTGCAGCCCCTTATGGATTGTTTCCCCAAATAGGCGCTCACAAATGAGGCGCTGCTCCCTATTCATCTGAAGAAGCCTGCTGGCTAAGTAGCAGCCATAGGATTCTTCCGCTTCGGGGGGGCTCCTTAAAAAACGGGTGGCCTCTTGCATGAGGCGCAGGGATGCGTCCTGTGTGACCATCCCCTTCCTGGCCCTTTTTTTGGGAAGGTGGAGGGGAGGCACTTGGGATTCGGTCAGGCTCCTACTGGGCCCAGCCACCTCACTTGGCCCAGCCACCTCACTTGGCCCAGCCACCTCACTGGGAGCAGCCACCTCACTGGGAGCAGCCACCTCCTGCCTGACACTGGGCCCAGCCTCCTCCAGGATGATGGTGAATCCGGCCTCCTCCAGGCTGTCCATGGGCCTGGTCTCCTCCTGCCTGCCACTTTCCCCACATTCCTCCTGGATGGACTCATCCTGTGTATAAAAAAAGGACAATAGTTTGAGTATATTTTTTTGGGTTCATCAATGACACACAGTTTGCTTCTCATGAATAGCAAATTCAATGTGAATACTTCTCTTTAATAAAAGAGTCTAATCAGACACCCTAATTATTTCAAGCAGGTGCCAAACATATTTAGCCACTACTGTCAATTGATATGTATACCCAATTTTGAGTGCCAAATTATTTTAGACAATTATAACATCCAGTTAACATCATTAATATTAGTACAGTAAATATTTGTTAAAATAATTTACCTGACTCCAGATGGTCATATCTGGTTCATCCAGGATGGAAGACCCAGCTTGCTCCTCATCAGCCTCTGCTGGGGTGGAGGGAAGGGTGGAGGGAAGGGTTGAAAGTGATGGCCTGGCTTCATTCTGGTCATCCAGAAAACGTAGTTGATTATAGTACCACAGCCTGGGTACATAAACATCATCTGCTGATGCTCCTGATCTCCTTGATTCCTGGATCTTCTTATGCTCCCTCTTATACATGTTCCTCAAGCCCCCAATTTTCTTGAGCAATGTCTCCATTGTTGCTTCCGGGATGGTCGCCTGGACAAAGGCCAGAAGTCTCTCCAGCGTTGACTTCCTCACATGCTTAGCATAATACTGAGGGTGTTTCACCTCCCACAAATTCCTCATCTCTCGATATTTGGAAATAAAAGATGTAAGGAACTCTGGATCCTTAAATAGGGGATTCATTATATCTGGAAAAGATGAAGTCACAAGACAAAAAACACTTTTATTATAGGTTTCGGCTAACCCCTCATCATCTTCTCCCTATGTAGGCCTCATCAATCTATCAAGCCATATAGGCCGCTTGCTACAAAGTCATGACCATAAAACCCAAAAAAAATATATTTAAAATTACCTTCGTTTTGTAACGTCCTGGTCCACTATCACCTACGCACAGAACGTTCGTACGACACGTGCGCAAGGGCCCTCTTCATACACTACGCATGTGTGAAACTCCGCCTGCGTCGCCCGCCCCTGACGTTCGAAATTAACTCATGTTCTCCGCCCCCTAATTCGACGCACAGAACGTACGTACGACACGTGCGCAAGGGCCCTCTTCATACACTACGCATGTGTGAAACTCCGCCTGCGTCGCCCGCCCCTGACGTTCGAAATTAACTCATGTTCTCCGCCCCCTAATTCGACGCACAGAACGTACGTACGACACGTGCGCAAGGCCCCTCTTTATACACTACGCATGTGTGAAACTCCGCCTGCGTCGCCCGCCCCTGACGTTCGATTTTAACTCATGTTCTCCGCCCATTTTTTGTTACGGCGCGTAGTGGAGTTAAAGAATGGCGGAGACACCTGAAATGTTGACGACCTCAGGTAGTGGAGACAGCCCGGAGGCTGGAACGTCAGCGAAATCTATGAGGCCTAGATTTAAGGCCTCTAATATGAGTTTTAAAGAGATGGTGGAGATGGTGGCCATTCTTCACAAAGACGACTATGATGGCAATTATGGGCCGTACGCACGGCCAAATTTGCGCAAGGCCAAAATAATGGCGAAGGTCGTGGAGACTTTGCAGGCATCTTTTGGGGTCCAGCGCTCCAAAGATCAACTGCGAAAAAGATGGTCTGACCTGAAACTCAGGGAGCCGGATCAATACCGACGTATCCGGAAAGTTCTTAAAAAAAGTAAGTACTTGTCGTGTTTTTCTCTTGTGTTTATTACCTTGTATACTGCTCCATGTGCTTTTCCTTCCTATCCGATTTTTTGTTCATCGTTTTAAACGATCTTTTAAGAAACCTCGTTACATATCTATAGATATATATCTATATATACATATACACATATATATACATACATATATATATATACATATATATATATACATATACATATATATATACATATATATATATACATATACACATACATATATATATATACATATATATACACATATATATATATATATACATATATATATAACTATATATATAACTATATATATATATATAACTATATATATATATATATATATATATATATAACTATAGAGAGAGAGAGAGAGATATATATATATATATATATTGAGAGATAGATATAGATATAGATATAGAGATATAGAGAGAGAGAGAGAGAGAGAGAGAAATATATAGAGAGAGAGAGAAATATAGAGATAGGTAGATAGATAGATATAGAAATGTAAAACATTCTTTTTGAAGATTTGAAGTTATCTTAATTTTGTGGCTTTACATTTAGTTAGATATTTAGAGATTTTGTTCCAGATATAGAGAGAGATCAAAAGATTATTAACTATATTTTGAGATATTGATATCTATCTATCCGATATGTCTTTCTAATTTTAAATATTGAGGTAAAATAGGAACTCTACACAAACCACTTCATTACAAATGTTGGAAAATTACTATGTACTAAAATATCTGTGTGCTAATTAGATTAATAATTTTTTGTTTCACATAGGGGAAAAATCACTCAGCCAACAACCAGAAGACAGTCCACCCCAAGCAAAACATGATTGGGAAATAAGCCCAAGTCCCATTGAGGATGTGGAGGAAGGAGAGGTGGGCGACATGGGCACCCCACCAGGTGAGTGTCTGACACACCAGCTTACGGTAATCTATGCATGGCTGCCTTTTATTTTATGTAATTTTTCTACTCTATTTTAGGTGATCTGGTTGTGCTTGAGTCAAGCAACAGCGCCACCCCCGAGGATGTTCATGAAGTATGCGACATGGGCACCCCACCAGGTCAGTGTTTGAGACACCAGCTTTATGGTAAGGTAAACTTATGTGTGCATATTTCTAAACATATTTTTTTTTTCATTCCACTTTAGGTCCAAGTGACTATTTCACCACAGACAGTGCCCAACGGCTAATTGCTCAAATAATGGCCTGGAATGGGGAGATCGATCAAATGCGGAATCGGCTGGATCGTATGCAGCAGGAAATGAAGGACATGATTGATGTTTTGGGTCGAATCTAAATGCCCTTTTTTAAACCCCAAAACATCAATCATGTCCTTCATTTCCTGTTTTGCTGACCCCATTCTGGGCCTTCTCTTTTTTTTTTTTGGCAGAACATAAATGGCTGTTTAACCTAATGTAAAAAAGGAGGGCTGTTTCTCGTAAATACCTCAAAAATCCACAAAAAAATAAAACTTGATTTTCAAAAAAACACAAAAAAAAAAAATAAAAAACTTGATTTTAAAAAACCAAAAAAATTAAAAAACTTGATTTTAAAAAACCAAAAAAATTAAAAAACTTGATTTTAAAAAACCAAAAAAATTAAAAAACTTGATTTTAAAAAACCAAAAAAATTACAAAACTTGATTTTAAAAAACCAAAAAAATTACAAAACTTGATTTTAAAAAACCAAAAAAATTAAAAAACTTGATTTTAAAAAACCAAAAAAATTAAAAAACTTGATTTTAAAAAACCAAAAAAATTAAAAAACTTGATTTTAAAAAACCAAAAAAATTACAAAAATTGATTTTAAAAAACAAAAAAAATTCCAAAACTTGATTTTAAAAAACCAAAAAAATTAAAAAACTTGATTTTAAAAAAACAAAAAAATTACAAAAATTGATTTTAAAAAACAAAAAAAATTCCAAAACTTGATTTTAAAAAACCAAAAAAATTAAAAAACTTGATTTTAAAAAACCAAAAAAATTAAAAAACTTGATTTTAAAAAACCAAAAAAAATTAATATACAAACTTTATTAAAAAAAAATAATAAAAACAAAAATAACTTGATAAAAAAAAAAAACATAAACCAAAAAATTGCTTTAAAAAAAAAAAAAAACAAAACAAAACTTGATTTTCCCAAAACAAAAAAATAAGCCTGTTTGTGAAAATCAAAAAGCCAAAAATATTTTTTTGTGGATTAGGTATAAATATTTAGATATAATTATATTTTGCTACATTATTAAGATATCATTCTATTTTTGTCTATGAACATTTTATACTAAATGCAGAACTGAATGCATAACAACCATTAATAAAAACATCTCCTTATAGGAATTAAATAAATGTGTGGTTTGTTATTTCAAGGCTCAGTATCATTTTAGTTAGAATTGTAAAAAAGTTGTTTACAGTGGCAATGGAGCTTATTTAGACATTTAAAATTACAATACAGTTGGCACTACAACTGCTCGACCATAACCTAGGAGACAGCCCAAAAGAAAGGCAAGCAATAAATATAATGCAAGATTTCATCAATAATTTTTTTATTGTCAAAAATTATATATCCTGGCCCATTGCAATGGCCCCCCTACCCATAAAATAATTAACATATTGCTGTCTAACTTGACGGGCACTTTGGGGGGCCAAGCCAGTACGGACAGTATCCAGGCCTGTAAGGTTGGCTTCTATTTGTCCGGCCTCAGGCCCAACTGTGCCTATATAATTTGGAGAATGCTTATTTAAAAAGTTGTGCAGAATGCAGCACGATAAAATGATAAAATTAAGTTTGTATTCCGCCAAATTAATGGCTGTTTGAAACAGGCGGAACCGGCTGGCCAGAATTCCAAACGCATTCTCAACCACTCTTCTAGCTCTGGCCAGCCGGTAATTAAAAACCCTCCTCTCCGGGGTGAGGGTTCTTTGGGGGAATGGCCTCATGAGGTGCTTGCTGAGAGCGAAGGCTTCATCGGCAATGAAGACAAAGGGGAGTCCTTCCACGTTATCCTCATCAGGTGGCAATCCCAGGCCACCACTCTGGAGACGCTGGCAGAACTCCGTCTGGGCAAATACTCCTCCATCCGACATCCGGCCATTCTTCCCCACGTCCACATATAAAAAATCATAGTGTGCCGACACCACCGCCATTAAAACAATACTGTGGAACCCCTTATAATTAAAATAATATGACCCCGAATGGGGTGGTGGCACAATGTGGACATGTTTCCCATCTATAGCCCCTCCACAATTGGGAAAGTCCCAACGGCTGGCAAAATGGGATGCCACAGTCTGCCATTCCTGTGGCGTTGAAGGAAACTGGGAAATCAAACAAGAAAACCAAAATCAATTAATTTGGAAGCTAACATTGCAAGAAAATTAGACAATTAAAAACATTATTCCCCAGCATCAGTATAACATTCAATAATTTAATTGTTCTGGAATAACTAATATGGAAAGGCACACTTATCAGATTGCTCACCCCCTCTGATGGAACATTGATTACATTTTAGGGGGTTGTGAAATCCCTAAAAAAAATTACTTTTAGGACACGCAGGAATTTAGGGACTAAAAAGGCTACAAGACTGCAGTTGTCGCACTCTGCAGGTGCAGTTGCTAACCAGCTTACAGTAAATGAGGTAATGTAAAAAGGCATTCATGTTGCAAGGAGTACACAATCACATGCAAGGGCAATTAATGAAAACACTTTGAGGCTTGCATATGATTTGATGATGGAAATCAGCAGAGCTTCTGCTCATTTACTAAAGCACTGGAACAAATGCACTTGTAGAGTGCACATGCATTTTGCAAAGTGCAACATATATTTGCTTTAGACAAATCAACACCACAGAACATTCCAGCAAATTTTAACGAGGGTGGGGGTGGGGGGGTTGTGAAATCTAGATAATTGCTCATTAGCAGCACACTATTTGGAGTGAGTTTAGGTGGTGGGGGGGGGGGGTTGTGAAATCTAGATAATTGCTCATTAGCAGCACACTATTTGGAGTGAGTTTAGGTGGTGGGGGGGGGGGGGGGGTTGTGAAATCTAGATAATTGCTCATTAGCAGCACACTAAATACACTCAAACAAAATACATTCCAAATGAGTAGACTAGGTGGATATGTTCCCATCACTTCATGCTGGGAAGGTTATTGAAGGAAAATATACATGCATGACAAAAAATAACAGTAAAAAATTCCAGCATGTGTGAGGATAAAAAGGGGACATTCACACTATATTGCAATGATGGTAAGTAGTGTTTGAAGCAAGAATTACATCACATTATCAAAGATTACATAAAAGAACATGTGATGCTAATAAAAGAAAAATATCTTACCTTAATATAGTCCTTCTGCAGGACCTGTATGATGGCAGAACAGGTCTCTGGGATAATGATCCCCAGAGCCTGGGGGGAGATGCCTGTCGAGAACTTAAGGTCCTGCAGGCTTCTCCCTGTGGCCAAATACCGCAAGGTAGCGACCAGCCTCTGCTCCGGAGTGATGGCTTGCCTCATGCAGGTATCCTGCCTGCTGATATAGGGGGTCAGCAAAGCCAACAAACGGTCAAAAACGGGGTCCGTCATCCGGAGAAAGTTCCTGAAATCCTCAGGATTATTCTCACGGATCTCACGGAGCAAAGGCATGTGACAGAACTGGTCACGCTGAAGCAACCAATTCTTGGTCCATGAACTCCTCCTCGCCCTGTTCATGGACTGGTCTTGGGCTGAAGAATAAACTACAGCACCAAGCACATACAATGCACGAGCTCTACGACGAGTACGTACAGGTAACATGGCTTCAAAACGGTCGGCTGGTCAGAACGCACTAAACAGAACGCACTGAAGAACAGCAAGGCCTGTGAAGAACGACCTGAAAATCAGGAACGAGCGGCCAATAAAACAAAGATTTCTCAATGCCAACTGACCAAACGCACTGAAAAGCAGATACAAACCTCACAAGCACAGACTGAACAACAGTTAAAACGAACTGAAAAATACGAGTCTCACAAGCGCGAATCGTCTCTCACCAAACTTCTACTAACACGAGATAAACACGAGATTAGCAGAAGGAGCCCAAAGGGTGTCGTACGGGCTATTGAACTTCCGTTTTATAGTCTCGTCGGACTTGGTGTACGTCACCGCGTACTAGGCTGTCGTACTTTTGTGTGGTCGTGTGTGTGCAAGTCCGTTCGTAAGAAAGTCTGCCGCAAGTCCGCCGAAGGTACGTCGGAAGTCTGTCGGACAGGCTGTCGGACTTTTGTAGACGAAAAGTCCGACCGTGTGTACGCGGCATAAGAGTTGCCTGAAGAGGAAGCTGGAACCAGGTGAGGCATGAACATCCACCTGTTAAAACTTAGAAAAAGTGTAAACAGAAGACCAGGTTGCAGCTTTGTAAATCTGGGAAACAGCTGACTGATACCAAAAAGCCCAAGAGGTGTTAAAAGATCCTTAAGACGAAAACCTCCTTAGCGGTGTTCCCTAGTGTGGCTCAGGGTAAATTTTCAGTACCAAAAGCGGTAACCCCGAGCCACACTCGGGATTGCATCACAGGATCCAGGCAAAGTTACTTACCTTGTCCCCAGGATCCCGTGATGTCTCCCCGCTGTGTGTGTGAGCCGTGTCTCCGCTCGATTCATGACAGTGCCAAGCTCCATTCCCTGCGAGCGCTGCGACGCACGGGGACGGAGCACGACGCTGGATTCAAAAAGTGAAAATGCACAATACATACAGTACACTGTAATCTTACAGATTACATAACTGTATCAAATGATTTCACTTTTGTCCCTAGTGGTTTGTCCAATGCCCTGCATGCAGTTTTATATTATAAATATTGTTCTTTCTGCCTTGAAACTGGAGATTGTCCATAGCAACCAAAAAGTGTCCCTTTACATCAAAAGCGGTTTTAGACCAGCTAGAAAACAGTGATAATAAATTAGTATCACTTGCGGAACTGAGCGATAGTGATTCGTGGGGAAATCCATCATCAAACACTGAAAGTAATGACAGGGACAATTCTGCAACTGAGCAGATTTCAGTGTTTTTGATTTGATTACATTATTGAGGAATTTTTATTATTATTATATTATTATTTGTTATAATTATTTATAGTTATTTATTATATTATAATTTATGATTTTGTGTTTCAAACATTATCCTACCCGGGATGTCTACTAGACTCTTGTTTGGACAGATTTAAGTGTGTTATTCCTAAGAATTACAGGCCTACAATATAAAATGCCAAATTTCCACGCAAAACATTGTACTGCTTTGAGCATCAAAAATCTGACATAATCATATTGCCAGGGAGGTTAAACATTGATCTGTTTAAGTCAATTGGAAATGGTGATTGCGAGAAGCTGGTTCCCCTTTACAAGAACCACCAAGAATGACATAGAAAGAAAATCAGTCTTTATAATGGAAGCAGCAGCTGAGAGGTAAACTGCATCTAAACAGTGGAAGGAGATTTCCTTCTGATGTACAGGAGCCAGACAGAGAGATGAAAGAACAATATTCCTGAAAAGGTGAATAGCTTAAACCACCTTAGGAAGAAAGGAAGGACACTCTAGGCCTCAACATTAACTTGTCCTTGTGTAAAATCATAAAAGGTTATTTACAGAGCAAGGCTGCCAGCTCAGACACATGCTGAAAGGTGCAATTTCACCTTTAACCACTAGTACTGACTATTATCTTATTATAATTACCTTTCATCGGCCAATTCCGTTCACACCCAAATATATCTCTATGCACAGGGGAACAGCGTATATGAATAATTGACACAGCACAGTTGCTTCATACACTGTTCCACTTTATTCTGGCTCAGACAAGGTGTTAAGTATGGATGAAAGGTGGGCGTTACTGTCCATCTTCCACCAATAAGGGGTACATATTCAAATGACACATTTCCTTTTAACATACAATCAACCAATCATAGTCATTAACTCTAAGCAAACCCACTATGTCACATTATATGTCACATTATATTATGTCACTCAGACAGATATAACTTGAGACTATCTCATGACAACTAAAGTCCCCTATGTCTAGTTTCAATTTCAGCACAAGTTCACTTCTTAAATAACAATATATATTTACTTGATCAGCAAAATTATAGCTTTTTTTACATGACTCTTTCACATGCCTCGCAGATGCAATGGCAACAAGGAACACAACCTTGTATGTAAGAGTGGAAGGAAGAATATCCTTCACAGGTTCAAGGTTCAAAAGGCAGTTTCTAAAAATTGTCAACAGAAATAGATTCAGGTCCCAAGGAGTGACGGGTGGTTGCACAGGGGGAGCTACTTGAGACACCCTGTACAAAAGTCTGAACCAATTATTAGGAGGATAGAGGTCTTTGAAATAAGATTGCAAGGGCCAAAATTTGCCCCTTGATGGTCAGAATTCCTGACACAAAATATTCCTTGGGGTGAATCTTTCTTTCCTTGCACTAGGTGAAAAAAGTTTTCCATGTGCGATAGAGCTTACAAAAGGTAGCCCTCCTAACTTTTAGCAGCATGGGAATTACTGAATCAGAAAGACCCTGTCTCTCAAGACTTGGGCTTCAAAGATGGTGGATTGGACCTTGAAATAGAACACCCGGTGGAGGATCCGATGGGGATTTGTCAGTTCAGTGCAATGAGCATTACTGGGATGTAGTCTATCTTAGTCCTGTGGATTAGACGAAGAAGGAGTTTAAGAGAAGTGATCCCACAGAGCTACCATAGCATCCACTGCTTTTGCCGGATGATAGCTGCCTCTGGTGACAAACCTGTCCACATTTGCAGGCCAGGAGGCCCACATCTGACATCCCTAACCAGTGTCACAGTTCCTAAAATACTTCCAGATGTAGGGAATATTCCTCTTGGTCTAGGCGCTGCCAGCTGAGGTAGTCTGCCTGCTAATCATACACACCTTGAATGTGCATGGAGGATAAGGCTGCAAGATTACTTTCTTTCAAGACTCAAATCTTTCTACCTCTCATGTTGTCACAATACTTTGGGATCCTCCCTAAAGGTTGATGTATGTCACTGCTGTGGCATTGCCTGAGTAAATGCTGGATCAGATGATCCTCCGGTCTGGATCTCCAGCCTTTTGCAGGGACAATCAAATTGCTTGGAGCTCTAGAATGGTGATATGGAGTTAAGATACCTCCAACCACCCAGTCGCCTACACCAATAAGGAGTCTAAGACTCCTACCCAACCCTTCAGCCTTGCATTTGTTAAGATTTTCTAAAACATTGGAAAGAAAAGATTTCTCCAACTCCAGAACAGGATTACTTAACCATGAGGTGAGGGGCAACCTGTTCTTCAATGTCATGCAAAACAGTTTGTCTAAAGACTGAACCGACATGTGCCACAGTAAGGCCAGGTTCATACTAGCTGCAGCTCGCAGCAGGGGGTCTGGTGCATCCTTGTTCTCCGTTTCAGGTGTGAATTAGGTTAGAATTTTTGCCTGAATTCGGACCTGAAATGGAGCCAAAGACGCAAAGGGCCCTTTTCCAGTGTGGACCGCGGCTGCCCTGGAGCTGTGTGAACCTGCTCCATTGAGAGCCGGTCACAGTCTCTTGTCATGAGAATTAGATGCAAGGAAAAGTGTGAACCCAGCCTGATAGAACATTGTGCTGTAGTAGTCTGGAGTAGTCATAAGCAAAATGACCATCAAGCCCAGAATTCTTATGCAGAATAAAAAAATTGCACAGCTCCAGGACTGTAGAGTCTGAGTATGAGATCGGAGAGCCCGAAGTTTAACTTAGGGAAGAGAGACTCTTTGAGCTTTGTCTAGGAAGACACCCAGATTCTTCAATCAATAGGTTGGTTCTAGTGCTTAAATCTGAAGGCTCAGGATTCAGCTAAACATTTTAAAGGTCTGGACTGTCCGCCTCACATCTGACCTGACTGTTCCCTTTATAGGAGGTCATCCAGATATCCCTTGATGGGAATGCTCTGGGAGTGTAGTAACTATGGTGTCAGTATTTTGGTAAACACTGGGTGTATGGAGGGCAGACCAATTGATAGGGCCACAAATTGATAGTGTTGGATGCCCACAGGCATTATAGGCAGCACAAGGATAGTTGCATGCCTTTTTATTTTTTTGGGGGGGTCCAGTCACACTGTTGTGCATTGCACCACTTAGGCATACTTTGTCATGTATGTATAAAAAACCAAAGGTTAACGCTGCGCTAGAAACCTAGTAATTAATTGATAGCTATAAAGGATTAACCCTTACAGACTAAAGCAAATTAATACAAAAATAAACAAAAAATCAGAGATTTTCCCCTAAATTACCAAAAGCAGCCAGCATCAAAAAGTCAGACACAAACTTCAGATATTAATAATAAAAAATAATGCAGCGCTAAGGGTAACCAAAAAATGAAAAGAAATTTTTTTTGTTTGTGATCAAAAAATTATTATGAAAAATTCGTGAACTATAATGTCATAAATGATACCACAAAAAACATACCATAAGATTATTATAACCACTGAAAAATTGTGCAAAGGATTGTGCATTCAAATGATGATATCAAACAAACCAAAAAGTGATCATAAAAAAAGTCCCATCACAATTAGTGCAAATATAAATATATGTAAAGTTCATAAACATAAAAAAAGATAATCCAAAGTCCGTGATGAAAAGATCCAATCTCCCAAGAGGTGAATACACCTAAGTGAATATGAGGCTCCTTACCGACTCAGAAGACCACAACGGTCTGACCAGGCATATGGGAGATTAAAGGTTTCCCAATAACCTATACCAGCAACTAGATCTGCGGCTAAAGCTGTATGGCTCCGGGAATAAAAACAAAAAAAGCTCCCATAGTGTAATCGTTCCAACCAATAAGAAGTTTAATGAATAAAAAATGCACTTACAAACGAATCCAATAAGCAAGTGTAAAGGCAATCGCAATGTAACGGCGTCTCCGCGGGCTTCCCACTGTATACACACTTCCCATCCAGCTCGGCAAAGAGGAACAGCGTAGTGACGTCAGCGTCACTTGACGCTGACGTCACTAAGCTGTTCCTCTTTGCCGAGCTGGATGGGAAGTGTGTATACAGTGGGAAGCCCGCGGAGACGCCGTTACATTGCGATTGCCTTTACACTTGCTTATTGGATTCGTTTGTAAGTGCATTTTTATCCCTTATCCCCAAACCTCTCAAAGACCATACCCTACCTCAAAACTTTTGCCCTATTTCAGTACTTAAAGTGGATGTAAACCCAAATTTTTTATTTTTTTTTTACATCATACTGTAGAGTATAAGATTTCCTATCATTTGAGCCCAGTCTTGCCACACAGAGTTAATCCATCTCTGAGCAATCCCCTTTTATTGTTCAGTGAGAGAAAGCTTGACAAACTGACAAAAACTTTGTCAAATACTCCCCCTTGCTGTGAGTGACAGCCTAAGACACAGGCATTATTTTTTAATTCCCTCCCCCACTCCTTTCTTCAGCAGCTCTGCAAGGATTGGCTGTTCCACGCCTCAGCATGATTTGGCATGCTGAAGTCATGTGGTTACTTTCCTGTCTTTTCACTGGATGTTAGAGATCATAGCAGAAGTTCAGTTAGAAATACACAGGAGAAAATGCATATTGACAAGGGGAGTGTAGAGGTGGGTGGGGAGTCTACTGACATCACGACTCCACCCACCGAGCTCCAGACAACAGACCCACCCACACAATCTCCAGTTTTTCAGCTCTCATAACAGACAGAGGGGAGACATTTGACAGGTAAAGGTACATGCAGGAGGCATGTATATCCTTATAGATAACCCCTATGGCAGTAGTTTAGAAAGGATGACATTGGGTTTACATCCACTTTAATAATGACTTGAAAATCTTTGGCAGACTTCTTGCAGACAGACTAGCATCAGTCATCACGTCGCTCATTCACATAGATCAATCGGGATTCATACCAGGCAGACAGATTACTGATAACATCAGACTGATTACCAACATAGTCCAAGATGCTAATCTCTCCTCCCGCTCGGTCTGCCTGCTCAGCCTCGATATTCACAAGACATTCGACAGCGTAAAGTGGTCATACCTGAACCATTTACTCCCTAAATTTGGTATCACAGATAAATTTATCCATGGCTTTAACGCCCTCTATCACCTCCCCCAAACCAGAATTAAAATCCCAGGCCACAATTCAGACTTTTTTTTCCTTAAGCAGAGGCACTAGACAGGGCTGCCCCGTCTCCCCACTGCTATTTGCGTTAGCCATAGAACCCCTAGCACAAGCAATAAGAAACAACACTAACATTAGTGGTTACTATAAAGACTCAAATGAATTCAAGCTAAGCCTTTATGCAGATGACGCCTTATTATTTCTCACAAACCCCCTCACATCTATACCCAATCTCATCTCTGAACTTAACTCTTTTCGCACCCTATCAGGTTTGGGTATTAACATGAACAAGTGTTCGACCCTTCCTATCAACCTCTCCCCTAACTTGATCCCCAATTTACAACAAAATTTTAACTTTATATGGTGCACCAAGTCACTTAGGTACCTTGGTGTTCACATCACACCCCACTACAAATCACTATATAAAACCAATTATTCTCCCCTTTTCTCGCACATTAGCTCTCTACTTAAAACATGATCCACATATCATATCTCCCTCCTTGGTAGGATCTGCTCCTTCAAGATGACTATACCCTCATGTTTAGGCCCCAAAACCTAGGCGGACTTGGCCTCCCCAATATCTGGCATTACTTCATAGCAACCAAACTTACACAACTGGCCCACTGGTTTGCACCTACCCCATACATCCCATGGTTAAACTTCGAATCATCCTCTGTCTCCCCATATCACTTATAAGGCCTACTATGGTGTAACCTAAACCATTACCACAAGATCCTTAAATTAAACAGCATAGTAGCTCACTCTCTCCAATAATGGTTCAAAATTAACAAAACCATTACATTTTCTTCAGATACTCCCCCTCTAGCATCTTTTTTAGGTGACTCTAGACTATCACAAAACCACAATAATAGCAATTCATTCCCTCATTGGCGCAACAATAATCTGACCACTCTGAAACCTCTGATCTCAAACAAGATGTTCTCTACTTTTCACGCACTTCAATCCAAATACAATCTCCCCTCTTCTGAACTTACTATCTTCAAATCAAAAACTTCTATACAGAACATTACTCATTAAACCTCCAACCTCTAATAACTATATTTGAACACATTTGTATAAACTCCTCGAGAGATAAGGGCTTGATTTCCTTGCTTTATAGACATATTAATAATACTACGATGCCTGAAAAATCCAAACCAATGCTACAATGGGAATCTGATTTAGGTAGTGTTATTCCCATAGAAACCTGGAACACGTTGACAGATAACCTCCATAAATGCAACCTAGTAGTCTCTTTCAGGGAAACACCAACAAAACTATTTTCAAGACTATATTTGACCCCCTCAATAATCCACTCCTTTTACCGTCAGCCTCTCCAGGATGTTTCAGAGGCTGCCCCGAACCTGGTACATATCTCCATATCTTCTGGAGCTGTAAGCACCTTGATTCAGTGTGGAGAGCTGCCGCTTTGAAAATAGATTCAGTTGCTAAATGGATGTATTGGTCAGATAACTAATTGTTATACTATCACGACTCACTGTTCTCTCACCATCACTATACATATATACAAACCATTTACCTTATTTCTTCAATAGCTGAACACACTCTATATACTCTCTACATCTTGATATATGTGATTTTTGTCAGACTTTCTTTCTCTCTACTGGCTATTCACTGTATATGCTCATAGAACATCAATAAGAATATGTTCATTACTTCAATGTACATTTCTGTAACTTCAAAGGATACTGTCCTCACTGTTTTGTAACCTTTTTATGAATCTTCCAAATAAAACTTTTGTAAACAAAAATTTTTCACTCTTTGTTATATTGCAGCCATTTGCTAAAATCATTTAAGTTAAATTTTTTTCCTCATTAATGTACACACAGCACCCCATATTGACAGAAAAACACAGAATTGTTGACATTTTTGCAGATTTATTAAAAAAAGAAAATCTGAAATATCACATGGTCCTAAGTGTTCAGACCCTTGCTCAGTATTTAAAAAAAGCACCCGTTTGATCTAATACGGCCATGAGTCTTTTTGGGAAAGATGCAACAAGTTTTTCAAACCTGGATTTGGGGATCCTCTGCATTCCTCCTTGCAGATCCTCTCCAGTTCTGTCAGGTTGGATGGTAAACGTTGGTGGACAGACATTTTTAGGTCTCTCCAGAGATGCTCAATTGGGTTTAAGTCAGGGCTCTGGCTGGGCCATTCAAGAATAGTCATGAAGTTGTTGTGAAGCCACTCCTTCGTTATATTAGCTGTGTGCTTAGGGTCATTGTCTTGTTGGAAGGTAAACCTTCGGCCCAGTCTGAGGTCCTGAGCACTCTGGAGGAGGTTTTCGTCCAGGATATCCCTGTACTTGGCCGCATTCATCTTTCCCTCGACTGCAACCAGTCGTTCTGTCCCTGCAACTGAAAAACACCCCCACAGCATGATGCTGCCATCACCATGCTTCACTGTTGGGACTGTATTGGACAGGTGATGAGCAGTACCTGGTTTTCTCCACACATACCACTTAGAATTAAGGCCAAAAAGTTCTATCTTGGTCTCATCAGACCAAAGAATCTCATTTCTCACCATCTTGGAGTCCTTCAGGTGTTTTTTAGCAAACTCCATGCAGGCTTTTATGTGTCTTGCACTAAGGAGAGGCTTCCGTCGGGCCACTCTGCCATAAAACCCCGGCTGGTGGAGGGCTGCAGTGATGGTTGACTTTCTACATCTTTCTCCCATCTCCCGACTGCATCTCTGGAGCTCAGCCATAATGATTTTGGGTTCTTCTTTACCTCTCTCACCAAGGCTCTTCTCCTCCGATAGCTCAGTTTGGCCGGACGGCCAGCTCTAGGAAGGGTTCTGGTCGTCCCAAACCTCTTCCATTTAAGGATTATGGAGGCCACTGTGCTCTTAGGAACCTTAAGTGCAGCAGAATTTTTTTAGTAACCTTGGCCAGATCTGTGTCTTGCCACAATTCTGTCTCTGAGCTCTTCAGGCAGTTCCTTTGACCTCATGATTCTCATTTGCTCTAACATGCACTGTGAGCTGTAAGGTCTTATATAGACAGGTGTGTGGCTTTCCTAATCAAGTCCAATCAGTATAATCAAACACAGCTGGACTCAAATGAAGGTGTAGAACCATCTCAAGGATGATCAGAAGAAATGGACAGCACCTGAGTTAAATATATGAGTGTCACAGCAAAGGGTCTGAATACTTAGGACCATGTGATATTTCAGTTTTTCTTTTTTAATAAATCTGCAAAAATTTCAACAATTCTGTGTTTTTCTGTCAATATGGGGTGCTGTGTGTACATATGAGGAAAAAATTGAACTGAAATGATTTTAGCAAATGGCTGCAATACTTTCCATTCCCACTGTATATCCCTAGATATTTAATTGCCACTTTTTGCCATTTGAAAGGGAATTTCTTTTGAAGGAGTTCCTGATCCTTATTTGGTAGTGATATATTATTTGTGATGTAAATAGATGGGTATCAGATATGGAATTACATGTCTTTCTCAGAATTGGAATAAGTATCTCCTGAAATCTCTTATAAAATCTTGAAGTATATCCCTCCGGGCCTGGGCTTTTGCCCAGGGCAAGTGCGGATATAGCTTGTTGCATTCTTCTACTGAGATGTCTTTTTCCAGTTCTTCCATTGTTTCTTTAGGTAGAATAGGCAATGCTGTTTCTCTCATATATTGGCGTATTTCCTCTAGACAATCTTTCTTTCCTTTACTTCCTTGTTGTATCGGTAAATTATAGAGCTTAGAGTAATATGTATGGAATGTTTTGGAGATTTCCACAGGGTCATATGTTTTTTGCCCCAGACATCTTTTGAATTTTGGTTATAGGAGTCAAGGGTTGTTGTTGTTTTAAAGTTCTCGCTGATACCTGTCCTGGTTTATTCCAGGAACCATAGAACCGGGTTCTATTTTTATCCCTTATTCGCAAGGATTGTTAATTCAACACCGTTTTTAGTTCAATATGCTCACCATTTAGCCGTATTCTATCTATTGGGCTGAGATTTTTGTTTATGTATATTTTCTAATAGTGAAATTTCTCCCAATAGTTGCAATATTTTATGTTTTATTTCATTTTAAATAGGCTGTCACCACAGCACAATGCCCACTACTTTTTCAAACATACTCCAGGATTCTGTACTTCCACATTCTCAGTGGCTCAGTATCACTGAAAAAGATTTGTTTGATCCCTCAAATCAAGATCGTCAAAAAGTCGGGGTGCACCGATTGGAAATTTTGGTGCCGAACTCGAAACCGAAAACGCAAAACCGAATATTTTTATATATAATTGTAATATATTCAACTTTTTAATTAATATCATTTTAAATTAATATGAATTTATTGTTGGCCATTATTGGCACCTTTTGTGCAAAAAAGGTCAAGAAAAATGCAGTCTGCAGTCTCTAACCATCTCTTGTATTAGGTCCTCAGTCTCTAACCATCTCTTGTATCATGTCCACAGTCTCTAACTATCTTTTGTATCATGTTCTCAGTCTCTAACCATCTCTTGTCCTCAGTCTCTAACCATGTCTTGTATCATGTCCTCAGTCTCTAACCATGTCTTGTATCATGTCCACAGTCTCTAACCCTCTCTTGTATCATGTACTCAGTCTATAACCATCTTTTGTATCATGTCCTCAGTCTCTAACCATCTCTTGTATCATGTCCTCAGTCTCTAACCATCTCTTGTATCATGTCTGCAATCTCTTACTTAAACTTAAACACACTGCTAATAGTATTGGCAAAATTTTCATTCAGTGTACCTCTAGCAGACATGATACAGGAGATGGTCAGAGACTGCAGACATGATACCATAGATCAATGCAGCCTCACCAGTGTCCATCAAATGCAGCCTCACCAGTGCCTGTCAGATGCAGCCTGCCAGGCAGATGCAGCCTTGCCAGTGCCTGTCAGATGCAGCTTACCTGTGCCAGTCAGATGCAGCCTTCAAGTGCCTGTGCATGTCAGATGCAGCCTGCCTGTGCCTGTGGATGCAGCCTGTCTGTACCCATCAGCTGCAGCCTTCCAGTGCCTGTTAGATGCAGCCTGTCTGTGCATCTAACAGCGGTGATCTCCGTGTGACACGGAGCTGGATTTGAATTTCCTGGCCGCAGTAACAATGTACCGCCTCCCATGATCACGTCACACTGATTCAATGTCCCACCATTGAATCAGTGTACTGTCTATCACAGGAGCTGTTACTGCTGCCGCCCAGACAATTCAGTTCTGTGACACACGGAGATCGCCGCTCTGCGTGAGGAGGAAGGAGGAGGACTGGGGCGTGCTAGGATGACACCCCTGCAATGGGCGGCACTCGGAGCGGACCCCGCCCCCTTTTCGGCAGTTCCATTATCGCAATTTTTTTCTTTTGGCTGATAATTTTCGCCGGCCAAAATTTCAGTGCACCACTATCAAAAAGGGCTGGATGTGTAATAATGCTAGAGAGAGAGATGAATGGATTCTTTGTTCCTTTATTTTTCCTTCATGGAGAAATAAGTAAAGTACAGAAAAAGACTCATAATGCAAAATATACCTTTATTAAAACAATAAGTTAAAGCGTAAGTTACCCCAACATTCTATATTTATGATATGTGTTTGTTGTACCATGTACTTTTATTAAAAAGTATACAGTACTGTTCTCTTTGCTTCCTTTGTGTGAAATACCTGTTAATTCTGCCAGCCCCTTGCTTTTCTATTTCAAACTGACCACGTTAGGCATGCAAGCACATCTATCCAAGCATGGTCAGCTTCTTCTTGCATTCTACTTGAACAACCTGCCTGTATTCCATTGGTCAGACTTGTGCTGATAGTTTCCCGCCCCCACAGCTCTTCGCTGGCAAGATCACTGTCCTGGTGTTTCTCTCACACACACAAACATTTTGCCTTGCATTTTTATTTTAAACTGAATCAATTGTTTTACAAGATAATGATTCACTTGTACTTCAAAACAAATCACACTCACAAAGCAACTGCTTAACTCAGCACTCAGGATAAACAGCCTGCAGCAAATGTCAAATGTTATGGCTTCAAAAACTCCCATATCACAAACGGTTGAAAAAGAATTGACTATATTGGCTTTACGCTCTGGGAATAGGGGCTATGTTTTCATTGACAAGCTGTCCTCTGAAGAGCGACTTGCGCTTCAAACACTTAGTAAGGAGTTGTCTATAGTGATCAAAAATTCAGATAAGGGGGGCATGGTGGTGGTTCGGGATGCTACCATGTATCAGGCGGAGGCCCTCAGACAGCTGTCTGATAAGGATATATATTCTGAGCTCAAAAGTGATCCCACTAATGATTATAAATGTATCTTGGGCAGTTTGGTTTTGAAGGTGGTTCGCCTGGGCATTTTGACACAGAAGGAGGGTGAGAACATGGTTCCTTCAGCACCTATTATGTCAGTGTTTCACCATCTCCCAAAGACACACAAAGGTTTGGAGCCACTTAAGGGATGCCCCATAGTTGCTGGGATAGGCTCCCTTAATGAACATCTAGGTTTATGGGTGGATTGTCAGCTACAGCCCTTAGTCAGGAGCCTCCCTGCTTATCTCAGGGACACCAAACAGTTGTTGCAATGTTGTGGAGATTTGGTATGGGAGGATGGAGACACTTGGGTAACGTGTGACATGACCAGTCTCTATTCGTCTATACCTCATCATTTGGGTTTGCGTGCTGTGGAATTCTCTCTTGATCATTTCAGCAATTATTCAGTGACTCACAAGGAATACATTTTGGAATGTTTAGACTTTTTGTTGACACATAACTTTTTTCTTTCGATGGGGGTTTCTATCTCCAGAGGTGCGGGGCAGCTATGGGAGCTTGTTTTTCACCATCTCTCGCCAACTTGTACATGGGTTGGTGGGAGAGGCAACACATTTTTGGGGATGGAAACCCCTTTTGATCAAGAATAAAGTTTTACCGGCGATTCATAGACGATCTGCTGTTCGTTTCCTCAGGCACTGTAGGCGATTTGGATCCTTTTTTGTATTATCTTAATGACAATCATCTGAACCTGCAGTTTACTGGGCGAATCCATCTCCTTTTTGGATGTCACGTTTTTCAGTAGGGATGGCCATGTCCACTCTAGCATATATAGGAAACCTAATTCTGGTAATGCGTTACTTCGTGCTGATTCGGGACATCCCTATCATGTTATACATGGCATTCCTGTGGGACAGTTTCTAAGACTGCGGAAACTATGCAGTAGGGATGAGGATTTTCAAAAGGAAAAAAGCAGTATGAGTAAAAGATTTTTGAAGAGAGGCTACGGTGAGAACATGCTTCATAGGGCTATTAATATTGCAGAGGGCATAGAGAGGGAGAAACTCTTGTGTGACAAAAAGCCTAGACGAGGTAATGTTAGTGTTCCAGTGTTCTCAACCCCCTTTAGTCTTGAATTTAGGAAAATCAGGAATATTTTGACACGCCATATTCCTATTCTCTTTGAGGATGATATTTTTGCTAACGTTTTGTCAGGTGGTTTTAAAGAGGTATCCCGTCGGGCCCCTTCCTTAAGTAACTCACTGTCACCTAGTGAGTTTAGATCAGGTTCCACCGCTAGGACTTGGCTTGATTTTAAAGGGGTCTTCAAATGTGGCTCTAATAATAGCCCGTGCTGTCCTCGTTTTGTAAAAGGAGAAACATTTCAATCCACATCTAACAATAGAATTTAGGATATAAAAAGTTTTATCAACTGCAACATGAGTTATGTGATCTATTTGATCATATGTAAGGCTTGCAGGGTTCAATATGTGGGTTGCACTACAAGAAGACTGAGAGACCATTTAAATGACCACATTGTAAATACTGATAGGAAGCAAGCTACGACACTTCAATAATTTCCATGGTGAGGACACTAGCCTGCTACAAATACAGGGCATAGAGAAGATAACCACACCAAGTAGAGGAGGAGATAAGTTTAGGATCCTGTGTAAGGCGGGAAGTATTCTGGATATTTTCTCTTAGTACCAGAATTCCCCAGGGTTTAAATGTTGAGTGGGATTTAAACCATTTTTATGATTGATGTATGCCACTGTACATATATTCTTTTGGTAATTTATGATTATTTTTTCTTTGTTGATTATTTTTCCTTTACTGGCCATTTTTTCTCTGCTGGTCATTTTTTCTGTGGTGGCTATGTTTCTAGTTTTTCTGTGTATCTGGCATCTCATTCCTTTTGTATTAGGGAACATTCACTTTTTTGAGTAGTGTGTAATCTTTTGAGATCGGGGGGGGGGGGGGGGGGGGATGCAGTTTCCTTTTCTTTTTCCTCCGCTCTTTAAGGTTGCTATATGGATTAGAATCTCTTTCTCTTTTTTTGTGTTTCCGTTTTATGTTTTTAAACAATTTTCTGAACAGGAGATTTTATTGGTCTGAAGTTGCAACAGCTGAGTCTGATTACAATGAGATGCAATTGTGCTGTCATGCGATTTATGTGTTATAAATGTGCTTGTAGTTTTTGCAACTTCTGTGGTTTTGGCAAAGCACTTCTATAGTGTGGAAGGAGTCAACCTACCTGAATTTTCCCTGCCTGTACCCATCCAGTGCTTTTAATATTTATGCTGCCGATCCGAAGATTCTCTGTTTCATCACAAATTCTGTGTTTACACACCCTTTTCATATGTCTATCAGTGTTACAGTGTGTAACCCCACCTAACATGGCTCACGCAGTGCACAACATTTTTCTAATCAATCCTTTCATTATAACATGGGATTCAGGGTCGGGGACTTAGCTCTTCCAATTAGGCCTCTTGCACACAGGGCTATCTAAGTGCTGTGTGAACTGGCTAAGGATGAGCTCAGGCGTGTTCGCACAGCCCACATGCAGAGCCTGCCAGGAAGTCGGCACTGCGCTGCGCTAATCACAGGCGGTGAGATATTTCCCGATCTCTGCAGCCGCGCTTTGGGACAATGTCTCACTGCCTGTGATTAGCTCATTGCAGTGCCAACTTCCTGGCGGGCTCTGCACGTAGGCTATGCAAACACGCTGGAGTTCATCCTTAGTCCTGGCATTTTAGTGCACTTGGGAGAGACAGATGCATCATCCAGCTTTTCAACATCTGTTGAATGGTACAACAGGACACTCTGAATACTATGCCAAGTAAAAGTTGCGTTTAGGGCCCTATATGTTCCGGAGTAAATGCCCAGAACGTAGGGCTTCTGCACACAGCACAGGAAATTAACACGTTTGCTGGATAGCAAACAGGACAAGGTGCTTATACTTATCTTTGATGCCTTCCTCCCACCATCCCATTTATCTGTCAGAGCACCATAAAATTGTTGTGCACGCTTTAATTATACAGTAACAGAAAACAACTTACCCTGTATGACAATAAGCAGGCACTGATCACTGCATTATGGGAGGAAATGTAAAGAGTTTTCTATTTTTTTTATGGGGCCTTAGCAGGCGAGTACTGGGGGAGTGCATGGAAGATATAGGCTGCATGTTGTGCCTACTGTCTGGTGAACCTGTTACTTTTCTCTGAATAAATAAAGTTGAGGGTCCCTTTATAGCAGCATTATGGTGCAGTTTTGATCCTGCTTGTTCCTTTATTTTTTTTCAATTGTAGTCCACAGTAGGTGGGATTTTATTTTTTGTACAATGATTAAAGAAAAAATAACTTGAAAAGAAGGTCTAAAATGGAATGAACATTGAATACATTTAATAATAATGTAATGGAATTAAAAATGGAAAAAAATAAACTGCAATAAATAAACTTACACGTTCTTATAGTAAAACTGCCAGTGTACATACACCCTTAAGGCTCATTTACACTTGCAGTAAGGATGGTCACTCCCCTGAAAAGCAATCTGCAATCGGATTACTTTTCAGAGGTGTTTGACAGGACTGTTTTAACTCCCTAAATGCTGCACTACCATGCCACAACCACGTGCATAGCATGCAGTTGCGGCACCAGCCCCATTTACTTGATAGGGGGTATTATTTCTGCCACAGTCACAAAGTATCACAGTCGTGGCCCTTGCAGCTTGAGGGGGTGCAGATGGGGGGTGGCACAGATGCAACTCAACTGTGTGTTTTTACTGCCCTCCAACTACCAAAATAAAAAAAATTACACAAAAATGTAATGAATAAAAATAAATAAAATGTAACACTTTTTATAAAAACAATTAATGAATCGTAATCATAAATACCTTATTTGCATCTTTACTTACCATAGGGTTGTTGTTCCGGGTCTTTGATAAAAACATCACCTAGTGGTGTTCTCAGATCCCTATATAACAATAAAATGTATAGATTTAACCTTTAATCAATTTGTTGTACATTACTAATCTTCTTAATTATATTTGATTACCCTTCATTACAGACCATGCACTGGTTATAGGGACCTGCAACCAATCTGATAGTGCTGTGACACCGTGACTGAAAACCAAATAATGATAATATATTAGTGCGCTAAATTCAACCTCCCACCCTGCTAAGTGGATGATTGGTCAATATGCTTCTAGTGGACCATAATAAATATCCAAAAAAGTGCTATACAATTAAATATAATCTGTATATATGTGAAGATACAACAAAGATATGGGGTCAAATAACCCCTACATATATCATAAAAGTGCAGAAGTGAATAGTGGATGGGCAGCAAACCCCTGCTAATTTAAAAACAGGGTCAGTCCTGTAAAGAAAAAATGTCCAATCTCATGCCTTTAGATTTGCTTGCTGTTTAACTCAAATTCACCATTTGAATGATGATTCACATGAAAAACATGAAAGAACGCATCATTGCGCAATGATACAAGTACCATGGATCTGTATAATAAGTTTAATCCACTCACATTTGTGTAGTAGCTAAAGCGCTTGTAATGCAATGGTCATAAGTTTGACACCGCTCACACAGCATCTGCTGTGCTGGCAAACACATTCGATACCGTCACTGGCTCCTCCTCCAGACGCGTTGCGTCACATGCCACGTGACTTTTTCAAGGGTAGCCATGTAACCGGGCGAGCTCACTATTTAAGCTGCTGCGGTGTCCTGGTTGCCATAGTGACGTCAGTCATCAGGGAATCATCATTCCATTGAGCGCATAGTTTAACAATGCTTACATTTATTGTATTAGTAAGTTACATAAAATACACAATATGACTTTTAATAGCGAATAATATTGAACATATGTAAAAACTTTGGTTAAAAATTATTCAACATAAATAAACTTATTAGACACAAACAGAAGAAACTAAAAACTCAACATTAGACTCCTTCCTTTGGTTATCATAGGAATTACCTCCATTTCCATAATTATATCATAATAAACGTGTACTCCTACTCCATCATGTGGTAAGACATAGCTATAACCTCACAAGAGGTATCAGAAATGCCATCCATAATAAATATAGACTCACTAGTTAAAATACCAAATTGGTAATAAAAATTAATTAAGATATTTAAAAATTTGAAATAAAACAATTTAAGTCAAATTCAATATTCAAGCCCCTCGGCGATAAAGTGCACATTTCAAAAATCCATCTGGACTCACTTTTACTTAGTTCTCTGACTTTATTACATCCCCTCCAGTGGGGCTTGTATTTATCTATAGCCCAGAATTTTAAACAAGTGGGATCTTTATTGTGATGTAATGCAAAGTGACGTGACACGCTATGCTTAGGGAAGCCACGTCTAATGTTCTGTATATGTACCTGTATGCGCTTCCACATAGGACGCTTGGTTCTTCCTACATACTGCAGTGAACAGGAACACTGCAGTATATATACAACCCCTTCAGTTCTACACGAAATAAAGTCTTTAATAGTAGACTCTTTTTCGTGCTGGTAGAAATAAAATTAGTGCATTTTTGACCATTAAGGTTCGTATTCCTGCATGCGTAGCATCTTCTACAAGGATAGAAGCCTTTCCCGTGAAAAAAAGTAAATTCACTAGACCTCTTGGGTGCAGCTTGCATCATTTAGTTATTTTTCACCATCTACACACATCCGCATCAGCGCTTTAGCATGTTTTTCTTATATGTTTACTATTCTTTCTGTCATTTCACTTGAGCAGCAGATATGGAAATTTTTAAGTTTGTTGAAAATCGCAAAATGGACCTAAAATATATTTTCACCACAAATCAGACTATTGATACAGATCTAGATACACATTTTAGGAAATTTGGCCATCTTATGGAAAAAAAGGTTAGCTTGTGGTGGGACATAGCCACCCATGAACAATATATCAAAGAGAGTATAGTCCCAAGAAGATTAAGGTGGGATGTTCCCACAAATGATGGACTACTAGATCCAGACGCAGTGGAGGAATGGTACACGTTATTTAATGAGAAGGGTCTGGAGGTGTTGCAATTTGTACTAAAAAGGAAACAAAGTAAATTAGTTATAAATAATCAGAAAATCGCAGATTGCAAAGTAGCATTAGAAGCTTATAAGGATTCAGCGTCTTTTGGAGTATTAACGAAACCGCTGAATAAAGTATTGGAACAGAAGGATGGCGAATTAAAACAAAGGAAGAAAAGAAAATATCTAAGAGACACACATGACTACAAATTGGAAAAAACCTTTAAATGGCATATACATTTAAAAGAAGGTAAAATAGGATCCATTTCCTCATCCCCTGAAAGGGAGGTAAGGATTATAAGTCCAAGGAGGGACCAAACATATAGATCACCCGAAAGAAGATCTAGGTCCCCCGAATTATCAAGACACTATAGAGAGACTCCTTATGGACAGGGCAGATCATATAGGGAAGAGAATAATGAACCAAGAACTCCCAAATCTTGGTGGAGAAATAAAAATAAGAATAAATCACCAAGAAAGCCGTTTTGGAAAAATAGAAACAGAAATAATCAGAAACATCCTAATCAACCATATAGTAATTATGGGAATTTGGGAAATGATGGTTATGGAAATCAAGGGAATTATAATTATCAACAGATATAAAAATAGTGTAGCGCTAAGTGTCAAAATAAAAAATTTTTTAAGCACGAGCCATCTTACAATGGCCAGAAGATATGCCAAAACAGAAAATGCTTCAAAAAATTCAATGGAAAGTGACTCAATGAAAAAAATATTAATAAATATTGCAAAGTGACATGTAAAACATAATGGCAAAACACCAGTGAGAGGTGGAAATAAAACCAAAGTATAAATGTATGTATGAAAAATTAATCAACTGTGAATAAAGTCCATATATATTATAAAAAATGTGTTCTTGATAAAAATCAAAAACCACCACCAACAGTCTCTGAGGATTAGCTGATGAGGACAACAACGAAGTATCACTGATGGGTGAGAACGGTAAAACCCCAAATCGAATGTGACGTCTAAGTGTGTGTCAAAACCATCACCATAGCATCTGAAGAGGCTTACCGGAAGCAGGGGACTTGAACAGACATACGTCTTACAAGTCAAAAAAGCTTGTTTAGCCACCGAGGCTGGCAGGATAGGACATCAGGTATCCGCAGCTTCAAATGGGGAAGAGGGGGGGTCTGCCGACAGCCGAGTCATCAATGTATGCCATCAATGCTGAAAGCCAACATTCCCGTCCTGACACAGAACACCTGAGACCTATTTAGGAGCTAGGATTCCAGATATGCCATCTTCTCTATAACTTCAAATGCACACAGCTTAGAGCTAAGTGTATGATGATTAACTTTTGTACATAAACCATAATGGCAGAGCCCTTGATGACATCTTTCCTCAGGAGATTTACAGCCTATATGGGGGGGGCGGGTCTTCTGAATCGGGAGAGGCTGAACCCGACAGGATGAATGGATGGATGGATGGATGGATGGGAAGAGAAAAAATAAATAACTAAATAAAAATAAACTTTAAAAGGCGTCCGGAGCAAGGATGAAAAAAAGAACCTATAATTATCAAAATCAAGATCGAAGAGAGGAAAGAGATTATCCCCAATATCAAACCCAGTATTATCAACAAGAAAGGTATAGCCAGCATGATCAATATCAGTATGATTCCAGAAGAAGTCAGATTCTCACTCAAAATAGGTACAAAGCCCTAAGGGATTATCGAGATGATGAGCAGCCACGCTCTTTTTTAGACCATCGTCGGAACGAGAGAACCCCACCACGGCAAACGAAAAAATGACAAATGCAAGAAGTCCAAATGTAAAAGAGGATGCCGAGGTGGATTCAAGGTCCAAAAGAAAAAGAGAATAGTAGGGGAAGGTATCCCCAATCTAAGTATGCCCCCAAACGAAATCTGAATAAATTTGAAATGTATATCAACATTTAGAAATACACAAGGAGATTAAATATAAAAAAATACATGCTTAATAAGACCCCAAATAATCAGAATGGAAGATCGGATACACCAGGAAAAATTGTGCATAGCCATCTGAGAAATAAGTCGTTATTTAATCCTCCAGTTCATAACAACGAACATATAGAGGTTTTCAATAGGATGGTCACACAAGATCTTGAGCAACTACAAATTAAGAAAATGCATGATCCTCAAAGCATCAAAAGAGGAATTAAGGAATTGGAGGAAAATAAGAAAGTTATAATCAGACCCGCTAATAAAGGGGGGGCAAGCCTTGTATTGTCCAAAGATTACTACAATAAGGAATTACTAGACCAATTAAGTGATATCAGTACATATATATAATTAAAGGAAAATCCAACAAGGGAATACAAAGAGGAGTTACGTGAATTAATATTAAGAGGAAGTATGAAAAATATCCTAACAAAGAAGGAAGAGAAATACTTGTTACCTGATGTGTGCAGGGTGCCCATTATATATACGGTACCAAAGATCCATAAGGACCCAATAAACCCGCCAGGAAGGCCTATAATTAATGGAATACAATCTATAAACTCCAGACTGGGAGAATATGTGGACAAATTTATACAGCCCCTAGTGTCACAAACACGCGCTTATTTAAGAGACACTAAACATCTAATCCAGATATTAAATATAACGGATTTATTACCCCAACAAAAGTACCTATTAGCTACAGCAGACGTTTCGTCACTGTACCCGATAATAGATCATGATGAAGCCATTCAATCTAGCAAATGGGCTCTGGATAAGTTCAGTAACCTGATTTTGAAACAAAAAAGATTTATTCTGAGGTGTCTAGCGTTCAGCTTGCAACACAATTATTTTTGACATAATACTGAATATTATCGACAAACGAATGGTATTGGAATGGGTGCTAAGTATGCACCGAGTGTTGCAAACATTTTATGGCAAAGTGGGAGGAGCAAGCCCCATATGCCGACATCCCTGAAGATTTGGTCTTATACAGAAGGTTTATAGATGACTGCATTATACTATGGAAGGAGGATGAAAAGGGTTTGGTACAATTTTTTGAAAAACTGAATAAAAACCAGAAAAATATCAAACTTACTTATGAGATCAGTAATAAAAAGCTTCACTTCCTTGATCTGGAAATACAGCAAGAAGAGGGGTTATTAACCACAAAACTTTATTCAAACCGGTGGAAAGGAATAGTTACATACCGGTAGACAGTTGCCACTATGATCCCTGGCTTGTCAATATTCCCAAAGGCCAGCTGATACGCCTTAGAAGAAATTGTTCTAGTCAAAATGTTTATTTGGAACAGGCAGAAATTATGGGGAAAAAAATTTTGAGCAAAGGCTATAATGAAAACTTCATACAAGACAAAATCCAGGAAGTATATGAAATACCACGGGATCAACTTATACAGGATAAAGTTAAGGCATCCAAACAATACCAAGAAATTCCCTTAATAATGAATTTTAACACCCAACATAAACAAGTTGAAAAGATTATTAAAAAGCACTGGTCACTTCTTTTAGCTGATAGACAATTACAACAGATTTTACCGGAGAAACCACGTTTTATTTACAGGAGAGCACCAACTTTGAGGGACATGGTTGCGAAAAAAAAAAGAGGTCTAGTGAATTTACTTTTTTTCATGGGAAAGGCTTCTATCCTTGTAGAAGATGCTAAGCATGCAGGAATATGAACCTTAATGGTCAAAAATGCACTAATTTTATTTCTACCAGCACGAATAAAGAGTATACTATTAAAGACTTTATTTCGTGTAGAACTGAAGGGGTTGTATATATACTGTAGTGTTCCTGTTCACTGCAGTATATAGGAAGAACCAAGCGTCCTATGTGGAAGCGCATACAGGAACATATACAGAACATTAGAAGTGGCTTCCCTAAGCATAGCGTGTCACGTCACTTTGCATTACATCACAATAAAGATCCCTCTTGTTTAAAATTCTGGGCTATAGATAAATACAAGCCCCATTGGAGGGGATGTAATAAAGTCAGAGAAGTAAAAGTGAGTCCAGATGGATTTTTGAAATGTGCACTTTATCACCGAGGGGCTTGAATATTGATTTTGACTTACATAGTTAGTAAGGTTGAATAAAGACACCAGTCCATCAAGTTCAACCTGAGTGAGTGTCTACAATTATCCCTATTTATTTTAATTAAGGTACCCATAAAGCGCTGTTTCAATTTTTACGCAGCGCTCCACACATATATGACACACTCACATCGGTCCCTACCCTCAAGGAGCCCACAATCCAAGGTCCCTAACATTCATATACTAGGGCCATGTTTGGACAGAAGCCAATTAACCTACCAGCATGTCTTGGGAGTGTGGGAGGAAACCGGAGTACCCGGAGGAAACCCACGCAGGCACAGGGAGAACATGCAAACTCCAGGCAGGTAGTGTCGTGGTTGGGATTTGAACCAGCGACCCTTCTTACTGCTAGGTGAGAGTGCTACTCACTACACCACTGTGCTGCCCCAACTTGAATTGTTTTATTTCAGATTTTTAAATATCTTAATTAATTTTTATTACCAACATGGTATTTTAACTAGTGAGTCTATATTTATTATGGATGGCATTTCTGATACCTCTTGTGAGTTTATATCTATGTCTTACCACATGAAGGAGTAGGAGTACATTTTAATATGATATAATTATGGAAATGGAGGTAATGCCTATGATAACCACAGGAGGAAGTCTGATGTTGAGTTTTTAGTTTCTTCTGTTTGTGTCTAATAAGTTTATTTGTGTCAAATAATTTTTAACCAAAGTTTTTACATCTGTTCAATATTATTCGCTATTAAAAGTCATATTGTGTATTTTATGTAACTTACTAATACAATAAATGTAAGCATTGTTAAACTATGCGCTCAATGGAATGATGATTCGCTGATGACCGACGTCACTATGGCAACCAGGACACCGGCAGCAGCTTAAATAGTGAGCTCGCCGGTCACATGGCTACTCTTGAAAAAGTCACGTGACATGTGACGCAATGCATCTGGAGGAGGAGCCAGTGACGGTATCGAATGTGTTTGCCAGCACAGCAGATGCTGTGTGAGCGGTGTCAAACTTCTGACCATTGCATTACAAGCGTTTTAGCTACTACACAAATGTGAGGGGATTAAACTTATTATACAGATCCATGGTACTTGTATCATTGCGCAATAATTCGTTCTTTCATTTTTTTCATGTAAATCATCATTCAAACGGTGAATTTGAGTAAAGCAGCAAGCAAATCTAAAGGCATGAGATTGGACATTTTTTCTTTACAGGACTGACCATGTTTTTAGATTAGCAGGGGTTTGCTGCCTATCCACTATTCACTTCTGCACTTTTATGATACTGTATATGTAGGGGTTATTTGACCCCATATCTTTGTTGCATCTTCACATATATACAGATTATATTTTATTGTATAGCACTTATTTAGATATTTATTATGGTCCACTAGAAGCATATTGACCAATCATCCACTTAGCAGGGTGGGAGGTTGAATTTAGAGCACTAATATATTATCATTATTTGGTTACCACCTATGATCGGCTGTGACTTCATCACGGCCAATCACATGGTAAACAGCCATGCCCAATGGCTGTTCACCCCCCTCGGTGGCGAGCGGTGTCTCCGTGGCACGCCTCCACCGAAGGAACAGGGATGCGCATGCACGATCGCGTGCATTCCCTGTTTAAATGGAGGGCTGTCATATTACGCCCTCCCAGAACAAGAGCCGCGCCGTCTGGCTGTCATATGACAGCGACATCGCTGAAAGCTGAAAATTGGCTTGGGCAGGAAGGGGGTGTAAGTGCCTGGTATTGAAGTGGATAAAAAACAAATTTAGAGCGAAGCGAATTGCACATGTCTACTTTACATAGAACTTCCCTAATCCTTGAGTGAATAATAAAACATTTAAACTCGCGCTGAATGGTGAAAAAACAGTGAAAAAGAAAACTAAAGCAGCTGCCACACACAAAGTGCTACTCACTAGAAATGTAAAATTATGGAAATGTGGAGCTCGCAAATGTTGTTAAACATGTGTGACCAAGTGTAGATGAATACAAATGTGAATATACAAAGCAAAAAACGTGTAAATAAAGTCCAATTAAATGTGCTGAATGTTCTAATCCGCAATGGGAAAAAACGTTTAAAGTGCAATGGACCACAGACGCTCCAGGACTTTTCAGGTGCAGAAACGCCACCCCCCACATGTGCCCCCACTCACCAAATGGCGATGACCCCCAGCTTTGCAGTCTGGGGGTCCCTTCAGGCTTATGTGATGGTATCCAGAGGAGCTCAGGAGTGGTGTTGTGCACATCAGATCAAAGGATTTCTTGTTGGAATTTCTCAGCAGAATCACCAGGCACCAAAAAAGGATAAAAAAATGGAACCAATAGTGAAAAGTACCGTTTGAAAAGGGATTTATTCCATATACAAAAGGGTACTTACAAAATGGTTGATAAAAACAGGCTGTCACGGAACGTCCCACACTCCGCTTGAGTGCTTCCGTCATATACCACTTCCTCCCAGTCTGTATACAGATATCCCAACCTCTCTGAGCACAAACAAGGCGACACTTACTTGTTGCTACCAAGAACTCACTTTATTCAGAACCAGAATACAGTCTTATATACACAGGAGAAGATTACTCTAACAATACAAACGTAACCTAATTAACATGAGCTAATTATCTAATCCTTTATACAGCCTAGGTGACTGAGACATGACCTTTCGCCCAGACTTGTGGTCACCGAGCTTCACACAGTTATATCAACACAATATCAGTCGTCCCGTCTCCTACATTGTATAGAGGACAATGTCATTAGCTCATTCAATTAACATAAACACAGGTTGATGACACCAGCATCTCCTCACAGGATGTGTCCCAACAGAATGAATCAGTCTTATCAGCAGGGGGCTGCTGGAGGAACCCCCCCTCCCTCTTCAGGGACACAGATCCACAGCAAGGAGTCCCCAACAGAATCAAACAACAAACAATATATACATATATATACGACTGAATCCGATTAGTACAGTTCAGACCGGACCTCCAATTCACCCCACAAAGAGCACCGTTCCATTGAAAATCCAGGGCCCATAATCAAAAGGCAACAGGCTAGCGTTCAGTCCCCTCCAATAGCCTCTGTCTCTGGTGAGTCTGTCACATTTCTCCCCCATCAAAAGTTGACTAACAAGGTCCCAGACCTCCACCTGGTCTGGACATACGTTAGTCAGGCAGAGTGAACTCACATAGTCTTCCCGCATGATCTCCATTCTTGGCTGCAAGGAATAGTTGACCTCAGTAGGTGTGGGGCAGAGGTCATTTACTCTCTGTCTGGCTGCCAGGGCTTCAGCTGGATTGTTTTTAACATTCCTGGGCTCGGTCTGCTGCTGGGCAGAGGGGCCAATCACCCCTGCTTCTTGAAGCTGTAGAGGGACACTAGGTGCTAGGCAGAGGCCAGCGGTGCTCTGCCCTGTTGCCAGCGATTCAGCTGGGAGTAGCAGCTCCACTACACCAGCTTGTCGTCGGAGAGAGGGGCCAACTGCCCCGGCTCCCTGGAACTCCACAGTGGTTGCTGGTGCTGGGAAGAGATTGGTAGCACTCTGCTCTGTTGCCAGCACTTCTGCTGGGGACTCTGCATCCTCCGCTCCAGCTAACCGTTGGGGCAGGAGGCTGGCTTCCTCCACTCCTAAACTGTGTAGCTGCCATTGGAAAAGGGAGCCAGCTGCTTCCTTTTCTATTCCCTCATCTAGCTGCTGGGACGACATGTCGATGGTACTGTCTCCCAGGTACACGGATCTTTGCTGGGGAGGAAAGCCCGCTTCCTCCACCCTGGCCAACTGTTGGGGAGGGACAACACACACCTCCTCTCCCTTCTCCCCCTGTATCTGCTGCTGGGAAGTGATTGCCATCTTCTCACCCTGAGCCTCCACAATTGCTGCAGGTGTGGAGCAGAGGTCTTGGACCCTCTGTCCGGTTGCCAGCACTTCTGCTGGGGGTTTGCCAGGTGGTTCCTCCTCTACAGAAACGTCTATTAAATCCCCAGTCTCTGGAATTGGTAAAAGTGTGGGGCAGAGGTCTTGGACCCTCTGTTCAGTTACCAGATCTTCAGCTGGAGAAGTTTGTTTTAACTCCATAGATGCTGCTGGCAGAAAATCACATGTCCCTGTCAGTGTTGTGGGAGAAAGGCCGACTACCTCTTCTCTCAAGAAGGCCGAAGCCACTGTTGGTGCTGGGCAGAACACAGTGAACTTTGGCCCTGATAGCAGCTCTTCTGCTGGAGGCTCATCAGGTTGTTCTTCCTCAGCAGAAAAGTCTATTAAATCCCCCGTCTCTGCAACTGGTATCTGGGGATGGAGGTTCACCATCTCCTGTCCATGGAACCCAGAAGATGTTATCAGTGCTGGGCAGAGGTTAGCAGAGCTCTGCCTTGTTGTCACCACTTCAGCTTTGGGGATGGCAATCTCCAGATTTTCCACTGCAGATTCTCTGGCATGCTGCTGGACAGGCACATTCCTCCATCCAAGATCATCCCATGCAGAAACAGGATCATCAAGGTCAGTCAGCACTTGCTGCATCCGCCATAAGACCTCCGCCTCCATAGCTGTGGGGGCAGGTTGGCAAAGCACACTATTGCTCTGCCACATTGCCGACTCTTCAGCCAGGATTTCAGGGTTGTCAGCTGGTATTTCCTGATAGTCCCAGGCAAAGGGAGCCCAGCCCTGGCACTGAGCAATGTCTAGCAGCCGTCTGTAGGCGATCTCTAGCTCCCATTCCTGAACGGCCAGAAACTCCAAATCTTCCTGTACCCAGTGCACTTCCGAAATGTTCAGTAGCCCTTCTCTGAAATCCATGATTTCGTCCACCCGCCGCTCCAAATCACTCCCAAAGTTAGGGTCCCCTGTCAGCTTCACAAACAACAGTCTCCCAAGCCGCCGTAGCTTAAGCCTTCAGTTGGGCTGTCATCTGCTATCCAGGGACATGCTTGGGATATATGCCACCGAAGGGCTCTGTAGCTCTCATCCAGCTTTATCTCTGCCCAGACCAGCCTGCTTAATTCAGCTGTCTGCTTCTTGTGTGGTTTTTCTCCCAAAAACCGCACCCACAGTCCGTACTGCGACCAGTACCTTTCCTCGATGGAGGGGAGAACTTTTCCCTGGTGTCGCTGCTCACGGGCTAGCGCTTCCTTCCAGAGTTTGCAGCGAATAGAATCACACCATCCCAGCAGGACCTGCTCCGATACTGGTCCTCTGTGCTGTATCTGCATCTCTCGCAACCTCCTTCTGAATTCCTCATCCATGGCGGCTGGTATCTGTACCTCTCCTCTCCTGCTATCTGGACCTTGGATCCAGATGGAAGTTTGGATGTCCCAGACTGCAGGAAGCTTTCCTGCTGCTTGCCACCAATGTCACGGAACGTCCCAAACTCCGCTTGAGTGCTTCCGTCATATACCACTTCCTCCCAGTCTGTATACAGATATCCCAACCTCTCTGAGCACAAACAAGGCGACACTTACTTGTTGCTACCAAGAACTCACTTTATTCAGAACCAGAATACAGTCTTATATACACAGGAGAAGATTACTCTAGCAATACAAACGTAACCTAATTAACATGAGCTAATTATCTAATCCTTTATACAGCCTAGGTGACTAAGACATGACCTTTCGCCCAGACTTGTGGTCACCGAGCTTCACACAGTTATATCAACATAATATCAGTCGTCCCGTCTCCTACATTGTATAGAGGACAATGTCATTAGCTCATTCAATTAACATAAACACAGGTTGATGACACCAGCATCTCCTCACAGGATGTGTCCCAACAGAATGAATCAGTCTTATCAGCAGGGGGCTGCTGGAGGAACCCCCCCTCCCTCTTCAGGGACACAGATCCACAGCAAGGAGTCCCCAACAGAATCAAACAACAAACAATATATACATATATATATACGACTGAATCCGATTAGTACAGTTCAGACCGGACCTCCAATTCACCCACAAAGAGCACCGTTCCATTGAAAATCCAGGGCCCATAATCAAAAGGCAACAGGCTAGCGTTCAGTCCCCTCCAATAGCCTCTGTCTCGGGTGAGTCTGTCACACAGGCATGTAAAGGGATTAGAGATGGATCCGGACGCTGTTCACGGCGTGCGTTCCAGAAACCAGGAAGTGCGTTCCAAGGAGCAGGAAATGACATCAGTGCCACCAGAAATACGTCAACATGTTTCGCCAACCTACAAGGCATTATCAAAGACCTAATTCCCGGCCCACTCGACCATCTTAAATAGAGGAAAGGAGGAAACATCCCCCACACAGAGGACTAATCACCATCCACATGGGAACCATGCTGATGATGAAATGAAAAAAGGTCACTCCCACAGGCAGAGCACAGCTGCTGGGAGAGACCAAAAAAGTGCAAATAGCAATCTGCAAAAACAATTCCAAGGACTAAAGACGTCAGTTCCAGCTAAACCATGGAGCTCACTGGGAATACATTTACATGCAAAATGAAATTAACCACCTCAATACAGGGCACTTAAACCCCCTTCCTGCCCAGACCAATTTTCAGCTTTCGGTGCTCTCACACTTTGAATGACAATTACTCAGTCATGCAACACTGTACCCAAATGAAATTAGTGTCCTTTTTTTCACACAAATAGAGCTTTCTTTTGGTGGTATTTAATCACGAATGGGTTTTTTATTTTTTGTGCTATAAATAAAAAAAGACCGTAAATTTTGTGAAAAATTGCCTTTTTCTTTTTTTTTTTTAATACAAACGATTTTATTGCAAGCAAAAAAAAACATAGCAGTTACAATTAGCTATAGTTACAATAATACAATCATAGTATGGTGGGAGGGTCTTACATAGGATACTGATGCAATTATAAGAAGTTAAGCATATACTCCTATTAAAAACACATTCAAAAGAAGAAGAAAATAATAATATAACGAAAAGAAAAATTGTCAAGTTTCCTTTTTGTTAGTTCAGACTACTATGTTGAAACGTTACAAAAGACCTCTTGGTGGAAGGAACCACTTTCTGCGAAATGCCGAGAGGCGGTCTTCTTAATTACAGACTAACTTCACTGCTGAAAACTTTGGGTTAAACATTGTAAAGTCCATGAATCTAACTAAAAAAAAAATAAAAGGAATAACCGTGAATTGGTTACGGGAGATTCATCTGAAAGCTAAGCATTATCTAGACATATATTCATAAATAAATCATATTTGTAGCCATACCAGTGAACCCGGGGGAGCTACGGGGACCACGACTTCCATTTGGAATCATAAGCTGGCATCGTGTCCATAATGGTGTGGTATACTTTTTCCATCAGTTGTATAGCTGCCATACGTCTGAGAACTTGCTCCCACAGTACCCCGGGGGCACGCCAAAATAGAGCAATAGTTCAGTGGACTGCTAAGCATAACGTATGGGCCAGCTTTTGTTCCGGGGGAGAAGAACCCGGAATATCTGCAAAGAACAGGCCCATTTGATATGTCATCGTTGTTGATACCCCAGTGATCTCAGTCACTTTGGAGGATACCTTCTGCCAGATATTAGAAAGTACCTTACAGCTCCAGAAGAGCGGGGAGTAGCCGAGGGCTAATTCAACCGTTCCTTGAGGTCTTGTCTTTGTCTCCTGCGATCTCTTTGCGGCGAAGGGGTCGACCATATGGCTGAAGGACGTGGGGTGGAGGGCATCCTGGGTAGATCCTCTTTTGCCATAAGACCTAGTTTGACTAGGAGTTTTTCCCCTCCTGAATGGTGACAACTGTATATGTGGTTCCGCAATGCGGGACTTGAAGTTTGAACGGGAAACCCCATCTGTACCTGATATTAGCCTCTTGAAGGGGGACGGTGATCTCTTTAAACTTTCTGCGCTTTTCCAGAGTGGCAGGCGATATATCCAGGAATATTTGAATCCTCGTGCCATCCAGCACAATATTAGGGGTATTGTGGGAAGCCCTAAGAATCTCCTCCTTAATCAAAAAGTCCTTAAGGCACAATATTATGTCTCCAGGAGGCTTATCTTCCGGAGGTTTAGGGCGCAGGGCCCTGTGAATGCGGTCACAAGTAAAATCGGATACCGGGGAGGCAGGCAACTTTTGGACTGCAGGGGTTAATTCTGTGACCGTCTCCAGAACCCCTCTGATCCTCAAATTGTTCCTACGGTTTCTGTTATCTAAGTCCTCTAAATAGGATTGTAGTTGTGCAACCGATTCAGTGAGAGCCTCATGATCCCTGCGGAGGTCTGTATATGCGAGTTGCAGTTCGTCATGTTTGGTCTCTAATAGATCCGTCCTGCCCCCCAGCACTGCAATCTCCTGCTGCAGAGTATTAGTGGACTTGAAAAGCTCAGTCTGAACTTTTTCAGCTATTTTAGAGTACATAGCAGCTAAGCTGTCTTCAGGTCTAACTTGGTAAGCTGCGCTGAGTACTCACCGTCCCCAGATGAGTGTGCAGGAGAAGCCGCTGTGTAGTGCGTTGAGGCCTGTGCACGCTGTGACTCAGCGCCATCTTGGCCTTTCCCCTCTATCTCCCGGGCTCTGAGGAGGTAGTTGGTTAGGGACTTTTGCGCTGATTTCCCGCGATGAGACTTAGTGGACGGCATGCACCGATCTTTCCCCTGGGGGTGCAGGAGATTTTTGGGTCTAAATCTCTGGGTTTTAGCCCCGGGGAAGGCGATTAGGATCCCGCTGTGCACGGAGCTCCGCTCAGTCGCTTCCGTCCAGCTTCGCGCCGCGCATGCACCCAAAAATTGCCTTTTTTCTTTGTTTTTGTCATAAAATGTAGCAAATTAGTAATTTTTCTTCATAAATTTTGGCCAGAATTTATACTGCTATATATCTTTGGTAAAATAACCTAAATTAGTGTATATTATTTGGTCTTTGTGAAAGTTATAGAGTCTACAAACTATGGTGCCAATCACTGAAAATTGAAAACATCTGATCAGGCCTTCAGTACATCAGGTGAATCTCATTTCTTGAGGTACTAACAAGTCAGAAAAGTACAAATACCCCCCAAATGACCCCTTTTTAGAAAGTAGACATTCCAAGGTATTAAGTAAGTAGCATGGTGAGTTTTTTTAAGTTGTAATTTTTTCCCACAATTCTTTGCAAAAGGAAGATTTTTTTTTTTTTTAATTGTCATATTAACTGGTTATTTCTCTCACAGAGCATATGCATACAACAAATTACACCCCAAAATACATTCTGCTACTCCTCCTGAGTATGGGGATACCACATGTGTGGGACTTTTACATAGCCTGGCCACATACAAAGGCCCAACATTGAAGTAGCACCATCAGGCGATCTACGAGCATAAATTGCACATCTCATTTCTCAACCACCTATTACACTTTTGAAGGCCCTGGAGCACCAGGACAAAGGAATTGCCCACAAAATGACCCCATTTTGGAAACAAACACCCCAACGTATAATCTATGAGGCATAATGAGTCTTTTGAAATCGCATTTTTTTTACACAAAGTTGTCCATTTATAAGATATTTCCAACACATAGCAAAAATGACACCCCAAAATACATTCTGCTACTCCTCCTGAGTATGGGGATACCACATGTGTGAGACTTTTACACAGCTTGGCCACATACAGAGGCCCAACATCCAAGTAGCACCATCAGGCGTTCTAGTAGCATACATTACATAGATAATTTCCTGGCAACCTATCATTTTTGAAGGCCCTTCATATTTCTAACACATAGCATGTACATACCAAGAATTACAATCCAAAATAAATTCTATTGCAGAAAGGGTAAAAAAAAGTATTACCTGTGCTTTTAGTAGTGTCCACAGAAGAGAGCACTGGTCCAGGCAGCAGTCAGGGATGTGCTTAGCGACAGCAATAGTAATTATCCAGGCAGCAGGCAGGAATATTGTCTATAGTCAGCACAAGGATATTGTCAGCACAGCCAAAGCATTTGTCCATAGAAATTGTCTAGGCAGAGACAGCCAGCACAGCCATAATATTGGTCCTGGTACACTGTTATCTGCAGACATTCATTATTGTACCGCTCTCCAGTCCTTCATAAACATACTGCCTTTTGCTACAGCTAATTATTTGCATAGTCCAGGTAGCAGGCAGAGGTGTGGTCTGTTCATGCGGCAGGCAAAGGCATGATGGCAGTAAGTCAGCAGCAAGCTGAGGGATGCAATCGGGTAAGACCTGTGCACAGGGGCACAGGGGTAGAGGCTTCGACCCACCCAAATCTCTATGAAGCCTCCAGACTCCAGACCCTAGTCCGGAAATTACAAAACCCGGAGAAAACAAAAAAAATTGTTTTCTCTATCTGGAAAAACTATTCTGGTGCCCCTCACATATGTGAGACCCCTGTGTACTATAGTAGCAGGGCAACAGATCAGTCCAAGTGGTAGGCAAAAGCATAGTCCATAAAACAGGCCAGGGTCAGTTCACGTGCAAGCACTCCAAGCGGTGGGCAGAAGCATAGTCACAAAACAGGCCAGGGTCAGTTCACGTGCAAGCAGTCCAAACGGTGGGCAGAGGCATAGTTAAAACAGGCCAGAGTCAGTTCATGTGGAAGCAGTCCAAACGGTAGGCAGAGGCATAGTCAAAAAGCAGGCCAGGGTCAGTTCACATGGAAGGCAGTGGCATGGTTATTTGGGGAAGCATGGAAAATGATCAGCGAAAATGGGGAAAATATGGGCTAATAATTTAGGGATGTATAATACAGGTCGAAGCATTCACCAATGCAAAGGCCAGGTTGGGAGGGACACTGGGAACAATGGAAGCTGGTATCTTTTCGAAAACCTCTTCTGCTGCACACGCAACATCTTTTTTGCCGTCTTCGGCCTGCTTCCGATGGTGGAATGTTGTACGGGAAGTGGCGTTCATGAAGTCGGCTAACAGCATCAGAGCGAAGGTCTTCTGGGGGGGGTCTTTGTTGACAGATGAGGGATGTGACTACTACTTCTATGAATTTTAGGAAGGGGGCGGGGCTTTCTGTGGATTTTGTGTAGACTATGTAGGGATTGTAAACAGCCAAATGGATTAGATAAATTGCTACCTTCTTGTACGAGAATCGGGACCTCCTTATTGACAAATAGGGTTGAATCATTTGGTCATTGAAATCCACCCCCCCATGTAGAGATTATAGTCTTGGACACATGTCGGTTTTTCAATGGAACCTCATCTTCGCTGAACTACAACTGTAGTGTCATCGTGAATGGTGGACATCATGTGCACGTTCCTGTTATCCTTCCACCTCAAGGCCAGCACTTCATTGCATCTCAGTGTTGCTCTTTCCCCCCTTTGCAGCTTTTTGTTCACTATGGATTGTGGGAAGCCCTTCTTATTTTTTCTTGAGGTTCCGCAGGCCAGGGTTTTTTCGATATATAGGTGTCTGAAAATGGGCAGGCTGGTATAAAAGTTGTCCAGGTATATATATGATATCCTTTTCTCAGAAGTGGGTAAGCCAGGTCCCATACGATTTTTCCAGTTGTGCCCATGTAGGCCGGGCACTCAGGGGGCTGGAGCTGGGAATCTCTTCCTTCATATATGCGGAACGCATACAGATATCCCGTGGCTCTCTCACAGAGCTTGTAAAATTTTACTCCGTATTTGGCCTTTTTGCTAGGAATATATTGTTTTATTCCTAGCCGTCCTGAAAATGGTACCAGGGACTCATCCACACATATATGCTTCTCGGGGACATAGAGTTCTGCAAATTGTTGGGAAAATAAATTTATCAGTGGGCGAATCTTGTATAACTTATCGGAATTTGGATGATTGCGGGGAGGGCACTGGGTGTTAAAATGAAAGAATCTCATAATCCTCTCATATCGAGACCTGGGCATTGTGGCAGAATACATGGGCATATAGTGGATGGGGTTAGTGGACCAATAGGTATGTCCTTCATTTTTTTCTGTAAGCCCCATGTTTAGGGTGAGGCCCAAAAACAATTTGAACTCCTCCAACTTCAAATCTCTCCACTCAAACGGATGGGCATAGGATGATTGGGGGTTGCTGGCAATATACTGCTGGGCATACAAATTTGTCTGGTCCACAATGAATTGCAGCAAAGTATCAGGCAAAAACAGGTGAAAAAAATTGATCTCTGTGAAATTTTGGGTGTTGGTCTGCACACCTGGCTGTGCTGTGAAAGGGGGAATAATTGGTGATCCGAGTTGGAAGGCAGCCATGTTGGGTTGGCAAGACCATCTGGCATGTATGTAGCAGCCCTGGCTCTTGGGGGACGTGACACTCCAGTAGTTGGGGGAGTTGAATTTCCTGTGCTGGTACTCAGGTGTGATGTGGCAGCACTGGTACTGGGCCTGGGCATTTGTGCGTGGGGCCTATCGCTGGCGGCAGCACAGGTACTGGGCCTTTGTTCCTGGGACCTATTGCTGGCGGCAGCACTGGTACTGGGCCTTTGTTCCTGGGGCCTGTTTCTGGCGGCAGCGCTGGTACTGGGCCTGGGAATATAATCCTGGTTGCTGGCAGCTTCCTGGTTTCCAGAGTGTCGTGCCCCTTTAGGAGGGACCCATCTTCATCTGAATCATTACTACTCTCGATGGTCGATTGATGGGTGACGGGTGCCAGGGCACGGTCACTGATGGGTGACGGGTGACAGGGCACGGTCACTGGTGGGTGACGGTTGCACCGCTGATGGTCACTGATGGCAGTCTCTTATGTGACAGGTGCACTTTTATGGGGTGACTGTTGGGTGACAGATGACAATTGGGGGGCGATGGGACAGGTGTGGTGTTGGCGCAGACACTACTAAACATAGATCTGTAACTCACTGCTCCTGGCTCTTCTCTCCTCACACTGGAAACGGTGTGTGAGGAGAGAAGAGCTAGTAACAGCTAGTGACAGCTCTTTGCTTACATTTAGTGATCGGCTATGAATGGATCACAGCCGATCACGTGGTACACAGCCCTGGCCAATGGCTGTGTACTATCGTCGGTGACGAGCAGTGTTCCCGGGAACACGGCGCCACTGACGTGCATGCGCAGTGCGCTCACGATCGCGCGTATGCGCCGTGCAATGCGGGGAGTTACCATTCGTGATCACCTGGTAAACAGCCATGCCCAGTGGCTGTTCACCCCTGTCGGTGACGAGCAGTGTCTCGGTGACACGCCGCCACCGACAGTACAGGGCTGCGTGCACATGATCGTGCGCATGCCCTGTTTAAACGGGCTCACGTCATATGACGTCCGCCCAGAACAAGAGGGTTACCATCCCGCCATCATATGATGGTGGGCGGTAGGCTAGTGGCTAATATACATACAAGCCAAAAAATAAAATATAAAAGAAAAACTAATATTGAAAATGAAAATGAAATAAAAAAAAATAAAAAATTGAAATAGAAAGAAAAAATAAAAATACAATGGATAAAAATGACTATACTGTTCTAAAAATTCGACAGGAAACAGTTCAGATCCAATTCAATGTTTAACCCTTGGGGGCTCATCGTTTTTAAACGATGGATCCACTGGGTCTCATTACGAGAAATAGCTTGCTTGAGGTCACCTCCTCTTCAATGCCCCTCAACTCTGTCAATGAAGGTGAGGCTACTGGGGTCCCTACCGTGAACTATTCTGAAATGATTGGATAAACTGTGGTGTCTGTAACGTTTTTTAACTCTATTAACATGCTTGCGTAATCTCACTCCCAATGCTCTGGTGGTCCTACCTACGTATTGTAACCCACATGGGCAGGACAATAGGTAGGTAACGTAGGTAGTGCCACATGTAATACATTTTTTAATTTTATAGGATTGACCAGTGGAGTGTGCTGTAAACTCAGTTGTTTTCCTCACCCTGTGTTTAGATGTCCTACATATAACACATCTCCCACAACTGAAAAAACCCACCTGGTCCAAAAAAGTGCATAGCTTTTTCGGGAGGTCAACGACATTGGGTGCCAGCTTGAGTCATAGCTTAGAAGGCTTGGTGTAAATGAACTGTGGTCTACTGGGTAAAGCACTGGCTAAATCCTCATCTTTCAATAGAAGTTGCCAATGTTTACAAACAATATGTTCCACTTGTTTATAGTGGCGGGTAAAACCTGACATGAAAGCAATACCAAAATCTCTTTTGGCAACTTCCTTCTTTTTAAACAAATCATCCCTATTTATACCCCTTACCAAGGGTAGGGTTTTGTTTAACTCACATGGGGTGTAACATTTTTCCAAGAACCTCTCATACAGAACTTGCGCTTGTAGGTCAAAATCCTCGATTCTTGCGCAATTGCATCTGACTCTTAGAAATTGGCTTTTAGGAATGGAACTAAGCCAATGAGGGTGATGGCAGCTCCCAAGGGGAATGTAACCATTTCTGTCCAATTCCTTAAAATAGGTCTTAGTGGACAGTGTATGGTTATCCTTAACCACTTAAGGACCAGCCTCGTTTTGGATTTTAGGTGTTTACATGTTTAAAACAGGTTTTTTTGCTAGAAAATTACTTAGAACCCCAAACATTATATATGTTTTTTTCTAACACCCTAGAGAATAAAATGGCGGTCGTTGCAATACTTTTTTTTGCACCGTATTTGCGCAGCGGTCTTATAAGTGCACTTTTTTTGGAAAAAATTCAGTTTTTGAATAAAAAAATAAGACAACAGTAAAGTTAGCCCAATTTTTTTTATATTGTGAAATATAATGTTACGCCAAGTAAATTCATACCCAACATGTCACGCTTAAAAATTGCGCCCGCTCGTGGAATGGCGTCAAACTTTTACCCTCAAAAATCTCCATAGGCGACGTTTAAAAAATTCTACAGGTTGCATGTTTTGTGTTACAGAGGAGGTCTAGGGCTAGAATTATTGCTCTTACTCTACTGGTTGCGGCGATACCTCACATGTGTGGTTTGACCACCGTTTTCATATGCGGGCACTACTCGCGTATGCATTCGCTTAGGTACGCGAGCTCGTTGGGACTGTGGTTTTTTTTTTTAATTTATTTTTATTATTTATTTTACATTGTTTTATTTATTTTTACACCGTTTCAAAAAAAAAAATTGTGTCACTTTTATTCCTATTACAAGGAATGCAAACATCCCTTGTAATAGAAAAAAGCATGACAGGACCTCTTAAATATGAGATCTGGGGTCAAAAAGACCTCAGATCTCATATTTACACTAAAATGCAATAAAAAAAAAAGTAATTTAAAAAAATGACATTGAAAAAAATATGCCTTTAAGAGGCGTGGGCGGAAGTGACGTTTTGACGTCGCTTCCACCCAGCAGTGTCATGGAGACAAGTGGGCGCCATCTTAGCCTCACTCGTCTCCAGGCATAGGAGGGTGATGGATGCAATTGCCTCCGCCGCTACCGACGGCTCTGGTAAGCGGCGGAGAGCACCGGAATGCGGCGGGAGGGGGGCCCCTCTCCCGCCACCGATAAAAGTGATCTCACGGCGAATCAGCTGCAGGGACCACTTTTATCAGAAAGAGGACCGCCGCACGAAAACGGGAATTCCGGGGTTATGGCAGCATGTTATGGCGGGGTTGATGCAATGAATGTCAGAAGACATTCATTTTGATCCTGCCCAAATAATGATCATATTGTCTATATAGCACTTGTAAAACTTAAGCTGAGGAATGTTCACACCAAAAATAGCATCCTTCTCCCAGAAACTCATAAATAAATGTGCCACTGAGGGGGCATATTTAGCCCCCATTGCCACACCCTTCTTCTGTCTAAAGAATTGCTTATCATACCAGAAGTTGTGGCTCATGACTAAATCTAGGGCATGGACAAGAAAATCCTTTTGTTTATTTTTCATTTTGGTATTGTTTAGGGCCCAAACCACAGCTTCTACTGCATGCCTTTGCTGGATATTGGTATACAGGGAATTGACGTCAATACTAGCTAGTATATGACCATCACCAACTTCTACCTGCTGTAATAATTCCATAAGATGCCTGCTATCCCTGAGATAGGATGGACAACTTTGTGCCAATGGCCGTAGAAAACAATCAATGTATTCACCAATTCTGGCAAAGAGTCCACCCCACTCACTATAGGCCTGCCAGGAGGTTTAGATGGATTCTTGCGGATTTTAGGTAATTGGTAGATAACTGGCACTCGAGGGACATCGGGTACCAGATATCTAGCCTCTTTCTTGGTGACAATACCTTCATCTTGGGCATCTTTAACCAGACGTCTCAGCTTAGCTTTGAATTTGTTGGTAGGGTTACCTCTCAGTTTTTCATGTTTCAGTATCATAGACAAGTCTGTTGAGTTCAGCTAAATAGTCAGATTTATTAAGAATGACAAGCCCCCCCCTTATCCGCACTACAGATGACAATCTGTTTTCTTCTAGGGATTTTAGGCCCCTTTCAATGTCTGTTTTACGCCTAGTAGGTTTGATTGACAATCCTTCTAAGTCCTGCTGGACCAAGGATTTGAACACCTCTAAAAAATGACTGTTAGAATTTCTAGGATTAAAAACTGAGTTATTCCTCAACTCAGTATGACTATAATCAGATGGTTCCTGTCCTGTTTTGGGTGCTACTTTACTAAAATGTTTCTTAATATTAACTTTTCTCATACATTTCTGAAGCTCAATAAAAGTGTCAAACGTATTAAGATCCTTATCTGGGGCAAATTTCAGGCCTAACTCTAAAATCTTTAACTTATCTGGTGTAAAAGTGGCATTACTTAAATTGAAGATGCCCTGCGTTAGGTCTCTCTTTTTCCTTTTACCTCCCCTGCAGCCTCTCCGTTTGCTGTACCTGGTTCAGCCACATATGGTCTGGGGGGTCCCGTGGGGTACTACAGTTTCCACTCCCTCCGCCATTGTCTTGAGGGTGTAAACCTCTCCCTCTCCCTCTGGGATGTGCAGGTCCCCTCCCCCTCCATGGGGGACCACCATACCCCCTCTTCTGAAAATCCCCCCTAAAATTACCACCAGGGTGACCTCTTAGTGCTCTTGATGGTGGGCCTACCCTGGGTTGTGACGAAGCCCAACCAGGGCTGTTCCAACCACTATTGTTACCATAATCCTGCTGATAATATCCATCAGAGGCATAGTACTCATCCTGTTGTAGGGGTTGATAACTGTTATAAGTGGAAACCCTATAGGCATTGGAATCAACACGGGGCCCAGCATTGTTGTTGCCCTGTTGAGATGACCGGGGGGTTGCTCCACCATGTGAGATAAACGAAGTTGTAGGAATGGTCCCTCTATCCTCTATAGGGACAGTGACCTCTTCAGTTAATATGGCATCTTGCCATTTATAAACTTTGTTGGTTTTATAATCGTTCGTATCTCTCACATATTTTTCCATTTTTTTCTTTTGTGTTTCTTTGTCGACTTTAGCAACAAAGTCCTGTAGGTGTTTCATTTTTCTTTAAACTCTGCTGTGCCTTCAAGAGGAGCCAATTTGGCTTTAACCAAATTAATACTGGTCTCCATTTTTTTTTTTTTTTTGTTTAACTTTCTGTGAGATCAAGAGTTCTAATAATTTGCGCTCGGTAAGATTGAAAAAAGAGAACCACTCATCCTCTAGTTCTTTGCCAAGGAATAAATCCCTTTTCAAACAGTACTTTTCACTATTAGTTCCATTTTTTTATCCTTTTTTGGTGCCTGATGTCTGCTGAGAAATTCCAACAAGAAATCCTTTGATCTGATGTGCACAACACCACTCCTGAGCTCCTCTGGATACCATCACATAAGCCTGAAGACTGCAAAGCTGGGGGTCATCGCCATTTGGTGAGTGGGGACACATGTGGGGGTGGCGTTTCTGCACCTGAAAAGTCCTGGAGCGTCTGTGGTCCATTGCACTTTAAAAGTTTTTTCCCATTGCGGATTAGAACATTCAGCACATTTATTTGAACTTTATTTACATGTTTTTTGCTTTGTATATTCACATTTATAATCTTCTACACTTGGTCACACATGTTTAACAACATTTGCAAGTGCCACATTTCCATAATTTTACATTTCCCTAATCCTTGACTTCAAGGAAAGGGAGGTTCAATAAAGTAGGATGTTACCTGATAGACAAGTAATCTCTTATTGTACATATTGTACATGGATGTGAGATACCCATCAGGAGTTAATCCAAAAGGAGAGAGGAAAAATCATATCAGTGCTGCCCCTCAGTGCCATCTACATTGATTATCAGCACAGCCCCATCAGATGTGCCACAAACCACGCCAATCAGTGCCCATCAGCTGCCAGTCAGTGCCCCATCAGAAATGCATGTCAGTGCCCACAACAGTGCCAATCAGTGCCTATCACAGTGCCGATCAGTGCCTATCACAGTGCCAATCATTGCCCATAAATAAAACCTGTCAGTACCTCATCATCAGTGCTGCCCCTCAGTGCCATCTACTAGTGTCCATCAGTCCCACATGTCACTGCCAATCAGTGCCGTCTATAAGTGCCAATTAGTGCTGCCTATCAGTGCCCATCAGTTCTGCCTGTCAGTGTCCCTCAGTGCCGCCTGTCAGTGTCCATCAGTGCCACCTATCAGTGCCGCCTATCAGTGCCCATCAGTGCTGCATATTAGTGCTGCCCATCAGTACTGCATATCAGTGCTGCCTATCAGTGCCCATCAATTCTACATATCAGTGCCTCCTCATCAGTGCTCTTCAGTGCCACCTTATCAGTGCCAACTCATCAGAGTGCCCGTCAGTGAAGGAGAAAACAAAATTGTATAACAGAAACAAAGAAAAACTTTTTTTTCAAAAACGTCAGTCTTTTTTAGTTTGTTTAGCAAAAAATAAAAACCCCAGAGGTGATCAAATCCCACCAAAAGAAATCTATTTGTGGGAAGAAAATGATAAAAATTTACAATGTTACATGACTGCGCAATTGTCATTCAAAGTGCGACAGCACTGAAAGCTGAAAATTGTCCTGGGCAGGAAGGGGGGAAAGTGGGTGGTATTGAAGTGGTTAAAGTCTATGGGACCTGAACTTGAAAAATCAAAAGTCCCCATTTTGAAGGCTTATATGCAAGTTATTGGCCATGAGAAGGGTATGGGGATCTGGGTACTGCCCTGGAAACATGCATCAATGCTAAAAAACTTTTTTAAAAAGATTATTTTTACAGGAGCAGTGATTTTAATATTTCCTAAAGTGAAACAATAAAAATAGAAAATTCCTTTAAATATAGTGCCTGGGGGTTCTCCTTAGTCTGTCTGTAAAGTGGCGCATCTGTACTGTGTATAGAACCTGCTGCAGCAAAACTGACATATATAAAGAAAAAAAAGTGACATTTAAATTTGCGTAAATACAATACCATTAGAATAGAAAAATGTTTAAAGAGGAAGTAAACCCCGTAACGTATCTAGTTTTTTTTTTTAATATATAAATGGTGTTAAACATTGCTAAGCCATACATATTTTTTTTTTTTTTTTTTTTTAATCAAAAAAAATTATTGTGCCACCAAAGACAAGATACATAGTATAGTCACCAGTCACTAGTCACCAGAAATGACAGAATATAAATCTTATCACCAAAAAATTACATATGTCATCTTGACAGAGTGTGCATTGTCTAAATAAAGAACAGTACATCAGTGGCATCTAAAGGAATTGTTTTAACATATAGAAGGAAAGCTGTGTTATACAACAGAGCAGGGGCTCTCTGACCCTACCCAACCAACAGATGACCAACGGGTCATTTAACATACAACGTTGCCCACAGTCAGCTCAAGCATATGAGTACTTTTTTCGTTTAATCAAGGAATAAATATACCTACTGTCCTACCTCTTTGGTTCACATTTAGAAAAGGTTCATCCCCACACCAGATTGTCAGTCCCTTTTATGCTTGTATTAATCTATGCAGTCGTGGGGGTGCCAATCCAGAGGTTTCCAGCCAGGGTTGCCATATGGAATAGAATTTTTGAGATGCATTTCTATGCTGATATGTTAAATGCTCCCTAATAAGGATATAGTTGACCTGATCTACCCATTGTTTTTTGGTTGAAACATGCAAAGATAACCAAAATCTGGCCACCATCTTACGGGCCAGATACAATAATCTGATTACCGCTATATTAATAGTGGGGGGGGAATATATCTCCTCATCTACCGCTCCTAAGATGCATATTAGGGGGTCCAAAGGGACCCTAATCTGAAAGACTGTAGAAATCATTTCAGTAACACTGCCCCAATATATATGCAGTTTGGGGCAACGCCACATCAGGTGAATTAGAGATCCCTCCTCCCCACAACGTTTGGGACACAAAGTTGAGTCTCTCCTACCCCATCGCTGAAGTTGTACAGGTGTGCGATAAGCCCTATGCAGCAAAAATAAATTAGACAGTCTGTGTGATTGTGAAACAGAGGTAACTGGCCCTGCTTGGCGGCATATGTCATTCACTTCCCCTAAATCCGCTATCCAACCCCGCCTACTCGGTAGGGTCATGGTGTCTTGTGTGGCTGATAACAGAAAAGAATAAATATGACATATTAAGCCCTTTTTTTCCTGACCGAGAAAAATGTCGTCTATCAGGGAGTGAGTGGCAAGTGAGAGATTAGAGGTCTGACCTTGGGCCTGAAGAGCATGTCGTAGCTGAAGGTATTTGTAGAATTGATGCCTAGGTAGATTAAATTCTGTTTGCAGTTCCAAAAAAGATTTTAATTCATTTTGATTAAAAAATTGGAAAATATTACAAATTCCAGACAGTTTCCAGGATTGGAAACTGTCTAACTTGTATACCTCTGTCAAATTTGGATTATCCCATAATGGAGTTTCTGGCAAAAATCCCGAGATCTTCAAACTAGACCTGTGGACCATAGTTTTTTTAGAAGAATAACAGTGGGCGCTGTTTGTGGCAGGTGTGGTAACCCCGCCTCCAAACCCGCCAGCACCGAAGTATTCAGCGTTCCACTCCGCAACATGTTTTCGACCAGGTCAGATTCACCCAGTAACCTAAAACCACTTAATTGTTGTAGCTGAGAGGCATAGAAATAAAGTTTAGGGTTAGGGACTGCAGCTCCTCCCCGATCTTTACCATACTGCAGAGTAGAAAGACTTATTCTGGCCACTTTTTTTTCCATATCAAGGACCTGAACAAAGTTTCAATACGGCTGAACCATCTACGGGTATCCATTGCGGAGAATTATGCATAATATATAATAGTTGGGGTCCCCAAACCATCTTAATTAGATTTATTCTTCCTATTACTGACAATGGGAGTTTGCACCAAGCATTACACGTCATTTGAAGTTTCTTGAATAGGGGTAAGAGATTGTCCTCTAAATATGTCAGTGGGTCTGCCGACACCTGTACTCCCAAATATTTAAATGAAGAGACTACCTTAAGGGATTCTGCACTAGCCAGTAACAAAATCATTGGCTCATCTACAGGAAGAAGGACAGATTTGCTACAATTAATAGAGAATCCTGATAAGGATCCGAATTGTTGTATTACCTGCATCGCGTTCATAAGGGAAGCATCCACGTCTCCCAGGTACAGCAAAGTGTTATCTGCGTAAAGGGAGATCTTATCTGTAAATGGTCCTCTGTTAAAACCCACTATAGACTGGGATGACCTCACAGTAGCTGCAAGTGGTTCAAGGGCTAGCGCAAACAACAGGGGTGAAAGTGGGCACCCCTGTCTCGTGCCTCAAGAGAGGAAATGAATCCGAAAGGTCTCCATTTACGCGGATCCTGGCCGTAGGGGCTGCATACAACAGCCTTACCCATTGGATAAAATTGTCCCCTAGTCCAAAGCGTTTTAAAACCGTCCACAAATAAGGCCATTCGATGCTATCAAAAGCCTTAGCTGCGTCTAGGGACAGGTATCTGAAGGTTAAGAAAGAGTCGCCTGATGTTAAGGGCTGTAGATCTCGATGGGATAAACCCTGATTGGTCCCTGTGGACCACTTTATGAAAAACCTTAGCTAGTCTGGTGGCCAGTACCCTTGCCAGTAATTTAACATCGGTTGTTAATAGCGATATGGGTCTATAGGAGTCTGGGGAGTGAGCCTCTTTACCAGGTTTCAGAAGAAGCACAATAATTGCTTCATTCATGGATTGGGGTAAGCTTCCTGTTTTTCTAGCGTCCTCAAACACCTCTTTTAAATGCTGTATTAATGGTTCAGAAAAGCATTTGTATACTTCCGCCGGCATGCCATCCGAACCCGGAGACTTACTCAGAGAGGAAAGCGCTAATGCTTCCAACAGCTCATCAGCCGTAAGGGGAGCATTCAGCTGCTCCACATCTTGGGCCGGAAGCTGTGGCAGTTGGCATAGTTCAAGAAAAGAGTCAAATTTCTTCTGTAGTGGGAGAGACCTTAGAGGAGTACACATCAGCATAGAAATCCCTAAATGTGGATAGAATATTCACATGAGAGGAAACCAGGATCCCTGAGGAATTAGTTACTGCTTATATATGGGATGAACCTTTCTGTGATCTCACCATCATAGCAAGCATATGGCCTGTGGTTTCTCCTTCCTCAAAATATTTCTGTTTAAGGAAAAACCTTTTATTTTCGGCTTTAGTCAGTACCAAATGTCTAGCCATGTGTTGAGCCTCATGCAAAGTTTTCTCAGTATGCTCTGAAGGGGAATCAACAAAGGCAGATTCAGCCCTCTCAACCTCCCTCAGCACAGACTGTTCTCAAGTCTTGGTCTCGGTCTTAATGGCACTGATAGATTTAATAAATTGACCTCTTAAATAGGCTTTTAGTGTATCCCAGAAAACACCAGGACTAGCCGTAGGTTTGTTAAATCGAATAAACGTAGTCAGGTTATTGTGAATAGGGTCAGGGTTAGGAAATAGCGACAACCAAAACGGGTTGAGTTTCCAGCAAACCCGCTTGGATATACCGGACGTAGAAATCTCTATACAAAGGGGAGAGTGGTCAGAGATAGTTCTTGCCTCATAGCGTGAGGAAGTTATTAGTGGTAGCATCGTATCATTGCCAAGACCAAGATCAATTCTGAAGAGACCTCTATGTGTGGCAGAATAACATGAATAACATTTTACCTGTGGATGGTTCAACCGCCAAACATCCCTCAGCCCCAGCTCTAAAAGGAGCAGAGCGAAGGATGTCTGCCCCCTGCTCAATGCACTCGGAGGGGCTTTTATCAAGATCTGTATTCAAGCAATTATTGAAATCACCCACAATAAGTGACGGAATACTTGGATGCTGTGCCAGAAAAGTAGCCAGAATCTTGATGACCTCCACCGCGAAGGGGGGCGGTATATATATGTTCCCAAGAATGCACTGTAATCCATGCAGTGAGCATACTAAAAATGTATACCGACCATAAGGGTCAATAAGTGAAGCCGTGTGTATAAAGGGGACATTGATTCCTATCAACACACTGACCCCCCTGGTGTAAGATGAGAAGGCAGAGTGAAACTGGGCACCAAATAATTTTGCAGAAAATGGGGACTCTTGACCACGCAGTATATGCGTCTCCTGTAGACACACCACAGAAGAACCCATGCGTTTAAGCATATGGAGTACCGCTAAGACCCCTTACATTCCAACTGGTCAGAACAACTTGTTTAGCCATAAAGAATTAAAACATATGTATACCAGGCATGAGTTTGAAAGGCATACGTAATAGGCACTGCATTCACTAAATGATCATCCACAGAGTATCGGATATGGCGGTATGTAGTAGGCAGTCTCTGATCACAAAAGTGAAATCTGTAAAATAAAGGGCTAAGCAAGACTAGGACCAATGAACCAACTGGGTTCCAAGTAACACAGAAAAAAAAACAGAAATAAAAAAACTGTAATGTCCATGAAGGACTCTCAACTGAGGGGCTAAGTTCAGTAGCCGGCTTTGAAGAGCCAATAGGCAACAGGCCTCGTATAGTGATCATTAGTGTGAATGACACTAACACTCTTTGTGAACTTAGTCTTCCGCCTTGACAGGAGTTTTATATTCATATTACCAATCAGATCTCATGAAGATAGTAGTGGTACCATTATTACATGTGTGAAAAAATGATGACCTTCAGGTATTTTTGCGCCGTCTGCTCAAATCTTCCCGCAGGGATCGTTCTTCTCTATCCAGCCATTGCATCACCATTGCAGGTTTTTCAAAAAAATGCACTTCATCTCTGGCCACCACATGCAGGCGAGCCGGATAAAGCATGGAGTATTGTATTTTCAAGGAGCGAAGTCTCTTTTTAACATCATTAAACTGAGCCCTTTGTTTTTGCACCTCGGCCGAAAAGTCCGGGAACAAGGATACTTTAGAGTTATCTATCACCAGGGCATCTCCCAAGGTACATGCCTTAGACAAGATAATATCTCTATCTTTGTAATGCATTTTGAACAGAAAGGCTCTAGGGGGATTTCCTGGAGGCAAAGGCCTGGAAGGAACCCGGTGTGCGCGCTCCACTGCAAACATAGGAGAGAATGATTCCTTCCCAAACTTTTCCAGTAGCCAATGCTCAATTAAATTGACCGGGTTTCTCCCCTCAATTTTTTCAGGGATGCCAATAGCTCTAACGTTGTTTCTGCAAAGTCTTTTTTCTAAATCATCAAGTTTTGTGGTGTGTTTAGCCACCATTAATTGCTGTGCATGCGACTCTCTCTGCATGGGGGCCCATTCATCCTCTATGATACTAATGCGCCCTTCAATGGCGGATGTAGGATCCCTTAATTTCTGCATGTCCTGACGCATAAAGGACATTTCAGCTTTCATTCCTTTAACTTCCGTGGTCAGAACAGTAATAGAAAGATTGCAGGATGTGACCGTAGAGAGTATATCTCTCAGTGTGGGTTCAGGCCCAGCCGAGCCTGTGGCTTGGGCCTTGTGTGAGGCTTGGGACATGAATGGATTACTCACTGTGTCCCAGGGTAACACCGGTGCATTTGGATCCTCAAGGGGCACTGTATCATCTGCCTCTGACTGTGATCCACTATGACTCTCCGCACCGTTTCCAAGTACCTCCGGCGAATCCCACATGTCATTCTGGGAGAACAGCTTCTGCACTGCCTCTCTGTGCTTCACTGCAGCCGATTTCAAAGCCAAGTCGCCATCTTGTGTCTCATGTTCCGGAGCCGAGCGGGCCACGGAGCTGCGTCTAGGCATCTTCTAAGCCGCAGATAAGTGCTGCAGTAGCCGGGCGGGTGTGACAGGTTTCACTGGGGAGCAGTCTGACACTGAAATCGGGTGATCAGCGATTCCAGGATAAAAGAGCGGATTCTCGGCGGAGCTCACACAGAGTGCGACTGACTACATCCGCTGCCAAGCCACGCCCCCTAGCCATACATATTTAAATTTGTCCTAAACAAGCTTTGTAAATACCATTCGTTTTTATCAGTTTTATTATTTAGGCTCTTCCGGGTATCGCCCGTGCCATTCATCCTCCTGTATGCTGAAGCTTTTGTGGACGTCATTTCCGCCCTTAGTTCGTTTCCCTGTGGAAATCTTGCGCATGCGCCGTAGCGTCAGAAACTATGCCTCTATCTCTATTGCCGTTACTACAGCAACAGAGCGAACACAATGAGGACGGGAAATCACTAGCATCGCGAGACTTCGCTCTATGCTGTTCTCATTGTCAGCTAATGACCCAGCAAGCAGAGACAGAAACGGCACACATTGTGTGCCATTAAAGGATATACACAGTGCGCAAGCGTGGGACATGTCACAGCACATAGAAGGACGATTTCTATCGAAACCAGAACTGTGAGTGCACTTTCACAGGCAGCGATCAGCTGCCTGTGGTATTTAGATTAAGATGAGCTAAAATAGTAGAGGAGGGTTTACAACCACTTTAAAAAAACAGTGTGAAGGTCCCCCACAATCCATACCAGGCCCTTTAGGTCTGGTATGGATTTTAAGGGGAACCTCATGCCAAAATGTAAAAAAAAAACAAAGCGTGGGGTCCCCTCCAAAATCCATACCAGACCCTTATCCGAGCATGCAGCCTCGCAAGTCAAAAAATGGAAGGGATGAGCGAACGAGCACCCCCCTCCTGATCCAGAACAGGCCACATGCCCTCAACATGGGGGATGCTTTGGGGCGGGGCTCTGCCACCCCCAACCCAAAGCACCTTGTCCCCATGTTGATGGGGACAAGGGTCCCTTCCTGACAACCCTGGGCTGTGGTTGTGGGGGTCTGCAGGTAGGGGGCTTATCAGAATCCGGAAGCCCCCTATAACAAGGGGACCCCAGATCCTGGCCCCCACCTATGTGAATGAGTATGGGGTACATAGTACCCCTACCCATTCACCAAAAAGTGTCAAAAGGAAATAGAAACACAAACACACTTTTTGACAATTCCTTTATTAAAAATTAAAAAAACGTCCCCCAATGTATATCCATCAGCAATCACAACGCCCGCAGCCACCGCCGGACCCAAAAAAAGAGAAAAAAACAATCTCTGCCGTGACGAAGGCTAACCGCTGACTGCAGGCTCCACCGTTTGACAGTTCTAATATACAGTCAGGTCCATAAATATTGGGACATCGACACAATTCTAATCTTTTTGGCTCTATATACCACCACAATGGATTTGAAATGAAACAAACAAGATGTGCTTTAACTGCAGACTTTCAGCTTTAATTTGAGGGTATTTACATCCAAATCAGGTGAACGGTGTAGGAATTACAACAGTTTGTACATGTGCCTCCCACTTTTTAAGGGACCAAAAGTAATGGGACAGATTAACAATCATCCATCAAACTTTCACTTTTTAATACTTGGTTGCAAATCCTTTGCAGTCAATTACAGCCTGAAGTCTGGAATGCATAGACATCACCAGACTCTGGGTTTCATCCTTGGTGATGCTCTGCCAGGCCTCTACTGCAACTGTCTTCAGTTCCTACTTGTTCTTGGGGCATTTTCCCTTTAGTTTTGTCTTCAGCAAGTGAAATGCATGCCCAATCGTATTCAGGTCAGGTGATTGACTTGGCCATTGCATAACATTCCACTTTTTTCCCTTAAAAAACTCTTTGGTTGCTTGCACAGTATGCTTCGGGTCACTGTCCATCTGCACTGTGAAGCGCCGTCCAATGAGCTCTGGAGGATTTTGCTTAATATGAGCAGATAATATTGCCCGAAACACTTCAGAATTCATCCTGCTGCTTTTGTCAGCAGTCACATCATCAAAAAATACAAGAGAACCAGTTCCATTGGCAGCCATACATGCCCACGCCATGACACTACCACCACCATGCTTCACTGATGAGGTGGTATGCTTTGGATCATGAGCAGTTCCTTTCCTTCTCCATACTCTTCTCTTCCCATCACTCTGGTACAAGTTGATTTTGGTCTCATCTGTCCATAGGATGTTGTTCCAGAACTGTGAAGGCTTTTTAGATATTGTTTGGCAAACTCATCTAATCTAACTAATCTGACCTTCCTGTTTTTGAGGCTCACCAATGGTTTCCATGTTGTGGTGAACCCTCTGTATTCCCTCTGGTGAAGTCTTCTCTTGATTAATGACTTCGGTCATCCACCACAATTGTTTTCTGTGGTCTTCCAGGTCTTTTGGTGTTGCTGAGCTCACCAGTTCGTTCTTTCTTTTTAAGGATGTTCCAAACAGTTGATTTGGCCACACCTAATGTTTTTGCTATCTCTCTGATGGGTTTGTTTTGTTTTTTCAGCCTAATGATGGCTTGCTTCACTGACAGTGACAGCTCTTTGGATCTCATATTGAGAGTTGGCAGGAACAGATTCCAAATGCAAATAACACACTTGAAATGAACTCTGGACCTTTTATCTGCTCCTTGTATATGGGATAATGAGGGAATGACACACACCTGGCCATGAAACAGCTGAGCAGCCAATTGTCACATTACTTTTGGTCCCTTAAAAAGTGGGAGGCATATGTACAAACTGTTGTAATTCCTACACCGTTCACCTGATTTGGATGTAAATACCCTCAAATTAAAGCTGGAAGTCTGCAGTTAAAGCACATCTTGTTTGTTTCATTTCAAATCAATTGTGGTGGTGTATAGAGCCAAAAAGATTAGAAGTGTGTCATTGTCCCAATATTTATGGACCTGACTGTAGGTAAGGGATAGGGCCACAATGCCACATGACATTCCACAAGGCATTGTCAAAAACTCTGTGTAGGGGTACAACGTACCCCATACTCATTCACATGGGGGGCGGGATCTGGGGGCCCCCTGTTAACCACTTCAATACTGGGCCATAGTCAAATGACATCTGCAGATGGGATCTCCCATCCTGGGCAGGTGTCATATGATGTCCTCGGCTTCTCGCCGATTCTGCGGTCCCCAGGGGACCGCAGCGCGGCGATCGGGGATGAGGTGTGTCCCTCAGACACAGCCCATCCCAGATCCGTGTAAAGAGCCAATAACAAATGGCTCTTTACCACGTGACCAGCTGTGTCCAATCACAGCCGGTCACATGTACTGTCCACATGCACGATGTTCGTGTGCGCCTCTAGGGCGCGCGCAGAGCGGCGATCGGGGACGAGCTTGTCACCCTGACACAGCCCAACCCAGATCGCAGTAAAGGGCCAATGAAATCAGTAAAGAGTCAATGAAATTGGCTCTTTACCATGTGACTGGCTGTGTCCAATCACAGCCAGACACAGAATGTCAACAAACTGCTGTAACGAGATGTTACCGGGTTCTCCTCCTCACACACCGATCGTGTGTGAGAAGGAGATTACTGTTACCGCTTACAGTGTACACCAATCACACTGATTGCCCCCCCAATAAAGAGCACCTGTCACCAGCCATCAAAGTACCTGTCACCAGCCATCGAAGTACCTGTCACCACCCATCAAAGTACTTGTCACAGTCCATATGAGTACCTGAGTACCTGTCACAGTTCATCTGAGTACCTGTCACAGTTCATCTGAGTACCTGAGTACCTGACACAGTCCATTTGAGTACCTGAGTACCTGTCACAGTTCATCTGAGTACCTGTCACAGTTCATCTGAGTACCTGTCACAGTCCATCTGAGTACCTGAGTAACTGTCACAGTTCATCTGAGTACCTGTCACAGTTCATCTGAGTACCTGTCACAGTCCATCTGAGTACCCAAGTACCTGAGTACCTGTCACAGTCGATCTGAGTACCTGAGTACCTGTCACAGTCCATTTGAGTACCTGAGTACCTCTCACAGTTCATCTGAGTACCTGAGCACTTGTCACAGCCCATCTGAGTATCTGTCACAGTTCATCTGAGTACCTGAGAACCTGTCACAGTCCATCTAAGTACCTGAGTACCTGTCACAGTCCACCTGAGTACCTGTCACAGTTCATTTGAGTACCCGAGTACCTGAGTACCTGTCACAGTCCATCTGAGTACCTGAGTACCTGTCACAGTTCAGCTGAGTACCCGAGTACCTGTCACAGTCCATCTGAGTACCTGTCACAGTTCATCTGAGTATACGAGTACCTGAGCACCTGTCACAGCCCATCTGAGTATCTGTCACAGTTCATCTGAGTACCCGTCACAGCCCATCTGAGTACCTGAGTACCTGTCACAGTCCATCTGAGTACCTGTCACAGCCCATCTAAGTACCCGAGTACCTGTCACAGCCCATCTAAGTACCTGAGTACTTGTCACAGCCCATCTGAGTACCTGATACCACCCTTCAGAGTACCCGTCATCACCCATTAGAGTACCCAAGTACCAGTCACCAGCCCATCAGAGTAACCGAGTACCTGTCACCAGGCCATCAGAGTACCCGAGTACCTGTCACCAGGCCATCAGAGTACCCGAGTACCTGTCACCAGCCCTTCTGAGTACCCGAGTACCTGTCACCAGCCCATCAGAGTAACCGAGTACCTGTCTCCAGCCCATCAGAATACCCGAGTACCTATCTACAGCCCATCAGAGTACCCAGGTACCTATCTTCAGCCCATGCCTCATAGAATATATGTTGGGTGTTTGCTTTCCAAAATGGGGTAATTTTGTGGGTAATTCCACTGTCCTGGTGCTCAAGGACCTTCAAAAGTGTGATAGGTAGGAATGAAATGAGATGTGTAATTTATGCTCCTAGAACGCCTGAAGGTACTACTTCGATGTTGAGCCTCTGTATGTGGCCATGCTGTGTAAAAGTCACACACATGTGGTATCGCCATACTCAGGAGGAGTAGCAGAATGTATTTTGGGGTGTCATTTTTGCTATATACATGCTTTGAGTTAAAAATATCTTATAAACTGACCACTTTGTGTAAAAAAAAAAAAATATGTTCAAAAGACTCATTATGTCTCATAGAATAGATGTTGGGGTGTTTGCTTTCCAAAATGGGGTCATTTTGTGGGTAATTCCACTGTCCTTGTGCTCCAGGGCCTTCACAAATGTAATAGATCGTTAGGAAATTAGAAGTGTAATTTATGCTCCTAGAACCTCTGATGGTGCTCCCTGCATGCTGGACCTCTCTGTGTGGCCAGGCTGTGTAAAAGTCACACACATATGGTATCGCCATACTCGGGGGGAGTAGTAGAATGTATTTTGGGGTGTAATTGGAAGTATGCATATGCTGTGTGTGAGAAATAACTTGTTATTATGACAATTTTGTGAAAAAATAAAACAATTCTTAATTTTCCCAAGAATTGTGGGAAAAAAATTACAACTTCAAAAAACTCACCATGCCTCTTACTAAATACCTTTGACTGTCTACTTTTCAAAAAGGGGTAATTTGGGGGCTATTTGTACTTTCCTGACATTTCAGGGCCTCAAGAATGAGATAGGCCGTCAGTGCATCAGGTGGGATCAATTTTCAATGATTTGCACCATAGCTTGTAGACTCTATAACTTTCACAGAGACTAAATAATATCCACTAATTTAGGTTATTTTTACCAGAGATGTAGCAGTATAAATTTTGGCCCAAATTTATGAACAAAAATGATTATTTGCAAAATTTTATCATAGAAACTAAAAAAAAAAAGTGTTCTTTTTTTCAAAATTTCTGCTCTTTTTTCACTTATGTCGTAAAAAATAAAAGACTCAGTGGTGATTAAATACCACCAAAAGAAAGCTCTATTTATATGAAAAAAATAATAAAAATTTTGTTTGGATACAGTGTTGCATGACTAAGTAATTGGCATTCAAAGTGTGAGCGTGCTGAAAGCTAAAAATTTGCCGGGGCAGGAAGGGTGTATAAATGCCCTGTATTGAAGTGGTTAAAGGGGGTATCCAGATTCCAATAAGCCCCCTGCTTACAGACCCCCACAACCACAGCCCAGAGTTGTGGGGAAAAGGGCCCTTGTTCCTATCAACATAGGGACAAGGTGCTTTGGGGCAGGGGGGGCAGAGCCCCCCCGCTCCAAAGCATCCCCCATGTTGATGGCACGTGGCCTGGTATGGTTCAAGGGGGGGACTTGCTCGTCACCCCCCCTTTCCTGGCCTGCCAGACTGCATGCTCAGATAAGGATCTGGCATGGATTTTGTGGGACCCCACAACTTTTTTTAATTTTCAAAATTTTTCAATTGCTGGCAATGTTTTTTTTTTTTTCATTCGGCTGTCAGCGGGGAAGCCCGTTGACAGCTGATGACTCATTCTTGTTAAGGAAGCCGCATCCGGCTTCCCGGCCTGCTCCTTAACAACCAGCTATTCACTGTGCCCTAATTGGGCAAAGCTTTGCCCAATCAGGACTTAGAATGCACTGTGCAGGGTGTACTGCATTGTGGTGTGCTCGGTGGATGAACATCCTGCCGAGCGCCACGCAAATTTGAGTGTTCGCCGAATGGGCGTTGTTCAGGCCAAATTTGTGCTTGGCTTAAACTGTTCGTCCAACTCTCTTCACAGGCATCTAAGATCAGGGAGGGATCCATAAAAGCATGCAAGAGGAAACAAAGTTGCCAAAAGGCACAGGACGAATGAAGAAATCATTAAACTGTTAAAAACTCAAAAACTGTGCATATGCCAGCGGAGAAGTAATCTCACAGCCATGCATGGTGTTGCCAGGACTTGACAAAGGGGGTGGAGCCCCTGAAACACTTAGTACCCTCCCACCACTGTGTTCCTAGTGCTCATCCAGCTTGTCTGGCTACATGCATTTCAGTGGCTGCACGTGCCCTGGCTTTTGCACAAGGCTGCTGCCTTTTTTGTGCTCTGCTTGTTCATCGGCAACACCATGCATGGCTGTAAGATGTCTCCTTACTGCCGGTGGCATATGCACAGTTTTAATCCTACATGTAAGTGTGGATATTGTTTATAATCCATATTGTTTCACTAATCCTGCACCTTTGGTAACTTTGTTTTCTTTTGCATAATAAGCCTGAAACATTTGAAAAGAGAAGTAAAAAAAAGGGGTAGGAAGGGGTGAAGATATAACAAAATGCAACTGCTGTACAAAGATATCAGGACTAGAAGCATAAGAAAGAATCCTTTTAAATCATACCTTCTGAATATAGAGGTAGAAATCCTAGTAAAAAAAAAAAAAAAAAACAAGTATTAGATTGATAGAATTTAGGAAGAGGAAGAAATGTAAAGAGACTTCCTCAGAAGACTGCAATTTAGATAACTTGGTCCCACAGAGGCCTCCGGCCTTGCACTTCCCTACATAGGGAAATGTATGACGTATTTCAAGTGGATACTTTTTTACAAGGAACTTAGGGGGCCCCCCTTAAATACAGAATCCTCACTCCACAAGGTGGGGAACATCCGATCTGTGAATTTGGAAGCCAACAGTTTGACTCCAGGGAAAAAACGATGTTGCCAAGAAAGGGATTCCCAACACTTTGCAGTGTAGTGAATAGATCAAATACTGGTAAAATTCACAATGTTTCCAGAGTACAGATATAGCAAACTCCAGATGTGATCCAGGAATGGTCAAACTGAAAACCCGACCAATGGAGGGATTCCACTTCAACTCATGAAACTGTCTGTTCTATGAAAAAAAGAGTAGTACTCAAGTAGTAGAAAAGTTGATAGATTCATTAGGAGAATATTCCCAAAATGGGTAAAAGCAATAATTCCCATCTTGGCCAGAATATGGTTGTGACGGGATTTACTTTGGGCGGGGAGCCTTTGGAACCCAGCTTATTTTAGAGAGCTCAGGAAACTCCTTGTCCAGCTCCCCCACCCCCTCCTATGTGTAAGTTATCCTGTGTCTATTAGGGGCACAGGGTAACCGAGAACCCCAGTCGGGTCTGCACCACCCAGACTCACCATACAACCACACCGGACTCAGCATTTCGTGTTACCCCTGTTATCCTGGGTCTTATATGTGTGGTTTGTGTTGAAAGAATGAAGGGGCTCTTTCACTTGGGACAGTAATATTTCTGATCAATATCACTCAAGAAATATATGAAGATAAATTAATTTCACCTTTCCAACTGCTGGAATATTGTATGTTCTCATAAACTGTTGTAGACCTTTTTACTACATCGTTTGAGGTGTGGCTGTATCCCATTGTTCTATTGTTTCTGTCTGCCTTGGGAGCAACCTATTATGGGATGTATATGTGTTTCTAGCATGTAGACCAGGGGCAGGATAGAGGGAGGGGTGAATTCCTCCAACTGCCTTCCCTGCTGATAAGACGGTCTATTGATGAGAAGATTGAATACACCTGTGTGTCTCTTGTTACTGAATGTAGTTTACCCCGCCCTGTGTCAATATGCAAAGAAGGGGGGTGGTCCCCTGAGTGTATATTTCTTTGTACCTGTGTGTGAATAAACAGTCTTATGCTTCTCTTCACCCTCGACAAGGGACTGGGTGAGATAAGGGACCTTGGATCGTGCTGGTACGAGGCAAAGGAAGCTTTTACGTTGGACAGATCACAGAAAGTATGGATTTAATGGACTTTTCATTGAAGGAAGTAACATTCACTGAAATTCAAACTGAAGTGCTAGCCTCTGCCCAGCATCAGTAACATCTTCTTTGTTCTACGGACAGGAGATAGTAAACCTCTATCCCCAGGCACCAGTTTCAGAGACTGGGGATTTATTACACTTTTCTGCTTAGGAGGAACAACCCAGTGAGCCTCTAGCATCAGGGCCTAGCATCACTGAGCTCTGCCCAGCACCAGTAACATCTTCTTTTGTTCTACAGACAGGAGATGGAGAACCTCTATCACAGACACCAGTTCCAGAGACTGGGGATTTAATAGACTTTACTGCTGAGGAGGAACAACCCGGTGAGCCTTCAGTAGAAGAGCTGGCTTCAGAGCATGGTGCTGTTGACCTCTGCCCACAACAATCAACTCCATAGGAGCTCCAGGGAGAGAATGCAATCAGCACCTTACAACTGCAGCTTGAGCTGATATCAGTGAATGGGACTGCGGTCTCCACTGACAGCAACCCAGCAAAAGAGCCTGCAACAGGGCAGAGTGCTGCTGGCCTCTGCCCTCAACTAACAGACACAACCCCAGAAAAAGGTCCGGCATTGGGACAGGAGAATGTCAGCCTTGTTTTGCAAACACTGGGGGATTTTCATCTAGCAAAAGTGAATGGGACTTCAGTTTCCACCTGTATACCCCAGGGATTATGGGCCACATCCCCAACAGCCTGATGAAGTGAGTCCAGCCACCCTATCTTCTCTTTCCAATGGCTGAAAGGACTCCAGGGGGGAAGGACCAGTCCATACCCAGCAGCGTGTATGTTCTGCGAGAGAGGCAGAGGTTCGCTGGGTGAGTAACGATCTGTTAGGGACAATTTGTTTAGGGTACTGTGTGGGTACAGGCATTGGGGCACTGGAACTACGGACTAACTTCAAAGTCAACCCATTTGGGGTCTCCTCCTGTGTAAGTCTTCTGCCGAAAGGTGTAAGTGTAAGTGTCAGAAACCATGAAATCAGACCGAGACAGAAGTACAGTTAAATTACACTTGTTTAATAAGAAAAGTAAAAAGAACAAACGTAGTCAAAACATAGCCAAAGTTCAGTAACCGGAACAGATAGTCAGCCAAGCCAGAAGTCAGGGATCAAAGTAGTGGAACAGGAAGCAGGATCTGGAGCCAGAAGGGATATCAGCAAAGCCAGTCTTTAAACAGGAACGCAGGAGATGTTTCTTGTGATGTTGACCAAGGTGAAGGCAGAGCTCCTCTGGACTGGATGGCTTAAGTAGGCAGGAGTGATGAGCAGGATATCAACAACAGCTGAGTCACTGTGGAGAGAGACGGGAGCTGGCAATTAGCTGACAGCTGAGTAGCCAGCTCAGAGAAGGAAGGGCTGAGCCAAGCCCTGACAGTACCCCCTCCTCAACGACCCCTCCCCCTTGGAGGACCACCAGGTTTGAGGGGAAAACGTCTATGGAAATCACAGAGGAGGACTGGGGCATGTACGTCCGAGGATGAGACCCAAGTAATCAACTTCTGTAATCAACAGAATAGGATAGGCATTCTTAACCGTGAAACGATTGAGACCCCTATAATCAATACAAGGTCTCAGTTCACCACTCTTTTTCTTCACAAAGAAGAAACCAGCACCAGCAGGAGACGAGGATTTGCGGATGAAACCTCGAGAAAGTGCGTCTTCAACATACTCCTTCATGGCCTTATCCTCCAAGACCGACATAGGGTAAACCCGGCCACGAGGGGGTATGACACCAGGTTGAAGGTCAATTGTGAAGGTAAACTACCGGCTTGACCTTTGTCAAAGACATAGTTAAAATCGCGGTACTCCTCCGGCAGGGAGGAGAGTGAAGAGGTGCACAGGACCTTGGCTACCTTCTGGAAGCATGTCTCACTGCATTGTGGTGACCAGGAGAGAACCTCAGCACGGAGCCAATCAAAAGGGGGTTGTGCCTCTGTAACCAAGGATAACCAATAACCAGTGGAAACTTAGGTAAGGAAATAACTTGGAATTGGATTATCTCATGGTGAAGAGCCCCTACGGCCATGGACAATGGAACCGTCTCATGAGTCACATGGCCAGGCTGTAGAGGTCTCCAGTCAAGAGCCTCAATGGCAAGTGGAGTGTCACGCAGCTGCAGCGGAATCGAGTGCTTTGATACAAAGGCAGCATCAATGAACAGGCCTGCATCCCCAGAGTCGATTAGAGCCTGTATCTGGACGGGCGACTCAGCCCAAGAAAGGGTGACCGAAACCAGGGGCTTAGCCTTCTGGATAACTGGGGATGAAACAACGCCACCTAAGATCTGTCCGTGACAGGACCTCAAGGTTCGAACGCTCCCTGGACGGGTAGGACAAGACTTCAAAAAGTGACCTGCCTGGCCACAATAAAGGCACAATCTCTCCCTCCTCCTAAAGGTTCTCTCATCCGCAGAGAGACGCGTGAAACCCAAGTGCATGAGTTCACCTCCACTGCCCGACTCGGTACCAGGAGGCATGGGAGGTGAAGGAGGCAGGGGTGGGACTGCAAAGCTCGGAGACAAAACGTACAGGAGGCTTCCACAAGCGCTCCTTAAAAGAGAGTCTTTCTCTAAGTCTGGAGTCAATGAGAATGGCAAATGTGATCAAGCTCAGTGGGTATATCTCGGGCTGCTATCTCATCCTTGATGGTATCCGAGAGACCATGAGAAAAAGCAGCCACGAGTGCCTCATTGTTCCACACAACCTCTGCTGCCAGAGTACGGAATTCAATGGCGTAATCGGCACCAGTTCTCGTACTCTGTTTGATGGACATGAGGCACTTGGCAGCAGAAGCGGAGCGTGCGGGAACATCAAATACCCTTTTAAACAAAGCCACAAACTCAGGGTAACTCAAGACAACAGGTTTTTGCATCTCCCATAGAGGGTTTGCCCAGGTCAAGGCTCTCTCAGAAAGCAATGATATCACAAACCCTACTTTGCTTCTGTCCATGGGAAACGCCTGGGGGAGCATCTCAAAGTATATCTCAACCTGGTTGAGAAACCCTCTGCATTGGACTGGATCGCCCCCAAATAGCTGGGGAAGCGGAGCGGAACCAGACATACCTCTTATAGAGGTAATACTCAAGGTGGGTGCCTGTACAGAGACTGGAGCAGCAGCAGGGTCGGCCTGAAACATAGGTTGTATCGGGGCGGCCACAGTGGGAGATTCCAGGTGAGCCGTGCGACTCAGAACTCGGTGATCCAGTTCATCCAATCTGGAAAAAATATTACCAACAAATGGATTGACTGCATCTTCTGAGTTCATGGCCTTCGCCTACTGTCAGAAACCATAAAATCAGACCGAGACAGAAGTACAGTTAAATAAAACTTGTTTAATAATAAAAGTAAAAAGAACAAATGTAGTCAAAACATAGCCAAAGTTCAGTAACCGGAACAGATAGTCAGCCAAGCCAGAAGTCAGCGATCAAAAGTAGTGGAACAGTAAGCAGGATCCGGAGCCAGAAGGGATGTCAGCAAAGCCAGTCTTTAAACAGGAACGCAGGAGATGTTTCTTGCGATGTTAACCAAGGCGAAGGCAGAGCTCCTCTGGACTGATCGTCTTAAGTAGGCAGGACTGATGAGCAGGATATCTCCAACAGCTCTGTCACTGTGGAGAGAGATGGGAGCTGGCAATTAGCTGACAGCTGAGCGGCCAGCTCAGAGAAGGAAGGGCTGAGCCCAGCCCTGACAGTAAGTGACCCTATGTCTATTAGGGGCACAGGGTGATTGAGAACCCCAGTCAGGTCTGCACTACCCAGACTCACCGTAAAACCACACTGGACTCAATATTTTATATTAGCCCTGTAATCCTGGGTCTTATATGCGTGGTTTGCGTTGAAAGAATGAAGGGGCTCTTTCACTTGGGACAGTAATATTTCTTAACAATATCCCTCAAGAAATATATGAAGATAAATGAATTCCACCTTTCCAACTGTTGGAATATTGTATGAGCTTGGTCTCATAAACTGTTGTAGACTTTTTACTAAATTGTTTGAGGTGTGGCTGTATCCCATTGTTCTATTGTTTCTGTCTGCCTTGGGAGCAACCTATTATGGGATGTATATGTGTTTCTAGGGGAATTCCTCCAACAGCCCTCCCTGCTGATAAGAAGGTCTATGCTTCTCTTCACCCTACACCGATGCCTATACAAGTGACTGGGTGGGCTAAGGGACCTTGGAACGTGCTGGTACCGGGCAAAGAAAGCTTTTACGGCGTACATATTCTTCTTGAGTATGGGGTCCTTCACAATGGTAATTTTTTAGTAAGACTTCTTGGTCTTGGCCTTGGTCTGTTCAAATTCAAGATGCTCTGACTCAGAAGATGGAATAAAGCAGCACAAGAAGAGAGCACATGTTAAATGCAATCCCACCACAACTTATAAATTCCTGCAAATATCTAATTTAAGGTCTGCGATGTGATAAGAGGCTGCTAGCAGAAAGGTTGCTATACAAAAACCTTATGAAACCAGAAAAATAATCACCTGCAATCACACAATCAAAGTGCAACAATTAATCACAGAGTGCAGCAATTAATCACATATCCATGTAAAGTGCAAAAATCAACACAAATATAAATACATCAATCCTAAAGTGCAGTATAACATCACAATAATAATAAAGTATATTTGTATAAAAGAACTTAAAGTGCCAGTAAAGGGCAAAAAAAGTCCTGTATAGTCCAAAAAATATATGTGTTATAAATTCTCCCCAACAACTCAGATTGTTGCCAGACTCTTCCCAGTGTAAAGAAGCATCAGTCACCACCTCATGAAATGATCACCATAAACTGTGCTACAAAATGTATAGCAAACCTAGCATGTCCTCATAGGTAAGAGTCATCCAGAGTAGCCTATGCATCCATCCACAGTGCTCTCCTCTCCGGTTCCCAGCACCGCTCCAAGCTGCAGCAAATAAAGCTTACACCGGAGTCAGCAAAGGTGGTAATAGTGTAGTATTTATTGCACCATTAAAATCACATACATAGCATGCCAAACAAACTGACCAATATATAAAACCACTTAACTAACATAGAAAGCAGCTGTTCACCAATATCATGCTGTGGCATTAAGTCAGCACTAACATCTCTTCTCAATGCGTTTCCACCAATAGGCCATCTTCAGGGGACCTGGGAGGCTTTTTATGTGAGTTACAGTTATTTTGCATTGATATATTGGTCTGTTTGTTTGGCATGATATGTATGTGATTTAATGGTGTAATAAATACTACACTATTACCATCTTTGCTGGCTCTGGTGTGAACTTTATTTGCTGCACCTTGGATGCGAACCAGAGAGGAAAGCACTGTGGATGGATGCATAGGCTACCCTCGATGGTACTTACCTATGATGACATGCTAAGCTTGCTATACAGTTTGTAGCACATTTTCTGATGAGTGCGCATTTCATGAGGTGGTGGCTGATGCTTCTTTACACTGGGAAGAGTCTGGCAACAATCTGAGTCATTGGTGGAGGATTTATAACACAAACTGTATGTTTTCTGGACTATACAGGACCTTTTTGCACTTTACTGTCATTTTATGCACATTTGTACATATATACTTTATTATTATTATTTTGATGTCCTACTGCACTTTAGGATTGGTGTATTTATATTTGTGTTGATTTTTGTACTTTACATGGATATGTGATTAATTGCTGCACTCTGTCAAAAACCCATATAAGGTTAGGGTCAAAGGTCCACAATGAGTGTATAAGGACCCTAGGCTTAGCATAGAGTTCAAGCACCTAGAACACTGACTCTAGGAGGCTGAGCGAAAAGCATTGGGGGAGTGGCCTGGTACGAGCCCAGGCTGAGGTTGTCATTTTACCACTGAACATACATGTGGATGTGCGGCATCAGGGATTTCCTCCTCTCTATATCTCTTTAGTGGAAGTCTCCTAAGTGTTCCACAATAGGTATACCAGGAAACAAAGAAACCAAGGTGGACATGAGGAGTCAATGCGGTAAGTAGGATCCAGAAGAACTGTATGACACTTTAGAGGAAATACGGTTGAAAAGAGCCAAATACCACAAAAATTAAAACCATTTTGGATGAAAAAGGGGGTTCCCTAGTGGAACAGGATTCTCAAGAATGTGGTGCTACCAGTGTAAAAATCAGAGATCCCAGGATAAAGACCCAAATTAACCTAAGGGAAAAAAGTACAATAAAATCCAATAATACCATAAAATGGTATTCAAGAGTCTAGAGTAGAAGCCTGGCAAGAGTGGAAGATAAAGTCTGGGCATCCAAACTATGAATAGGTAATCCTCAAATGAGATCTTTTTTTGTCCCTGAAAACGAAACGTGTTGGACATGGTTTCTTGCGTGACATCACATCCCCTTTTGTCACTTCTGGCTGGTGGAACGCAAGCCATAAGTACTGAAAGCTGGAGGTAACGGTGGCCATATTGGAGAACCTTGAGGTATTTTACTGTTTAATGTGAGTGCAATACTTTTCTTGGTACATGGGCTTTTATTTTAATAACATCTACTGCACTATAGTACCTTTTTTCAGATTTATTACCGATGAGAGCTGCTTTATGAAGGAAAATATTTATTAAGTGGATCTGTCACCTGGAGGAAAATATTCAAGGTTGCAATACTGTATATATATATATATCCAAGGAGTGAAAGAGAAGTGGTGGCTGTGGGAGAGTGGATTGTAACGTAAAGCTATTCTAGACCCACTTATTAAGTTTGAGGGGTCACTACTTCTAATGAGCTCAATAGAGTGTGGGAGTGGACACCAGTGGTGAGCATGGAGGTGTATTATAGTCCTGGATATTGGGGAAGAGCACCGTGTATGACATCAGTAAAAGTTGGAGTTTATATTTCCACAGATGTCTGTGGAGGACTTTTATAGCATGGTGTTGCCTTTGGGTGGAGGTGTTTTATAGTTCTGTACACTGGGAAAGAATACAGTGAATGGCATGAGAAGCAAACAGACATTTTTGTCACAGTGTTTTATTTAATTTGAAATTTTACACAACATACACTATATTGTCAAAAGTATTGGGACACTTGCCTTTACACGCACTTTAATGGCAGTCTTATGCTGCGTACACACAAGCGGACTTTTTGGCATCAAAGGTCTGACGGAACGAATATGTCGGACATTCCGATCGTGTGTGGGCTTCATCTGACCTTTTCTGTCCAAAAATCTGACAGACTTTAGAAATAGAACATGTTTCCAATCTTTCCGACGGAACTCCGCCGGAACCAGTTCCTGCTGAGAAATCCGCTCGTCTGTATGCTGTTCCGACGGGCCAAAAACGACGCATGCTCTGAACCAAGTACGGTCTGGTAAAACTAGTGTTCGTATTGGAGCTAGCACATTCCTCACGCTGCAAATTCTGTGATCGTTTAATGCAGCGCATTATTGTCTTCTTTATAATGCTAGAAGAACGAAGTTGTTTTGCTGCTCATATTCACACAGAGTTCAGCCCGATCTCCAGAATAATGTTTACCAATTTTTTTGAGTCATCTTTTATTATTTTAGATTTTATCAAGATCTTTTTTTTTAGTATTATTTTAAAATTATTTTCTAGTGATCTCCATATTTTTATTTTTATTTTTTGTGTCAAGTTACCACAATAACATTATTAATGTTTTATTTTTTGTGTGTCAAGTTACCACAATAACATTTTATTTTTTTATTTTTTTGGAACCTCAAGGAGGTTGGTGTCCCTTGTTAATTTGACATTGTCTTTTATAGAAATGTATTTGAATAAAAACACATAGGCAAGTATTTTCAGAAACTAACATATCCATTTATTCTGGTTAACAAAATAAAGATGAAGGCAACGCTGGAGAAACTTTTGGAATTTGTGAAGCCTTTTGGCCCCAGGGCACACATCAGGTCTGTGGAAAACAAAATTGGGATCTTGAGGAGTCCATATAATAGGGAGCATAATCGGGTCCAGGAATCCCAGAGATCAAGACCAGCAGCAGATGACATATATGTCCCCAGGCTGTGGTACTACACCAGCCTGCGTCTTCTGTCAGACCAGACTGAACCCAGGTCATCACTTTCTTCTCTTCGCTGCAGCCTTCCCTGCACCCATCCCTGCAGCCTTCCTTGGAGGCTGTGGCTCTGGTGGTGGACTTGTGGCAGGAGGAGGAGGAGGAGGATGATGGGTGAGATCATAAATGTGGCTGTTCTCAGTTATCTGGCCCCTCAGCCCCTTCTGAAGGGCCTCAGCAAAAAGTCCCTCACAGAGGAGGCATTGGCCCTTCTCCAATTCGGGCAACCTGGTGGCTAAATAGCAGCCATAGGCCTCTTCAGCGTCAGGGGGGCTCCTCAGGACATCCGTTGCTTCCCTAATGAGGTGCAGTGATGCCTCCTCCATCACCGTCCCCTTCCTGGGCCTTTTTGTTTGAAGGCAAAGGGGAGGCACCTGGGATTGTGTGAGGCTCCTACTGGGCCTGGCCACCTCCTGGCTGACACTGGGCCCACCCACCTCCTGGCTGTCACTGGGCATGGCCACCTCCTGGCTGTCACTGGGCTCGGCCTCCTCCTGCCTGTCACTTTCCAGACCTTCCTCCTGGCTGAGCTAATCCTGTGTATAAAAAAGGGACATAGTTTTAGTTTTTGGTTCAACAATCACACACAATTTTCAGCTCATGACTTGCAAATTCAATGTTAAGAAGGCTGCAGGGAAGGGTGGAGGGAAGGGTCGAAAGAGATTCCCTGGCTTGAGTCAGGTCGTCAAAAAAACGCAGTTTTAGGAAATACCTCAGCCTGGGTACATATACATCATCTGCTGATGCTCCTGATCTCAGGGAAGGCTGGATCTTCTTATGCTCCCTCCTATACATGTTCCTCAAGATCCCAATTCTACTTTCCAAAATCTTCATCGTTGCTTCTGGTATCCAAGTCTGCACAAATTCCAGAAGTCTCTCCAGCGTTTCCTTCCTTACTTGTTTGTTGTAATATAAGTTGTGTTTGACCTCCCACGGATTCCTCATCTCCCTGTACTTGTCAATAAAACGGGACATAAATTCAGGGTCCTTAAACTTATTCATGCTTTCTGTAAGACAATACACAAAGACAAAAACACTAATGTTAGCCTAAACTCTCATAATATTATCCCAATATAGGCCTTAATCTTTAAGCAGTATAGGCTACTGACATTCCAAATTTTATAAAATTTACCTTCGTTTCGGACGCTCGCAACTTCCGCGTTTCTCTTTCCTCTGCGCACAGAACGTACGTACGACACATGCGTGTTAGCTTTATATACACTGCGCATGCGTGAAACTTCGCCCGCCCCTGATGTTCTTTTTCACGAATATTCCCCGCCCCTTCTTTCTACGGTGCGCAATAGGAGCAACATGGCGGAGACACAGCAGGTGTTTGCAAATTCTTCCAGTAACGAGGAAAGCCTGGAGCCCGAAACGTCCTGATTCGGGAAGAGGCCTCCAATATGGCCTTTGAAGGGAGCCGGATCAGTACAGAAGAATAAAGAAAGTGCTTCAAAAAAAGTAAGTACTTGTCGTGTGTTTCTATTCTGATTATTAACTTGCATGCTGCTCCATTTGCTTTTCTTTACTGTTGTACAGTTGTAAATGGCTACTTTAATTTTCGTGGACACAGTAATGGTTCGTAGGAAACATCGTTCATAGGAAACATTGTTTGAAAATATATACAATGTATTTAGTTGATACAGGGTTTTAACTACATTTTGGTTTAGCTAATTTGTCTTATTAAAAGAAGTTTAGGGGGGGCGTGGCTTGCGCGCGATCGAGATGGCCGCTTAAGCTGTTAGCTCTGCACGCCAGCCGGGGACTAATAGACACTGCCGCGAGACACTAGCCCATCCGAAGCCGAACGAAGCTCCAACTGCCCACCGGTGCCTGCTCCAATGCTTTCCCGCAAAAGGAAAGAAGAATGCTGCCCTAAAAAGCTCACAGACTTTTTTACCATGCCAGCGACTGACAGGGAGGAGCTGCAAGATGGCGCCACCGGCGCGAACACACAGGCATCATCCCCCTACAAAGACCTTCCTGATGAATATGAAGGAGACTGGGATGCCGATCCATGAGCTCCACTACCCCAAAGACCATCTCCTCACAGCCCAACTCCTAACAGCCCTGCTAAAGCGAGGATGCGGATTGATCCCTCCAAGCAGGCCTCAGGCGCAGTAACAATGAATGCCCAGATAACTTAGGCCTCAACCTGCAATCATCTATTGCAGCCTTCCCCACCTCAGGACAGCCCATCCTGGACACAACCATGAAAGACATGCTTCTTTCCCTGCAATCATCCCTTATGATGAACTTTTCCACACTGATACACAAGTTCACATCTGAAATACAGGGAGTGGGAGAGAGAGTACAATACATTGAGCATAAGATGGATGAATGCACTACTACAGTGAATGATCTCATTGATGCATATAAAGACCAATCAGATGAAAACGAAAAAATTAGGGGGGTACCTGAATCCATCCCCCCATTAGACCTGCACAAATATGCCAATGATATGATCGCCAAATTGCTCCCGGATGTATTACTGATCGAACGCACTATCGATCGTATACACCGCATTCCCAAACCAAAACACCTAGATGCTTCAGTACCTAGGGACATCCTCATGAAAATCCACTTCTTCCCTACTAAAGAGCAGCTTCTAGCTAAAGCCAGAGCTTCTCCTGATCTCACAGCACCTTACAATGGAGTGCACCTGTATGCCGATCTTTCTCAATACACCCTCAACCAGAGAAGGCAAATGAAAACGATCACCAAAGCGCTAAACAACCACAAAATTCAATATAAATGGCGCCATCCGGCCACGGTGGTGATAACCCTGGAGGGAAAAACATACAAGATTTCCAAACCCAACTATGACATTCAGCTCCTACACTCATGGAACATAATACCAGAGCTACCAAAGAGCGACACGGCTTCCAATTCAGGCCCTCTGCACAAGGGTCACCCACGTGGGGAGTTTTACAAGCACTACGACCAACATCCCCGGTCTGGCTCTCAGCTTAAAGTTACCTGTTATTTTTTGACTATACCCCTTTGATCGGTCAGTATTCAATGGTTATACACTGACCTTTGTGTTTCGTTAGTACATCTGTGTTTTTGTTTTTTTTTCTTCTGACTGTTTTATATCTCTGATTTCATCCAATTCCTGTACGGGTGGTATCCTGCTACCCCACCAGTAGCTGTCAGTTTGGTCATTCAGCAGACTTGGACTGACTCGTCAGTCAAGCTCTTTCCAACAGCTAGGACTAACCATCTCTTATCCTCCCACCATCACAGACTTTATTACAGAGGAGAAGCGACAACAATCGAATCTACCTCCAGGCTACCAATAATCGGATACGGACATCATCATCTGGGAATATACAACAGAACAGACTACATTCATCTAACCATGAGTCTTATCACCAACACACCTGACATACTTCACCCCACAATGGCTATTAACATTCTATCTATAAATGCAAAGGGACTTAATCACCCCGCCAAACGTACATACCTATGGAAAACTGCACTATCACAGCATAGCGATATACTGTATTATGCATCCAGGAAACGCACTTCGCACAAACAGCTATCCCTTACTGCCATCACAAATCCTTTCCCCACGTCTTCATGATGCGAGATACGATCTCCTTCCAACTTCAAAAATGCACCTTTGACTCTGAAGGGAGATCTATTATCCTCATCTGTACGATTAACAATACCCAATACACCATAGTAACTCTGTATGCTCCCAACCACCACCAGATGCCTTTTCTTAAAACAACGTTGAAAAAAATAAAAGAACTACAACAAGGTCACCTGCTAATATGTGGGGACTTCAACTTAGTGCCTGATAACAATCTAGATTCCTCATCAGGACCCAAGAGACTTGCCTCACCACTGAACTCTTTTCTTACAGCCAATGACTTATATGACATATGGAGGTGTTGTCACGCGGATGAAAGGGACTATACGTTCCTTTCTCCGCGCCACAATACATACTCACGCATTGATCTGTTTATATCTGATAAATGGCTATTGCAAAATGTCCAAGCTTCCCAGATCCACACCATCACCTGGTCAGACCATGCACCTGTAAGCATCAAAATTTCAAACAAGCCGGTAACCCCATACGCCTACTTATGGAGGGTAAACAACTCTATCCTTCAAAATCCATCTAACATAACCCTTCTATAACACAAATTGGAAGAATTCTTCTCTACTAATACAGGATCAGTGGCTGACCCAGCGGTCCTGTGGAACGCTCACAAATCATACATAAGAGGTTTCTTTATACAACTTGGATCTAAGCTAAGAAAAGAGGACGCAGCGCCTAGAGGAATTGACGGCAGCTATAGCTACTGCAAATCTCCAAAACAAAGCACTTCCCTCACCACACTTGCAAACCCGAATATTTAAGTTACGTCACGAACTTCGTTTTTTGTTACTAGAGAGCTTTGAAACCAAACAAAGGAGAATAAAGGCTAGCTCATATGTAACAAACAACAAAGCAGGAAAAGCAATGGCCGCCCGTATCAAAGGACAGCGGGTAAAATCCAAAATCGCATACCTTCACCACCCAATCTCTCACGACAAATTGCTCAATCCCCAATCCATTGCTGATGCTTTTAGCACGTATTATGGTAATCTATATAATCTTAATGCAGACAGATCCACACATAATCCTGATCAAGACGAGATTCAATCTTTCCTCAACCACATAAATCTCACAGCACTCTCACCCGAACAAATCTCATATCTTAACACCCCTTTTACTGAGGAAGAAGTTCAAAAAACTATCGAAAAACTACCACTCTCCAAATCTCCAGGACCAGGCAGGTTCACTGGCAAATATTTTAAAACCTTCTAACCTCTATTAACGCCACACTTATGTGAAGCATTCAGCCACGCTGCCTCCTCCTCTTCTTTTTCACACAAAATGCTTTCTGCACTAGTGATAACCCTGCCAAAACTAGGTAAAGAACCTACAGTACCCCAAAACTTCCGTCCCATATCATTATTAAACCTAGACCTTAAGAAATATGCTAAAACTATAGCAAATAGTATGATAGATATCCTCCCAACTCTAATTGACATGGATCAGACAGGATTTACTAAAGGCCGCCAAACCTCAGGCGCAACTAGGTGACTAATAAATATTATCCATCATGCAAACACGACTGGAACGCTTTCTCTGCTTCTGTCTTTAGATGCAGAGAAGGCATTTGATAGGGTCAACTGGAAATACCTCACCCTGGTACTGAAAAAATTTGGCTTTGAAAGCTATATTCTCCAAGCCATATTAGCCCTGTACACCAAACCTTCAGCAAGAGTGTATACGTCCAACCTCCTCTCCACACCATTCCACATCACGAATGGTACAAGGCAGGGGTGCCCTCTGACCCCCTTAATTTTTAACTTAGTCATGGAACCCTTAGCTGAACATATTAGGTCCAACACCAAAATAATGGGCATTCGCACAGGTACCCAAGAACACAAAATCAACCTATTTGCTGATGATGTCATATTAATGATATCCAATCCCTCATCATCACTATTGGAAGTCCAAAAAATACTAACTTGGTTCGGGAAAGTCTCCTATTACAAGGCAAACAACACAAAATCACACATCTTAGACTTGGGAATAGACGCGACTATGAAAAACCTTCTGCAACACCAATTTCCATTCACTTGGGCAGACACCAGCATATCCTATCTAGGTATACAGCTTACAAGAGCCATAAAATCATTATTTACACACAACTACCTTCCTCTACGCACAAAACTTCAACAAGATCTCCAAAATATAGCCCACTGCGAATTCTCATGGATGGGTAGATTAGCAGCGTTTAAAATTATACAACTCCCTCAAATTCTTTACTCCTTTAGAACACTTCCAATCCAGATCCCTTTTTAGCTACTTTAAGTCCCTACAAACTCTGATATCGAGATTTGTGTGGAAGGGAAAAAAATCCAGATGCTCACACGCCAAATTAGTCAAACATAGACTCAAAGGGGGGGTAGGGTATATAGACTTCCAAGACTACCACTCGGCCTCTATATTGACTCAATTGAAGGAATGGTTTCATGGTTTCTCCCATCTCCAACAACACTCTGGGGATCAATAGAATCCACATACAGCCCTCAGACCCCGCTAACATCATGGCTATTTAGCGCCTCACTAAGTGCATGCACCCCTACTTTTCTACCTCCAACTATGATAGTATCAATCAAGACCTGGTCACGACTGCTCAAACTGACATATTCTCAACCATCCATTACCACCCTGAATATACCTCTAACAGCATTAAGTCCTCTCATAGCTCATGTATCCCTCACACCCTGGACCAAACGTGGTTTAACACATCTCTACCACCTGTACACGGGTAACTCTCTAAAAGACTTTCCCACTCCCCCAAAACAACATTTACCAATATCTACAAGTTAGACATTGCTTACTACGTATCCCCTTCAAACATCGCACCATTCCAGCATTGGCATGGGATTTTCTGACATCTCCTACGCCAAATCAGAAAGGAATCACACTATTTTACAACATTTTTCAACAGAAAGGTACCCTGGTTAAATCTGCCCCCTTCAAACAATTGGAAGAAGACCTAGGAAAAACATTCACAAAATACCAATGGAATAAAGCATGCAAAATCACACAAAAAGCTACTTCCTGCTGCACATTGTAGGAACTGACAGTCAAAATAACACTTCGGTGGTACATGACTCCAGATAGACTGTCCAAATTTTAACCTCAACTATCCAACAGATGCTGGAGAGAATGTGGTCTCAAAGGGGAAATTCTTCACATCCTCTGGAGCTGCCCTAAAATTTCAGCATATTGGAAAGACATTTTTGTCATAATTTCTGACATCACCAAGCATTTGACCTCTCCGAATCCAGCATTAGCAATCCTATCCCTGGGTATAGAACACCTTTCATCAAACTTACAACATACCATTACTCACATACTCCTAGCAGCTAGGCTAACACTAACAAGAAACTGGAAAAACCCTCTACCTCCTCCTTCATCTGCAGTAATTGACTTAACAAATCTACCCTGTTCCTATGAACAGATGATGGCGTCCTGTTCCGGTCGTTCAATGGTTGCCTTAGAATTCTTGGTATGCCAACTATGAGTAAAGTCCTCTGCCACTCGAATGTTTGTATAGATATTGGTTAACGATGGCGAGGCCAACTCTCTCGGGCACAGTGAGTACCCAAGGGGGAGCCTGAGGTGAGTTGGACCTTCGGAGTACTCTCATAACGCTCCATATACAGGATTTGAACCAGATGATACTATACAGATCTGCAGATTTCACATGCATAAATATTCCCTATGAACTTACCTGTATTGTATTATAATCCAGTGTTAATGCATTTTACCACTGTACGGTAAAACAGTTATGTACATCGTTGCTACTAACTTCATAAAACTCAATAAAAATGTATTGAAGAAAAAAAAAAGAAGTTTAGGACATTGTTGTCTAGATGTCTTTGAAACATGAGTGAATTGCAAACTTGATTCAGTGGAATGTAAGGAGAGGACCCTCAGCAGCTGTTTACACATCTGGACTCAGGAGCACTAGTGTGGGACACCAGAGCACATTTTTTTTTCTTTTAAACCACTTCAGCGATAGTTTTTTGAAAGACATTATTTCAACTTCACCGTTCAAATTTTGTCCCATCTCATTTTTCACATCATCGTGGTTTTATTCAAAATTATCTTTATTAATTCTTCCAAATATTTAATTTATTTTAATTGCAAAAATGACTTAAAATATATAAAACTACCCCTTTTACTCTATCCATTCCTAGTCTCTCTATCTATCATCCCCTCATCCCCTTCATCCTCCCCCCCCCCCCCCCCTTCTATCTGGTTTGTTTTCCTTCAAGCCCCTTAAAATTCTGACTCAGTACCTAATCCTTCCTTCATCTTGTCTAAATATAAGTCCAAGGTTTTAAATCTTTTCCAACCCTCCCAGAGGCTAATACACTTATTATAATGTCTTCTCTCCCTACTTCTCAACAAATCCATTTTACAATAATAATCTATTTTTTCATACCACTCTCTCATATCAGGTTTTTCACTTTTTAACCATTTTTTTGGGATCAGACCTTTTGCGGCATTCAGGAGTTTTAGGACCATTGATCTCATATATTGTTTCTTTGGCGTTTTATGATCATGGAACAAGCAGGTCCATATGTTTTGTTCCAGTCTCTCGCCAGTTATCTCCCTTATATTCTTTACTACTTCTTGCCAGTAGACCTGTATTATTGGACACTCCCACCATATATGTGTCATTGTTGCTCTCTGATTGCAGTTTCTCCAACACAAAGATGTTTTCTCTTGTTGATATCTATGAGTTCTCACTGGTGTCATGTACCATCTTGTTAAGAATTTGTAATTCATTTTGATGGTATTCATATCCCAGGCATTATTGTATCCCATTTCTATCATCTTTTCCACTTTCTGATCTTCAAATTTTAAGTCCAATTCTCTTTCCCATTGTTCGATGTAATCGGGTCTTTCTTGTCCATCTAAGTCTGTCAATATTCCATAGATTTTTGATATTCCATTTTTCAGTGGCGTTCGGGTAAAACAGAGTTTTTCCAAGGGGCTTAAATTCTCTTCTTCTCTTAGTGGATGTTGTAATGTATTTACTAAATGTCTTAGTTGACAAAAATTCCATTCGCTTATCTTCCACCCGTTGATTACTTCCAATTCTAATCGTGTTGTTATCCGACCTTTTGTGATCGTATCTTTTAATTGTGGGTTTCTTATTTCTTGTCCGGGAAATATCTCCTTCCCTGGTATAAAGAAATTTGTTCCCGTGAGTGCTAGTAACGGTGAATTGTATGTCCACTCATTCTTAACGTGTACTGTGTCCCAAATTTTGAAAACATTTTTAGTTATTTCGTGAGTTTCCGGAAACCATTAATCTGAACTTACGTGGTATCCATATGTTTTTGTGCAATGTGGTCTTACTTATTGTGTTTTCCATCTCCACCCACTTTTTTTCCCTATTTCCATTTGTTCACTTGATCATTCATGACAGAACTATTGCTTTATAGTATCGGTTTATGTCTGGAGTTGCTAATCCTCCATGCTCCCTTTTCCTTGTGATTTGTGCAAATTTAATTCTCGTTTTTTTATTATGCCAGATGTATTTTTAACAATATTGTTTTTATTATCTTGAAAAAACTCTGTGGAATCCTTACTGGCAACATCTGAAATTTGTATATTATCTTTGGCAGTATCGCCATTTTAAACATATTTATTCTTCCAATCCACGATATTGGTTGTGTACTTAATTTTTTTATTTCTTCCTTAACCTCGTTGATTAATGGGATATCATTTGCTGGGTAGATTTTTTCAACCGTTGCTGTTAATTTAATTCCAAGGTATTTTAGTTCTTCTTTTACCCATGTAAATGGGAATTCTTTTTGGAGGGACAGGACTTCCCTTTTCCCTATTCCAATATTTAATATCTCTGTATTTATCAGATTTATTTTAAAATTTGATAGTTCTCCATATTTTTACTTCTTTCAATATATTTGGCAGAGTCACTCTTGGGTTAGTTACAAACATCAGGATATCGTCCACATATGCCGCGATTTTGTGCTCTTTTTCTCCGACTCTCACTCCTCTCACATCAAGGTTATTTCAGAGTGCCGCCAAAAATGGTTCCAGTGCCAATACAGATAATAGTGGGGAAAGTGGACATCCTTGTCGTGTTCCATTCTGCATCTCAATCAAAGGTGAGAGTCTACCATTAACCTTTACCATTGCTGTTGGACCATTATATAAATTTGATATCCACTTCATCATTTTTGGTCCCAATCCCAAATGCCGCAGCGTGTCCATCATAAATCCCCAGTCTACCCTGTCAAATACTTTCTCTGCATCTATTGACAGGCGTAGAGCTGGGGATTCGCTTGGTTTACCCCTAATTATTATTTTTTTAGTCTAGTAGCTAAGATTTTAGTGTAGAGTTTTGTATCAGCATTTAATAGAGCGTTAGATCTATAGCTTGAACAGTTGGTTCTGTCTTTCTCTTCTTTAGGTATGATTGTAATGTAGGCTAATAATGATTCTCGTCTTACTTCTTCTTCATCTCCTATATTATTCAGATATTCTTGCATCTTAGGGATCAGTTGTTCTTGAAATTTCTTATAATATTTAATCGTGAACCCATCTGGTCCTGGGCTTTTTCCTACAGGGGTTTCTTTTATTATGGCCAGTTTAATCTCCTCTTGTGTTATTTTTTTTCCAATTCTTTTAATTGCTCAAGATGTATTTTTGGTAAATTTGCTTTTTTTTAGATAGTCTTGTATCTTCTTTTTTCTTATTTATTCCTCTGAGTGTGTCTCCTGTTTTTTTTATCGCGTATAATGAGCTGAAGTATTTTTGAAAGGCTAATGCAATATCCGTTGACATGTTTACCACTTCTCCTTTCTCGTCTTTGATCTTTTCAATGTAATTTGGAGACTTCTTTTTTCTTATCCTTTTTGCAAGATATTTTCCTGGCTTATTACCCCATTTAAATCTCTCCTGTAGTACTCTATTATATTCCCTCCTCTCTTCTTGTTCCATCCATTCCTTTAATTACTCTCTCTTTAGGATTAGAGTCCGATATGTTTCCTTTTCTAAGTGCTTTTTATGCCTTAGCTCCAATTCATGTATTTCCTTTATAATTCTCGTCATATTTTTTCTTCTTTCCTTCTTTTTTCCTGCACCAATAGATATTAATTCACCTCTGATAACGGCCTTATGTGCCTCCCAGATAATTGCTTTTGATAGTTCTGGGGTATCGTTCTCCAGGAAATATTTTTTGATCTCTTCTGTTATAATTTTTTCTGTATCCCTGTCTTCAATTATATCTTCGTTTATTCTCCAAGTACCTTTTTTCAAAGGATTCTCCTTGCAATTTAATTTTCAACATTACTGGACCATGATCTGAAGCTATTATTATTATTAATCCCTGCGTGTCTTTCCAGGGTCCCCCCACCCGGTCCGAGCCAGGGACCGGGAGGGGGGTCCTCCCGGGTCGTCACACGAGGGGGCCTTAACTTTTTTCCAGGGTACTTGGGCACTGTATCGACTTGTACAAACAAACCTCCTCCCTCACAGTTCCCCATCCCCTCCCTACCACCTCCCCCCTCCTCCCTCCACCATGGTGTTGGTAATTTGACCTCATGGTCTCTAGAGCAGAGAGCACTTTTGTTTTATGGGGTGCACCCTTGCCCCCTCTACTCTCCTGTGGCCGAGGTGGTAATCTATAAGGCGCACTGGGCCATTCTCGCCTATACTAAGGAAGAGTGGCCCCCTGAACACACCCGCCTCCAACATATTTTTTCTCTTTTTTCCTTTCTCTTTTCACAGAGAGGCCAGGGGACGTCGGGGGGGGGGGGGGGCAAGCGGGGGGGGGGGCAGGACTGCTAGTTATTGTTTATCGTTCATCCTGGAGGCAGGGGGAGAGATCCTGTACTCCTCACGGCGCACAGCCTTCCAGCGCCATTACCAGACTCCTCCCTCTCTGCTCAGAGCACATTTTTTAAGGTAACCCACACAGGTGCTCCAGTGGATATGTGGGGTGTCTCCATCTGTGAGACTTGGCCAAAAAAGGTAATTATTCCAGCTTGGTAAAAAAGGGAATTTTAATCATGTCTTCAACTTGGATCTCTTCCCAAACAGACAATTGTACACCACTTCAAAGCAATGTTTCATATTCCTATTTCTGGACTCAAATATCTGTGTGCTAAGTATACCTTTTGTTTCATTCTCATAGGGTGTGTTGCGTTTGATATAAAATATAATTTTTCTATAAGACTCATAGCATTATGGTGTCACAGAGACAGACTTTCTCAAACAAATGCTGGATACAATGGGTGTTGTTGTATTGTTACAGTTTTCAACAGGCTATTGTCTCTATTGCTACAGTACACAAGAAAGAGATTCAGTTGTTTGAGGTTTTCAAACTGAAAGAATGACAGTTAGATTACTGTCAGGTGTTGGCTTGATTAGACAATGGGTACTAGACATGTGCACACTGAAATATTTCATGTTTCGGAATTTCGTTTTCATCCAAAAAATAAATTTATTTAGTTACTCCCGAAATTCGTTTTTATTTATTTCGTTTTTCGTTAAAAATTGCATTCGTCCGAAAATCCAAATTAAGGTTGAATCTGTCATTGAAGGCTTATGGTGTCTGTCGAATGTTCAAAGAAGATTCGACGGAGCAGCTAAACTGTACGACGCCATATAGTTTACCTGCTCCGTCGAATCTTCTTAGAACTTTCAACAGACACCATAAGCTAAAGTACGTGTGTACTTAGTTCTAGCTATTTTACTGCTCCTCCTCTTTGGTTACAATCAGCCAATAACATTCATCATCATCATTATTTGTATTTATCTTTTCTCCCCTACGTCGAATCTTTTCTCTCTATGTCAAATCTTTTCTCTCTATGTAGAATAATCTTGGACTAATAGAGTTAAGGTTAGGCACATTCGACCACAGGTTTTATGGACACAGATTGTTACTGTCATCATCATGTCGAATCTCCTATCTATATTGAACTGTTGTAGCAACGAAAACAAAAATAAATTTGTTTATGTCGGATCTTTCGTTTTTCGGATTCTGCACTTTCGTTATCGTTTGTTAAAACGATAACGAAAATACCTGAAATTCGGACGAAAATGCATTCGGATGAAAATGAATGCACATGTCTAATGGGTACGTAGATACAGTTTTCAACAGTCCATTGTTTCTACAGTTACAGTAAACAGGCATGTTTTCTGTTGTTTGGTAACTATGGCAAACAGCCTGACACATAAAAGGGGTGAGTAGGGAGACACACACACACACACACAGACACACACCATCATAGTAAAAAGCACATTTACACACTGCAGAAATCTCAGCTTCCTTGCTTATACCACAGAGTAACATTGCTAGATAGACGCAAGCAAAACACAGGGGAGAAAAGACTCAGACAGCAGTCAGAGGATAACAGGGACCACTGACATCGCCAACCTGATTGGAAAATTAGCCCAATCCCCCCGAGGATCTTGAGGAAGGAGAGGTGGAGGAAGTGGGAGAGATGTGCACCCCACCAGGTGAGCGTCTGACACCCCAGCTTCAGGCAATCTATGTATGCCTGCCTATTTCTAAATACATGTTTTTTCATCAATTTTAAGTGATGTGCTGGTTGTGGAAGGGGAAGCGGCGAAACCATTTTCAAGTGACAGCGCACAAAGACTAATTGGCCAGATCATGGCCTGGAATGGAGAGATTGATGAAATGCGCAATCGCCTGGACATCATGCAGCAGGAAATGAAGAACATGATCGATGTTTTGGGGAGAATTAAATTTTTCCCAAAAACTAAATCGATAATGTTCTTTATTTCCTTTTTAGATGACCACATTAAGTGTTTTTAATCTTTTACAATTTTAAAAGCCAAATTTTAAAGATGCACACGGTGTGTCAACATGTGCTACCTGCCATTAGGGGATTTCAATGTACACGTTTTGTGGGTGCAACCCCTTCCTCATAACGCTAGTAGGTGAGAGGAAGGGATTGCACCCACAAAACATATCCATTGATCCCCCATGATGGGAGATAGCACATGTTGACATTACCCATTTGGAATTCCAATTTGTGTGCATCTTCAAAATTTGGCTTTTACAGGGGTGACATCACCCCATCTGATTTTTGGCAATATCAAGACATTTTTGACACTATAATGTCTGATATTGCCTTCATTTTCTAGATGCTGAACTTCGTAAGTTCCGGAGTTGTGTGTATGTTTTGTTTTAAAACATGCCTGTTTGTAAAAAAAAAAAAAAAAATTAAGTTTTTTTACAAAAAAAAATCGATTGTTAAAAAAAGAAATATATATTTTAAAACAAAAAATTATAAACGCACATTTGAATGTGCACAGATTAAAAAGTTTGCTAATCAACAATGTGTGGCTTCTTCTTTCAATGCTCAATACCTGTTTTGTAAGTAATTTTTTGTTTACAGTGACAATGGGGCTTATTTACTAAAGGAAAATCCACTTGGCATTACAAGTGCACTAGGAGAACCTAGGAGACAGCCAAAAAGAAAAGCAAGCAATGAATACATTTCGAGATTTTATCTGCTCATTATTATTTTATTAATAAAAATCAGACATTGTCTGGCATTGCAATGGCCCCCTACCCGTAAAATAATTAACATATTTCTCCCTAACTTCATGGGCGCTTTGGGGGGCCAAGCCAGTACGGCCAGTATCCAGGCCCATCTGAGGATTGTCTGTAAGTCGGGCTTCAGGCCCAACTGATGCAATATAATTTCTTGCATTTTTTTCTTAAAAAATTGTGCAGGATGCAGCATGCTAGGAGAATATGATTAAGTTTGTAGTCCGCCATATGGATTGCTGTCAGAAACAGGCGGAACTGGCTGGCCATTATCCCCAAGGCATTCTCCACAACTCTTCTTGCTCTGGCCAGCCGGTAGTTAAAAACCCTCCTCTCCTGGGTGAGGGTCCTTTGGGGGAATGGCCTCATCAGGTGCTCGCCCAGACTGAAGGCTTCATCTGCAATGAAGACAAAGGGGAGTCCTTCCACGTTATTCGCATCAGGTGGCAATCCCAGGCCACCACTCTGGAGACACTGGTAGAACTCCATCTGGGTGAAGACTCCTCCATCCGACATCCGGCCATTCTTCACAACGTCCACATACAGAAATTCATATTGTGCCGACACCACCGCCATTAACACGATACTATGAAACCCCTTATAGTTAAAATAGTATGACCCCGAATGGGGTGGTGGCACAATGTGGACGCGCTTCCCATCTATAGCCCCTCCACAGTTGGGAAAGTCCCAATGGGTGGCAAAATGGGATGCCACAGTCTGCCATTCCTGTGGCATTGAAGGAAGCTGGGGAGTGAAACAAGAAAAAAAATATAAGTACTTTTGTACATAACATTGCAAGCAGATTACACAAAAAACATTCTTGCCCAACATCAGTATAACATTTTAATTATTATTTAAAGAATAAAATATAAGGCCCACTTGTTAGATTCCTCACCTCCTCTGATGGCAAATTGATAAAATTTAAGGGGGGGGCTTATAAATTAATTTAAGGACACACATACCATTTGGACACATTTTAAGGGGGGGGGGGTTATAAATTAATTTAAGGACACACATACCATTTGGACACATTTTAAGGGGGGGACTTATAAATTAATTTAAGGACACACATTCCATTTGTACACATTTTAAGGGGGGGGGCTGGAAATTAATTTAAGGACACACATACCATTTGGACAGATTTTAGGGGGTGTTTAGGGTAAAGCACTACCATGGAGCTGACAAAATACATTGTTAAGTGACTAGACAAGGTGTATATGGGCCCAGGAGAGCATGCTGGGGAGGTTAGTAAAGGCAAATATGCATGAAGGACAAAAAAGGAGCATTAAAAGATTACAGCATGCATGAAGACAAAGGGGACATTCACAGCATATTGCAATCATGGTAATTAGGGATTGAGGAAAGAAATACATTAGCAAACATTAAATATAATAAAATGTGATGTTAAAGGATAAATCTTACCTTAATATAGTCCTTCTGCAGGACCTGAATGATAGCAGAACAGGTCTTTGGGATAATGAACCCCAGAGCCTGGGGGGAGATGCCTGTCAAGAACTTGAGGTCCTGCAGGCTTCTCCGAGTCCCACACCGCAATGTGGCGACTAGCCTCTGCTCTGGAGTGATGGCTTGCCTCATCCAGGTATCTTGCCTGCTGATATAAGGGGTCAGCAAAGCCAACAAATGGTGAAAAATGGGGTCCGTCATCCTGAGAAATTACCTGAAATCGTCAGGATTATTCTCACGGATCTCACGAAGCAAAGCCATGTGAGAGAATTGGTCATGGTGGAGCAACCAATTCTTGGTCCATGAACTCCTCCCCATCCTGTTCATGGACTGGGCTTGGGTCGAAGAATTAACTACAACACCAAGCCCAAGCAAAGCATGAACTCTACGACGAGTACGTACACACAACATGGCTTCAAAGCGGTCGGCTGGTCAGAACGAACTTAAACAGAACGCACTGAAGAACAGCAAGGCCTGTGAAGAGCGAGCTGAAAATCAGCAACGAGCGGACAAGAACGCACTGACTGAACAAATGCGAACTGACTACACGCACTGAAAAGCAGATTCAAACCCCACAAGCACAAACTGAACAACAGTTAAACGATCTGAAAAAACACGAGTCTGAAAAGCGCAAATCATCTCTCACCAAACTTCTACTAACACGAGATTAGCAGAAGGAGCCCAAAGGGTGTGGCACTTGCTATTGCACTTCCGTTTTATAGTCCCGCCCTACCTGGTGTACGTCACCGCGTTCTAGACGGTTGGACTTTGGTGTGATCGTGTGTTGGCAAGTCCGTTTCAGCGGAACTCCGTCGAAAAGTCCTTCGCAGTTGACTCCGACGAAAAGTCCGCTCGTGTGTACACGGCATTAGACACGCTCCTAAACTATGTAGACAGCCCTCCCAGAAGAGTTAAAGCTGTATAGCTGCAAAGGATGGGCCAACTCAATAATGAACCCTACGGACCAAGACTGGGATGCCATTAAAGTTCATATGCATGTAAAGGCAGGCGTCCAATACTTTTGACAATAGAGTGTATTTCATACTAGCATTTAAAGGTGGAAAAGTTTAATTTACTGTGTGTTCAAAATGTATCACTTTATTGCACTATTCACTTTTATGTATTTTGTGATGTGTGGGTAAGTTTTTATAAGCACGACATAGTGTATATTGTTTTAGGCAGTAAAAAAGCCTATTAGATTGGATGGAAGCTAGTAGGAGAGAGAGAGGTGAGAAATAATAGTTTTTAGAACAGGGCTACCACTTCAGCCCCGGAAGGTTTTACCCACTTCCTGACCAGGCCATTTTTTGCGATTCAGCACTGCGTTGCTTTAACTGACACTTGCGCTGTCATGCGATGCTGTACCCAAATAAAATTAATGTGCTTTTTCCCCAGAAATAGAGCTTTCTTTTGGGGGTATTTGATCACCTCTGCGGTTTTAATTTTTTGCGCTATATACCAAAAAAGAGCTGCAATTTTGAATAAAAAACAATATTTCTTACTTTCTGCTATAAAACATTCCCAATAAAACATTTAAAAAATCAAAGTTCTTCATCAGTTTATGCCAATATGTGATTTGCTACATATTTTTCCCAATAAGAGTTTATTGTTTGGTTTGCGCAAAAGTTATCGCGTCTACAAACTATGGGTTAGATTTATTTTTACTATTAATGGTGGTGATCAGTGATTTTTAGCAGGACTGCGACATTGTGGCGGACAAATCTGACCCTAAGTGACACTTTTTGGGGACCAGTGACACAATAAATGACACTGGCGGGGGTTAACACTAGGGGGTGATCCAGGGGTTAAGTGTGTCCTAGAGAGGTGCTTTCTAACTGTGGGGGGGAGTGTTACACTGGAGGAAAACAGAGATCGTCTTTCAACTTAACTGAAATGAAGATCTTTCTTTTCCTCACTAACAGATCACCGCTGCTCCGTGTCTCCTGTGAACGATCAGCAGGTCGCGGCGGCAAACGCGGCCGCCAAGTCCGCTGATTGGCTCCTGCTGTGTCCAATCATAGCGGGAGCTGCGCTTTGGCTGCATGCGCACGCCCCTACACAGCATGCACAAAATCACATACAGGTACATGATTTTGCGCAGCCGGGCCACCTAGCAGATGATGTCAGGGTTCAGTTCCCTCAGACATAAAGTGGTTGTAAAGGCAGAAAGTTTTGTACCCTAATGCATTCTCTGCAAAAACCTTCTGCATGCAGCTCCCCCCCATCTCCCTTATACTCTCTGCTCTCTCCCTCCTAATTGGCTCAGAAACAGTAGCGGGAGCTATTGGATCCTACTGCTGTCAATTACAGCCAGTGAGGAGGGGGCAGGAGGTGGGGCTAAGCCACTCTGTGTGCGTGTTATGGATACACAGAGCGGGGCTCAGGAGTAAGAACGCATGGGTGCCCCCATAGCAAGCTGCTTGCTATGGGGACACTAGATGGGGGGAGGATCCAGGAGCGCCGCCGGGGAAGTTGAGAAGAGGAAAATTGGGGCTACTCTGTGCAAAACCATTGCACAGAGTAGGTAAGTATGACACGTTTGCTACTTTAATTTAAAAAAAATAGCATTTACAATCACTTTAACCATTATCACTGTAAGATGGCTGTGGTGGGAATCTCCAAATGGCTCCCAATGGTACTGTGAAGTAGCTTTTAGTGCTCAAGCCTTTCCAGCTTTTTCAATATTTAATTCCTGAGAGGCTGTGCAACAGCTCTAGCCCTTGAGTCTGCTCTGCAGCTAACGGAGTACATAGAGGTCTAAAAAGCGCAACAGCAGAGCCCAAAAATGTTTCAGTACTGTGAAGTTCAAGTATCCCCTTCACATAGCTGTTGCTGAGGATATGCTGACCCAGATAGTTGCCGTGGAGAGACAAGCCCAAGTGTTTTTAAAGTCTTGACCTAAGTCATCAAAGTAAAAAGATTAATGGTGTAGGGAACCTCTTGATTGAAGATATAATAAAATGAAAAAATAATATTAAAAAGGTAGGCAAAAATATACAATACTTTTTCTCAGCAGAGCTGAGAAAATGGCATCCAACTATCCAATACACTAGCAAAAAATTAAGGCATGATAGTTGGCGGTGGATTTATACAGGCACTTGGTTAACTTTTTCTTGTTTGCCAGTGTCCCAACCTCACAAGGTGGAAGTATAACCCGAATGTCAAAGAATTACTAAATTCCCGTGTCCCTTGATGAACGGTAAAAAACTCCTTTTTTGGTTTAATTTAATAGTCTCAAATTTTCCAATGTCAATCAAATCAAAAAGTTATGCCCTGTACACACAGTCGGACATTGATCGGACATTCCGACAACAAAATCCATGGATTTTTTCCGACGGATGTCGGCTCAAACTTGTCTTGCATACACACGGTCACACAAAGTTGTCGGAAAATCCGATCATTCTAAACGTGGTGACATAAAACACGTACGTCGGGACTATAAACGGGGCAGTAGCCAATAGCTTTTGTCTCTTAATTTATTCTGAGCATGCGTGACACTTTGTCCGTCGGATTTGTGTACACACGATCGGAATTTCCGACAACGGATTTTGTTGTCGGAAAATTTTATAGCAAGCTCTCAAACTTTGTGTGTCAGAAATTCTGATGGAAAATGTGTGATGGAGCCTACACACAGTCGGAATTTCTGATAACAAGGTCCTATCACACATTTTCCGTTGGAAAATCCGACCGTGTGTACGGGGCATAACTCTGCACATATTTATTGTTTCATAGTGCCTCTCATTCAGGCACAACCCCAGAGTGCTTTGAGAAATATATGTATAGTGGAACAATAAACTGACTAACCCAGAAGGAAGACTGAGATTTGGTGAGTGGAAATAATTCTGCAAGTCTCCTGTTAGCTATCCAATGTGTTCCACGAATACTGTTGCCACTGAGGTGGTGTTAGTTCAAAGCTAGTTGTACTACACTGATATTTTGCTCTCAGCTTCAATATAACCTGCTAAACTGTCCTGTTCTAGATCAAATTGACACAAACCTCTCTTGACAGCAGCTGACAATCCACTGAGTCATAACTGTGCGGAATGTCTGCAGATCTACAAGGATGCCTTGATCATCAGGGTCGAACAGCTTACTTAGGACCTGAAGACGATTTCCATCACAGCTTGCGTCTGTGACACTCTTTAAGTAGTCAATTATCTGGATTACCGACACCTTTCCTATAAACACAATCAATCACAAATGTGAACATTTCTTCTTATGTTTTCTTGTAATGCTCTTTCAATAGTATGCAAAATAAAGAGTAACTCCACTGTCATTGAGAAAAAAATAATCTCCTCTGAGTGATCAATGTACATTGCAGGGATTTCAACTTACATTATACATTGTTTCAACTTACATTCACTTACATCTTGAGATGTAAGTGTTTGTTTTCCACAGAGTGAATCTAAACGGGAGTGATTTTTTCATTTTTTAATCAGCTGATGCACGTGCAATGATCTATTGAGCAATTAACCTTTTGAGGGTATCTCACCAAAAATTATATTTTGTTGCAGAGGGTGCCTAAAGTCTGACTTATATCCTAATGCAGACATGTGAGCCAATCACATAAGCAGGAAATTACATTTCTGGGGGTTATCCTTACACCAGCGATGTATGTAATGCCTCCAGGTTGCCATATTGCATTGAATTTTACAGAAAATTGCAGCGCTACAAAGGAAAGGTGATTTTTAATAAGATTCACTTGCAATATGGCTTGTGTAGCAATTGTATATCCTATATTATTTACTTTTTTATTTGTTATTTTTTCCCCACAAAAGTGGAATTACCCTTTAAGGTAGGTAAATAGTCTAGTACATAGTTGTCATGTGTACCAGTAAACCCAGATTGCTATAAATATTAACCTGAAAGGCTCAAGAGCTTAGTGTGTATTTGTGAATATCATTGTTTTAAGAAGGCAAATGAATACCTTAATGTATTACTATATTACTAAAAGAAGTATACTGTATCTCAATATTTTAAATTTTCGAAGTTCTAATGTTAATGTTTACCCTACATTCAGTATATGTTGAAGGTAGCTACATGAGAAACGAGTAGAGGCTGACATCATTTACAGATCACAAAGATGTACTGATCATTTCCAGATGAGCAACACTATGGGAGTTTAAAATGCTGAGGAAAGTTGGATGTATTTGAAAACAGAAAAAGGTTGCATGAGTAATTTGTTTAAACATGGATAGAACAGACTAAAGTAGGAGCTGCAGGAATCGCGCTTCTGGGATTTACAACCTTATAACTGCTTTTTAAACTTATAACTGCTTTTTTTACTGCACAGATTAATTTCCAACAACGCTGCATATTTCCACTCTTCAACATCAATACTGCACAACTCCATTCCTCCGCATCACTACTGCACCACTCTTTTTACCCATGTAACTACTGTACAACTCCACTCTCCCACATTCCTACTGCGCAACTCTTCCTGCATTACTACTCCACTCTCCCACATCACTACTGTGCAACTCTGTTTGCCCATTCTACTACTGCACAGCTTCACCTTTTCACATTCCTACTGCACAATTCTTCCTGCATCATTACTCCAGTCTCCCACATAACTATTGCATGGTTTATTCAGTCTCGTATAGTAGTCTGTTTGTGTCCACCGTAGGATTCTTTCTTTTGATAAAAGGATACTTTGCTGTACTCCAATATTTTTATTTGGTGTTGAAGAAAACAAAACAGATATTTTTGATTTGCCATTTCTTGTTGAGCGAATGTATGCTCTAAATAGCATTGGATTTTATGCTTTAATTTAGTAGCGCTTTATTTAAACATGTCTGTAATACATGCCTTCTGAGAGGTAGCAGACAGGACCCATAGTGTCCTCAAGTTAAGGATACAAATGGAGTGTTCTAGAGGTATTTTATGACCACTAAACACAAACCCTAGGAATAAGCTAATAAATAAAATACATAAATAAAAAATACCAATAGTAAGAAAAAAGTATTAGGTAATTATTGCAACATGAAGTATAGGCAGGGAAGAACAAAGTCTCCCACAAAAGTGTTGTTAAGACCTAGGTTGGATTTCCTTGCCCAGTGCACCACATCTATGCAGGACAACACAGGATCAATGAGACATGTATCCATGGCAGATGAGAATTTCTGTGCCACAATTAGTCATAAGATTTATTTAAAAAGAGTGATCATTACACATAAACTTTATTGCTGGCAGGGCTGGATACAGCACAAGGCCACATAGGGCACCATCATACCTCCCAACTTTTTGAGATGGGAATGAGGGACACTGTTGGAAGGCAACATGGTCTAATATCATAGTTCTGGAGTTTCTTTCTGGTTGATACAACCAAGTTGGAATGCAACAAGTTGCACCTCAAAGCTTTATAGAATATCAGAATATTCTGAGATCGGGCCTCCATCAAGGCTGAACAAAAACTTGGCTCCTCATCGACTGGTGTGATAACATGGAAATCCTTGATTAGCCCTCTGTAAGCAAGCTTCAAAAGGACCATAGCTGACAAGATGATTGATGAATGTCCTGCTACAAAGATCAAAGGATAAACAGGCACTGTATTGACTCAGGACACATAGACATGATACATGGACAATGCTGCCCCTAGAGCCCAATACAGCAGGATGGACAGTAATATAATATATTGAGAAGGACTGCCCTGCAACTACTTTCTTTCATAGAAATCTAAATGGGCAGGCAATGGGGTTAGGTCTGGACGGTGTATGGATGAAGTTTAAAACGTGCACACAGGAGGGAAGTTGTCCCTTTTCGCTCTTGGCTCTTTCCTGATGGTTCTCTGAGCCTCAGGGCTCTCTGTTACCATCATTTTGAGCCCAGCTGCGGAGACCGTGTCTAGGGGAACAGCCCCGATAAGTATCTTTGATGTTCTTTTGTTGAATGCTTTGTAATCTTCCTTTAGTATTTTCATGTTAGCATTTTCCTATTTTCTTGGGAAATAAATAAGATGTTGTTTTACTAGGCAGTGTGTTTGTTTTCATAGATAACCTTATATTATTGTGCTATCAACAGTAACTATCAGAGTTTTAATAGATTAGCTAACTATAGGAATAGACAACATAATACATATATGGAATAGAGGGAATCCGTAACCACCTTCGGATAATATTTAGTTTAGGTATTTCAATTTCAGTAGTTATTTCAATTGGCACCCAGAAGGCGTGTGGAATTTATTTCTGCACAGAATCCAAACCCTAATGTATTTTTGTCTTGAGTTCCTATAAGCTAAGGAATCAACTACACCCAGAACTGGAAGCCTTCTTTACTTTGGACAAGATTCATGCTGGTTAGTGAATTCTGAAGCCCTGCGTGAGTGGTCCTGAAAGTTCTATGAAATATTTCTTCAGAGAGCGGAAGCGCAAAATCTGGTGAGATTTTTGGCTGGTATATGTATATGTGTTAACGTTTATTGTGTTGTTAGTGCAAATTGTTTTAGGCCTGTGTAGCTGGTCAAGAGTGCCGGTAAGTGAGGGGCTGATCACCCTTGGTTATCTGATGTAGCCTGCAGATTGACAGGATAAACCACACATCTTTGAGGAGAAAGTGGGAGAAATATAGATTTTTTTTTTTATTAGTTTATTTTTTTATTTTATTTTTTTCCCCACGGGAGAGTGAAATAGCTCTCTGTTCCAATAGAAGTTTTAAGTGGCTTGCGTTCTGAGATGATAAGGCTAATGTGTGTAATAGAGCATTGATAAAGCATGTGCTCTGTAGCTTTTAAACAGCTTTTATCTGTGTGTGTTGTCTATGTGCATTGTCTAAGCAGCTGCTGTGTATAGACTGGTTGAGCAACTTCAGTGTAGACTAATTAGCACATCAATGGGGGTCATTGAAGATTTTCTTAAGATACATGCCTGTGTTAATTTTAACACTGTGGCAGAAAACGCTTTAACACACCAATTTCATAAGTTATTGAGACAATGTAATATTCATAATGATCAGATAAAACATAAGATGTCTTCGAAAAAAGGCAGGACAGCAAAGATGGCCAATGTTGCATGCATGTTATTGAAAATGAAAGACATTGCCATATCGAAAGAAGTCCAATGGTATGCTGAGAGAAAGCAATTATTGGAGCAGGTACAAAGTGTAACTAAGAATATATTAACAATGGTTGCAAAGGCAGATGCAAATGTATGTTTTTTTTTTTTTTGTTTTTTTTTTAATCTTCATTATTTATTAAAGCTTTCAAACATTACAGCTGATCAACAAGACAAATAGCATTATCTGCAGATTATACACGTTACTGCTTTACAATACCTCTCTCTAATTACAGATAATCTCCAGGATACCAATTTAACATTCCTAACAGATCAAACAAGTGAACAAACCAAACAACAAACAGACAACACACAAAAAGGGAAACAAAAAAACAAAACAAAAAAAGGGACCCCGACTCATCTGCCCCTCCCCACCATCACTATCGGTCCTCCCCTAAACTGTAAGGTATCCTGTCCATCCCATTTCTGCCCAGGAGTTATAACTTAGATCATTACTATGATATTCTAGGGGGGGGGCAAAGAGAAAAAGGCCAATCCTGAAGCTGTTTCCCAGGGTCCACATACCTTGGCTAGTATATCTAATTCTGCCCCTGTTCTTATATACTTGTTGTTCCATTAATATTGTCGCATTTACCTCAGAACGCCATTCCTCGAATACTGGTCTATTAAAAGACATCCATTTTCTAGCAATTATCTTACGAGCTATGAATAGTAATCTGCCAATTGGTATTAACGTGTCCCATGGATATAGCTCTTCATTAACATAGCCCAGTAGACAAGTCTTTGGTTCCATTTCTATATTGGTATTGTAAGCCTCATTAATTGTGGACACCACCTCTCGTCAATATCTAACCAGCTTGGGGCAGATCCACAACATATGGATCAAATCAGCCAGGGCCTGCTTACACCTCGGACAATCCAGGGTTTCCCTCCTCCTCCACTTATATAATTTTTGCGGCATCCTATATGTCCTATATATAATAAACAATTGAGATAGGCATTGTGTATGTGATATGGGTACCAATGGGGCCCTCTTCAGAATATTTTGCCATTCATCCTCTGTTATTCCCCCACTGGTCTGTCTCCCACCCCTTTCTACCTGGAGTATTCTTAAAATCTTGATATTTCACCATAAGTTGGTTATAAGCTAATGTAATTAGACCTTTCTTTTTCTCCTTAGGCCCCGCCAATAAAGACATCAATGGCATAGATCTTGTATTCATCCCAACACCCTTAAACTGCGAGTTAGCTGCATGACCCAGTTGTAAATATTTATAGAAGTTATTATGATGTAGTTGTTATGACTCCTGTAGCTCCTGAAATGAAAGCATAACATTTTGAACATAAAGCTGCGAGATATAGTGTATTCCTTTAGAACGCCAGTGCTCAAACCCTTCCAGTTTACATAACTCTTCATAATACCTGTTCCCCCAAATTGGTGAAAATTCTGACACCCCTACATTTTCCATTATACGTCTCATTTCTTGCCATATTTTATTCATAAGGACCAATGTTGGTCTAGACTGAATACTGAGATTATAATACGAGCAGTGACTCAGAAGCACAGCTTGTATGGGGTCTCTCCAATCTATCGTCCCCCATTAAGCAAAGTGCTGCAATTGAGAGGCGATAAAATACATTCTAAGCTGTGGTACCGCTATGCCCCCCCTTCCTTAGTACGCTGAAGGATAGACAGTTTGATCCTAGGGCTTTTTCCATTCCACAATAACTTTCGGAACCAAAAGTCTATTTTCCTAAACCATTTTAAAAGGAATCCATATGGGTGAGTTGTGTAACACATACAACAGTTGGGGAGCCCAAATCATCTTTATAAGGTTTGCTCGACCCACCACTGATAAAGGCAACTTAGACCAGGCCAAACTCTTTTGTTTAAATTTGTTCAAAATAGGGTTTAAATTATATTGTAGGTAGTCCTTCACCCTTATGTACACATGATCGTTTTTCTCGTCGGAAAAAGATATGACGACTTTTCCGACGGGATTCCGCTCAAGTTTGCCTTGCATACACACGGTCACACAAAGGTTCGCTGAATTAGGATCGTCAAGAACACGGTGACGTACAACACTACGACGAGCCTAGAAAATTACATTTAATGCTTCTGAGCATGCGTCGAATTGTATCTGAGCATGCTTAGGGATTTTGCGCATCGGAATTGCCACAGACAATCGCATTTTCAGATAGGAACTTTCCCTGACCGAAAAATTGAGAGCATGCTCCCAATCTTTTGCTGGCTGGAATTCTGCCAGCAAAAGACTGATGGAGCATGCACGCGGTCGCATTTTCCAACGAAAAACTCTCATCGGTCTTTTTCGGGCCGAAATTTCCTCCGTTTGTACGCGGTATTAGAGATATCCATATTCCTAGATATTTAAAGGATGTGACAACTTTTATTTGCTGAACCTCACTTAATATAGTTAAATTGGGATCGTCTATAAGAAATAAAACTGATTTGTCCCAGTTAATGATAAATCCTGAAAATGAGCCAAAATTTTTTATACAGGTCATTACAGAGATCAAGGAATTATCCGTATCTCCCAAAAACAACAGAGCATCATCCGCATTAAGTGATATTTTTTCAGTTTGTGCCCCTCTAATAAATCCACAGATATCCTCAGACTGCCGGATCGCTTCTGCTAACGGTTCTACGGCTAATGCAAATAACAAAGGGGACAGGGGGCACCCCTGCCTCGTGCCCCTTGATAGTGTAAAGAATTATGTCACATGCCCATTAATTCGCATGCAGGCCTTTGGAGCTGAGTATAATAATTTAACCCAGCGTATAAATATATTTCCCAGGCCAAATCTACCCAGCACCTCCCACAAATATGTCCACTCAATGCTGTCAAACGCCTTTGCAGCGTTGAGTGACAAAATAGCTCTTTTCTCCATGTTGTCTGTTGGTAATTGCGTATTTAGATAGAGTCTCCTTAAATTTATCGCTGTAGACCTGGTATGTATGAAACCAGATTGGTCTGGGTGGATCAGTCCCCGAATACCCTCACCCAGTCTCTTCGCCAAGATCCTTGCCAGAATCTTAACGTCCAAATTCAACAAAGATATTGGAGGTTAGATTCCGGGATCAAAAGATCCTTATCCGGCTTTGTCAATACAATAATGCAAGCGTTGTTCATAGAGTCTGGAGGTTTAAAAGAGTCCCACGCCTGGTTTAATACCTTCCATAATTCCGGAAATAAAACATCTCTATATTGTTTATATATTTCTGACGGTAACCCATCTAAACCTAGTGCTTTATTATTCTGAGACTCTGCCACTGCCCCCTCTAATTCCTCCATAGTCAGAGGTGCATTAAGTTCCCCTCTTGCCATGGTGGACAGAGATGGTAGCTTCAGAGGGTCTAGAAATTCTCTAAGATGTAGCATGGGGAAATCTGCTTTACTCTGATGCAGATTGATTATTTCACTTTGATCATGTGTAACCTCACCCTCTATTGTACGTATAGCAGATATATAGTTAATACTTTCTTGAGATTTTGCTACTACCGCTAGCATATGACCTGGTCTCTCACCCTCCTCAAAACCGCAACACCTGGAGAGAAAGCAAGCCCAATCAGCCTTATCCAAGGCTGTTTGTTAATATAACATTTGTACAGTATTTCTCTCCAGGCGCATCGGTTAGAGGGGGTTGGATTCTGTATGAACTGGGCTTCCCTTTGCTGCACCTCCGCTGCTAATGCCGACTCCCATTCTAAAACAGATTTTTTACGAATGCTTATTGCCTTCAAAAGGACCCCTATTAAAAAAGCTTTCATGGTGTCCCATACTACCTGATGTGACGCCGATTTCTCATTATTGTAGAAGAATTCACTTATAGCCCTACTCGTTGGGTCTCCCTGAGACAGTTCTTTCAGCCAAAAACTACGATCTGATAAAAAACTAGGTCTGATAAACACCTGGTCAAAAATTGTATATCTGATACCCACTGAAGAATTGACTCCGTACCGAACGTCAAATCTATCCTGGATAGGGTCTGGTAAGTACTAGAACAACATGAGTAGGCATAAGATGACGGGTTTTTAAGACGCCATATGTCCTGTAAACCTATTTCTCTACAATACCTATTAAACGGGGTATCCCCTTCAGGACCCGCTGAGTGTCTGTCTCTACCAGGGTTACAAACACTATTAAAATCCCCCACAATCAACAATGGTAGCCCTGGGTTATCTATCAAAAATCAACAAATTACCTCTGACAAATTACCTCACAATTATAGGGAGGGGGGGATATATACGGACCCCAATATAATTTGTGTAAAAAATATTTTACAGACTAATAAAATAAATCTACCCTGTGGATCCACCATCATGTGCCTGCAGGAAAATTGTAATTTAGATGAAATTAATATACTTGTACCTTTAGCATATGTAGGGTATCCAGCATGATACTGAGTAGGGTACATTTTATTCTGTAACAAGGTAACCGTGTCCTGAGTAAAATGTGTTTCCTGCTGGCATACTATCGATGGTGAATGTTGACTCGGAGTACTAAACCTGTTTCTTAATACGATCCTTAATTCCTCTAATATTCAATGATAATACTAATATTTCAGTCGCCATCTTTCAGTTTATACAAATATAGACTATTATTAGTACTATGCCTATAAACCAATATATACCAATATACCAGTATCCATCCCCACCTAAATTACACATAGTACACAGAAGCAGAGGGGGATCCCAAGCATTTATCCAAACATATATCCAGGGGAGGAGATAAGACCATAAATACAAAAAAACAAAACAATTTGAAGGTAGAGTGGGCAGGGGAAAGAGGAAAACAAACAACCCAAAAAAAAGGGGAAAAACTAAAAGAAAACAAAAAAGAAAACAATCAGCACATGCACCCATAATTGATAAATGCAGAACCAATTTCCCGCAGGAAGATGTAAATGGGGAGAAAAAAAAAAGTTCATCCAGGCTTGCAAAGGGGTCCTATTGACCTATAGTAAAGAGACATGTTTGTCCGGCCATACTCCATCCCAGCTCCGACTATAGCTGAACCCCCCTCCCCCCTTACACCCAAAAAATAAATAAACACATTTTTTTTCTCCGCAAGACTAACTGCATAGTAGATACTCCAAATAAGCAATATATTAAGCCATATAACATAAGTCATATACAAAGCCATAAGTAGACCATATAACACATAACATAACATAACATATATCAAATACCCAGCTATACCCTAATTACAGCATGCCACAAAAAACCCTACACCCCCCCACAAAAAAGAAAACCCCTACACCCCCCCCCACAAAACAAAAAAAACCCCTACACCCCCCCCACAAAAAAAACCCTACACCCCACACAAAAAAACCCTACACCCCCCCCCCAAAAAAAAAAAAATCCTTTCTCTTTTTTTCTGCGAAACTATTTAACTGCATAGTAGATACTCTAAATAAGCAATATATTAAGCCATATAACATAGGTCATATACAAAGCCATAAGTAAGCCATATAACACATAACACAACATAACAAATATCAAATACCCAGCTATACCCCAATTACAGCATGCCACACCAGGTTACATCACAAGTTATGGCAAGCTATAGTAGGTCACAGCAAGTTATATATGCATTACACGTTTCACATATACAAGAGTCTAAAAATCCAAAATCCAATTTATTAAAGAAAAAAAAAAACACCCACCAAAAAAACAAAAACAAAAAAAAACCCCTACACACCCCACAAGAAAAAAACAAAAAAGAAAAAAACCCCTACCCCCCCCCCCCCCAGAAAAGTAAAAAAAAAAAAGGGGGGGGGATATTCCGGCCATCAAGCAATATGCATACTAGCATCAGAGGCAGTCAAGTATCAAAACAAGTGTTGCTCATTTCAAGTGTTGCTCATTTCTATCAAGCCAATCATTTGCCTCTTTAGGATCAACAAAAAGCATAATCTCTCCTTTAACCACTCCGGAGTTTAGCAGGATAAAACATTGCATATTGGATTTAAAGAGTACAGAGCCGCCTTTTAATATCCATAAACTGAGCTCTCTGTTTTTGGACTGTCACAGAAAAGTCCAGAAAGAAAGAGATTTTAGAGATGTTAACTACAATATTCCCCTTGGTACAGGCTGAAGACAGTATTTTGTCTCTGTCTCTGTAATGGAGCATTTTTAAAATAATCAGTTGGGGCGTATTACCCGGGGGAGGTGGTCTAGAGGGGATACGATGCGCACGTTACACCGCAAAGAAGAGTGTGAAATTTTTTTTCTCAAACACATCCAGCAACCATTTTCAATATACTCAGCAGTGTTTCTCCCTTCCATGCTTTCCGGGAACCCAAGAATACGTATATTGTTCCTTCTAAGTCTGTTTTCAATCTCATCAATACGATTTCATCTAGATTGAAAACCCATTGTCTTAAGTCCCTGCTGTGTACCTGCTTCTCTATATTGGAAACCTTGTTCTCTAGCACTGTCGTGCGATCTCTCACTTTCTGGATGTCTAAATTCATGATATTAACATCCTCTCTTAAACAATTAACCTGAGCAGCGAGTGCATTTAAAGTGCGGTTACAGTTCTGTATAGCAAGAAACACATCTTTAAGGGTTGGCTCCCCCTCTAAGATAGAAATATTTTGAGTATCTTGAGCATTTTGATCAATAATTACAGACTTGGGGATAGCTCCTTTAGCAGAGGCAATAGCAATAGCAGGGGTACTTGATACACTTAATACACTTACTGAAGAGCGTCCTTCTCTCTCCCCTCTCACCAAAATATCAGTAATCATACTGCCCTCTTCTTGTCTTCCTACAGTCTCAATCTCTCTTGCCTCCACTGTAGCCTCCGCTGCCTTTACAGCTTTCGCTGCTGGTTTCACTGCTACCTTTTCCACTTCTATTGCACTCACCAACTCCTCTCGAATTTCTGAAATTTATGACACCATTCCCAGAGTCACTTTAGACGGCATAGCAGGGGGCTCCTTACCCAAATCCAGTTCCTTAGCTGCATTCCACGCAAAGCGCCCTAGCTTAGCCGCTGCTGCTTATCCACGATTATCCTTCACTGCAGTCGTTGTATGGGGCTGGGGTGTATCACCGCTCACCTGTAATCCCGTGTCCAGCTTGTCCAACTTGACCAACTTGTCCGGTTTCTTTACAGTCTCCACAGTAATGTATTTTATATCTTTTCCTGCACCAGCACCAGTGTCCTTAAGTTTCTTCCCCATTGCTCTAGTTACTGCTCTAATGGCTGGATATTGATGCAGGGTGAATACAGGGAGATACAGGGAGAGCACACAATGAGACAGCTGTTGTAGGCCGTTGCAAGGTAGTGCATGTTAGCAGCAGGGTAATGGAGTGTCAGGGTATAAGGGTAGTCAGCGCCCAGCAGCAAAGTAGCAGAGCAAAATAGCAGCAAGGTAGGTAATAAAGTACAAGTCCATATACCTGCTAAAGCAACCGCTTTATTACTATCGCTGCCTGTTAAACACTGTCTCTCTTCAGCAGCCTCTGCGGTATATGGTAAACAATAGTAATGTATTGAATACAGGCAGTGCTGATACTCAGAGTCTTAGCGGTATATAGTGCACATCCAGCATAAACAGCAAACACAGCAGGTACACACAGCAGGTAGCTATCATCCAGCTCCGTCCAAACAGCAAAAACAGCAAAAATATTTTTCTCCTTACCCCTTCCTGCCCTCACCCCTCTCCTACTTAGGCTTGATTGCTCAATAGTTTGATGGCTGTTCACAGCTGATATCTGTCGGAGCTCTAGGAGTCAGTGTCTCTCACATCTCTCACATGTGAGCGTCTCTCACCAGATGCAAATGTTTGTGATCACATTGAACAATTAGTGACTAAGAAACGTGTATTGGAACAGAAAATGAATAAATTAGAGGAAATGTGTAAACAAAGAGAAAGTTGCATTGCCTCTTTGAATCAGAGGGAGGCTGAGAAGGAGCGAATTATAATACTGCTTAGGAAAAAATTACATGAAGCCCAGTCTGCCATTATGGAGTTATCCTCCACACATGCTCAGTGCTTAGCAAAGATAGTGGCTTTGGAACATGTAGAAAAGCAAAATGCTAGTGTTGCTGCAAATGATGTTGTTATAGTGGGAATCCACGTTGGAGATCTAAATGAGGAATATTTAAATAAGATTTCGGTAACTGCGCTTGAAGTTGATTCAAGAGTTGAAACAGTGGAGACTTCTGATGGGTCCATTGCTAGTGAATTCTCAGATAATGAAAGTGTAAAATCTGTTTATTCCAAGCATAGTAATGTTATGCAGCAATGTCAGTCTCCATCGCCATATGCCCAGAAAAGGGCCTATGCAGAGAGACCAGCTCTCAAGTGCTTTGTTTGTAAAAAGGGGAGTCACATAGTTAGGTACTGTTTGATGGCTAATAATTATATGCAAAGGAAATACCCTAAAACTACACCAAAGCGTTATGAAGTTTATTCTGTGGGATGGGGTAGCAATCCAAGGCATAGAGGCCATAGTAATCAAACCCGTTTCCCTTTTAAGACCCAAATGCTGAGACTACAAGCCGAAAATAGTCTTTAAAAAATGTTTTAAAATTAAAAATTTTATTTGTTAATTCATTTATTTTATTTTTGTTTTGTTCAGGTGGAAAAATTGTCAGGTTTGGTCCACCTGAAAGGGGGGTCATTGGCCATGTCCTCAATTAGCAGCTGAATACATTTTGTTTAAGACAAGAGTTGGTAGGAAACCATTCTAGCCGCTGGAGTTATTGTAGTTTTTTTCTTTGTTTTTATTTTCATTCAGGTGGAAAAAGTTCCAAAAGGTTTGGGCTTTGTCCATCTGAAAGGGGGGTTAGTGCATAGGTCTTAAGGTACAGATAAATGCATTGTTTTTTTTTAGAGTTTAAAATGAGAATTTATGAGAAGCAACATTCATGTTCATTTTTTGTAATTTTTGCTCATACCATGGGGAACCATTTTAGAGTGAGTTCAGCCTAAAGAAATTATGGTTGATTTGATCATTTGTTTAGAGTTGCAGAAGCCAAGAATACTAAGTTCCTGGGTTGCAAGGAGGGAACTATAAGTAAACATAGCAAGCAAGCAGATATTGTGGATAATTTGATTCTGCTCTTGTTTTTCACTTCCAGAGTCCTGGTGGAGCGAGATTGGAGAGGTTTCTGGAACAGAGATGAAAGATGTTCATCTGGTTGGCAGTTTGTGCCACACCACACCACAAATTTGTTCTGATAAACGTTTAGGAGAGAAGGGACAAACAAAAACATTCAGATTAATACTTGCCATATAAGGTTTCTTTTTCTTATGGACAACTTTGTGCTAATGCTGCATCTGAAAGACTTTGCCCAGCAACAAGACTGGTGAAACATTTTGCCGGAGTCTCTCCTGTCATTTATGAATGCAAACTTACTGTGAATACAAGTGCAATGGGTTGGAGGTTGGAGAAGGAATATAACCAATCCAATCCTTCAGAACAAGAAATGTAAAATATGTTTTTTTTTGTTGGAGGGAGGAATTGAAAGAAGGAAATCATGTTTTAATGTGTGTGACATGTATTGACATAACTGAATTAATATGGTGCAGATACCCAGGAGGCTGGCACTTATGCATAATAGGGTGTCTGTTGGCCAGACTAGAGGGTGCCAGGTGACACATCAATGGGGTGAAAATTTCCTTGTAGGGGTGGTGTCTCAATCTTAGCAGTCCTACAGAGAGGTTCTCGAGTACTGGACATGTGGGACACCAGAGCTGGTTATGGGGGAGATACGCCTGGTTGATGTCTCATCTGAGAGGTTGGAACCTTGCACAGGTAATGCCAGTGACTACACACAGGAGCATGCTCCGTTAGATAAAGGGAACAAACGCTGGCTACCAGGGCACAGTATGCCTTCACCACATGGCGCTTCAACATCTCACAGTGGTTGATAAAAGCCCTATATGTGCTGAGTATACACTGAATCAAGTACGGTCTTTGTACCATTGGCTTACTCCCAGAGATGTGCGGACACAGAAGGCATTCAGGACACCTATTTCTCAGGAGTAATGGAAAGAGGAGGGATGTATTCAGCACTATATTGGGGGGAATAGGAGCTGGGATGGGTATTGTTAATGGTGTGGACATCGGTCTCCTGAGGAACAAACTCTCAGCCATAGCTTCAGACAGTAAGGTGGGCTTTGTTACTCAGAGAGATTGGCGGCATCCTTAATAACATTCAGCAAAATCACATAAATACCCAGGTTAAAGTGGTTCCGGATTTTGTCAACCATGTTGAGAGGTTGGTAGAGAGTGTGATAGTGCAGGACAGAAATCTGTCATGGGCTCTGGCGTGCACACAGGGGCAGGTGGAGTTATCAACCAACTTCAAGCTGATTGTACAGTCTCTGCATGAGGGGCAGTGGCCTTATGAGTTAGCATCACAGTTCGAATGCCTGGATGGGCTGTGTTAGTTTGGATTGTGAAAGGTGGTATGTTTCCTCGTTGATCCCATATACAGAAGTGCAGACTCAATCTGTGTATTCAGTGGTATCAATGGGCTTGCTGACTGGGGATTCTACCTTGTTGCATCTGAGGCTAAATTACCCACATGTGATCAGAGAGGATGGAATCTAGAGGCAGGTTGATATTTCCCTCTGTCTAAGGCATGACCATGACGTCCTTTGTATGCCAGGTCAATACACGGTGGTGAGCGCGAAATGTTGAGAAGATGCCTCACTCTGTGTTCTGGATGGGGAGAACATTGCCGGGAAGGGAACACAACAAAAAATAATAAATGCACATTTTTATTACCTGCAAAAAATGTGTAATTATTTTTTTTTTGTAAAAAGTGAAATTGATCCTTTAGAAGTTCCCATTTAATTGATGCTACCATAAAATAAAAAACGACCAGACTCCCCAAAGCGTTCTATACATTTTAGATAAAAATTACATAATTGTAGATATAAAGGTTAATCACCAGGAACTTTCCAGATAAACTCAGGATAGACTTTTTTGTCCTAGAGTGTCACCCAGTGGCAAAGGGAGGCAATGCTGGAAAGGTATTATTGTATTCAATCTCATAGGTATATAATTAGAGATTGGTGAACAGTTCGAGCTTAGCATAAGTTCGGCCCAAACTTCGCCTGTTCGTCCTTTCAGGCTTCACAGTGCATTCTAGGTCCCTAATTGGATGAAGCCTTGCGCCTGACCGTTGTCTTTTTTTTTTTTTTGTTCCCTGCCAGCCCCGTTTATTTTAAAATTGTTAGCTGCTTTTTAATTTTTTTTTATAGGTTTTACATTTCTGTCAGTCAGTGTCAGTCCTCAATTTAAAGTGCACCAAACACCAATTTTCATTGAATAAAGTGCATCCAATTACACATTTCACAGTGTCTATAAAATTTGGCTCCACCATCGTGTTTGGGAGGCCAACAAGGAGAAGCAGACGTTCCCATGCCACTATGAAGGGGCCAGTAGTGTATGTGTCCACAGGCAAAGATGGATGTAGTCCGTCCTCAGGAAGGGGGCCTTTGTCGCTGTTTAATGAATTTGCCCATGCTATCTAGCCACAGCTTTTAGAGCAGGTGGCAGACTGGTTTACCAAACCATCCTCCTCTATGACCCAAGCAGAGACGAGTGTGCAGTCCACCACAGCTGGCAGAGTGACTCTTGCCATAGCCCCAGCACCATTCATGGAGGAGTCAGCTGAATTATTTTAACACAGCATCAGTCACTTGCTTCTTGAGGATGCACAGACATTACTTTATTCTGATGGTGGTTGTGAGGTAGAGGAAGGAACTAACATGGGGCCTACAGAGAGAGGAAAACACTGATAAACAACAAATTGGCAGTCATGTTCCCTCAGCCGCAGCGTATTGCAAAGTTGGCTTCAGTGATGATGAGAATGGAGGGGATGCTGATGATGAGGTCACTTACGTGACTTGGGTGCCAGATAGAGCAAAGGACAAAAGTGAGGGGGAGAAACAACCCCAACGAGGCAGGATGTCCTCCAGAGACAGGCATCATAGAAGAGTAGAGCGCATGCCATCAGATTGTGGAGCTGTTATCTCCCGGCCCACTTCCCGAGCTCAGCTGTGCAGTCAATCGCACTGTTGCAATTTGCAATCTCTGCCACAAGCAGATCAAGCGTGGCAAAAAACTCCAGCAATTTGGGTACCACGTTTGACAAGGCATTTAACCTCCCACCACTCAGCCCATTGGCAAGAGCACCTGAAAGCCACACACAAGGGATGTAATTCTTCTCCTCCTCACTCCTCATCTCCCATGTCTAATGCCACTATATCTCATGACCTCTCAGCAGCCTCCACTGAAAGGGATGATGGTATAGCAAAGGATGTCACAGGTCCTTGCACCATGTCTGCCAGCAGCACACCACCAGCTGTAGAGTATAGCAGGCAAATGTATTTGCCCCAGCTGCTGCAGCGCAAAACAAAATGCACTCCCTGCCACCCACATGCCCAAAGTCTAAATTTGAGCTTGTCCAAATTGCTGGCTTTAAAATACCTTCCTTTCCGTCTGGTGGATTCTGCCCCTTCGGTGAATTTGCAGAATGTGCTGTACCACAATAGCAGGTTCCCAGTCATTATTTCTTTTCAAATAAGGCCATTCCAGCTCTGTACCATCACATGGAAGGCAATGTTTTGACATCATTGGGCAAGGCAGTCAGCCGCAAAGTCCACCTTACTGCTAACTCGTGGTCCAGCAAGCATGGTCAGGGACGATATATTTAGTTCAAAGCATACTGGGTAACTCTGCTTGCAACTTAGAAGGATGCAGGACAGGGCTCAGTGCTGGAGCTCGTTTTACTGCCACGTCTCCATACAGCTGGTGGTGATGATGCAAGATCTGTCAGCTCCATCCCCTCCTCCTCCTCCATGCCCTCCTCTGCTGGATTGTCCTATGAACCACCAGTACCCCCTAAGTGTTCAAGGAGCCATTCAACCAGTCAGGCTAAAAGATGCCATGCAATGCTTCAGCTGGTCTGTCTAGAACCACACCGGAGCAGAGATTTTTCATCTCTGCAGGGGCAGGCCCAGAGGTGGGTCACGCCACGGAAGCTTGAGCCAGGAATGGTGGTGTGTGATTATGGCACTAACCTTCTGTCTGCCCTTTGACAGGGAAAGTTGATACATGTGCTATGCCTGGCACATGACCTCAGTTTGGTGGTGCAGCGTTTCTTAAACAGGTACCCAAGGTTGCAGGATCTTCTAAAGCAGGCCAGAAAAGTCTGTAGCCATTTTAGGTGGTCATACACAGTCAGTGTTCTGTTGGCAGAAATTCAGCAGGAATTCCACCTGCCTGTAATCCGCCTGATTTGTGACATGCCTACCAGGTGGAACTCAACTTTATGCTGCAGCGGCTCCACATGCAGCAGAGGGCTGTCAACAAGTACCGGTGTGAGTATGGCACAGGGACAGGCTCAGAGAAACTTGGCTTTTTTCCCCCACGCCAATGGCTGCTGATAAAAGATGCATGCACTGTACTGTCACTGTACTGTACTGTACTTTGAGGAGGCGACAAGGATGGTGAGCCGTGACAATGCATGCATAAACGACAGAAACCCTCTTGTGTTCCTGTTGGAGCATACTCTGCATGGCATTATGGACAGGGCACTTAAGGCAGAGCAGCGGGAGGAAGAGGAGGACTTCCTTTCCTCTCAAGGCCTGCTATATGCAGACACCATTCTTGCAACGCCACAGAACACGTAAGAGGAGAGGGAGGGGGAGGATTCTGTCAGTTTTGGAGGCATTTACGCAGAGGAAGACATACATCTAACCTTAAGAGATGGTTTTCAGTTCCCAGAAACCTTGGGAGTAGTATGTGGTTGGAAGGAGGCAGTTCCAGATACTGTAATCCTCAGTGACCCCAAGGACTCTGCTTCTCATGCCTCCGCACATTTGTGGTGCATGGGCTCCCTTATTATTCAAAGCCTGCGAAAGGACCTGAGAATTTGTGGCATCAAGGATAAGGATCACTATTGGTTGGCAACCCTCCTTGACCACTGTTACATGGGGAAAGTCTCTGAACTCATCCTGTCCTCACAGAGGGAGCAGAGGATGAAATATCTTGAGGACACCTTAAAGATGAGTTTATGTAATGCCTTTCCAGACTCTGGTAGGTCACAGTCTCATGGAAAAGCTTCTTTTGAGGCTTCTGTTGGTCAAGGGAGGAACAGTGGAGAAGGGGGCAGCTTCAGTGATGCATTTCAGAATTTTTTTAGTCCTCGGTGCCCAGGGCTGTCAGCTTCAACATCCCATCAGCAGCGTCTGCATCAAATGGTAGAAGATTATCTAGGGGCGAAAACAGACATGGAGAACTTTCCAGTAAACATTCCACTGGGTTTCTGGGTCATGGGAATAGACTACTGGCCAGAACTTGCCCAGTATGCAATTGAGCTGCTAGGCTACCCTGCATCCAGCATGCTTGCCGAATGGGCATTCAGTGCTGCCGGAGGTTTTGTGACAGATAAAAGAGCGCGTCTGTCCACAGACTGTGTTGACTGATTGACATTTGTAACAATGAATCAGTCCTGGATTAGCAGCAGCTATCAAGCCCCTGATGCCAATGTAGATGATTAACCACTTGACCACTGGGCACTTAAACCCCCTTCTTAACCAGACCAATTTTCAGCTTTCAGTGCTCTCACATTTTGAATGACAATTACTCTTTTTTAATTTTTATCCTTTTTTCACACAAATAGAGCTTTCTTTTGGTGGTATTTAATCACCGCTGGGTTTTTTATTTTTTGCACTATAAAAGAAAAAAGGCCGAAAATTCTGTAAAAAATTGCATTTTTCTTTGTTTCTGTTATAATTATAAAATTTTGCAAATTAGTAATTTGTCTTCATAAATTTTGGCCAAAATTTATACTGCTACATATCTTTGTGAAAGATATAGAGTCCACAAGCTATGGTGCCAATCTCTGAAAATTGATCACACCTGATGTACTGACGGGCTATCTCATTTCTTGACCCCATAATGACCCTTTTTTTGGAAAGTAGACATTCCAAGGTATTTATTAAGAGTCATGGTGAGTTTTTTGAAGTTTTCATTTTTTCCCACAATTCTTTGCAAAATCAAGATTTTTTTTTCACAAAATTGCTATATTAGCAGGTTATTTCTCACACACAGCATATGCATAGCACAAATTACACCCCAAAGCACATTCTGCTACTCCTCCCGAATATGGCGATACCACATGTGTGAGACTTTTACACAGCGTGGCCACATACAGAGGCGCAGCATGCAGGGAGCACCATCAGGCGTTCTTGGAGCATAAATGTCAAATCTAATTTGACTACCAATTACACTTTTGTGAGGCACTCTATTGGCATGGATGTGGCATTGATGAGAACTGATGTGGCATGGATGAGCATGAATGGGGATGGATGAGCCGTGGATGGGGATGGCTGAGTATGGATGGGATGACTGAGCATGAATGAGTATGGCTGAGTACAGCCGGGCACGGCTGGGTACGGCTGAGTACGGCTGGGTACAGCTGAGTATGGCTGGGTATTGCTGGGTACGGCTGAGTATGGCTGGGTATGGCTGAGTGCGGTTGAGTATGGCTGGGTATGGATGGGTATGGCTGAATACGGCTGGGTATTGCTGGGTAAGGCTGGACAAGGCAGGAATTGTCACATATCAGCGCTGTGGGCACTATAAATCCAGCCCACGGTGCTGCAGCATCTGATTCTCCCCCCTCCTCTCACACTGTACCGATCAGTACAGAGAGGGGAGAGAGGAACCGGATATGACACTGGTTTGTTTACAAGCGATCGCTCCGTCAGCGGCCATTTACCGTGACCTGCAGACCCGGCAGTCACGGATATTCCCGGGAGCAAGATTCTGGGAGGACGTCAATGTACGCTCTCCCAGAGTTATCGAGCCGCGCTGTAGCCGTCATTCGGCTATGGTGTGGTCAGCAAGCAGTTAAGTGTTATTGGGATCTCAAATCTCTGCAAGACTGTCTATGCTGCCTAGCTTTGTAGGTGTTGATTTTATCTTTTTTGGTATAGGTTTTATGGGCACAATTAACACCCAAGGACCAATTTGTCCACACCTGTTTGACAGGTGCATCAAATTGAAATTTACAGCAAAGCCAATTCTTGCTTTCATCAAGACTACCTCTAGAAGGTTACAGGGTGAATGCACCAACAACCCCCAAAGACCAATTTATCTGCAACTGTGTGATGAGGCACCAAATATATTTTTTTTGCAGCAAGGCCAATTCTTGCTTTCATCGAGACTAATTCTAGAAGGTTATGGTCTCATCGCACAGACTGGCTCTCTAAGCCATTATTTCCAAAATAACAAAAGCTTGCAGGGAAAATTAATTTAAGCACAGGTTCACACTGAGCTGCGGGAATGAAGCCGTCCGAGTTTAGTCGAACTTGCACGATTTCACTTCGGGAGGGATTTTTATAGACATCTGTGTGGGTTTCTGCACAGATGTCAATGGAAAACGCACCATATGGTACCATTGCCGGCAATTGCCGGCAGTTTGACTTGTCAAATAGCACCAGTGTGAACCAGGGCTAAATGTCTTTTTTTTTTTCTTTATAAATGTCAGTTTTGCTACAGCAGGTTCTACACACGGTACAGATATGCCACTTTACAGGCAGACTAAGGGGACCCCCAGGCACTATATTTAAAATAATTTTTCATTTTTATTGTTTCACTTTAAGCATCATTAGCCACTTCAGCCCCGGAAGGATTTACTCCCTTAATGATTAGGTCATTTTTTGCGATACGGCACTGTGTCACTTTTACTGACAATTGCGCGGTCGTGCAACGTTGTACCCAAACAAAACACTTTTGGTGGTATTTGATCACCTCTGTGGTTTTTATTTTTTTGCGCTATAAACAAAAAAAGACTGACAATTTAAAAAAAAAAAAAAAAAAATTTTTTACTTTCTGCTATAATACAAATCCAAAAAAAACATATATATATATATATATATATATATATATATATATATATATATATAAAATCAAAATGGTTTTATCAGTTTAGGCCAATATGTATTCTGCTATATATTTTTGATATAAAAAAAATAACCGTATATTGATTGGTTTGCACAAAAGTTATAGCATCTACAAAATAGTGGAAAGATTCATGGTATTTTATTTCTTTGATTGTTTTTACTAGTAATGGTGGGGATCAGCAAATCTTTAGCGGGACTGCGACATTGCGGTGGAAAAATCTGATCCTAAGTCACACTTTTTGGTGACCAGTGACACCAATACAGTGATCAGTGCTATAAAAATGCACTGATCACTGTATAGATTACATTGGCATGGAAGGGGTTAACACTAGGGGGAAATCAAGGGGTTAAGTTTTCCCTAGGGAGGTGTTTCTAACTGTCAGAGGGATGGACTGACTGGGAGTAGAGAGAGATCGCTGTTCCTGATCGCTAGTAACAGCTGATCTCTCTCTCCTCCCGTCGGAAGGGGGATCTGCCTTCTTTACATAGGCAGATCCCTGTTCTGCCTCTCTTCACTGTGATCATGGGAGGCTGGTGGCACGCAGTGCCACATGCACAGACCGATGTACAGGTACATCGATTTGTGCAGCTGAGCTGCCTTGCCGCAGTATATATGCGAAAGCCGGTCGGCAAGTGGTTAAAATCACTGCTCCTTTAACCAATTCCTGCCCGGCCTATAGCAGATTGACCGCCGGGAAGTGGTTTTGTTATCCTGACTGGGCGTCATATGACATCCAGCAGGATAACATGGCGGCAAGCGCCCGCACGTTGCATCTCCAATTGTGGTAAGAAGCCTCTGACAGAGGCTTCTTACTACATATCCAGCTGTGACCAATCACAACTGATCATCGCGTGAACCAGGAAGTGCTGGTAAACGGCATTCCTCGGTACGCACTGACAGGGAGAGCCGATCGGCATCTCTCCCTGTCGGGGGGGGGGGTCTGTGCTGATAATTAGCACATTTATTATCAGCACAGCCCCCATCAGATGTGCCCATCAGCTGCCAATCAGTGCCCATCAGCTGCCAGTCAGTGCCCCATCAATAAAGTCTGTCAGTGCCAATCAAAGTGCCAATCAGTGCCCACCACAGTGCCAATCAGTGCCCAGCAGTAACACCTGTCAGTACCACATCATCAGTGCTGTCCATCAGTGCCATCTATTAGTGTCCATCAGTGCCACCGGTCAGTGCCAATCGGTGCCGCCTGTCAGTGTTCATTAGTGCCGCCTGTCAGTGCCCATCAGTGCTGTATATCAGTGCCGCCTATCAGTGCCCATCAATTCTACATATCAGTGACTCCTTATCAGTGCCCATAAGTGCCACCTTATCAGCGCCAACTCATCAGTGCCCGTCAGTGAAGGAGAAAACAAAATTTTATGACAGAAAGAAAAACTGCGCTGAGCAGGCGGCACTGAAAGCGCTGATGAGTTGGCACTGATAAGGTGGCACTGATATGTAGAATTAATGGGCACTGATAGGCAGCACTGATGGGCACCGATGGGCACGATAGGCGGCACTGATATGCAGCACTGATAGGTGGCACTGATAGATGGCACTGATGGACACTAATAGATAGCACTGATGAGCAGCACTGATGATGAGGTACTGACAGGTGTTACTGTTGGGCACTGTGATGGGCACTGATTGGCGCTGTGGTGGGCTCTGATTGGCACTGTGGTGGGCACTGAGAGTTTTTTTGAGGGGGCACTAACTGGCAGCTGTTGGGCACTGATTGGCAGAAGATGAGCACATCTGATGGGGGCTGTGCTGATAATCAATGTGCTGATTATCAGCAAAGACCCCCCCTCTGACAGGGAGAGCCACCGATCAGCTCTCCCTATCAGCGCGAACAAAGGAATGCCATTTACTGGCACTTCCTGGTTCACGTGATGATCAGCTGTGATTGGTCACAGCGGATCACGTGGTAAGAAGCCTCTGTCAGAGGCTTTTTACCACAATTGGAGATGGAACGTGTCAGACTGACACGCTGCACTCGTGATCCACGCGCTGCGCGCCCCCTTGGGCGCACGCCGGCATGTTATCCTGCTGGATGTTATATGACGCCCAGTCAGGATAACAAAACCACTTCCCGTCCGTTAATCTGCTATAGGCCGGTGGGAAGTGGTTAAAGAATTTGACTTGGCAAAATTAATTCAAAATAATTAATTAAATCAGTTAAAATATTTGTATTAATTATTTTTGTATTGGAAGCACTGTGTTTAGATTTAGCTGACTAAATTAATTGTTAAGGCATTCCCTGACAGGAGAGGGCCCCCGATTTTATACAACTTCATAGGCAACATGGGAAAAACACAAATTCTTCATATGACATGCTTGGGAGATACCTTTAAGCTATATATTTGGCATTATTGAACAGTGCGATTCTCCTGGAGAGCATCGGCTACCCTGTATTTTGGCATCACATAAATAACATGCGTGTTAAATGTTTTTACTGTTCCCTTATTCCTTCCCTTCCATACAGCAGCAGCACTCCAATCTGATTCATTTCAACTTTTACAAAAAGTCAATTAGGTAGTTTCTGCTGCGATACCTGATTTTTTTTTATCTAACAGTAATTTGCCAGAATTGAGCACTGGAAGTATCCAACACAACAGATCCAAAATCTATTGGGAGATTACAACCTCCAAAACAAAAGCTAAAACCCTCAACTTCCTAACAATTGTCAAACAGTGGCAAAATAGTGAAGTACAACAACACTGTATAGTCATTACCAGATATGAGGAAGTTTTTAACGCTAAAAAAAATGACATTGTCATATTTAAGGGAAAATAAGCAGACCTAAAACACAGTGGTTGGAGAGTATGTAAGCAACTTGATTAGGTATCAATGTAAGAGAAAGAGATGAGTTGTTTTATACATAAAAACAAAATTGTAGTGAATTATTTTAGAAACAGCAGCCAGAAATAGTGTACAAACTGGCTGCACATTTGTATTTGATCAAAATGAAAGTGGAAGAGAAAAATTGGATTTTTGACTTACCGTAAAATCCATTTCTCTGAGTTCATCGACAGACATAGCGCTCCATTATTCAGAACCATAGAGTTATACTGCCCCCTAGAGGTGTAGGACACTAGGCAGATAAAAAGACTTGGCTATGCCTATGGTCAGTCCTAGGTGGTATACACCCCCTCTCTGCTATAGACCTTCAGTTTAGTAACAAGCAGTGTCAGAAGTATTAAATCTCCTTAGGAGGGGTGGGTGCTGTGTTTGTCAATGAACTCAGAGAAATGGATTTTATGGTAAGTCAAAAATCCCATTTTCTCTTTCGATCATTGACAGACACAGCGCTCCATCATTCAGAACCATAGAGATTTCCCAAAACAGTGCCAAACATGAGGGGTAGGACAACGAAAAATCCCAAGGCTAACACAAGAGCCAACCAGGTAACAGGAGTTCAACAACACAGAACAAGCTGAAGCCCAACCTGAACAATACCCCTTCAAGAGGGAATAGACCCTCTAAACAGTAGCCTGCAAAACCTTGCGGCCAAAAGAGGCATCCGCAAGTACTCGCTGGCCAGACTGGGGAGACCACTGGATCTTAGTGTCCAGCCCGTCGCCCAGCCTGGCAGTTGATTGTGGATCTCACCAGAGAAAAATCCAGGAAAAAAGAAAATGACAAACAAAAAAATTCCCAGGACTAGAGATCGCAGCATGGAACTAGGTCCTTACTCCTGACTAGGCAGAAAAAAACTGAAGGGATATAGCAGAGAGGGGGTGTATACCACCTAGGACTGCCCATTGGTGTAGCCAAGTCTTTTTTTTTCTGCCTAGCGTCCTACGCTTGTAATGGAGTGCTATGTCTGTCAGTCAATGAACAAAAGAGAAAGTATTTTTATTATGAAATAAATATTGCAGTGTATTATGTGGAAGACAAAAACCTAAAATATTGCACAGACATGATGCACATCATGTAAGCAGTTTTAATAGGGGACAAGCTGCCACTAGCTTCACACACATGCATCTGATTATACACACACAATTTTTACCTCAAGAATATACGTACATCATTGATATTATTTTTACATTCTGTATTTTAATATTTTTATTGTAATCTTTATTATCAAATCCATTTTTGAGGTTTTACACAAGAACTGAAAGACTTACTATTTCTGACTTTTCTCACCAATAGAAGTACACAGAATATCGAGACAATTACGATATTTATCACCCCCCAGCGCTTACTGCGCTGGGCTGTGCAGGGAGCAATAGTGGCTGGTTCAGTCTCTCAGCGGCTTGTTGAGATCCTGAGCCAGCTCCCAGTCCACCCATCTGGGTGTGAAGAAATTCGAGTTATTTACTGTATTAATAACTATATTTCAATAATTCATATTGATGAGAAAAGTTCCAAGAAAAATCTGTTAAGTTCTCGTGTAAAACCTCCAAAATTGATTTAATGATCAATTAGCAAAATGTTACAAAAACAATGTCAAAATGTAGAATACAAAAATAGATTATTCTTAAAATAAAGTTTAAATCAGATATGTCTGTGTGTATATCTTGAGATCTGTGTGTGTGTGTGTCTTGATGGAGAGCTGCAGTGCATCTGTGCCTCTCCCCACAGCCTGTCTGTCCTCCTTCAATTAACCCCCACCTTTTTCCATAGAGGCTGGCTTAAAAAAGGTTTGTTATAGTCCCATAGAAAAGACCAGGAAATTTGAATTACTCCTTCCAACATTCCTAAGCGTGGGGCTATGAACTATGTGAGAAAAGCTATCATTTAAGAATCATTTAACTTACAATATATACATTTCCTTTAAACATATAAAATCCTACATATCAGTATACATATATGTAAAATGCAGTGTTCTTATTAATATCCTAATCAAGAAATATAGTAGTGTAAAGAAACAGCTTATATTCTTAACATACTGAAACTTTGTGTCTTTGGAAAGACTGTAATCTTATCTCTTACGATGGGGGAGGTGAAATGGTCTACACTAAATTGTATCCATATGTGAGATGAATCTCTCCCAAGCAATGCATACAAAGCCTATACCAGCATAAACTTATATGAGTATAAAAACCTATATAACTTCACCTTTTCCCAACATAGAAGATATATATATATATTTATATATATAATTATATATATAATTCAATTATCATAAGAACTCAACCATTCATAAATTCTGATATTCTAACATTTCCCTCTCAAAATGATTAATTGACCAATCTTATCATTTTTAAATCTAAATGAATCTGAATCTAACTCTAAATCCATTTATACCTCAAACGCATCACATTCGTATTCATTCATCCTCAAAGAACTTAAGATAATTGACGTAAATATATATTTTCAAATTTGATTCTATATAAGGAAAAGTGAATTCATAACCCTTCATCTTCATATACCATAAAAAATATTTTCACCCTTATTATTTTCTTTTTCTTTTACCAAATAAATCAATGTTACATGATTCATAAATGTAACATTGTTGTACAATACTTTGAAATATAGATATCACTTCAGAAATTCGTTTCATATTTTCCCTCCAAATTGTGTTTAACATAAATCTATAATCCATAAAACCTTTCTAATAACCTTGTCAAAATTAAACATAAAATATGTTCTTAACTTCAATTTGTTCATATAAGTGAGATGATTTCAAAACTAAATACATATTACAATGTAAAGTTAATCCTATCTTGATTATGTACCTTTAAGAAAAATGTACTCTGTCTTAATTAACAACATATGTTCCCTCTAACTAGAATGACTCTATTGTAGGGATGTTTAACCCTTTCAACTCTGAAAATACACTATATATGAGTGTAAAAAATGATGTGTAAAAAATATCTCATCTTGAGATGATAAACATGTCCTGTCACATAAAAATTATATATAAAAACTGCAATATATCTGATGGATAAATTATTTCATCAGTAGTAAAAAAAATCAAAAGTCCATTGTTTTTAGAATGTCCTCTCTTATCAGAGGTTCTCGAGAATTTTTTCTTCTTCTTCCTGCACTCTGTAAAGTTGGAAAAACTTTATTGAACATTAAAATGACAACAATAATTATAACGAATGAATCTCCTCTGTCAATTCTTCTCCCAGAACTGATATTCTTAAACTTCAAGATTTTGTTCCCATCTGGAAGGTCTAGAAATATTACATTTCTTTCTTTTGGTGACTTACAAGTCAGATCCTAAAAAAGAATGCAGTATCATTATTGAGAATTTAAATACATGCAAAATATACCTTCATTTACTTATTCATTTTACATACCAAAATTCTAATATTTTATTATGACATACAAACCATATTTTAATAATAACATTTCTAATTACCTTACTTTGCTCTATTTTTCTTAAAATGACCTATACTCTAATTTATTATTCTGTGTATTTAAACGACAGGACACAATTTCTCTTTTTTTTTTTGTCATAATATAAAATCTTGTTTTCATAAACCAAATAAAAGATTTTAAATTACCCCAGAGGATAAAAGCAAATTATTATTTCATTCACTTCTCTTCTATAATATTTCAGAGTAATGAGTGCTGTACTGTACTTCTAACATTTTCAATTCAGCATTTTCTGTAGAATTTTTGCTGAATAGTATAACCATTCTTTGGGTAACACCTAGAAAGACCTGTTGAACAATTCTTAATATTATTGACAAATCCTGTCTCAAAGCATCTCTCAGCACTTGTTCTAACAATCCCATTTATAGGCTTTCTGAATAAATTTAGCTGAGAATGTTCTGTTATCACATCTACCTCTATGGGTTTAGATTTTAAAGTTTTGAAAAATGGGCAATATTTGTCATATAATTCTCCTGAATGAATTCTCTTAAAAAGAATTTTTAATGACAGATCAGGTGTCCGTAATATGATCATCCTAGATCTCACAATCTTTTCTGTTACTTTGACTGCAAAATAAACACTTAACAATTGCTTCATAGTTGTGTCAAAAGTCTTTTCCATATTTGTCAAACCTCTGGAGAAAAAACCTATTATTTTCAGTTCACCATCTTTTACCTGAAATAAAATTACTGAGATGGAATTCTCAGATACCTTAGTAGACAATAAAACAGGCATAGATATTCCAATTTCGATTGTATGCAATGAAACAGCATTCTGCAAATCTCTTTTCAGCATTTCAAAAACATCTGTATGGGTTTGAGACCATTCATCAAACACAACATCTTTTTGTTTTAGGAAATCAAATAATGGTTTAACTTTATCATCATATTCCTGTAAAAACTCTTTACAAGAATTTACCTCATTCAAAAATTGATATAATGCCTTGTAAGATGTTGGAACTGGAATAGCAGAAATGTTTCTAACTTTTTCCTGTGATAACTTTCTCTGTCCATGACTAATTTGCATATGAAGAAAATTAACTTTATCTTTCATTAACTGAACTGACTCTGTGTTCAATTTCAATCCTGCTGTTTGTAACAGAGTAAATAACTCTGTCAACAGAGTGACATGTTCCTCTGTATTTTGGGTAGACAGCAAAATTTTGTCCACATGTTGGAAAATACATTTTGGTCTAGAAAATTTTGATAAAACTTTCTCCAAGCACTCGTGCACTATTACGTCACTGATTTCCATTTCTGGAATTATTCTAGTGAAGGCATAAGTTTCTTTATTGAAACTAAAGGCAAGTTTATAATGACAGCTGTTTGTTACTGGTACTGAAAAATGACTATTGGAAATTTCCAGTACTGAAAATACTTTGGCCTTGGCATCCATTTGTGAAATTAAATTTAAATTAGGAACAATAGGTTTGTTATTTGTAATGCATTTATTCAGTGATCTTAAATCAACTGATAAAGAATACGAATCATCAGCATTCTTGATAGGCCAAATACAATTATTTACCACTGATTGTGCCTTCTTTAATATTCCTTGTTGTAAAAATGATTGTACAATGTCAGAAACTGGACCTATTGATTCTTGTGGCAACTTATTTTGAATTAGGGGTTCAGGGTCTCGTCCCTCAATTTCTATCTCAATATCTTTAAACAAACCTGTATCCATTTTGTTCTGACTCCAAAGACTTTTATGTGCTCTTACCGATTGTTCCAATTCGAGATTGGTTCCTGTGTGTGGCCAATTAAAATCTGAAGAAATGTCAGCGACTGCTGTACAAATACTTCCAACATTATTGTACATGGAAGAATCTATTAACCTAGATTTGGGCCTAGATGAATCTTTCCATATAGTAGAATTACTTAAATCAATAATCCAATCTAATTTACTAATTACATCCATGCCTAAAATATTCTCTGTATTTTGGCAACACCAGATGTCTATTTTAGTTTTTAAAACTCCTGGAATCTCGAAATTCACACCAGAAACTTTATCTGCAACTGTATTTCCTTTTCCATTGAAACCAATTAAATTACATTTTGGAGAATCAATATTCACATGTAATTTGTTTTTAGTTAAACTGAGTTTAGATCCTAAATCTATTAACCATTTAGTATCCTTGCCATTTAATAAACCATGTACCCATGGCCTTCCACTTTCATCTAATAAAAGTGAAGTCACATATTTTAATGTTGGAGATGACTCAGAACCTTTTTCCCTAAATCCTGATGGTGATGGAAGTAATCCATCCCTCTCATTTTCATCATTATTTTTCATATTGATTGAACTGTCATTAACAGTCAATGTACTGATCTGTTTGACTTCTGAAGCATAAGGCAAATCAGTCAAACTATTGTTTGAAGAAGAAAGAATATATTGCTCAGAAATATGTTCTGTATTTTCTACTTTCAAAGTTTTCCTTTGTGTAGTATGTAGGGAAGTATTTCCTGTCTGCTCTGAAACTTTAGTTCTGCCTGTGACGTGTATCTCACCATCTCTGGGTGTGGCCTTACACGTGGCACTCTGAACGCCAGTTTGCTTTTCTTTATCTAAACGGCGTCTGCATTCAGCAGCTTTATTCAGTATTTTTGTTTTAAGCAAAACTTCATGTTCCTGGCCTATAGACCGCATATCTTGTACAAAAGGCTTCTGCATAGAATCTGCATTAACATTCATAGAGTCTACATTAACATTAATCTCTAAACTCTTGCTTGACTCTGCTTTAAACTTTACATTATTCTGTAACTCAGACAACTGAATATCCTTTATTTGAATTGCACTCTGCAAATCATCTATCCTTTCAGTCAAAATCTGACAATTAGTACATAAACTATTGTCCTCTGTTTCCTCTTTTGTACCAACTACATTGCTTTCAGAAACTCCTGATATCATTGTATCATAAACTTTAATCAACTTAATCAAATTCCTAACCTGTTTGCTGAATTTCTTAAATGTAAATTTTGACTTTTGAATTTTCTTATTAGCCTGTAAGCATTCATTGAACATGTAACACCATAATTCATCATCTTTAACAAACTTTGACAAATTTTTAAATTCTAAATCACTCTCACTGGATAATTCATGAATTAAATCCATAACTTACCAATGTAAGACGGCTTCCTTCATGTAACACGCGTTCCCTCTCTTGGCGGGAAATTACGTCATCAAAAAACAGATTTTTCTTACACATGCGCAAACGTCTCACCAATTCTGATGTTTCTTATCCTTCCAAGTTCGATTCAATGATGCCGAAAATTAGCTTTTTCGATTTCTCCTGAAAGCTTGTCTGAATAATCACTGTTTTTGCTGATATTCCCTCTCGACAAGCGGAAGGAGAAATTATTGAAAAAAATTTGATATTCGGACAAAAAGAATCGGGCTGGCTCGCCACTGAAGAAATTCGAGTTATTTACTGTATTAATAACTATATTTTAATCATTCATATTGATGAGAAAAGTTCCAAGAAAAATCTGTTAAGTTCTCTTGTAAAACCTCCAAAATTGATTTAATGATCAATTAGCAAAATGTTACAAAAACAATGTCAAAATGTAGAATACAAAAATAGATTATTCTTAAAATAAAGTTTAAATCAGATATGTCTGTGTGTATATCTTGAGATCTGTGTGTGTGTGTGTCTTGATGGAGAGCTGCAGTGCATCTGTGCCTCTCCCCACAGCCTGTCTGTCCTCCTTCAATTAACCCCCACCTTTTTCCATAGAGGCTGGCTTAAAAAAGGTTCGCTATAGTCCCATAGAAAAGACCGGGAAATTTGAATTACTCCTTCCAACATTCCTAAGGGTGGGGCTATGAACTATGTGAGAAAAGCTATCATTTAAGAATCATTTAACTTACAATATATACATTTCCTTTAAACATATAAAATCCTACATATCAGTATACATATATGTAAAATGCAGTGTTCTTATTAATATCCTAATCAAGAAATATAGTAATGTAAAGAAACAGCTTATATTCTTAACATACTGAAACTTTTTGTCTTTGGAAAGACTGTAATCTTATCTCTTATGATGGGGGAGGTGAAATGGTCTACACTAAATTGTATCCATATGTGAGATGAATCTCTCCCAAGCAATGCATACAAAGCCTATACCAGCATAAACTTATATGAGTATAAAAACCTATATAACTTCACCTTTTCCCAACATAGAAGATATATATATATATTTATATATATAATTATATATATAATTCAATTATCATAAGAACTCAACCATTCATAAATTCTGATATTCTAACAGGGTGGATCCTGACTGTAATGTTGGGATCGATCCAGAGCCTGGACCAGCTGAGTGACATCTGCCGACAGTGGTCTTTAGCACACTGTCAGCTGAAAACGAGTCACAGAAGTCCAGAACGAACTGCACTCCTTTGATCCATAGGAGAAGTAGGGCCAAAAAAGCTTTGGCCCTACTTCTCCTTTCAGTTTTCTAGGCTTTCCCAGATCCTCATCTCTGTGCTTATCTGTACCAGGTTAGCTGTAGCCTCATGGGTGCACTCTCTGCACACTGCCATACAATAAGCAAGCTGGACAGAGGGTCCACAATCCCAACCATATGGGATAGCCCCATTCATGTCATTCATTTAACTTTGGAGGTCAAGAAAAAAAAAAAAATCTAATTTAAACAGAATTAATGTGCTACATACATATATATGGTATTTCTACAATTTCTTGAAGCCCTCGTTCCCTAAATAACAATCCAAAATACATGAAGCTTTTGTACGATGGTTGGTTGAACTGGATGGACGTGTACCATTACTACAATCTCTTGAAGGCCATATTGCCTAAGCCATATTGCCATTAGCTTTGGAGGAACATAAGAAATCTGAAGCTCGTCTTTGTCAGATTTTTGAATGAATATACTACACACAGCATACATGGTATTTCTACAATCTCTTCCAGACATCGTTGGCTAAGGCGCCTTTCACACAGGCGGATAGAATTGTACTTTTAGCTGCGGACAGATGAAGTTATCTACCGCAGCTAAACGCACACAATGCTTTCCTATGGCCCCATTCCCACACTGCATTTAGTGACGGTTTCGTTACATGCGGTTTTGTGCAGATAGAAAAAATAAAGTTGACTGCGTCCAGGAACGATTTAGCGCAGCTATCTGCACATAACTGCAGGTAATCGCAGTGTACTATTTCTCCCGCAGATAGCAACGGCAACAAGGAAAGAAAAACAACAGGAAGCACATCAGAAATGGCAAGAATGTTCCAACGCAGCTAAACGCAGCAAAATGCAGCCGCATGTAAACGCACGTAAACGCAGATAATCGCAATGTACAACTGCAAGTGAATGCTGTGCCAGGATTCTCTGAATTTCAAAATAACAAAACATGCTTTTAACAGCGGCAGAAGAGCCGCCTGTGTGAAAGGGGCCTAATTCATATATATATTTATATTTTGCCACAAGTTTCGAGAAAATTACATTTTTTTTGGTACAAAGTTGTCACTAAATTATATTTTGTTCAAACATGGCATCATTATATGTGGAATTACACCCCAAAATACATTCTGCTGCTTCTCCTGAGTATGCAGATAACATGTGTGGGACTTTTTGGCAGTCTAACCGCGTACAGGACCCCGAAAACCAATCACTGCCTTCAGGCATTCTAAGGGTGTACATTTTTGATTTCACTCCTCACTGCCTATCATATATTCGGAGGCCATGAAATGCCCAGATAGCCCAAAACCCACCCAAATGACCCCATTTTGGAAAGTATGAGTATTTTGCAGATCTTGCTTTTTGTCACAAAGTTTTGAAAATTGAGAAAAGAAAAAAAAATACATTTTTCTTTTCTTTCTTCATTATCAAAAATAAATGAGAGCTGCAAAATACTCACCATGCCTCTTAGCAAATACCTTGGGGTATCTACTTTTCAAAATGGGGTCATTTGGGGGGGGGGGGGGCTATCTGGACATTTCAGGGCCTCCGTAGTGAGAATAGGTAGTGAGGAGTAAAATCACAATTTTACGCCTTTAGAAAGCCTGAAGGCAGTGCTTGGTTTTTGGGGTCCTGTACATGGCTAGGCTCCCAAAAAGTCTCACACATGTGGTATCCCCACAGCAGAATGTATTTTGGAGTGTAATTCCACATATAACCATGCCATGTTTGAACAGTATATCATTTTGTGACAACTTTGTGTAAAAAAAAATAAAAAATGTAAATTTTCCCGAAACTTGTGGCAAAATATCAAATATTCCATAGGCAGATTGGTAACCACCGCTCTAGGTAACTGGGTTCAAAATTCCCCGTCCCCCGCTAGGTGAATGATTCTGAGAGCTCCGGGTGCTAGCAGTTGCTATTCCAATAGTTTAGGTACAATGAAAAATCTGGACAGCTGCACTCCGGATTGGAATAATAAAAGTAAAATCTTCTTTATTGAAAAAATGACATGATTTAAAATCCATACATTGCTCTGTTGGGATAATGCAGTATAACCATGGACACAACATGCCTCTCAGCAAAAAAGCTTGAAGTGTCTTCTTTCCATAATGGGGTCATTTGGGGAGGGTTTGGGCTATCTTGGCATTTTATGGCCTTCAAAACTGTGATAGGTAGTAAGGAGTGAAATCAAAAATTTACGCCCTTAGAAATCCTGAAGGCGGTGCTTGGATTTCAGCGTTCTGTTCACGGCTAGGCTCCCAAAAAGTCTCACACATGAGGTATCCCCATACTCAGGAGAAGCAGCAGAATGTATTTTGGGGTGTAATTCCATATATGATCATGGCACTTGTGAGCAATATATCATTTAGTGACAACTTTGTGCACTAAAAAAAAAAAGTCTGTAATGTTCCCGAAACTTATTTTTATTGTTATCTCAGGGAATGTAAATATCCCCTATGATAGCAATAGGTAGTGACAGGTACTCTTTTTTTGAAAAAAATTGGGGTCTATTAGACCCTAGATCCCTCCTCTGTCCTCAAAGCATCTGACCACACCAAGATTGGTGTGATAAAATGCCTTTCCATTTTTCCAATGGCGCTGTTTATATCCGGCGAAACCTAAGTCATGAAATGCTCGTAGCTTCTGGTTTCTTAGGCCATAGAGATGATTGGAGACGTTCTGGCCTCTGATCAGCTCTATGGTCATCTGGCGGTACCACCAGCTGCATTCTCGGGTTCCCTGTTGGGACAGGAGAGCCCGAGAAAACCATGGAAGATGGTGGGGGGGGCATTCCCTCCCACTGCTTGTAAAAGCAGTCTAGAGGCTAATTAGCTGCTATGATTGCTTTTACATGAAAGCCGACCGCTGGCTGAAAAGAATGATACCTAGATGATATTCAAACCTGCAGGCATCATTCTGGTATAACCACTCACATTCACAGTACGTTGCTGGTCCTTGTTGGGCATATATTGTAGTTTTCTTTTTTTCATGCAGCCTGTGGGCTGAACGAAAAAAAGAGATTGATCGGTGGGTATGCCCACCATTAGAATCCACCCACTTCTAATGATGGGCATACATGCGCCATTTTTTTTAACTGTGGTGGTGAAATCACCTCTTACAGCACTGGAGTCGCTGATTTTCGTATCGTGAGAGCAAGCGCTGTTGCTGTCAAGATAAATAAATCAGTGCTGCAGCTGAATGGTGTACCTGAAAAGCAAAGAATGGTAACAATAAAACATTAACTAAATAAAACAACCTGATTTTTTAACGCAATCTGTGCCTAAAAAATATATGCCAAAGCATGGGGGCAATCTTCCCCTAATGTTAGGAGCAAATCGCTCCTCCACCCCTGCCCCCATGCTTCGGCATATATGCTCTTTTTTTAAACTGTGAAGGTGAAATCACCTCCTACAGCACTGGAGTCACAGCTTTATGAATCGTGGGAGCAAACACTGTTGCTGTCAGAATAAATAAACCCGTGGTGCAGCTGAATGGCGTACCTGCTAAGCAAATGATGGTTAACAATAAAACAAAGTAATATTACAATATAACAGTAAGACATACCATACCTGCAAAGCAAATACAATAAAACATAGTAAAAATAAAACATTACAGTTCTAAAATACAGTAACAATAGAGAGAGAACAATAGATATAGAATAGAGAGCGAACAATAGAGCGGACAACAGAGAGCCAACATAAGAGAGAGAACAATAGAGAGAGAAGAAAAATAAAATCACAACTATTTTTGGCTTTAATTTTTTTGTGTTTTTTTGTGTTTTTTTTTTTGCACTTTTATATCAACTGTAATAGGACGTACACACGGTCGGACTTTGTTCGGACATTCCGACAACAAAATCCTAGGATTTTTTCCGACGGATGTTGGCTCAAACTTGTTTTGCCTACACACGGTCGCACAAAGTTGTCGGAATTTCCGATCGACAACCACGCGGTCACGTACACCACGTACGACGAGACTAGAAAAGGCCGGTTCAGAACCAAGCGCGGCACCCTTTGGGCTCCTTTTGCTAATCTCGTGTTAGTAAAAGTTTGGTGAGAGACGATTCGTGCTTTTTCAGACTCGTGGCTTTCAGATCGTTTTCTGCCGTTCAGTTTGTGCTTGTGGGTTTGTATCTGCTCTTCAGTGCATGCAAGCAAGTTCCGCGTGACTTAGTCATTGTATTCTTGTTCGTTCGTTACTGTTTTTCAGGTCGCTCTTCACAGGCCTTGCTGTTCTTCAGTGCGTTCTGTTACTTCGTTCTGAGCAGCCGACCGTTTTCTAGCCATGTTTCGTATGCGTACTCCTCGTAGAGTTCGTGCTGTGCGGGGGCTTGGTGTTGGGGTCCTGACCTTGACACAAGTCCAGTCCATGAACAGGGTGGGGAGGAGTTCATGGACCAAGAATTGGTTGCTTCAGCGTGACCAGTTCTGTCATATGCCTTTGCTCCGTGAGATCCGTGAGAATAATCCTGATGATTTCAGGAACTTTCTCAGGATGACGGACCCCGTGTTTCACCGTTTGTTGGCTTCGCTGACCCCCTATATCAGCAGGCAGGATACCTGCATGAGGCAAGCCATCACTGCGGAGCAGAGGTTGGTCGCTACCTTGCGGTATTTGGCCACAGGGAGAAGTCTGCAGGACTTAAAGTTCTCGACAGGCATCTCCCCCCAGGCTCTGGGGATCATTATCCCAGAGACCTGTTCTGCCATCATACAGGTCCTGCAGAAGGAGTATATGAAGGTAAGATTTTTTTCCTTTTAGATCACATTTTATTGTATTGAATGTTTGCTAATATCTTGTATTTCTTTCCTCATTCCCTAATTACCATGATTGTAATATGCTGTAAATGTCCCCTTTGTCCTCATGCATGCTGGATTTGTATGTAATTATTATTTTAGGTCCTTCATACATATTTGCCCTTCAATAACCTCTCCAGCATGGTGTCTCCTGCCCCTATATTCACCTCATGTAGTCACTTAACAATGTATTTTATCAGCTCTATAGTAGTGCTTTACCCTAAACACCCCCTAAAATGTTTGGAAATGTTATTTTTTATTTAAATTCAGGCAGAGTGCCAGAGGCTTTTTTTTGTGGTGTCCCCAAATTTTTTGTAATCCTCCCTCCCCCCAACTGCTAAGTCAGCTGATCCCAATTCTCTATCCTCAATCATCTATCTGCTGACTTTGCCAAACCCATACACACTATACCCACCTCTTTTGTGGTCAGATGTATGGATGAATTCCCCAAAGCATGTAGTGCAAGGGCCTGCCTGTATACTTTCCAATGGTACTGTTTAAAGTTTTTGTATCCTATTATTATCTTGATAGGTAATAGCAGAATGTTCAAATGTCCTCAAATGTGTACAGTGTGTATTTATATCTTTGTATTATGACACTTCTTACCTGTCCAGTGGGCTGCCAATAGTTTAACTAAGGAGGGTCTGTTCCAAGTAATACCCTGTATTTAGGCATTCATCTCTCAATGAAGTGAAGAGGGTTACCTGTCCAAGAGTTCCCCCCCCCTATAATGTTAGAAATGGCCCATGAGGGGGGGGGAGGGGGAATATGATAGGTGTACCTTATACTTTGTTGTTGTTAAATTCCCCTTAATAAATGCTATCTGGAGGTTGCCCCATAATGTTTGTGTATAATCTGCTTGCCATGTTTCTGTGAAAAAATAGTAATGTTTCTTGTTTTTTCCTCAACAGTTTCCTTCAACGCCACAGGAATGGCAGACTGTGGCCTTCCACTTTGCCCAGCGGTGGGACTTTCCTAACTGCGGAGGGGCAATTGATGGGAAACACGTCCACATCGTCCCACCACCCAACTCGGGGTCGTACTATTATAATTACAAGGGGTTTAATAGTATAGTGATGTTGGCGGTGGTGTCGGCTAATTACGAGTTCCTGTATGTGGACGTGGGGAAGAATGGCCGGATGTCCGATGGTGGAGTGATCGCCCAGACGGAGTTCTACAGGCGTCTCCAGAATGGCAGCTTGGACTTGCCACCTCCAGAGGACAATGTTGAAGGTCTCCCATTTGTGTTCGTTGCTGATGAAGCATTTGCGCTGGGGGACCACCTGATTCGGCCATTCCCGATGAGGACCCTCACCCCGGAACAGAGGGTTTTTAATTACCGGCTGGCCAGAGCCCGAAGAGTGGTGGAGAACACATTTGGAATCCTGGCCAGCCGGTTCCGATTATTTCTGACACCCATCCATATGGCGGAGTATAAACTGAACCATATAATACTTGCCTGCTGTGTTCTCCATAATTTTTTAAGAAAACATTCAGCCAACTATGCTGGCTCAGTTGGGCCTGAGGCCGGAATCCCAAATCCATCAACACTGACGGCGCTTGAAAGTGGCCGTCCTGGCTTGCCCTCCCTGAGTGCCCGTTATGTCCGGTTACGATACCTGGAGTTCTTTGCAGGTAGGGGGGCTATCAATATGCCAGACAATCTGTGAAACCTTTTTCAAATAAAAAACAACCAAAAGAAATTCTTTGTGGACATTTACTGCTTGTGTTTGTTTTAGCTGACCCTGACAGAAATGTGTTGAGTGCAGAAAATGTCGTGATTGTGTAACCTTATACAAAGCACTGTTGGCTGGTATTTCCTAAATGCAAAAACACATTTCACTCCAAGTGCACTTGCAACTGCACTGAAACTGCACTTGTAGTGCAAAGTGGATTTGCCCTTAGGAAATAACCCCCATTTTTGCATAAAACAGCAATTACATCACTCCAAAAGTGTTGTAGTGTTGAGACAATAATCCACACATTCTTGAGTAAGCCACTTTTTTATACCTGCACAATCACATGTGCATTTACGAAAGGTTTTTAAAACAAACCAACATGTTTGTTGTATAACAATTTTTGCAGTAGCATTATCAAAAATTGAAATATCCATTTCAGATAAAACAGGCCTGTGTAAAACCAACAAGAGAGCCAAAAAACTTGAACTTACAAAGTTCACATTAGGTAAAACCTGAAGGCTATATCAGACATCAGTATTTAGGAACTGGGTTTGATATAGCGTTCAGATGGGGGGAAATCACCCCTGGAAAAGCCAAATTTGGAAGATGCACACCAATTTACGAATGTCAACATGTGCTATCTGCCATCAGGGGGGATCAAGGGACGTGTTTTGGGGGAGCAAGCCCTTCCTCAACGCGACTTTATAATTGAGGAAGGGGTTGCACCCCCAAAACGCGTCCATTGATCTCCCGTGATGGCAGATAGTACATGTTGGCACACTGTGTGCATCCTCCAAATTTGGCTTTTCTAAACATTGAAAAAAATTTTAGAAGATTGGACCACAATAAAACCAGTGATTTTGTGGGGTTTAAATTCGCCCCAAAACATCAATAATGTTATTATTTTTTTTATAACATCATTGATTTGTTGCTGTATGTTGTGCAATTCGAGATTACACCCCATGATCTCCCCGATCAGGATCTGGGCACTTTCAGAAGTAAAGCGTTCTCTCTCCCTCACATCACGATCACCTAAAAAGAGATAAAGAACAAAAAAAAAGGTCTCAAAAATCTGCCACCATCCATCTCTTTTACCTGAGCCTGTGGTCGCAGACACTCACCTGTTGTGGTGCCAATCTCCACCACGTCTTCTTCTTCCTCCTGCTCAGCTTCTTGGGTTTGCGGTATTTCCCCTTCTTCCAGAGGTGGGGGGTCTCTGGTCTCCTGGGATGAGGGGTGTCCTCCGAGTCTTTTCTCCCCTATGTAAAACAAAAATGGTATACTTAGCACACAGATATTTGATGGCAGAACTATAAAGATGAAACATTGCTTGGAAGTGGGGTACAATTGTCTATTTTAGCCGAGTTCCAAGATGTATTTTTTTTAGTGGCCTTTGTCAAGCTGCAATACTTTACCTGTTTGGTACAAGCTTCACAGATGTAGTCCCCCCTATAGTATACACTGGAGCACCTGTGTGGCCCCCTAATAAAAATGGTGTTCTGGGGTCCCACACTAGTGCTCCAGTGTCCAGATGTGAAAACAGCTGCTCAGTGTCCTCTCCTTACACACAATCTAGTTGGCATTTCATTCTAGTAACAAACCCATCTACACAAACAAATATTTGGCATCCAAGTAGGCCCCAAAAAATGTGTGAAAATGCATATGGCCTAAACAATGGTGTTCTAGAGGCCGAAAGAAAAATGTTTGATACGAACGAATAATGGGCCCATGAACATTAAAGTTGCCCTTTTAAACCTTACAATTAATAAAAGCATATGGAGCAGAACGAACAGAATAAAGACAGAAAGAATAGGAACACAGCACAACTACTTACTTTTTTGCAGCACTCTCCGGATCTTTCGGTACTGCTCTGGCTCTCTCAACTTCAGGTCCGACCACCGCTTCCTGAGCTGATCTTTAGATCTTCCTAGCCCGAAATTCCTGTGAAGGGTTTTGATCACTTTAGTAATGATTTTGGCCTTTCGGATATTGGGGTTGGGGTAAGGCCCATATTTTCCGTCATAGTCGGACTTCCTCATGATGTCGACCATCTCCAACATCTCCCCAAAGGACATATTTGTGGCCTTAAAACGTCTCCTTCTGGATCGGGACGTGCCTGGATCCGGGCTTTCCTCCTCCTCGTTGCTAGAATTAGCATGCACCTGCTCTAAATCCGCCATCATGCTCTTCACCCACTGTGCTGAACGAAAAGGGGCGGGGAATAGACTAGAAAGAACATCAGGGGCGGGCGGAGTTACACGCATGCGCAGTGTGTATAAAGCGTAACACGCGTGCGTATTACGTACGATCTGTGAGTGGAGGAAGGAGCATTGGACGCGCCGATCGTAAGAACGAAGGTAAGAGACAAACTTGTGCCTATACTGCTTTTTTTTTTTTTTTTTTTCTTTTTTTTTTTTCCACTTCAGAAACCAATAAGCAGAGGGCAAAATCAGCTCGATGTTCATTGACTAAACGCCTTCTCTGGTTTTCATCATAGTGGATCATGCTTTACCTCTGATTCCTTTTGTGTCATCTCTCTGGATATATTAATATCCCGCTTTACCAGCAGGCCCTCCCTTGTTCCCAACACTTAGGCCCAGTCTGCAGTGGCCCTAGATCCCTGTGACGGGTGGATCTTTATCATTTTCTGGGTCAAGTTAGAGGGGGGAGGGTCTCGTATAAGGGAGTAAAAAGCGTATAAAAGACGAAAGAGAAACCGGAGAGAGATATATAATAGAAGACGTGTGGGCTTCCCCTGCCCGTTATTTGCTGAACTGCCCAAGATTATACAAAACGTTTACCTATTCCCAAATCAACCATACCCCCCCGGTCCCTTATCAACATTTAGCCTACAACCATCTAAATTATTTATTTAATCAAAATAGGAAAAGAAAAAGAAAAAAGGAAAAAAGAAAAAAAAAAAAAAAGAAGGAAAAGTATGACACACAGAAAGAAAGAAAAGAAGGAAAGAAACTATGCGCGTCAAAAATCACTTCGCTGTAGCGCTTCTTGACCTTGAGTATTTACTTTCTCTAACCATGGCTTCCACATGCTTTCAAATTCCTGAAGGTTACCTCTCTTTATGTACTCCACTCTTTCCCTACTCAGAGTGTCATTAGTAGTAGAAATCCATTCTTTCACAGAGGGGGGGGCTTTTGATTGCCATCTTAGTGTTATCATCTTCCTAGCCTGAAACAGGGCCCGCGTGATGGCCACTGTAGTGCTCAGTCTCTCCCCCGGAGCTCTTCTACATCCCAGAATACAGGTTATGGGCTCTTTTACTACTATAGTGCCAAAGATACTTCCCAAGTGTCCGGTCACTTCTTCCCAATATCTAAATAGCTTGGGACACCTCCACAACATGTGGATGAGGTCTCCCGACCTCTGACATCTGGGGCAGTTATCGTTAGGCCTTCCCCCAAATTTGAAAAGTCTCCTAGGTGTATAGTAGGATCTGTTCAGCAGAAGTAGGTGAGAGAGCCGCTGTGAAGGGGAAACCGAGACCTGTATACTCAGTTCCAAAATTTTCGCCCATTGTTCCTGGGTCATTCCCCCTATATCCTCTTCCCATTTGGCTTTTAGTCTGTGGAGTGTCTCCCCACTGTTGTCTGGTTTACATAGTTGGTCATAAATTTTTGAAATTAGGCCTCTGGTAGGGATTACCTGCATTATGCACCGAAGTAGAGGCATTTCTTCCCATCGCGGAGTCTGAGCTTTAAATTGTGCTTTAAGAGCATGTTCTAGTTGGAAATATGCGAAGAAGGAGCTCTGAGGTAGCTTGAATTCCCCTACCAATTCCGGGAGACTCGTTATAAAGCTGGCTTAGCCTTCTGATGCCAAGGTTCACCCATTCCCCAAAAATACCTATTTTTAGAACTTCCTGTAGATTACGGTTATTCCAAATAGGAGAATAAACTGTTAGATCATCATATCCCATCATTTTCTTGACTGTTTTCCTATACTGCTTCTAGATTGAGGCCTATATTGTAACAAGATTAGGAGAGTTTTGTCTGACATTAGGCTTTGTCTTGTGTTGTGTCTTGCAGTGAACATGGATATGGTACTCAAAGATAATAACTTCATGTCAGTATTCATAGAGATGCTAAGGGAGCTGCCCTGTCTGTGGGAGATTACCCACCCCCATTTCAAGAACCAAGCAAAGAGGAAGGCAGCACTGGAGCAATTGTGTGAAATTGTGAAGCAGGTGATCCCCACGGCAGACATCACCTATTTAAAGATCTTCATTGGTGGCCTGAGGAGCACATATCTGAGGGAGCGCAAGAAAGTCCTGGATTCACAGAGATCCGGAGCAGCAGATGACATCTATGTCCCCAGGATGTTGTACTACGACAGGCTGCATTTTCTGGCAGGCCAGACTGAACCCAGGCCATCCCTCTCAAGTCTTCCTTCCACGCTTCCTTCCCCCCCGGCTGAGGCTTCTGACGCCCAACCTGGGCCTTCCAGGCCACATGTGGAGGAGCCCAGATTGAGCCAGGTATAGCATTCCTCTAAATATTTCTGCTTGTCCAATCAATGATGTTAACTAGATGTTAGTTGGGAGTACTAATTTAGGATTGGGATTGATGATGCAAAACATTACAACCATGTCCCTTTTTCATACACAGGGAAGTCTCAGCCAGGAGGTGGCCGGGCCGAGCCGGCTGGCTGATCTGCAGGTCCCTCCACCCCCACTGAAAAGAGAAAGTGGCAGTAGGAGGAGTACCCTAGAGGAGGCTGCTATAGCATTCTTTTGGAGGGCTACAGAGGTCCTGGGAGCACCCCACACCATGGAGGAGAACATTGCTGCCTTCATAGCCTATAAAATGCAGAGGATGGAGGAGGGCCAAAAAGTCTTGTGTGAGGCCCTCATATCGGAGGCTCTGGAGAAAGGTATGAGGGGCCAAATTACACCTCAGACACACCTTCGCGTTGGTCCTCCTCCTCCTCCTGCAGGTCCTCCTCCTCCTCCTCCCTCTCCTCCAGGTCCTCTCAGTCCTCCTCCAGGTCCCCCCAGTCCTCCTCCAGGTCCTCCCAGTCCTCCTCCAGGTCCTACTCCTCCTCCTGCCACATCTCCAACTGCACAGCCACAGCCCGGAAGGAAGCGTGGAAGGAAGACCAGACAGTGATTGCCCTGGGTTCAGTCTGGTCGGCCAAAAGATGCAGCCTCTTGTGGTACCACAGCCTGGGGACACAGATGTCATCTGCTGCTATCCGGATCTCTGCGAATTCTGGACCAGACTGCCCTCCCTTACATATGGACTCCTCAGGCCACCAATTTTGATGTTAAAGAATTGACGTCTGCCGTGGGGGTCCCAGGCTTAGCTAATTTCTCCTGTTGATCCAGTGTTGCCTTCCTCTTTGTTTGGTTCTGATCCCTTAATAAAGGATTTTTGTTTTGAATTATACTCTCCTATGTGTTTTACTTCAAAAATGACAGTTGGTTTTGAGGATTCAGGTACATTTCAAATATACAATGTGAAATGAACAAGGGACACCAACACCAAACAATCTCCTGGAGATTAAATAATAAAAGATATCAATGGTGTTGGGGTAACTTGACACACAAAACACACCCAAAAATATTCTGGAGTAAAAATAAAAATAACATTGAACAAAGATCAGCCTTGGAAAAAATCCAAACATTAAAGAAAAAAAAAGGCTTAAAATCCAAAAAAAAAAAAAAAATAAAAAATATAAAACTGTCAGATGTGACAACTAATAACAATATATTCAGGGAATCCCACTAAAAAAACACAAATAAAAGTTTGTGAGAAGTGTGTGTGAATATGAGCAGCAAAACTACTTAATTCTTGTCACATTATAAAGAAGAAGAGAGTGCGCTGTATTAAACCATTTTTAACATTGCAGCGTGACGAAAGTGCTGTATCCATTGCGAACGCTAAGTTTACCAGAACGAGCTGTCCCGTCTCGGAATTTCTTCTAAGCATGCGTGGCACTTTGTGCGTCGGAACAGGCCACACACGGTCGGAATTGACGCGATCGGATTTTGTTGTCGGAAAATTGTATCTCCTGCTCTCCAACTTTGTGTGTCGGAAAATCCGATGGAAAATGTCCGATGGCACCCACACACGGTCGGAATTTCCGACAACACGCTCCGATCGGACATTGTCCATCGGAAAATCCGACCGTGTGTACGGGGCATAAATGTTCCAGATTAGAGTCTCTCAAAATGTGATGGCCATCTCATCTTTCAAGACCCTGTGTAAGTGTGCCTAGGACTGTGCAATGCTGTACCCTACGCTAATACTCCACTAGTGTGTGGTAGTGTTCAAAACAGTCACCAATGCAAAGACCAGGTTGGTCAGGACAGGAGGGACAATAAAAGCCAGGTTGGTCAGGACAGGAGAGACAATATCTGCGCTTTCTACAGACACAATATCTTCTTTGGGGATTTCTTTGGGTAGGGGTACCAGGGAAGACATGCAGAAACTGCCTCCCATGCAGCCGGCTCACTGCATTTGGATTGGGAAGTTGGGCCACAGCACCATCTGGAAACAGAAGGGCTGTGATGACCTCTTCCTGGAATTTAAAGAAGGATCCAGTTCGTCCTGAAGCTTTGTATAGCACATAAGCATTCAAACAGAGTCAATTGGAATAAGTATACAGACACTTTTTTATACCAGCGTCTGGCTTTACGGGCAATTAGGTATGGCGCCAACAACTGGTTGTTGAGGTCTACCCCTGCCATATTTTAAAGGTTATATTCGTGGACACATAGGGGTTTCTCCACAACACCAGGAATTTGGACCGTCTGCGTGAAGGGAGGGCAGAACAAAAACACTTCCACTTCACAGCGAGCACATTATTACATCTCAAACAGGCTCTCTTCCCCCAGCCTAAGACGGGAATCTACAAGCCGCTGGGGCTTGTAGATTGTGACACTTTTTAGTCACTTGTTTTATCAAGGAATTGGCCACATGTGCCAATTCCATGATAAAACAAGTGACTAAAAAGTGTCACGCTTCTGTAATAATTGTCCACATACAAGTGGTACCCCTTTCCGAATAAGGGTGACACCAAGTCCCACACAATCTTACCAGCACTCCCTATGTAGTCTGGGCAGTTCGCTGGCTCTACGCAACTATCTCTTCCCTCGTAAACCATAAAACTATATGTATAGCCTGTTGCCCTGTCACAGAGCTTATACATCTTGACGCCATATCTGGTACATGACGAGGGATAGGCCCGGGAAGGTCTTAAATTCGGAGACCGTAATAGGTCTCCAATCTCTGGCAAGGGTCAACTGGGGATTAGCGGCGATGAATTGACCAGCATACAAATTGCTTTGGTCCACAATAGATCTATAGAGATCTTCTGTGAAAAACAGCGAATAAACATCAAGTGACGTAAAATCAACTGTTTCCACCTGAATTCCAGTTTGGCCAGTGAATGGGGGAAGTACGGGTGCTGCAGAAGTGGTGGGCTCCCAATTCAGTTTGGCAAATGCAGCAGGAAGGGCACTATGGGCTTGTCTGCCTGTCTTTGTCTTCTTGCTGGCTGCGGGACACTAGTTGTGCTAGCCACCTCATCAGTTGTGATACTGCAGTGCTGAATGTACGACCAGGAGGTACTAGGCCGCTGGTGCTTGCCAGTTCACCAGAAGGATGAGCAGCACTAGTACTGGCTCTCTGCTCCATACGAGAGCCCTGCAGTTCTTGCACCTCAACAACAGCAGAAGAACGGGGTCAGGTACACTTGACCTTGGCAGGGACCACTACTCTGTCGTCAGAGCTATCTGTCAGGGTGGCGCTGCTGTCTACGGGTTCGTATTCTGAGCCTGAATCTGACAGATGGGTGAGCTCCTCTTCACTCATCTGTCATGCTCAGAAACATGTAGGCCTCTTCACTAGTGTACCTTCGAATTGGACATTTTGGCCTCTAAATTTACTGGTGCACTAGTGAGACTCACAGGAAAAAAGCGACTGCTTCTAACGCTACCAAAAAACTGTTAGCTTTCGCAGGGATCAGGCCTGACTCTGCGAATGCTGCAGTTAAGTGTTTAGTGTTACTGTAAATGACAGTAATCGATTGATACTGCACTTGGGTGGGCTGGACTAGGCTGGGCGGAGGGGCTAAACGCAGGTGCTAGCAGGTATCTGGGCTGATCCCGCTAACACTGCCTTTTTGGCAACCCTAAACTATTGGGGACACTAGTATAGATCTGATCAGATCAGATATTGATTCGTTCAGATACTATACTACTAAGGGAGGTGTATGGTGCGTGCCTGGGTGTTAGCACTACCAGCATCTGATGCTGCTTGGGGCGACGTAGACCCTAATTGACGCTAAAACCTAACTGATATCACCTGCCGGGTGATCAGGGGGTTAAACCTTTTTTTAGGTGATGTACGGCGGGTGCCCGGACGCTATAAAAAAATAACTACCTGACCAGCGTCACCGTGACACTACTATGGTGATCACTGGTGACAGGGGGTAAACAAGGGGTTAAACCTTTATTGGGGGGGTTAGGCGGGGTCCCTAGACCTATCTGGGGCTACTGCTAAGTACCCTAACACTGATTAGTGTCACAAATGACACCAGTACAGTGATCAAAGAAAAATATAAACACTGCACTGGGTGACACAGTGATAGGGAGTGAAGGGATTAACTGCGGGGGGGGCGATAGGGGAGTGAACGGGTGGTGAAATATGTGCCTATGTGTACTGTGTCAGTGTAGTGTTGGTGCAACTCACGTTTGGATGTCCTCTCTCCTCTCTGGAACGGAAAATAATTCCATGAGGAAAGATAACATCACTTCCCGTGTCTGTGTTTACACTTACACAGGCCAAGGGAGGATTTCATTCGTCAGGACCGATCAGCAGGTCGAGGCCAGAAATCATTGGCCTGGGCCTGGAGACTGATCGGTTCTGAAACTAATCCGATTGTCGCGGCCGCCGTAACATAACGTCACTTGCCCACCCATGCCATTCTGCCGCAGTAAAACTGCAGCAGCTAGTTGTAAAGTGGTTAACAGCTTTTGGACTTCAGGCAGAAGGATGTTCCAACAGGTACATGCCCCCTCCTGATCCTGCGACTGATCAGACTCTCTCCCATTCACAGATTGCGTTACAAGCCGTTTAACCACTTTACCCCAAGGGTGATGCTGAAATTTCTCTCATACATGCTAGAAATTACTTAAAATCTCCCAACATATTTTTTTTAAAACAGAAGTCTTGGAGAATAAAATGGTGGGTCTTGCAATTTTTTTTGGTTCACTCAGTATTTGTGCAGCTTATTTTTAAAAGTACATTTTTTGGAAAAGAATACACTTTAATGAACATTCGTGAACATAGACAAAATATAATACCCAATTTTTTTTTTGTAGAATATAAAAGATGATATTACACCAAGTGAATATGACATGTCACACTGTAAAATTGCGAATGCCTGTCGAACAGCGCCAAACCAGACTACCTAAATATCTCTATAGGCGACACTTTTAACCACTTGCCGACCGGGCCATAGCCGAAAGAAGGCCACAGCGTGGTAGGCTTATTCTGGGTGTACATCCGTGGGACATCATACCAGAATGTTGCGCACCCGGGAACATCCATGACCGGACCTGGCGCATCACGGATCACGGTAAATAGCCGATGATCGCGGCCGTTTACCACGTGATCGTTCCGTCAAATGACGGAGCGATCACTTGTAAACAAACCGGCGTCACGTCATGACACCGGTTCCTCCCTCCCCTTTGTGTACCAATCGGTACAGTGCGAGGGGAGAGGGGGAGAGGGGGAGAGATGGCAGCAGCGCTGTGGGCTGGATGTTTAGTGCCCACAGCGCTGCAACACTGTGCAATACTCTGCAAAACTGCAACACTGTGCAATACTCTGCAACACTGTGCAATACTCTGCAACATTGTGCAATACTCTGCAACATTGTGCAATACTCTGCCAATACTCTGCCAATACTCGCCAATATTATACCAATACTCGCCAATACTCTGCAATAAATTTTAACAGAAAGAAAGAATTTTTTCTTTTTTTTTTTATCGAATTTTCAGTCTTTTTTGATTTATAGTGCAAAAAATAAAAAATCCAGCGGTGATTAAATACCACCAAAAGAAAGCTCCATTTGTGTGAAAAAAAGGACAAACATTTCATATGGGTACAGTGTTGCATGACTGAGTAATTGCCATTCAAAATGTGAGAGCACCGAAAGCTGAAAATTGGTCTGGTTAGGAAGGGGGTTTAAGTGCCCAGTTGTCAAGTGGTTAAAGTCTTTACAAATGGCCAGTTAGAGTTACACAGGAGGTCTGGTGATAGGATTATTGCTCTCACTCGTTTGCAGCGACACCTCACATGTGGTGTGATCACAATTTACATATGCGTGCGGGACCTATGTGTGCGTTTGCATTTGTGCATGACTATGGGGGGGTTGGGGGGCGCTTGATCACTGCTATCATTAGGGTGAAAAACATCCTTTGTGATAGCATGGGCCGTGATAGGTCCTCTTTATGGAAAAAGCTGGGATCTCTTAGAAGCCAGATCTCTTCTCTGGCCTCCAAAGCATCTGATTAAACCAATATTGGTTTGATCAGATGCTGTACAAGCTGGTAATGGCTTGTCAACAAAAAAATCAAAACCAGAAGTGATGAAATCCTCTTTGCTTCTGGTTTCTGATGTCTCAGAAGAGGGGCGGGAAATTCTGTTCCTTCTACTCTTCCTAGGGAATGCGAATGTGGCATCGTTACCAGGCTCCCTGATCAGATGCGAGAGCCTAGTAGAGGCGACAGCAGTAGGGGGATCCCCTTCCGCCATATGTAGAAGTGATCAAGTGGCTGTTAAGCCACTCAAATCATTCCTATAATAAAGAGAATGGCCAGCTGAAAATCTTTAAACTGGGATGATGCCTGCAACCGTAGGCATCATCCCAATATAACCACTTCAGCTCAAGGATGTCATATGACATCCTACGAGCAGCAAGTGGTTAAATTAACTGCATATGTTTTATGTTGCCTTTTGAGCTACTGCAAAATGGCCTCTCCCTCCTGTTGAGTGATAACTTTTAAAAATCCAGTTTTCCTTTGGTATATGTCCCTCAAATCAGTGCCTTGTCCTTTATGCCCTTTCATTGTCAATCCCTTGACTTTAAGTGTAGAAAATGGCCATTACTGAAAATGAGCATTTTGTGACACACATTTTGTGACACATAAAAATTATTAGCAGTTCAGCCAAACGTGTGAACGGTGCACCCAATTGCAGGGTGAAAATGTCCCAGTAAAATATGAAAAACAGAGCGTGTCTCCCAAAGAGGATAAGGACACTGTATTTATCCATCATGTGTCCAAAATGAAGATCCAAAGCCGCTTAGCAAAAGGCTAGGACCCTGTGGTTAGGAGCGGTCATAGTGAGCATGAGACTGATCATAGGACTTCTTTGAGCAGCTGTCAGTTTCTCAATGGCACTGGGACATTTTCACTCTGCAATTGGGTGCATTGTTCACATGTTTGCATGAACTGCTAATATTTTTTTGTGTGTCACATGAACTTAAATTTGCACATTATTTGATTATAAGTGAATCATGTTTTTTAATATCGCTATTATGAATTTGATATCAACTTCACAAATTTGCACAACAAATTAGGAACACAGCGCTGCCTATACATATGTTTATGCTTTTATTGGTGTCTATTATACCTAGACATTAGTATGGCTGCTTGTTCCTTCTTAATTTTTGGTTTATATTTTGCATATATTGTGGTTAGTGCATTTTTTCTTCATTTAGTGTTTATGTATATGTAAAATGTGTGTGTGTGTGTGTGTGTGTGTGTGTGTGTGTGTGTGTGTGTGTGTGTGTGTGTGTGTGTGTGTGTGTGTGTGTGTATAGGGAAGGGAGTCTTTTAATTTTTCTTTAAAAAAAAAAAGTATTATATTTTACTATTTTTTTTTTCTACATTTTGTTCTTTATGTTTTGCTACGATCGTAAGGGGGCTTGTAATAGGGCCTCAGTCAAGCTGGACCATTGTAACTATGCAATAAAAATTATACATAAACTTCATTTTTAGAAATAGTAACCTGCAATGTATCAAATTTTGTTCTTAAGTTTAAATATTCTTTTAATAAACATTGACATATGGGGAAAAGATTTAAGTCAAACTGATCTTATTTAAATATATGTTTAACCACTTTCCAACCGGCGCACGCCGATGTACGCAGAATGGCACGGCTGGGCAAATGGGTGTACCTGTAAGTCCCATTGAATTCCCCACCGTGCCATTGCGTGCGCGCCGCCCGGGAACTCTGTGAGTCGGGTCGCGGGTCCCACAGACTCAATCGCCGCGGGGATATCTGCAATCGCCTCACGGAGAGGACGAACGGGGAGATGCTGATGTAAACAAGCATCTCCCTGTTCTGCCTAGTGACAGTGTCACTGATCTTTGCTCCCTGTCATCGGGAGCAGTGATCAGTGACATGTCACAGCTAGCACATCCCCCCAACAGTTAGAAAACACTCCCTAATACTGACTTAACCCCTCCCCGCCCCCTAGTGGTTAACCCCTTCACTGCCAGTGTCATTTACACAGGAATCAGTGCATTTTTTTATAGCACTGATTGCTGTACAAATGACAATGGTCCCAAATATGTGTCAAAAATGTCCGATGTGTCCGCCATAATGTCGCAGTCACAAAAAAAATGCTGATCGCCGCCATTACTAGTAAAAAAAAAAAATTATTAATAAAAATGCCATAAAACTATCCCCTATTTTGTAAACACTATAACTTTTGCGCAAACCAATCAATAAACGCTTATTGCGATTTTTTTTACCAAAAATATGTAGAAGAATACGTATCGGCCTAAACTGAGGAAAAAAAATGTTTTCTTAATTATTTTTTGGGGATATTTATTATAGCAAAAAGTAAAATATAATGTGTTTTTTTCAAAATTGTTGCTATTTTTTTGTTTATAGAGCAAAAAATAAAAACCGTAGAGGTGATCAAATACCACCAACAGAAAGCTCTATTTGTGGGAAAAAAAAGGCATCAATTTTGTTTGGGAGCCACGTCGCATGATCGCGCAATTGTCAGTTAAAGATACGCAGTGCCGAATCGCAAAAAGTGCTCTGGTCAGGAAGGGGGTAAATTCTTCCGGGGCTGAAGTGGTTAAGGTTTGAAATCTGCAGTTCTCCAGTACAACATAAACAAACCCATGTTTTTGTGCCCAGGAGTTCCTGGTGCTGCATATAGTTGCCCATAGACATGAATGGTTGTAGGCAGTTGCTCTGGGTTTGGGGACTTTTGTGCGCATGTGCAACACCAGAAACTCCTGGGCACAAAAAAAAAAAATCTGAATTTAGAGCATCCATCTAACCTCTTGCCAATTTTGTTGCTTTTAATCAGCATTAAGCCACTAATGTTTCCTGGTTTCCACTGATGAATCAATAAAGATTGGGAAAGAAGATGCGGTTTTGTGTGTCATTTCCACCACATTTTCCATCCATTAAATGCTGCGAAATATGAAATAGTTGTGGTTGAAAGCTGATTGAATGCCACCAATTTGCCACAGAATTGCCAGTTGTATTGCAATTTATTGGTGGACTGACCCATTGAAGGAAAAATACCCATTTCCAATGGACTGCTGAGCCAGATGGGGGGTTGTCCAAGGTGGATGAGGGTATCATCCAGTATTTATATATTTAAAAATAGACCGAGAAAATTGAGTACTGTCCGTGATAGATTTATGAGCTATAGTAATTTAGCACTAAAATTGTGTCAGAAACACTTCTAAAAGAACTGATGTCTGAAAATAAGTATCGGTCTATTTTTACTTGATTTGATTGTAGTGCAATTGTGCAATTGAGCAATTAATTAATTTAGCACTAAAATTGTGTCAGAAACACTTCTAAAAGAACTGATGTCTGAAAATAAGTATCGGTCTATTTTTACTTGATTTGATTGTAGCCGTATTAGTGCAATTGTGCAATTGAGACAGAGAAAATTGAGTACTGTCCGTGATACTTTTTTCATTTGCACTAACATACAATTTTTCAGGACAAGCTTTCAGGGTATGTCCCCTTCTTCAAGGTCCAAGCAGTACAGGTTCACACATTTTTAAGCAGAATGTTAAAGGAAAAAAAAAAAAAAGAGAAAAACAAACACATACAAATCAATGGTAATAAAGATAGCAGCAGAGTTAGTGAGATAAGACAGAGGGAGAGCTATAGAATGGAGGGGCGGGGGGGGGGGGGGGGGGGGGGGGGATACTAGTCACAGAGGGGGTTGTAAAACTTTAGTATAATGTGTAAGGAAACCAATATCTGAATTCAGGCCATTATTTTTCGTGTCAAAAAGAAGCATCATTCTTAGTTCAAACGTTTTCCTTTCCTGGATAGTTCTGAAATTCCCTTTAAGAATTAAAACATTGAGGTCTTCTATAGTGTGGTCCGGTTGTGAGAAATGATGTCCCACAGGTGTGCATAAACTGTCTTCTTTATGTTCTTTGATGGTATGTCTGTGCAAATTCATCCTCACTTGCAACTTCTGTCCTGTTTCACCAACATAAGATCCTTTGCTGCACCTTTTGCATTGGATGAGGTACACAACATTACTGGAGGTACAGTTGTAAGATCCCATGATTTTGAAGGTCCCATTTGTGTGTGTAACACTTTTGAATAGATTGATCTGGTTGCATAGTTTTGCAGCGTTTTTTATTGCTTCCATTATTTGTGACTTCATAATCAGAGTGAAGTTTCCTGCTGATTAGTTTGTGTCTGAGGTTGGGTGGTTGTCTGAAAGCCAATAATGGGGGTTGTTGGAATATTCCTTTCAGAGTTTCATCCTCTGTTATAATGGGTTGTAAATCTTTGATTATCTTTTTGATCCCTTTTTTTTTTTTTTTTTTTTTTTTATCATTGCCACATCAGCGAGGTAATTTCTCTGGGAGTCATTTTTCAATTATTAAAAATTCAAATTTGTCCCATTCTTTCGTCACATCATTGTGGCCGTATAAATTCCATCAATATACACCTCAAGACTTATCTAGGCGGTATTTGTTTTTCATATTTCCATTCACTCCCACGTATTATTCCCCCTCCCCCTTACCCTACCCCCCTCCCCCTCTACCCCGAGACCGTACCCAGCCTGTTCCCCCCTTCTTCTCCGGGGTCCTCTCTTCTACCTCTATTTCAGCCTCCCAGCGCTCCTTTCCACTGGTCGGTGGGTCACTATCTTTTCTTACCTAGGAAGTCCATATCTCGGCAGCTCTCAGGGATTCCTTAAATTCTACCCAGACTCTCCATTTTGTTTCAGAGGCCCCCATTTTCATCCCTTCACTAAACCTTAAGTATTCTAAGCTATGAATCTCGTTAATTTTATTAAACCAATCCCTCATCGCATGTCTTTCTTTCCTTCTCCAGTACTTAGGTATCAGGCTTTTGGCCGCATCGATGAGGTGTGGCAAAAGCGTTTTCAGATAAGCTTTAGTGGGCATTTCACTCATATGAAATAGGCAAACCCAAGGGTCGTCCGGTAAGTTGATTCCAGTTATGTCTTTAATAAATCCCCTCACTTCACTCCAAAATATTTTAATTATCGGGCATAACCACCAGATGTGGGCCATTGATCCTGTTTCCTTGCACCCCCTCCAACAATACTGTGAAGATATATTTTGAAATTTGTTTATGCGGTCTGGGATCAGATACATCCTAGCCAAACATTTAAAATTTAGCTCTAGGGTTTTGCAGTTTACTGACGTGGCAGGTGCTCTTCTCAGAATCAATGACACTTCTGGGCCTGTAAGCTTCCTTCCTAGTTCCTTCTCCCATTTCTGCATGAACGCCGGGGCTTCTGTACTCCCCTCCCTATTAACATTTTATAGATCTGGGAGAACCCGCCCTTCCTATCTTTGTCCATGCACATTTTTTCTAATGGGAGTAAATTCTCCCTTGATCTAATTGGTTAATTACTTTACACCACTGATTTTCTGAACAAGCTTAACAATATACAACAATTACCACCAAATACACTTCTAGTCACTATGGATGTAGAATCTCTGTACAGTAACATCCCTCACAAGGATAGGTTGGCGGCATGTCACAGATTCTTATCATCCTCACCAAACCATAAATACACTGCTGAGGATGTGACATAGCTCATCAAATTCATTCTTACACACAACTACTTCACTTTCAATAATGACATCTATCTCCAGTGTATGGGTACTGCTATGGGAAGCAAAATGGCACCCCAATATGCAAACTTATTTATGGCTGACCTGGAGGACAAATTCCTGAACAGCATACAACAAAAGCCATACAGATATTATCGCTATATTGATGATAACTTCATGATATGGACTGAAGGAGAAGAAAATCTAAACCAATTCTTCTCATTGATCAACACTTTTCACCCATCTATCAAACTAAAAATGGACTATTCGAACACACATGTCAACTTCCTGGACACTACAGTATACATCAGGGATGACAAGCTTCACACGTCGATATACAGAAAACTGACTGGCCAATGCAGCTATCTTCATAATTCCAGTTTTCACCCCCAACACACTAAACGGGCCATCATACACAGCCAGGCCATCAGATACCACTGAATTTGTTCAGACCCAGAAGACTCCAGACTCCATCCATAAGAAAGGTTACAAAGACAAAACAACCAACAACAGCATAAACAGGAATATTCCAACAACTCCCATTATTGGCTTTCAGACAACCACCCAATCTCAGACACAAACTAATCAACAGGAAACTTCACTCTGATTATGAAGTCACAAATAATGAAAGCAAACCCTGCAATAAAAAACGCTGCAAACTATGCAACCAGATCAACCAATCAAAAAGTGTTAAACACACAAATGGGACCTTCAATATCATGGGATCTTACAACTGTACCTCCAGTAATGTTGTGTACCTCATCCAATGCAAAAGGTGCAGCAAAGGATCTTATGTTGGTGAAACAGGACAGAAATTGCAAGCGAGGATGAATTTGCACAGACATACCATCAAAGAACATAAAGAAGACAGTTTATGCACACCTGTGGGACATCATTTCTCACAACCGGACCACACTACAGAAGACCTCAATGTTTTAGTTCTTAAAGGGAATTTCAGAACTGAACTATTCAGGAAAGGAAAATGTTTGAACTAAAAATTATACTTCTTTTTGACACAAAAAATAATGGCCTGAATTCAGATATTGGTTTCCTTACACATTATGCTAAAGTTTTACGACCCCCTCTGTTACTAGTATCCCCCCTCCCTCCATTCTATAGCTCTCCCTCTGTCTTATCTCACTAACTCTGCTGCTATCTTTATTACCATTGATTTGTATGTGTTTGTTTTTCTCTTTTTTTTTTTCTTTAACATTCTGTTTAAAAATTTGTGAATCAGTACTGCTTGGACCTTGAAGAAGGGGACATACCCCGAAAGCTTGTCCTGAAAAATTGTATGTTAGTGCAAATAAAAAAAGTATCACGGACAGTACTCAATTTTCTCTGTCTCAATTGCACAATTGCACTAATACGGCTACAATCAAATCAAGTAAAAATAGACCGATACTTATTTTCAGACATCAGTTCTTTTAGAAGTGTTTCTGACACAATTTTAGTGCTAAATTACTATAGCTCATAAATCTATTCAGTGTAAATTTTCCTATACAACAGAACAAGTACAGTACTGTATATAAAAATTTCCTTTAACTCTACTCGCACACTGTTTTTACACCTTGCAGTGCAGCGGGGATTTCTAGTTCTCCCAGAAATAACTGACCAGCATCATCTACACCACTCTGTTTCAACCCACAGTTATAAAGAGCACCCATTTCTGCTAAAACCAAAGACCTGTGATCATAATCTAAGGTCTTAGGTTACCTTTAGATTCAGTTGTGTGTTCATTCATCCATTAGGCAATTGCTTACCATTTCCTTCTGAATCACACACTAGAAAAGCACTGTCAAGCATTTCCTCTTCAAAGGGCAAATTGTCTGTTTGAACAAGGTAATTATGGGAACCTGAATAGGGAATAGAAGAATCACCTTCATTACTGAATCTTTATGACAGCTAATATATAATGATTTCTTTACAATTGGAAAGATACATATGTCACTAGGACTCCATTTCATTCAATAACAATGACTGAGTTCAAATAATATAAACCATTCAAAAGGTACTTAAAATGTATTTCCACCCTTGCAGTCAAATTTGAGAAACTCCTACTATATGTTATGTGTTACCAATTATACAACATAAATGCAGAACCCTGGATTCTTTATCTATTTGTTAAGACACACAGGGGTTGATGTACTAAGAAAACTGGAAATTAATGGTCGCTCTACATTTAGTTACTCCCATTTAGGCCAATTAAGACTTCAACTAGGTGAACATGTGAATGAAAAAGCGGGCTATTACCGGCAAACATGCCTTTGTAAATACCAAATCGACAAATCCGCAAATTTACAAGTGGCAATTGCAAACAAGTGTACTATATGGAACTTCACTGCAGTCATGATCACATGTATGTGAATTAAACATTTTTATGTGCGATGTGCTCTACCTCATGTGCATCTATTTATGTATATTCCAATTATTGTTCCTAGTTAGTTGTATTCTTTTCCTAACGGATGCAGTTATAAATGAGTTGATAAAGATGCAGCGATAAAATATAAATAACATTATCACAACATTCACAGCGCTGAAAACAAATTACTAAGAGTGTTAGTGCAATAAAATATAAACTACACATGAATATAAATTCATATATGACAAAGCCCCAACAAAAGTCCGCAGGGAGAATATGGTGCTTTGTGACCCCTCAGAATCGCAGGGAAGCCTCAAAGCATATACACCATCACCGGAAAGAAACCTTGTGCTCAAAAGGTGATCCCTGTTGGTAATGCACTTACCACAAACGGGTTAAAAAAGAGCCTAAGGCTCTGTTTCCACTAGTGCGACTTTTCATGCGACTTGGGACTTCAAGTCGCATGACAAATTGTTTCCCATGATTTCCAATGAGTACCGTTCATATCTGTGCGACTTCAAGTCGCAGCGACTTCAAAGTAGTCCCTGCACTACTTTGGTCCCACTTTGATGCGACTTGAGGTCTATAGATACAGGCATTGCTTCAAATCGCGGTAAAAAGTCGCGGTAAAATCGCGGTAAAAAATCGCGGCAAAATCGCGCGACTTTGGGGACGCACTAGTGGAAACCTAGCCTTAATATCTCCTGGTACACCTGGATAAGCTGCTATTCTGATAACAAATCCTTTCATGAGACAGCAATGCATAGAATCTGGTCTCTCCTTATGATGTAAAAAGGGATCCTGTTTTTATTTTATTATTGTATTTCTCTGTGATTTCTTTAAGTGGCTCACCCAATGTTACATGCAAAAAAGAAAAAAAATTCACATAGTGTAACATCGTTTTATTAGGGACATGCTCACAAATGATAAAAATATGCTTACAATAAAGTTGAATTAAAATTTGTGAAAAAAGGAAGATATTAAAACCGTGACAATATCAGAACCTAATATTCACTGATGAAACAGTTTAGGTGTGTTTGGGGTCGTTATCATGTTGGAATACTGCCCTGCAACCCAGTCTCCAAAGGGAGGGGATCATGCTCTGCTTCAATATGCCACAGTACATGTTGGCATTCATGGTTCCCTCAATAAACTGTAGCTCCCCAGTCCCGGCAGTACTCATGCAGCCCCAGACCAAGACACGCCCACCACCATGCTTGATTGTAGGCAAGACACACTTGTCTTTGTACTCCTCATCTGGTTGCCGCCACACACGCTTGACACCATCTGAACCAAATAAGTTTATCACAGGACATGGTTCCAGTAATCCATATCCTTAGTTTGCTTGTCTTTAGCAAACTGTTTGCAGGCTTTCTTGTGCATCATCTTTAGAAGAGACTTTCTTCTGGAATGACAGCCATGCAGACCAATTTGATGCAGTGTGAGGCGTATGATCTGAGTACTGACAGGCTGACCCCCCACCCCTTCAACCTCTGCAGCAATGCTGGCAGCACTCATACGTCTATTTCCCAAAGAACCTCTGGATATGACGCTGAGCACGTGCACTCAACTTCTTTGGTCGACCATTGCGAGGCCTGTTCTAAATGGAACCTGTCCTGTTAAACCGCTGTATGGTCTTGGCCACCTTGCTGCAGCTCAGTTACAGGGTCTTGGCAATCTTCTTACAGCCTAGGGCATCATTACGTAGAGCAATGATTCTTTTTTTCAGATTCTCAGAGAGTTCTTTGCCATGAGGTGCCCTTGTTGAACTTCCAGTGACCAGTATGAGAGAGTGATAACACCAAATTTAACACACCTGCTCCATATTCACACCTGAGACCTTGTAACACTAACGTGCCACATGACACTGGGGAGGGAAAATGGCTAATTGGGCCCAATTTTGACATTTTCACTTAGGGGTGTACTCACTTTTGTTGCCAGTGGTTTAGACATTAATGGCTGTGTGTTATTTTGAGGGGACAGCAAATTTACACTGTTATACAAGATGTACACTCACTACTTTACATTGTAGCAAAATGTAATTTCTTCAGTGCTGTCACATAAAAAGATATAATAAAATATTTACAAAGATGTGAGGGGTATACTCACTTTTGAGAAATACTGTACATACCATTGCATGCATTTGAAGAGCTAATATGACGGAATCAACCAAACTGATGTGGCATTGGCTATTAGGCATTCGCCTATTTTCAGCACATGCTGCTGATTAAAATGTAAGCTTTAAGTAGGTGAACCCATGGCCTGAGTCTTTGAAGGCAGGAGGGCATACCACTAGGCTATTGAGCTGAACACAATCATACTTAGAAAATACATTTACTAGTGTTTGATTCTTTTAATTCCATGCAATAATGTTTTGCATTTGAGGCATTAATATTATGGAAATAGGCCTATTCGCATTCACCTATTGCAGGGGAAAAAAAAATATTCTAGCGAAGATGCGAACGCCATATAGGACACAAACATGAAAAATCAAAAGTCCTCATTTTAAAGGTTTATATGCAATTTATTGCCATAAAAAGTGTATGGGGACTCTGGTACTGCCCTAGGGGACATGTATCAATGCAAAAAAAAAGGAGCAGTGATTTTAATGATGCTTAACCACTAGCCGACCAGCTCACACTGATATACTGCAGCAGGTCGGCTCTCCTGCGCGAATCGGCGTACCTGTATGGCAGCTCACGCAGGTGCAGTTGCAGGCGGGCGCACGCCGCCGCTGGCACTGCACACTGCGGGAGCAGACTTGATGTCCGCTGGTGACCCGCGATCACTTAGTAGGGAGGCAGAACGGAGATTTGCCAGTGTAAACAAGGCGGATCCCTGTTCTGAAAGGGGACATGTCAGAGATCCACTGTTCCCAGAGCCCATCCCCCCAACAGTTAGAACACACCTAGGGAACACACCTAACCCCTTCCCTGCCAGTCTCATTTCTACATTGATCATTGCATTCTATAGCACTGATCAATGTAATAATGTCACTGGTCCCCAAAAAGTGTCATTTGGGGTCACACCCCTAAGTGAAAATGTCCAAATTGGGCCCAATTAGCCATTTCCCCTCCCCGGTGTCATGTGGCACAGTAGTGTTACAAGGTCTCAGGTGTGAATATGGAGCAGGTGTCTTAAATTTGGTGTTATCACTCTCTCATACTGGTTACTGGAAGTTCAACAAGGGCACCTCATGGCAAAGAACTCTGAGAATCTGAAAAAAAGAATCCTTGCTCTACATAATGATGCCCTAGGCTGTAAGAAGATTGCCAAATCACAGATCGTCGCCATTACTAGTAAAAACAAAAAAATAAAAGTCCCTAAATCTATCCCAGTTTGTAGACGCGATAACTTTTGCACAAACCAATCAATATACGCCTATTACGATTTTTTTTTACCAAAAAATATGTAGAAGAATATATATCGGCCTAAACTGATGAATAAATTTGTTTGTATATATTTTTTTTTGTATATGTATTATAGCAAATAGTAAAAAAAATGTTTTTCTTTCAAAATTGTCGCACTTTGTTTATAGCGCAAAAAAAAAAAAAAAAAATGCATAGGTGATCAAATACCAAAAAAAGACAGCTCTATTTGTGGGAAAAAAAGGACGTCAATTTTGTTTGGGTACAGCGTCACACGACCACGCAATTGTCAGTTAAAGCGACGCAGTGCCGTATCGCACAAAATAGCCTGGTCATAAAGGGGGCAAATCCTTCCGGGGCTGAAGTGGTTAAAGTGAAACAATAAAAATTAAATATTCCTTTGAATATCGTGCCTGGGGGGTCCCCTTAGTCTGCCTGTAAAGTGGCGCATCTGTGCGATGTATAGAACATGCCGCAGCAATAATGACATTCCGAAAATGAAACCGAAAATGACAGTTTTAAAAAATAATTTATATTTTTATATATAATTGTATTGCTGTATATTCAACTTTTTAATTAATATCATCAATTTAAATGAATATGAATTTACTGTTGGCCATTATTGGCACCTTTAGTGCAAGAAAAGCTCAAGAAAAATGCAGTCTGCAGTCTCTGACCATCTCTTGTATCATGTCCTCAGTCTCTGACCATCTCTTGTATCATGTCCTCAGTCTCTAACCATCTCTTGTGTCATGTCCACAGTCTCTAACCATCTATTGTATCATGTCCACAGTCTCTAAACATCTCTTGTATCAGGTCCCACAGTCTCTAACCATCTCTTGTATCAAGTCCACAGCCTCTAACCATCTCTTGTATCATGTCCACAGTCTCTAAACATCTCTTGTATAATGTCCTCAGTCTCTAACCAACTCATGTCTGAAATCTCTTACTTAAACTTAAACACACTGCAGTAAACAGTATTAGCAAAATTTTCATTTGGTGCACCTCTAGCAGACATGATACAGAGATGGTCAAAGACTGCAGACATGATACAAGAGATCAATGCAGCCACACCAGTGTCCATCAAATGCCAGTGCATGTCAGATGCAGCCTGCCAGTGCATGTCAGATGCAGCCTACAAGTGCATGTCAGATGCAGCCTACCAGTGCCTGTGGATGCAGCATGCCTGTGCCCATAAGATGCAGCCTCTCACCAGTGCCTGTGGATGCAGTCTGCCTGTGCCCATAAGATGCAGCCTCTCATCAGTGCCTGTGGGTGCAGCCTGCCTGTGCCCATAAGATGAAGCCTCTCACCAGTGCCCGTCAGATGCAGCCTCTCACCAGTGCCTGTGAATGCAGCCTGCCTATAATCGGATCAGAGGGACAATCTCCTGCTGTGTCACGGATCTAGATTTGAATTGCCCAGCTGCAGTAACAATGTACTGCATCCTGTGATCACTTCACACTGATTCAATGTCCCACCATTGGAACAGTGTGCTGTCTATCATTATTACTACGGCCCGGACAATTCAGCTCCTTGACACAGGGAGATCGCTGCTCTGCAAGGAGGGGAGGACAGGACCAGAGGACAGGACCTTGAGCCTCCAGGATGACACCCTGCAATAGGCAGCTACTGCGCAATTATCGGTGCAATTATAGGCATTTTTTTCTTTCAGTAATATGCCGAAAACACCATTTTGAGACGCCAAACTTTCGGTGCATCCCTATCATTTAAATTTGTTTGCGGCTGTAATGTATTGCCGGCTCCTAGCAATATAGATGAAAAAAAATGATGACGTCAGAAGGGGTGGGGGCACCCGATTATGCCACTGGGTGGCCCCCCTTGCCCATATAACAGCTGTCAAAGCGAAGAGACAGCAGTCGGTGGGAGGCCTCCCGTGGAGGTGGAGCGTTGTTAGTTTTTCTATTTTTCGGGTCAGTCGGGCGGCGTGATTGACAATGGATGTACATCATGGGACACTTTTCTTTTTTTTTTAATAAAAGAATTGTCAAAAACTGTCTCTTGTTTTTACATTTTAACACTTTTTTGGTGAATGGGTATGGGGTACGATGTACCCCATACCCATTCACATGGGGGGCTGGGATTTGGGGGACCCCTTGTTAAATGGGGCTTCCAGATTCCGATAAGCCCCCCGCCCACAGACCCCTGACAACCACTGGCCAGTGTTGTTGGGAAGATGCCCTTGTCCCCATCAACATGGGGAAAAGGTGCTTTTTGGTAGGGGGGCACAGAGCCCACCTTGCCCCAAAAACTCAGTAGTATCATAGGTGTGTGCAGCCTATTGCATTAGGGTGTGCACCCCAAAACTAAAACACACATGCCTTTCTCTGCAGCCTCAGCTGCATGGGTCAGCGAATGAATGGGAATTGCTCTTTGCCGAGCGGCTTCCTGTTCATTCGCAAATGGAAGCCTAGTAAACACAGTTTACTAGGCTTCAGTTATGAATGAACACAGTGCGTGAATGTGTTCATTTAGAACTCCACCCTGAAACATCCCCCGCAACAGCCAGGGGGAGAGAAGAGGAGGGAAGCCAGCAGCACTGCAGGGAAGGGGGAGGGCACAACACTCGAGGAAGTCCAGGCAGTAGGGGGAATCAGCACTGCACATAGTTATTAGGGTGTGCCCAGGCACACCTGGCACACCCCTTGCGCACTCCTATGAGTAGTATAAACATTTGTTACATTAATGTTCTTGGGCAAAAAAAATAAAAAGGCATGGAAATGATGCTCCAGCATTTGACAATAACAATTTGTCCGTAACATGTAAGGTGTCAATGCCAGTATGCATCACCACTAGCCCGCCTTTCCTGAGGGCAGATGGTTCACATAGAGTTGCGATATTGGGTACCATGTACTTTGTTTTTATGAAGTCACTATTGTTCTTATACATTTTTTATGTTTACTTGTATTTGAATAAAAATGTACCTTTTTACATACATACTTGGTCTGCCTATAATAGATCCAATAGGGGTTTCAAACCGTGCTTATAGCACCAGGTTTTCCATTTGTTTCATATTTCAGATCGGACAGACCAAGTGGATTGTTATACACACACCAATCCCTCCTTTTTTGTCTCAGCATTTACATAGTAGGTGAGGTTGAAAAAAGACACAAGTCCATCAAGTCTAACCTATGTGTGTGATTATATGTCAGTATTACATTGTATATCCCTATATATTGTGGTCATTCAGGTGCTTATCTAATAGTTTCTTGAAACTATAGATGCCCCCCACCGAGACCACAGCCTGTGGAAGGGAATTCCACATCCTTGCTGCTCTTACAGTAAAGAACCCTCTACGTAGTTTAAGGTTAAACCTCTTTTCTTCTAATTTTAATGAGTGGCCACGAGTCTTGTTAAACTCTCTTCTGTGAAAAAGTTTTATTCCTATTGTGGGGTCACTAGTACGGTATTTGTATATTGAAATCATATCCCCTCTCAAGCGTCTCTTCTCCTGAGAGAATAAGTTCAGTGCTCGCAACCTTTCCTCATAACTAATATCCTCCAGACCTTTTATTAGCTTTGTTGCCCTTCTTTGCACTCGCTCCATTTCCAGTACATCCTTCCTGAGGACTGGTGCCCAAAACTGGACAGCATACTCTACTTTGACAATATAGTTAGAAGGGCCCTGCTCAAAAGAGCTTACAAACTACAAGGGTAGGACACTAAAAATTAGACACATTAAAAATCACATTAGAAAAGCAGGACTACAAATCAAGGTAATAACAACCATGACCAACCTTTTTGGTTATCAGAACTCCTTGCCCCAAACTCCTAAAAATTTGAATTGCAGAATTATCATAAGCAAAGACAGAAAAAATGAATACAGAATAAAATATAAAATATAAAAAGGCAGTGTACAAATAAAATCCTCACACTTATGTTTGAAACTAGCAGGAAACTTCCTTTTCATCTAAACCATTACATAAACTAGATTAACAGTAGTAGTTGAAAGTCTTACATGTGAGATTTAGAAGTAGCTAGAACAAGATAAAGGTCTGCTGAGGCTCACAAACAAACATGGTCAGACTGGACACACTTTTGAGGGCCTTAATGCAAAACCATACCAGCAAACACATAAAGCAATCAAACCACAGCCTTAGTGGGATGTGGGTCGGGCATTATGCACACACCCCCCCCCCAACAAAAAAAAAAAATATCTATTTGTAAATCAATATAAGCACTGCAAACAAAGATTCTGGCCTCTTCTCGGGTCAAACAACCACCACAAATACAGGCCTTTATATAACCTAGCTAGGATTGCTAGCCCACCCATCCAGACCCACACAAATTGGTGACAAAGCGCATTTGTCATTCATCATCAGCATACAACATTCAAATACAACATTCAAATGGTGTGCAGGATCACACCAGACTTATACATCCATATTTGGCCCAAAATACCACAGTTCTAGATTTGGTGCAAACTCACACTTGCTTGATTTATAATGTTATTTCCTGGGTTTCCATTATGTAAAACACATCAAAAATGTAATCACTGGTGAAAAAGAAACTTTAACACCACAACAGTGGAAGAACATACAAACTTCTAGCCAGGTAGCGGGATTGGGATTCAAACCAACAACCTCAGTGCTGCTAGGCAGAAGTGCTAACCAGTTAGCCACTGTGCTGACACGTGTTGGAGTCTGGATCTCTGTGGTGTCAAACAGTCCTAAGTCCCAGGGGTGCAATAAGTTAATCAATGCAGATGTACTGTGGAAGGCCAGAGAGCCATTGAACAACCTGTTTCTGGCATATGCCATCTCTTTTGAAGCCTGGTTATGGCTGATTACTGTCAGCATGCTGCTAGAGAAACACCTGTAATTTTGTTGGTTTTTGTTTGGTAAGAGGCTGCAATCAGTGCTGGTGGGGAAATGTTAAGGCTGATTATTGTCCTTGCCCATGGTAAACATATGGCACAATTTGAATTGGTGAAACTCTCCTACACATAAATACACATAAATACTGCATTTCTTTGGACATATACCTATAGGTGGGGAAATTACAGCAGTCAGAAGTTATACTTCTTGATTTATTCTGTGATATTTGGTGGTTCTTGGTGTGTGAGTGTAGAATAGTGATGTTACCCTCTGAATTTTGGGAATGATATTTTGATTTCTAATGTTGGTACACATATCACATTTTTTGGGGGGAAATTATGATCATTTTGAAATACTAAACAACACACAAAATTATGACTCATTTAAAATTTGCATCAGCAATGGTATTGTTTGTGGTTTGTGAAGACACATGTGGGAATTTCGGTACAGATTTTTGTGAGATGGACAGCAACAAGTGAGAGAGAACAATAGATTTTACCAAGAATTGAAAACATTACACATTACTAGCATTTATTTTATTTTATTTTATTTTAGAGAAATAAACAGTTCATCTCAAAATTAAAATGTATTTTTTTGGGGAAGTAACAATTGTACCATTTAACTCTCATTTTCACGTTCGCAAATTATTTTTAGCCAAGCGCTAATTTGGGAATTTACTATAGCTCTTGGTAAAAAATGAATGGGGAGGTAAAATGAGAGTATTTTGCATGTCTCAGCATGCTCACTTGTGCTGGTACACAGTTGTAGAAAGAGGGGAAATTTATCTCTTCTCAGACTTTCAATGATATTTCAGTTTATATATCATTTTTTTAAGCAGTTTAAAAGCAGATTATCTTTAACCACTTGCCTACAGGGCACTTACACCCCCTTCCTGCTCAGGCCATTTTTCAGCTTTCAATGCTGTTGCACTTTGAATGACAATTGCGCGGACATGCTACACTGTACCCAAATGAAATTTGTATCATTTTCTTCGCACAAATAGAGCTTTCTTTTAGTGGTATTTAATCACTGCTGGGTTTTTTATTTTCACTAAAAAAAAAAAAAAAAAAAAGACCAAAAATTTTGAAAAAAAAATGTTTACTTTGTTTCTGTCAGTAAGATTTGTAAATAAGTAATATTTCTCCTTCACTGATGTGCACTGATGGGAACTGATAGGCTGAACTGGTGGGCATTGATGAAGTGGCATTTATGGGCACTGATGAGGCAGCACTTATGGGCACTGATTAGGTGGCAATGATGAGGAAGCATTAATATGCCGCACTTATGGACACTGATAGGTGGCACTGATGAGCACTGATAGGCGGCACTGATGGGCACTGATAGGCGGCACTGTTTGACCCTTTTTGGAACTAGACACCTCAAGGTAATCTCATTTTTTTGACATGATCAAGCTGGTATTTAGGGGGTTAAAAATTAAGGTGTTCTTAACTTTTAAAAGTTGCTCAGTGAAACCAATGTACCATATATACTCGAGCCGACCCGAATATAAGCCGAGGCACCTAATTTTACCACAAAAAACTGGGAAAACTTATTGACTCGAGTATAAGCCTAGGGTGAGGAATGCGCAGCTACTGTAAGCGGAAAAGAGGGTCAACAAAGCCCATTTGCAGCCTCACTGTGCCCATTTGCAGCCATAGGTCCCCCAAACTTCAAACTCGGTAGTTAAGGGTTCCTAGATGCCCCCTAGCTGCAGCCAAAATTTGGGGTCTTTGAACCCAAAGGGTCCCGAAATGACATTGCTGCAGATAGATACAGTTGACCGACTTTGGGGCCCCATATCTAAGAGCCACTTGGTGCTAGGAACCCCAAATTTGGTGTGCAAACCCAGTGAAACTAGCACTACAACATATCCAAAGCTGGGGTTCCTAGCCCCCGAGATACGGGGCCCCAAATTCGGTTAGGAAAATGCCAAGCACTTTTCTGCAGCAGAGAATTACATTTTCCGAACTGAATTTCCTCACCATCAACCACCGGCAATCACTGCAACCAGGAGGAGTTAAAAGGGGTTATAAACCCTTGTGCTTTTTCACCTTAATGCATCCTATGCATTAGGTGAAAAAACTTTTGTCACTGACCAGCCCCCCAGCCCCCCGTTTTACTTACCTGAGCCCGTTCGTTCCCTCAGTGGAGACGCGCTCTTCCTCTCTGCCTAGGGTTTTCGGCTCTTGATTGGATAGCAGCCGCTGCTGTCAATCAAATCCAATGACGCGGGCGCCGGGGGGCGGGGCTGAGTCCGGCATTCTGCGCACCCGCAAGGTAACGCCCAGAGAGAGCGCTTCTCCTAGGGAGTTTACCAATGCAAGGAGGACCCCAGAAGATGATGATCGGGGCCACACTGTGCAAAATGAACTGCACAATGGAGGTAAGTATGATATGTTTGTTATTTAAATAAAAAATAAAAAACAAGGGTTTACAACCCCTTTGACCACTTGCCGCCCGCCATATAGCAAAATAACGTCGGCAAAGTGTTTGCAATATCCTGACCGGACGCCATATGACGTGGCCAAGATAACAAGCCGCTGCGCGCCCCTGGGGGCACTCATCGTGGCGATCATTGTTGCTACGTGTCAGTCTGACACACCGCAACTCCGATCTAGGTAAAGAGTCTTTGATGGAGACACTTTACCACTTGATCAGCCATGTCCAATCACAGCTGATCACGATGTAAACAGGAAGAACCGTTTATCAGATGCGAGTAGAGGGGAACCGATCGGCGGCTCTCCTGACGGGGGGGTCTGTGCTGATTGTTTATCAGCGCAGCCCCCCCTCAGATGCCCACCCAGGACCACAAGGGATCCCACCAGGACCACCAGGGATGGCCACCACTGATGACCACCAGGTATGGCATCCCTGGTGGCCATGGGTGGCAATGTGTGCCCACACATGATGCCAATCAGTGCCCAACAGCAATACCTGCCAGTGCCTTCTAATCAGTGATACCAATCAGTGCCATCTATCAGTGTCAATCAGTGCAACTCAGTGTCCATCAGTGCCACCTATCAGTGCCCATCAATGCCCACCTATCAGTGCCACCCATAAGTACCCTTTTAGTGCCCTTCTGTACCACCTATGGGTGCCCATCTGTGCCACCTATGAGTGCCCATCTGTGCCGCCTATGAGTGCCACCTATCAGTGCCCATCAGTGCTGCCTAGCAGTGCTCATCAGTGTCGCATATCAGTGCCCATCATCAGTGCCACCTCATCAACGCCACCTCATTGGTGCCACCTTATCCATGCTCATCAGTGCCACCTTATCAGTGCCCGGCAGTGCAGCCTCATCAGTGCCCATCAGTGAAGGAGAAAATGTACTTATTTACAAAATTTTATAACAGAAACGATGAAAAACAGTGCTGATCAAATACCACCAAAAGAAAGCTCTATTTGTAGGAAGAAAATGATAAAAAATGTGTTTGGGTACAGCGTAGCATGACTGCACAATTGTCATTTAAACAGCAACAGTGCTAAAAGCTGAAAATTGGCTTGAACAGGAAGGGGGGAAGGTGCCCTGTATTGAAGTGGTTAAGGAATAGATGACTTCATTAGATCCTTCATTAGATCCTCCTCCACAAGGACTCTCGATTGTAAATAATACTACACTGTTAACATTTGTTAACACTGTGATTGGCTATCACAACAATCACATGGCACAGGGGTGCTCAAATCAATTCTGTGTCTTTGGTTAAGGCGTTTGGAGGCGTGTGCACATGTTCAAATTTAAAACGACAGGACATTTTTAAATGGCTTGTCAGAACAGGAAGTGTTCTGACCAACCATACCACAACAAGCCTGGTCCTGGAGTTGTTAATTATGGTAAACATAACTTCTTACATCTTTCTTAATATTATATAGGAAAGAAAGCTAATTAAGATGTGTCAGGAGGAAAAAAGAAATTAATAGGGTAAGCAGTAATCTTTAATTGTTTTCAAAATTATGTTATGTGAATGGGAACATGTTATACTTAAAAATAAATTAGGTGTTATTCTAATTTTGCTGCAAAAGTGGAAATAGACTTTAAGGCAACCAAGGACATATCAACACAAAAGTCATGTAACTAGACTAGGGAAATGCATTAACAGATTCAAATACCATTAATTCAACCATATGCAGAATGGTAACCAGCTGTATTCAGAAACACACAATCAAACTGTGATAATAGATCACGTTTACTTTGTATTTTCTAAGTATTATTGTAAGACTGCAAATAAATTTTAATGTGACTTAAAAATGGCCCAAGGTATTGTGTTGCCTGCAAGTACATGTATTAGTCCTCAAATCCATTCTTGCACCTTGTGGAGCCCCTTGCATCCCATTCTTATGATATATTATTAATATTATTATTATACAGGATTTATATAGCACCAACAGTTTGCGCAGCACTTAACAAAATAAAGGCAGACATTACAGTTACATTACAATTTGGTACAAGAGGAATCAGAGCCCTGCTTATTAAAGCTTACAATCTAAAAAGGGAGGGTCAATTGATACAAAAGTTAATAGCTGTGGGGGATTAGCTGATGGAGGAAGTAAAACTGTGTATTAGCTAGAAGCAGGATAGGCTTTCTTAAAGAGAAGGGTTTTCAGGGATCGTCTAAAGGTGGATAGATTAGAGGACAGTCGGACAGATTGGGATAGGAGAAGCTCTGGAGAAATCCTGGAGGCGAGCATGGGAGGAGGTGACAAGGGAGCTAGAGAGCAGGTAGTCTAGGGAGGACCGACGAGAGCGGCTTGGTTGGTATTTTGGGACTAGGTTAGTGATGTAGCTGGGAACAGAGTTATGGATGGCTTTGTAAATTATTGTTAGTACTTTGAATTTTATTTGTTGGGTGAGTGGAAGCCAGTGGAGGTATTGGCAGAGAGGGGTGGAGGACACTGAATGGTTGGTAAGGTGGATAAGTCTTGCAGTGGCATTCATTATGGACTGAAAGGGGGATAGTCTATGTAAAGGTAATCCAATGAGTAGGGAGTTGCAGTAGTCGAGGTGAGAGATAACCAGGGAGTGAATTAGAAGCTTGGTGGTGACATTAGTTAAAAAGGGGCATATTCTGGAAAAGTTGCGGAGGCTAAGGAGACATGATTTGGACAGATATTGGATGTGGGCCTGAAAAGGACAGTTCAGAGTCTAATGCCCCGTATACACGGTCGGATTTTCCGATGGAAAATGTCCGATCGGATCGTGTTGTCGGAAATTCCGACCGTGTGTGGGCTCCATCGGACATTTTCCATCGGATTTTCCGACACACAAAGTTGGAGAGCAGGAGATAAAATTTTCCGACAACAAAATCCGTTGTCGGAAATTCCGATCGTGTGTACACAAATCCGACGGACAAAGTGCCACGCATGCTCAGAATAAATAAAGAGATGAAAGCTATTGGCCACTGCCCCGTTTATAGTCCCGACGTACATGTTTTACGTCACCGCGTTTAAAACGATCGGATTTTCCGACAACTTTGTGTGACCGTGTGTATGCAAGACAAGTTTGAGCCAACATCCGTCGGAAAAAATCCTAGGATTTTGTTGTCGGAATGTCCGAACAAAGTCCGACCGTGTGTACGGGGCATAAGCTTACCCCTAGCACCCATGTGCCATTGATCTTGACAGAGAAGTCAGGGAAAGGGGCACGTGGGGGAATAAATATTAAGAGCTCGGTTTTAGATAGATTCAGTTTGAGGAAGTGGTTTGACATCCAGGCTGATATGTCTGTTAGTAAATCAGTAATGTGTGAGGAGACTGATGGGGTGAGCTGAGGGGCAGAGAGATAGATTTGGGTGTCATCGTCATATAAATGGTAGTGGAAGCCATGGGAGGCTAACAGCTGACCCAGGGAGGACGTGAAGATCGAGAATAGTTGAGGTCCAAGGACAGAACCTTTTGGGGACCCCAGCGGTAAGAGGAGTTGGAGAGGGAGAAGTGGAGTTGTGAGTGACACTGAAGGTGCAGTGAGATAGGTAAGATTCGAACCAATGGAGAGCGCAGCCATGGAGACCAAGCAAATTTAGTTTTTTCTGGAGGAGGGGGTGGTCAACTGTATCAAAGGCAGCGGAAAGGTCCAAGAGTAATGCCCTGTACACACGGTCGGATTTTCCAACGGAAAATGTGCGATCGGAGCTTGTTGTCGGATATTCCGAACGTGTGTGGGCTCCATCGGACTTTTTTCATCGGATTTTCCGACACACAAAGTTTGAGAGCAGGCTATAAAATTTTCCGACAACAAAATCTGATCAATTCCGACCATGTGTGGACAATTCTGACGCACAAAGTGCCATGCTCAGAAGAAATTCCGAGACTGAACTGCTCGGTCTGGTAAAATTAGCGTTCGGAATGGATATAGCACTTTCGCCAGGCTGCAATGTTTTAATTTGTTTAATGCAGCGCACTCTGTTCTTCTTTATAATGCTAGAAGAGTGAAGTAGTTTTGCTGCTCATATTCAGACAGAGTTCTCACAAACTTCTTTCTTTATTATTTCTGTTGATTTCATCAATATAATATTTGTATTTGTCACATCTGATTCAAAATTTTTTTTTTATTTTATTTTTTTTTTTTGGTTAGTATTTTTTTCAAGCCTGATGTTTATTTTTTTTTTTAAACTCCAGAATATGTTTGGGTGTGTTTTGTGTGTCAAGTTACCACAACACCATTATTTTTGAGTATTATTTAATCTCAAGGAGGTTACTTGGTGTTGGTGTCTCTTGTTAATTTCACATTGTATTTTTGAAGTGTACCTGCCTCCTCACAAACAAACTGTCCTTTTAGAAGGAAAACACACATAGGCGTGTATGATTGAAAAAAAATTCATTTATTAAGGGGTCCTAACCAAAGAAAGAGGGAGGCAACGCTGGAGAAACAGCAGAAATTGCTGAAGACTTTGGCCCCCAGGACACACTTCAATTATTTCATGGCAAAATTGGTGGCCTGAGGAGTCCTTATCTGAGGGAGTGCAATCTGGTCCAGAAGTCCAAGAGAATCATGAACAGCAGCAGATGACATGTATGTCCCCAGGCTGTGGTCATACAAGAGCCTTTTGTCAGACCAGACTGAACCCAGGGCCATCACTCTCTGGTCTTCCTTCCACGCTTCCTTCCATGCTGTGTCTGTGGTGGTGGAGTTGTGGCAGGAGGAGGAGGAGGATGGTCCTACTCACACAGGTGGGTATTGGGTGTGATTTCGCCCCTCACCACCTTAGTTAAGGTTTTATAAAGAAGGTCCTCACACATGAGGCGTTGACCCTCCTGCATGTCCTTCAGTTTTGTGGCAGCCATGCAGGCAAAGGCCTCTTCGCGAGTGGGGAATGCTCTGAAGGACGCAGAAGCCTCCTGAATCAGCCTGAGTGCTGAATTCTGCACGTAACTCCCCTTCCTGGGTCTTTTGTTTGGAAGGCGGTGGGGAGGGACCTGTGATTCTGTAAGGCTCCTACTGGGCCCAGCCTTCTCCTGGCTGCCACTTAGCCCCGCCTCCTCCTGGCTGCCACTAACCCCCGCCTTCTCCTGGCTGCCACATTCCACAGCCTCCTCCTGTGTGCCACATTCCACAGCCTCTTTCTGGCTGAGGTCTTCCTGTGTATGAAAAAGGGACATCGTTTTAGTTTTTTCTTCATCAAGCTCACACAATTTTCACCTCATGACTGTTGCAAATTGAATGTAAACAAATATAACAGACTATCATTTTGAGCCCAGCATTTTTCATTGTTGTCCCAATTATTTTTGCCCACTACTGTCTTTTGATATGTAAAACACTTTATTAAATCAGCAATTAGTGATAAATAATAAAATCTAGTAAACATCATTTATTTATTGACAAGAAATCTGTAGAACAATGCTATACCTGACTCCAGCTGGGCTCCTCCACTTCTTCCTGGCTGGAAGTCCCAGGTTGGACATCGGAAGCCTCAGCTGGGGTGGAAGATAGGGTGGAAGGAAGAGTGGAAGGAAGGGTTGAGAGGGATTCCCTGACTTCAGTCTGGTCTGACAGAAATCGCAGCCTCTCATAGTACCACAGCCTGGGGACATAAACGTCATCTGCTGCAGCTCCGGATCTCTGGGAATCCGTGACCTTTTTGCGCTCCCTAAGATAAGTGCACCTCAGGCCACCAATTTTGGCTTTTAAATAGGGGATGGTTGCTGTGGGGACCACCGGCTTCACCAACTCCAGCAGTTTCTCCAGCGCTGCCTGCCTCTTTTGTTTATTATTATACTGTGGGTGTTTGATCTGCCACAGACAGGGCAGCTCCCTGTATTTGTCTATGAACAGGGGGAGAAAGCTGTGGTCATTGAAGCCATCCATTTTATCTGCAATACACAAGACAAACCCTAATGTCAGGCTAAAGTCTCCTAATCTTGTCCCAATATAGGCCTACGCACGCGTGTTACGCTTTATATACACTGCGCATGCATGAAACTCTGCCCGCCCCTGACATTCTTTCTAGTCTACTCCCTGCCCCTGCTCATTTGGCGCAGTGGGGAAGAGCACATGGGGGAGACAGAACAGGTGCGTGATAATTACAGCAACAAGGAGGAGGAGGAGGAAAGCCCAGAGCCAGAAACGTCCCGATCCCGGAGGAGACAATTTAAGGCCTCAAATATGTCCTTTGGGGAGATGTTGGAGATGGTCGACATCCTGAAGAGGGCCGACTATGACGGGAAGTATGGACCTTACCCCAACCCCAAAGTCAGAAAGGCCAAGATCATGGCGAAGGTTGTCAAGAGTCTGCAGAAGAATTTTGGGGTACGTCGATCCAAGGATCAACTCAGGAAGCGGTGGTCGGACCTCAAATTAAGGGAGCACGAGCAGTACAGAAGGATCAGGAGAGTGCTGCAAAAAAGTAAGTAGTTGTCCCGTGTTCCTATTCTTTATTTTTCTAACGTTCGTGCTGCTCCATGTGCTTTTCTTAACTGTTGTACAGTTTAAAATGGCAACTTTCATGTTCATGGGCATGGGTTTTGGACATATGCATTTGAATAGATTTTCTGCTAGCCTACTTCTCTTCAAATAATTTTGTTGTCTAGATGGGTTGTTAACTAGAATGAAATGCAAACTAGATTCTGTGTAAGGAGAGGACACTCAGTAGCTGTTTACACATCTGGACGCTGGAGCACTAGTGTGGGACACAAGAACACCCTTTTTATTAGGGGGCCCACACAGGTGCTCCAGTGGATACTATAGGGGTGTCTCCATCTGTGAAGCTTGTCCAAAACAGGTAAGTATTCAAGCTTGACAAAGTAAAAAAATATTTCGTCATCTTGCAACTCTGCCAAAAGAGACAATTGTACCCCACTTCCAAGCAATGTTTCATATTCCTATTTCTGGCATAAAATATCTGTGTGCTAAGTATATCTATTTTTTTTTTTACATAGGGGGAGAAAAGACTCGGAGGACACCACTCATCTGAGGAGACCACAGACCCCCAACCTCATGAAGAAGTGGAAATCCACCAAAAGCCAACAGGAGAAGGAGGAAGGAGACGTGGTGGAAATTGTCACCACAACAGGTGAGTGTCTGCGACCACAGGCTCAGGTAAGAGATGGATCCAGGTCATTTCACCAGTGAGAGTGCCCAGATCCTGATCGGGGAGATCATGGGGTGTAATAGGGACTTGGAAAACATCCAGAAAAACATCAATGATGTTCAAAACAAAATGAAGAACATCATTTATGTTTTAGGGAGAGTTTAAAACACCTCCAAATCCCTTACTTTTTTGTGCTTTTTTGAATCTAAAAATTGTTCTAATTTTTTGACATATTATCGACAAGCCAAATTTTGAAGATGCACACAGTGTGTCAACATGTGCTATCTGCCATCACGGGAGATCAGTGTATGCATTTTGTGGGTGCAACCCCTTCCTCAATAATAAAGTACCTGAGAGGAAGGGGTTGCACCCCCAAAACACGTCCCTTGATCCCCCATGATGGCAGCTAGCACATGTTGACATTCGGCAATTTGTGTGCATCTTCAAAATTTGGCTTTTCCAGTGGTGACTTCACCCCAACTGAACGCAATATCAAACACAGTTTGTAAATACTCATGTCTGATATTGCCTTCAATTTCAAACAAAGTTGAACTGTAAGTTCCAGATTTGTGTATTTCTTGTTGCTTTTAAACATGGCTGTTTTACCTTAAATGGACATTTCTACTTTTATTTTTATTTTTTTATTTTTTTTGTTTTACGCCACATCAGTGTCCATTTTCGGGGGCATAAGTTTCAACTTAATTGTTCAATACTTTCCCGACACATTACTCACATCATAGTGGCTTTTGTTACTTTTTTTTGAAAATATCATTTTGATTTAATCTCCATGCTTACGACCCCGCTACGTCCCTCGTCAACAATGTTGGTTAGGTCGTAACTAAAGCCTCCCCTATCTTGAACCCCCTTCCCTCCCCCCCCACCACCCCCCAGACCACCCTACCTGCTCGAAGTCCTATATTTCTTTCATCCATGAACCTCCCAGCATACTAGGTCAACCTCCCCGGTGGACACCACTCCTGTTGCATTTTACCCATCTCAGACTACTACACGGGGACTACATTAGCTAGACCTATTAAATTCCCAAAACCTCTACGGCTCTTATTGAGCTTTTAAACTTTTGCCAACCCTTCCATTTTTCCTCATACTCCTCCATTTCTGCTTCCTCAGTGTATCTCAGATATTCTAAATTCTGAATTTAATTTGTTTTGTCATACCATTCTTGTAATGTTGGGCCGCTTTTCTCCTGCCAGTGTCTAGCGATGAGACTTTTTGCTGCGTTCAACAGTTGTGGTATGAGTGTTCCCAGATATGACTCGGTTGGCATTCTGAAACCATGAAATAGACATGCCCATGGATCGTCCGGGACCACTATATGGGTTATCTCACCTATAATTTTCCTTGTCTCGTCCCAGAATTCCCTTATTTTTGTACACTGCCACCAGATGTGTGCCGTTGTACCCAGCTCTTTACATCCCCTCCAACAAAATTGTGAGGTTTCACTCTGATACTTAGAAGCTCTATCTGGGGTAATGTACCATCTTGACAGACATTTATAATTTAACTCAGACACTTTATAATTTACTGAGGTATTGTGAACTCGCTTTAATAAAATTCTAGCCTCATCATTTTTGAGTTTTGAATTTAATTCTGTCTCCCATTTTTTAATATATACTGGAATGTCCATACCCTTCAGATCCATAAATACCCTATAGATCTTAGAGATCCCCTTCTTCCCTACCTGACCAGCACAGAGTTTTTCTAACGGCTGTAGGCTGTCCATCGTTCTAATGGGTTGGGGGAGCGATTCAACAAAGTTTTTAGTTGAAGATATCGCCATTTATTAAGGGTCATAAGATTGCTTTTATTTTTTAAGTCCTGAAATGAGCAAATTTTACCCTTATTCATAACATCCTTAAGCTGTACTCCTTCTTCTCCCACTCAAAATCTCCATACCTGGTGCAAAAAATTCTGTGTCCATCAAAGGGAGCAAAGGGGAGTTATACTCCCATTTCTCCCTTCTATGTAGATTGTCCCATACTTTTAGCGTGTGTCTAGTGATAATATGTGCCTCAGAACTAAGTTTCCTAAAAAGTGGAGGTATCCAAATTACTTTACTCAAATCTACTTTACTGATCGTGTTGTCCATTTTCACCCAACGTTTTTCTTTATTTCCTTTTACCCAATCTATAATTCTTGATAAAATGATTGCTTTGTGATAACATCTTATGTCTGGTGCACCCCAACCCCCCTTCTCTTTATCTCTAACCAGTGTTGCATAACTTATACGCAGTTTTTTCCCCCTCCAAATAAATTTTGTAAAAAGTGAGTGCAATTTTTTGAGATATGCTTGTGGTAGTGGGATGGGGAGCATTTGCATTTTATATAAAATCTTGGGCAATATTGCCATCTTAATGATATTAATTCTTCCCCCCCATGACAGTTGTCCTCTTGTGATTCTATTCAACTCCCCCTTGACCTCATTAAGGAGAGAAACAAAATTAACCTGGAACAACAGCTCTCTAGTCCCTGTTATCTTTATCCCAAGATAGTTTATCTCCTTTTTTCCCCATGCGAATGGAAATTCTTTGTGGACCATACGATCTTTTTTATCCATCTTATTAATTTGTAGTATTTCAGATTTGGCCGGATTGACCTTAAAATTTGATATTTCCCCATATTCTTTCAAAGTTTTGAGCAGGTTAGGGAGAGTTATTCTAGGTCTGGTGATATAGAGAAGGATATCGTCTGCGAAGGCCACCAATTTGTGGTCTTCGTCTCCATCAAATACTCCTGAGATATCCAGGTTCTGCCTTATCCTTGTTAGCAAGGGCTCAAGCGTCAACACGAACAGAAGGGGGGACAGGGGGCATCCTTGTCTCGTTCCGTTGGTCATTACAAACGGCTCAGATAGAGTTCCGTTAACTTTGACCCTTGCTGAAGGACAGGCATACAACGCCTTTATCCATCTGGTCATAATTGGCCCAAATCCTATCTCCCTCAACATACAGAACATAAAGCCCCAGTCTACCCTGTCAAAAGCTTTCTCAGCGTCAATTGACAGGAGTAGACCTGGGGCTCCACTGTCCCTCATTTTTTGAGTTACCATGAGGGTTCTTATCCCATTACCCTGTCCCTCCCTCCCCGGGGTGAATCCAACCTGATCGGGGTGGACCATGCTATTCAGGATGTTCTTCACTCTCCAGGCCAGAATTTTCGCAAACAATTTCGTGTCCGCATTGAGAAGCGCTATTGGTCTATAGCTGGAACAGAGTGAGCTGTCCTTGCCCTCCTTCAATATGATGGTAATGATCGCTTCCAACGCTTCTTTCCCCATCTCCCACTTTACACCTATTCCATTCATGTACGAACATAATTTAGGGATTAAGAGGTCTTGATATTTTTTATAATACAGTACGGAGAAGCCATCCAGCCCGGGGCTTTTCCCCACTGACGTCTCCCTCAGTGTTTTTTTAATTTCATCTTCTGTAATGGGGCCCTCTAATAGATTATATTTATCTTCTTCTATTTTCTTTAGTCCTAACTCCTGAAAAAAAAACTTTAGTTCTCTCCCTTTTTTTGTCTGCCTCACTTTTTGAAATCTTGTTATTAATGGAGTATAGTCCCTCATAGTAGTTTTGAAAGGTTTTGGCGATTTCCCTAGTTCTGTACTTTACCTCCCCGTCTGAGGTCTTGATTTTCTCGATGTAGTTATTGGTCTTCTTTTTTTTAAGGGTCTTTGCTAGATACTTCCCCGGCTTATTTCCTCCCACATATCTCTCTTTCTTTAGTAGGTTGTACGTTACTCGTGTTTCTTGTTTAATTAAAGTTCTCATAGCCTCTCTTTTGTTATGGAGTCTTAAAAGCACCTCCTTCCCCCCTTCTAATTTGTGCACCTGCTCAAGTTCTAATATCTCGTTCATTATATAAAGTTTTTCTTCCCTTCTCTTTCTCTTCTTTTCCGCACCTGCCTTAATCAAGATCCCCCTGATATAGGCTTTGTGTGCCTCCCATACTATTGACTCCGAGACCTCTGCTGTTTCGTTAGTTTTGAAATAGAACTCTATTTCCTTTGATACCAAATCCCCTATCTCTTTATCGTTTAGTAGTTCTTCGTTTAACTTCCAGCTAGGGCTCTTATTATGAATCTGTCCTGTGTTTACTGTTAAGCTTATGGGCGCATGGTCGGAAAAGGTCATTACCCCGATGTTAGAACTAACAACCGCCTCCAGTCAGTGATGTTCGATCAGAAAGAAATCCAGTCTAGAATAAGTCCCATGCACGGGGGAGTAGAACGTATAGTCCCAGTTATTAACATGCTGCGCCCTCCAAAAGTCCACCCATTGGGACTGGTGCAGTTTCTGTCTCACTCTATTATTCCAGGCCGTACTCGTCCCCCGCGCATGGGATGATTTATCCTTCCCTGGCTCCAGGAACAAATTGAAGTCGCCAGCCATTATAGCTAGACCTTCCTTAAATTCCAAGAATTCGGCCATCCTCTCGATCATATATCTATTTGGATTTTTTTTTTGGCCATTTATGTTTGCCAGTGAGCATTCAATACCGTTAAGTTTCCCTTTCAGGAACATATACCGTCCCTCCAGGTCCGTCCTTCTCTGATGTAAATCGAACCTTACTCCACTGGCAAACCCTATGGCTACTCCTTTTGCGCGCAATGTGGGTGAATCACCGTACAACCAAACTGGGAAATCCCTGGAGAAGATTTTTTGGTTCTTCTCCAGGAGGAAATGAGTCTCCTGAAGGAATACCACATCAGCCCCCAGAAGTTTTAATTCCTGCAAGATGTTGGCACACTTAAAGTGTGCGTTCAAACCGCGTACGTTATATGATATTATTTTTATGTTACTCATCTGTGCTTCAGGGTACCTTTCCTAAGCCCTGCAACAGAGTGGTGCCCAAGTGACCTATAATACAAATTTATACGTTGGTGGATCTTATCGGACTTCAACCCCTCCCTATTCACTCCTCCCCTGCCCGCCCTCTCCCTCCTTCCCCTCCCTCTTCCCTCCCCTCTCCCCCGTCCCTCCCTTTCCCCTTTGGGGGTGCTAGGCCATCCCATGACCTTAAGAACCGTGGCCCCTCCAACTCCTCCAGGCCCTTCGGTTGTCCCCCTAGAGGTTGAGCTCAGACTGGGTGACCCCAGACCCAATACTCCCCCTGTAGCAGCGGGGTACCCGTGCCTGACTGTCCCCCCCCCCGCCTCCCCCTCCCCCCCTACCATCCCCGCCCCCCAGATCCCCCCCCCTGTAGCTCAGCTAATCCAACTTCATTTCTATTTCGTTAGCTCGTGTAACTACTCCCCTTATGTTTGTTCAATTTTAATTACTGGCCTCCAAGCCTGCTGCTCCCCAGGGGTTTCTGTATGCCCAGTCTTAACCCACCAACCCGGGATTTCCACCAGAGGCACCTCTAAGCGATTGCAAAATTTTGCTGTTTCTTTTGGGAATCTTAGAGTGGCCGATCGGCCGTCTTTACGTCCAGTAAGGCAGGCTGGGAAGCCCCAAGAATATTGAACATCATGTAATTTTAACTGTTCTAGAAGAGGTTTGAGTATCCTTCTCCTGGCCAGCGTCTCCGCTGCCAGATCCGGAAGGATCTGCAGATTTGTCTCTCCATACTTCACTGGATAGTTCTTTTTCAAATTAACCTTTATTTTCTCTTTGTCATTGTAGTTGTGAAATCTTGCGATGACATCTCTTGGGACCTCCCCTCTTATTTCTGCCGGTTTTCTAATCCTATGTATTCTCTCGAACTTTATCTTCTTAGTTTTTTCCGGGGGGTTTACCATACCTCCGAATATTTCATCCATTATTCCCTGTAGATCTTCTGTTCCCCTTGTGACTCTGGTAGACCCCTGATCCGTAAGTTTTTCCTTCTATTCTGGTTTTCTTGATCTTCCAATCTATATCGTAAGTTTCTCTGCTCTCTTTGTAGCTCTTCCATCTGGGATTTGAGTTCTTTTATCTCTTCTTCTTGCTTGTCCATCTTTGTTTCTGCCTCTTCCACTCTTTGCAGGATGTGATTCATATCTTTGTGGAGAGAGCCTATTTCCCCCTTTATGATTACTTCCAGCTTCGCAAACATTTCTGCCATTTCACCTTTAGTAGGGAGTAGTTTTTTTTGTTGGGGTTCCATTGCTGTCTCTTCTGCTATTTCGCTACTTCCTATGTGAATGTCGGCCTCGACTGTCTGTCGTCTTGTCCCTATCCTAGGGGTACATTCAGGGGTTTTGCTTTTAGTCTCTTTTTGTTTACCTGGGCTGTCTTTGCCAGTGTCATGCACCATGTACTTTCTGATGGTTCCCGGGCTTGCGCTTGTCCTGGGTGGGTTGGCAGTGTTAGCAGTCGCCCCCTTTGTAGATTTCCCTTTCATTTCTTCTTGTTTACTACACTTGGAACGGGCTCTTGCTCCCAAACTCCTCCTGGTTTTCAAGATCCTGCTCCTGGATTCGGGGTAGCACCTTCTGAGTTTGCCTCACCCGACCGAGACTTACAAAGTCTACCAGGAAAGGCCTGTGGCACTTGTGGGAGATCTCCTTAAGGATTCCACAGGACCCTGTTCTTGATAGAACTAGGAAGTCCAAGTGCTAGGTCCTTAATAGGCGGAGGCCTGTGACAAACTGGTCAATGAAAACCCAGTTCTGACTGCCCCTGGCAAAGACTAACCTCAATGGTTTGATTACTTAATCCGTCTGCTATTGCTTGACAAATGACTGCAATCAATTCATTAATTGAATACTCTTATGTCTAGGGATTTCGGCGCCCTGGTGAGTAATTTTTTGTGTCTGAAGTTTTCACCTGCCCGCATTTCTGTGAAACCAAACGTGGGGCTGTGCTGTTTAGTGTGGCCTGTCCTCCCTCTGCGGGTGCCGCCTCTTTAATATGTCAATCCCTCAGACTCACAGTTATCGGGGCCCTTATCCACTGGTCTTAAGCTCACTTTTTGTTACTGTTGAAAATGAGCCCTCGGCATAGCTTCCTTGCAACCCCTTATTGGTATCCCTTTGGGATAAGGCCGGTTCTGGTCTACTCTCCTCCGCTGGCAATGGTTGATTTTGCTGTATAAGGCGGTTAGATATAGATATAGAGGCCAGTGTATCAGCGACAGTCTGCTTGATAGAAAAAAGTATTTGACAAGAACTCCCACTATGTTATTGCAAAGCCTTACATCCAAGACAGTCCGTACTTGCATTTCCAAGTGTTATATTTGCTAGCCCACCTCTCCCCTCTATTTTTCGGTTAGATTACTGTCCATTAGATCACTGCATAAAGCTTGTAATATCTCCTGTGGGTTTTAACCCAGAGAGCAACCAAAGAGGAAAGAGAGAAGGCAAAAAATCAGCTAATCACACTGATCACAGTAATGCCCCGTACACACGGTCGGACTTTGTTCGGACATTCCGACAACAAAATCCTAGGATTTTTTCCGACGGATGTTGGCTCAAACTTGTCTTGCATACACACGGTCACACAAAGTTGTCGGAAAATCCGATCGTTCTATACACGGTGACGTAAAACACGTACGTCGGGACTATAAACGGGGCAGTGGCCAATAGCTTTCATCTCTTTATTTATTCTGAGCATGCGTGGCACTTTGTCCGTCGGATTTGTGTACACACGATAGGAATTTCCGACAACGGATTTTGTTGTCGTAAAATTTTATCTCCTGCTCTCCAACTTTGTGTGTCGGAAAATCCGATGGAAAATGTCCGATGGAGCCCACACACGGTCGGAATTTCCGACAACACGCTCCGATCGGACATTTTCCATCGGAAAATCCGACCGTGTGTACGGGGCATTACACTGCGAGCGCTGGGGGTCCCAGGTGGATATAGCAACAATTCATAGAGAAACTTTTGGCTATGATACACCGGTCTCTGTGAGTTCCCCAACCCCCTCAAACAGCAGTCATATCCATAGTATGAGAGAGAGTACCCAAACAGAGGAAACAATAAACTTGAACTACTTGCCAGTCTTCGTCTGTCATCGGTCCGTTGTGTTTGTTTCTTTCCTCTTCTGTCGCCAGATTTTCCCCTGCTCAGGTAACAAGCACTTACCCCTTCATACGGTGAAATTTCCAGGCTCTCTCCACTTGTCTTTAGCTTCCTCTACTCCTTGTTCCTTTTACCTGAAAGCCCGGTCTCAGGTGGTTATTGCCTATAGCACCTCCGTAGAGGGCATGGCGGGCGGGCTTGGGATCGATAGCCGGAGGACAGGTGTTTACACTCCTGCTGTAGCCGCTCCGGTCTCTCTAGTGAGCCGCGCGACGTCTCCACGACAACGGCTACCACAACGGGGAGAGAGAGAGCGGAAAGGCGGTGGAGCGTTAGAGCGGTGGAGACGCGAGCAGATGGCCACGAAAACAGCAGCCTGGGGAGGGGGGGGGCGAGTAGGAGAACGGAAGGGGAGAGGGTAACACCGCACCGGACCTAGCTAAGCAAGAGCCGGCATCTCAGGGAGGGGATCCCAGGCCTCCCGGGCTTAGCATCGCGTCTGGCCAGCCGCCCACATCCGGCTCCTCCCTCAGCATGTCTACTTTTATTAATGTGACCAAAAAAATTGTGATACAAAAACATGTTGGTTTGTTTTAAAAAAACTTTTGGAAATGCACATGTGATTGTGCTGGTATTAAAAAGATTGATAATCAAGAATATGTGGCTTTTTCTTTCAATGCTCCAAAACTTTTGTTGTGGTAAAATTGTTATTTTCTGTGACAATGGGGGTTATTTCCTAAGGGCAAATCCACTTTGCACTACAAGTGCCGTTTCAGTGCAGTCTCAAGTGCACTTGTAGTGCAAAGTGGCTTTGCCTTTAGTAAATAACACCCAACAGTGCTTTCTAATGTTACACAATCACGCCATTTTCAGGACTACCCACATTTCAGTCAGGGTCAGCTGAAAGAAACACAAGCAGTAAATGTCAGCAAATATTTTAGTAGTTAAAATTATTTTTTTATTTAAAAAATGTTTCAGACATTGTCTGGCATATTGATGGCCCCCCTACCCGCAAAGTATTCAAGGTATCTTAGACAGACCTCGCGAACACTCAGGGGTGGCAAGCCAGGACGGCCAGCTTCAAGCGCCATCAGGGTTGGTTCATTTACATGAATTCCGGATTCAGGCCCAACTGAGCCAGCATAGTTTGCAGAATTTCTCCTTAAAAATATGTGTAGAACACAGCAAGCCAGGATGATATGATTGAGTTTACTCCGCCATATGTATGGGTGTAAGAAATAGGCAGAACCGGCTGGCCATGATTCCAAACGTGTTCTCCACCACTCTTCTGGCTCTGGCCAGCCGGTAATTAAAAACCCTCTGGTCCGGGGTGAGGGTCCTCATAGGGAATGGCCACATAAGATGGTCCCCCAGCGTAAACGCTTCATCCGCAACAAAGACGAATGGGAGTCCTTCCACATCGTCTTCTGAAGGTGGCAATTCCAAGCTGCCATTCTGGAGACGCCTGTAGAACTCTGTCTGGGTGATGACTCCACCATCTGACATCCGGCCATTCTTCCCCACGTCCACATACAGGAACTCGTAAGTAGCCGACACCACCGCCAACATCACAATACTATTGAACCCCTTATAGTTGTAATAGTATGACCCCGAGTTGGGTGGTGGGACGATGTGGACGTGTTTCCCATCAATTGCCCCTCCGCAGTTAGGAAAGCCTCACCGCTGGGCAAAGTGGGAGGCCACAGTCTGCCATTCCTGTGACGTGGAAGGAAACTCTGGAGTCAAACCAGAAAAATAAAATTAATCATTTTGCACATAAACATGGAAAGTGAATTAGACACAAACATTCTTGGCCAACATCAGTATAACATTTATTTTAGGGAGTATTTAAAGACAAAGGTATAAGGTCCACCTATCAGATTCCCCCCCCCCTCTCATGGGCCATTTGTAAAATTTTATGGGGGGGGGATGTTTTGGACAGGTAACCCTCTCCACTTCATTGAGAGATGAATGCCTAAATAATGTGGATTACTTTGGTCAGCCCCTCCTTACTTTACACTATTGGCAGTCCACTGGACAGGTAAGAAGTGTCATAATACAAAGAGATAAATACACACTGTACACATTTTAGCACATTTTTACATTGTAATATTACCTATCAAGTTAATAATAGGATACAAAAACTTTAAACATTAACATTTGAAAGTATTCAGGCAGGCCCTTGCACTACATGCTTTGGGGAATTCATCCATAAATATGACCACAAAAGAGGTGGGTATAGTGTATATGGGTTTGGCAAAGTCAGCAGATGGATTGGTATCAGCTGAGTTAGCAGTTGGGGGGAGGGAGGGTTCCAAATGATTTTGGGACACAAAAAAAAAACCTCTGGCACTCTGCCAGAATTTAAAGCACAAATCTTATTTTTACACATTTTAGGGGGTGTTTAGGGTAATGCACTACTATGGAGCTGCCAAAATACATTGTTAAATGACTACACAAGGTGAATATAGGCCCAGGAGAGCATGCTGGGGAGGTAAGTGAAGGCAAATATGTATGGTATGAAGGACAAAAAAAAATTACGTAAAAATCCAGCATGCATGAGGACAAAGGGGACGTTCACAGCATATTACAATCATGGTAATTAGGGAATGAGGAAAGAAATACAATATATTAGCAAACATTAAATACAATAAAATGTGATGTTAAAGGATAAAAATTTTACCTCAATATATTCCTTCTGCAGGACCTGGATGATGGCAGAACAGGTCTCCGGGATAATGATCCCCAGAGCCTGGGGGGGGTTTGCCTGTCGAGAACTTAAGGTCCTGCAGGCTTCTCCCCGTCGCCAAGTACCGCAGGGTGGCGACTAACCTCTGCTCCGGAGTGATGGCTTGCCTCATGCAGGTATCCTGCCTGCTGATATAAGGGGTCAGCAAAGCCAACAAATAGTGAAATACGGGGTCCGTCCGGAGAAAGTTCCTGAAATCATCAGGATAATTCTCACGGATCTCACGGAGCAAAGGCATATGACAGAACTGGTCACGCTGGAGCAACCAATTCTTGGTCCATGAACTCCTCCCCACCCTGTTCATGGACTGGGCTTGTGTCAAGGTAAGGACCCCAACACCAAGCCCCCGCACAGCACGAACTCTACGAGGAGTACGTATACGCAACATGGCTAGAAAACGGTCAGCTGCTCAGAACGAAGTAACTGAATGCACTGAAGAACAGCAAGGCCTGTGAAGAGCGACCTGAAAATCAGTAATGAACGAACACGAACACAATGACAAGTCAATTGTACTCGCTGCACGCACTGAAGACCAGATACAAACCCACAAGCACAAACTGAACAGCAGAAAACGATCTGAGAGCCACGAGTCTGAAAAAGCGCGAATTGTCTCTCACCAAACTTTTACCAACGCGAGATTAGCAAAAGGAGCCCAAAGGGTGCCGCGCTTGGTTCTGAACTGCCCTTTTATAGTCTCATCCTACGTGGTGTACGTGACCGCGTTCTTGGCTATCAGAAATTCCGACACCTTTGTACGACCGTGTGTATGCAAAACAAGTTTGAGCCAACATCTGTCGGAAAAAATCCATTGATTTTGTTGTCGGAATGTCCGATCAATGTCCGATCGTGTGTACGGGGCATAAGAGTATGGAATAATAATGGTTGGTTTTGGCTGTTAGTAAGTCGTATGTAAGTTATAGGAGGGCAGTTTCTGTGGAGTGCTGTGGGCGAAATCCAGACTGAAGGGGATTAAGAAGGTTATTCTCAATGAGGTGGTCGCTCAGTTGCTTGTATACTAAACGCTTAAGGAGTTTGGAGGCAAAAGGGAGTAAAGAGATGGGTCTTAGGTTGTTAAGATTGGTGGGGTTCAGTGAGATATACTGTACATATCCATCCTTGTCCGCCATTGACTCCCCCAGTTCTTCTCCCCCTAGTATGTATCATGCGTGCATGTTTTTAGTCCCCAAGTGCATAACTTTACATTTATCAACATTAAACCTCATTTTCCACATAGTTGCTCAATTAAACAGTGCATTAAGGTCGGCTTGTAAGTTGGAAACATCCTATAAGGATGTTATTCCACTGCATAACTTGGTTTCATCTGCAAGCATTGATATGAAAATTTTAACCTTTATCACATTAAAAAGCAAGGATCCCAATGCTGAACCTTGAGGTACACCACTAATAGCCTCAGACCATTCAGAGTAAGAATCATTAACCACTGCTCTCTGAATACGGTCTTTCTATCCATTTACAAACTGAATTTTCTAATCCTGTAGACTTTAATTTACAGAATGCCCATGTGTGGGAACTAAGTCAAACGCTTTGGCAAAATCCAGCTATACTATATCCACAGCCACTCCTTTTTCTAAGTTTTTTCTTACCTCCTCATTAAAGAAATCTTATTTGTTTGACAGCTTCGGTCTTTCATGAATCCATACTGGCTATTGCTTGAAATATTATTTTCTAGCAAAAACCCATCTATGTGATCTTTTTTAAACTCTCTAGTATCTTCTCAACTATAAAAGTTAAATTAACCAGTTTGTAGTTACTTGGTGAGGACTTTGATCCCTTTTTAAATATAGGCACCTGATTGGCATAGTACCACTGGACTGGTGTAAGGTCTGTCATTAAAGAGTCCCTAAAAATTAGGGATGGTTAAGATATAACAGATGCACTGTAGGTATAGAATCCTATGCGCTAGCATTTTATATAAGAAATAGGAAGCAGCTGCTCACAACTTAGCAATGTGTCCCCAATACACTACGAATTTGAAGTAGTGCTATGCTTCAAAACTAAAAGAATTTTAAAACTACATAAAGAATTGCAAACAGTAATATTACATGTGTCTGATCTCTGAAGTTAGATATTGAATAACGTGAATAATAATAATACATTATCTACTGAGTTTGTACTCAAAGTGCCAGTGCTGCAACTAATTTCTCATCAAGGTGTGCAAAATAATGCAAAAAAAAAAGAATACATATATACATATATATATATATATATATATATATATATATATATATATATATTCTTATGTCTTATCACAATCCAGCATTAAAATAATACCCCTACTGGGTATTTTATTCCAAAACACCAGTGATGCAAATAATGCAAAATTGTGCAAAAATGTGCAAATAAACAAAAATTAAGCATTAATCAATACAGTGACTTGATGTTCATATAATAGTGTCCATTAAAAAACAAAATCAATGTGTCTGGTGATATCCATTGTGCAAATGTCATCAAAATCCTCAGTGATGGGTCTTCCTTGCACCTCAATCCACACTGTATGTGCTAGCAGCTCACCTCATTCTAAAAGCATTTAGGGTGTAAGCAATTCCTCTCTATAGGTGGCTACAGTATATCATATCCTTTCTTCCAATCAGCAATGCGATGGTTTATGGGTCTGTCCACATTCTCTCCCACTATCCACTCTCCTCTCCTCCAGTGGGTAATGTGGTTATACAAGAAAGCAAATCCTCATTGTATAGTATTTAAATTAAAATGTATTATATAAAACGTAGTAACTAACATTTAAAATTAATTACAACAGCATCAGAAACCATGAACAGCCCACGTGACTTCATCAGGGGTGGAGTCGGGAGGGTACTTCTATTTTTAATACCAGCAATGTTGCCATTATTAATGACAGCTGGTATCCTAAATTGCCAGCTCCATATACTATCATTGTCTTGATTCAATCTACTTATCCCTGAGGTTATATGGAATGCCAAGGATTAAAACATTAATCACTTACATACCATTCATTGTACTAATATCAGAACAGTGATTCACGTTTGTCAGTTTATAATCGATCTTAATGGGGGAACAATCCAATGTATTAGACTAGATACAAGAAAATAAAACGGGGTAGAAATAAAATTGAAGTAAAGTCTACAGACATCATTGTACAGTATACAGAAGGTGCAAGCACCCTCTATGAGTAAATAAATTTAATAGCAACCATAGCACCCTCTATGGGTGAATAAATTTAATTGCAACCATACTACCTCTAAAAAGCCTGGATACGCTTACTAGGAATGGGCAGAACACCCCCCAGGTCGGTTCGCAGCAGAACACCTTGAACAGGCAAAAAGTTCTAGCGAACATGCGAACCCTATTAAAGTCTATGGGACACGAACATGAATAATCAAAAGTCCTCATTTTAAAGGCTTATATGCAAGTTTTTGCCATAAAAAGTGTGTGGGGACCCGGGTACTGCCCTAGGGGACATGTATCAATGCAAAAAAAAGTTTTTAAAACGATAGTTTTTTCAGGAGCAGTGTTTTTAACCAATTCAGCCCTGGAAGGATTTGCCCCCTTCATGACCAGGCCATTTTTTGCGATATGGCACTGCATCGGTTTAACTTTGTGCGACGTTTGTACCCAAACAAAATTTATTTCCCACAAATAGAGCTTTCTTTTGGTGGTATGTGATCACCTTTGCAGGTTTTTTTGCGCTATAAACAAAGAGCAATTTTGAAAAAAAAGCTATTTTTGTTTACTTTTTGCTATAATACATGTCCAAAAAAATATATAAAAAAACACATTTATTCATTAGTTTAGGCTGATATATATTCTTCTAATTATTTTGGTAAAAAAAATCACCATAGGCGTATATTGATTGGTTTGCGCAAAAGTTATCACGTCTACAAACTATGGGATTAATTTTAGAGACTTTTATTTACTTTTTATTGTTTTCACTAGTAATGGCGGCCATCTGCAAATTTTTGCGGGACTGCGACATTGCGGCAGACAAATCTGACCCCAAATGACCCTTCTTGGGAACCAGTGACATTATTACATTGATTAGTGCTATAAAAATGCACTGATCGGGGGGCGTGGCCTAACCTAGCAGGAAGATGGAAGCTTAATCCCTGAGCTCCTGCCACCACAGGGAAAAGCTGACTGGAATCTGAGGTAAAATTGCCCCTAAATACCTCCAAATCATGGGGACTGCATCGCGGAACTCTTCTGCCTCCCGCTCCCGTTCCCCCCGCGAACAATTAGGGGACGGGGTTATAATATTCCTGAAATGCTTCATACCAGCAGAGGGAACACGGGGCCTTCCCGCCACAGACACTCACACTCTCAGGCTTCTGAGGCGGCCCTGACAGAACCGCCTCATGCGGGATCTCCAAACCCTCACAGGGATAGAAATGTCATTGAACTCTCACCACAGCCGCACTTAAACATGCAGGACCTGCAGACCATCGCAGAGGATATAAAAGACATCTTATCTGCCGCCATTTCAGAGCTCAGGCTCGATATCCGTGCGCTCTGTGACAGAGTTCTCACAGTTGAAAGAGTGACTGAACGCCATGATGTGACTATCTGCAAAGCTGCGAATCGCATTAAATCCCACACATTACAAATGAGAGATATGCAATGCCATCTGGAAGACCTCGACAACAGAGGTCGGCGCCATAATCTCAGAGTCAGAGGACTGCCAGAGGCCATCGAGGGAGAACAAATAGCCCCCACTGTGACTGGAATCTTCAATGGTCTGCTTAATAGACCACCTCATACACCCTTTGATATGGAAAGTATCCACCGGGCCTTACGTCCCAAGGGAAGGGAGACGGATCCCCCGAGGGACATCATTTGCTGTATAATAGACTTCAAACTTAAGGAAGAAATTATCAGACAAGCAAGAAGCATACCTCAAATTCTCCATGATGGGAGAGCAATCCAAATCTATCAGGACCTCTCAGGAATCACCTTACAGCGCCGACGTGATCTGAAGCCTCTGCTGGACGCCCTTTGCATGAAAGGTATTCCATATAAATGGAAATTCCTGTTTTGCCTTTCTGCCTCCACCCAGGGCCACACGGCTCTCCTGAGAGTACCAGAGGATCTCCCACACTTCTGCGGAACCCTGGGCATACCCCTGGTAGATGTCCCTAACTGGTATGCGGAGTTTTGTCACACAGTGACAAGCAAAGAATCACCTCAGGAAGAACCCATGGAGGCACAAGATACCAGGTACCGTAGGAGAAGGTCCCCATCCGCCCCCAGGCACCTTACCGGTACTACCAGGAGGGCAGCCCACAAATTCACTGAGGCTCAGGAGAGCTCGCCGAAACCGTTAGCCGGCCTCAGATACACACTACCATGCAATCTCAGTTTGCCCTGTTCGGCTTTAGTCAGTTCTTTCACACTGTTAACCTTTAATTCAATGTTTACGTGACTGACTTTCTTCAAGAGATATTCGACACAATAGATGTTTTGCATCTTGTACTGGGTTCAGATTGTGTCCCTGTCATAGACACTGCAAGTCTAGATAGAAAGCAGCAGCACTTGCCTATGGAATGAACACCGACCATATGTCTAGTGGAGTGTTCTAAAACTACATGACCCATAACACCCTGCGGTTTGTACCCGCCCCTGACCTGGCAGCAGTTCTGTACAGTGTCACTTCCGCCAACAATCTCCCTGACACTAAGGAAAAGCCTCAAGAACATCCGACGAACACTGCGACTGTTACCTGGACAACGCCTCACACAGATCATCACACTCAAGGCTGACTTCCAAAGCCGCGTCTCACACAGTCTCCTCTTCCACTTCATCGCTGACGGCAAGGACTCGTGTACTTACTGAGGAGCCTACAGGGGCTACCCCCTCCATCTACATGTCCTGTACAGACACTCAACTGATGTGATACCCACCTGCAGGCTTATACAGGGTACACTACATCCATCTACATGTCCTGTACAGACACTCACTGCTGGGAACTGATGTGATATCTACCTGAAGACTTATACACAGTACACTACATCCATCTACATGTCCTGTACAGACACTCACTGCTGGGAACTGATGTGACACCTACCTGAAGACTTATACACAGTACACTACATCCATCTACATGTCCTGTACAGACACTCACTGCTGAGAAATGATGTGACACCTACCTGAAGACTTATACACAGTACACTACATCCATCTACATGTCCTGTACAGACACTCACTGCTGGGAACTGATGTGATACCTACCTGAAGACTTATACACAGTACACTACATCCATCTACATGTCCTCTACAGACACTCACTGCTAGGAACTGATGTGACACCTACCTGAAGACTTATACACAGTACACTACATCCATCTACATGTCCTATACAGACACTCAATACTGAGAACTGATGTGACACCTATCTGAAGACTTATACACAGTACATTACATCCATCTACATGTCCTGTACAGACACTCACTACTGAGAACTGATGTGACACCTACCTGAAGACTTATACACAGTACACTACATCCATCTACGTGTCCTGTACAGACACTCACTGCTGGGAACTGATGTGATACCTACCTGAAGACTTATACACAGTACACTACATCCATCTACATGTCCTGTACAGACATTCACTGCTGGGAACTGATGTGATACCTACCTGAAGACTTATACACAGTACACTACATCCATCTACATGTCCTGCACAGACACTCACTGCTGGGAACTGATGTGACACCTACCTGAAGATTTATACACAGTACACTACATCCATCTACATGTCCTGTACAGACACTCACTGCCGAGAACTGATGTGACACCTACCTGAAGACTTATACACAGTACACTACATCCATCTACATGTCCTGTACAGACACTCACTGCTGGGAACTGATGCGATACCTACCTGAAGACTTATACACAGTACACTACATCCATCTACATGTCCTGTACAGACACTCACTGCTGGGAACTGATGTGATATCTACCTGAAGACTTATACACAGTACACTACATCCATCTACATGTCCTGTACAGACACTCACTGCTGGGAACTGATGTGACACCTACCTGAAGACTTATACACAGTACACTACATCCATCTACATGTCCTGTACAGACACTCACTGCTGAGAACTGATGTGACACCTACCTGAAGACTTATACACAGTACACTACATCCATCTACATGTCCTGTACAGACACTCACTGCTGGGAACTGATGTGATACCTACCTGAAGACTTATACACAGTACACTACATCCATCTACATGTCCTGTACAGACACTCACTGCTGGGAACTGATGTGACACCTACCTGAAGACTTATACACAGTACACTACATCCATCTACATGTCCTGTACAGACACTCACTGCTGAGAACTGATGTGATACCTACCTGAAGACTTATACACAGTACACTACATCCATCTACATGTCCTGTACAGACACTCACTGCTGGGAACTGATGTGACACCTACCTGAAGACTTATACACAGTACACTACATCCATCTACATGTCCTGTACAGACACTCACTGCTGGGAACTGATGTGACACCTACCTGAAGACTTATACACAGTACACTACATCCATCTACATGTCTTGTACAGACACTCAACTGATGTGACACCTACCTGCAGGCTTATGCAGAGTGCACTACCGCCATCTACTGGCCTGTAACTGTAACTTTACCCAATCACACTTGCTGGCATGTTAGGTTGCACAGCGAGGTATGAGGTATATTCCACACTCTCTCTATGGTAAATCTTCTAGTCTACAAGTTTAGTATTCCTCAGACTTTCTAGTTGGAGATCTGTCACTGATTGCATGGTCAGCTTGCTGACTGATTTACTTGTTTATTTACATGTTTCTCCGGTTAGTGTTCTATCCCTCTTTTGAGATTTTTGTGCTGTTTTTAGGCCCTATAAATGTCCTCTGTTTAATTACCTCACACGTTCTGAGGCCGACACTTGACCCATGAGAGGGCACCCACCTTTACAAATCCCGCATTTAGCCGTGACAGTATTTAATGGCGTTTTTGGTGCCTTCTGGTATGGGGGCTGGGTGGTGGTATCAGAACTCCCAATATTTCTATATGATGGTTCTTGTATGCTATTTGTGTAATGATGCATTTATTCACCCAAATCCCACCACCCAGCACTCACGTTTCTTTGAGAGTATCCCCTCGCCCTATTATATATCCCCCAGAAAATACGTTCTCTAAAACCTCCTCCCTTTATCACCTGAAGACCCTGTAGTGGCGGACTATACCATTCTTTCCTTTACCTATAGTCCTCCTTCACTGCTTGGTGATTGCCAACCCCCACACAGTTGTGAGTCACGGTGCTGTTACACCCCTCAGGGTACACACATCGTGCCTGCACTGTACCTTACGGATAATTTACAGTTTAGAGGTAGGGGAGCAAGTCACCACCAAACCTTATCGGTTTCACTCCAGTTACCGCAACATTACACTTAAGCCTGCCATACACTGAACAGACTCACATCCTGATTGCCTAGGCCATCTCTCTCCCTTCACTCGTACTTATGGCGGATGACACAGACCCCCGGGCCTCACTGCCTGACCTACATAAGCACCTACAGACACTCAAACTCTGCTCAATCAATATACAAGGCCTTAATATCCCAGAGAAAAGGTCTAAACTGTTCTATTTCCTACAACGATCAAAAATGCATGTAGCACTTATACAGGAAACGCACTTCAGGACGGATAGCATCCCTAAACTGTATAATCACCAGTTCCCACTGGTGTACCACGCTTCCAACACCGAGGCTAAATCCAAAGGAGTCTCAATCTTAATAATAGACCACTTTTTCTTATCCCAATATGATCTCACACACCTCTCAAAAGCTACGATTGAACCCATGGTTCTTTCTGATCACAACCCCATATTTATAACTCTAACCCTTCCGACGACCCATGGTAGGTCCAACATATGGCGACTTGATAATTCTCTACTGACTGACCTGGACCAAATTCAACAAATTACCAGGAGCCTCACCCAATACTTTGCAGAAAATACAACAGAAGACACCTCTCCTATCTCCGTTTGGGCAGCCTACAAATGCATCATAAGGGGGAAATTTATCTCCCTTGCGGCCCAACAAAACAAACTAAGAAAAGCAGGAATTAATGAGCTGACTGACCGCATACTAAAACTTGAACAAGCACACAAAGCATCGCTAGCAGCTTCCACATTAACGGAACTAACTCAGACCAGAGAAGAACTTCTAGAGGAACTTAACCACACACTAAAACGTAACTACACCATGACCCAGAAATTATTCTACGAATTCGGCAACAAGTCGGGTAAACTTTTAGCCAGAGCGCTTCAAGTTAAGAAAGCGGCCCATACCATTCACAAAATTACAACACCGACTGGCGACGCCCTTGTTACTACGGATGATATCTCTGACCATTTTGTTCAGTACTTCTCCAAACTATACAACCTCCCCACCATGCTCCCCCCTGCAGCCACCTCGGACCGAATTACAGCCATTATCAACTTCCTTGCACAATACTGTCCCTCCCCCCTCTCTTCAGATGAATCCTCGGACCTTGATCTCCCACTCTCAGGAGAAGAAATTTTAACTGCATTAAAACAAATGAAACCGGGCAAAAGCCCTGGCCCAGATGGCCTGACAGTTAGCTATTATAACTCCTTCCCAGACACCCTCATTCCCCATCTCACCAAAGCCTTCAATAATCTCTCACCAACCTCTAATACGATGAGGGACATCCTTGAAGCACACGTCACTCTCATTCCCAAACAAGGCAAAGACCCCTCATTGGTCTCTAACTACCACCCGATATCACTTCTGAACGTAGACCTAAAGCTCTACGCCAAAGTGTTGGCAAACCGCAATCTCCCTCTGCTACCCAAATTAATCTCCCTTGATCAAGTAGGTTTTGTCCCTGGCAGGGAGGCCAGGGACAATACTATCAAGGCTCTAAATATCCATCACTGGCTCTCCAAAACATCCACACAAGTTTTTTTCCTGTCTTTGGACGCAGAGAAGGCGTTTGACAGGGTGGCCTGGGACTATATGGATGCGACTTTAAGAGTAACGGGTTTCCCATTGCATCTACTCCAAATGATCCTGGCGCTATACTCTGCACCTACAGTAAACTTAGGATCAATGGCCGCCTGTCGAACGCCTTCTCTGTCTCAAACGGAACCCGTCAGGGATGCCCCCTATCCCCGCTCATATTCATTCTTACTATGGAACCAATGCTCCGCAGATTAAGAGACAACCCAGACGTCAAAGGCATTAACATTGGTGATAACCACTATAAATTAGCAGCCTATGCAGATGACGTTTTACTCTTCCTCATGGACCCTATAGTCACTATCCCCAATCTTCTTAAAGATTTCTCATTATTCAAAACCTTGTCAAACCTTCAAATTAACTTTACAAAATCGAAAGCACTGAACATCTCCCTACCAGCCACACTGGTCACCCAATGCAAGCAGAACTTCCCCTTTACATGGGAATCACAGGACATTACATACCTGGGAATCAAAATACCTACTAAACTACAGGATCTTTACATGAGAAACTTCCAACCCGAACTTCAAAACATACAAGCTGATTTAAATAAATGGCATTTCAGGTCCTTCTCCTGGTTGGGTAGGACAGCCATATTAAAAATGAATGTACTGCCCAGACTTCTTTATCTTTTTCAGGCAATCCCCATAAAGCTACCCACCTCCTTTTTTACATCATACAAGCGTATGTGCAGGACTTTTATCTGGGCATCCCAGACCCCCCGACTAAGCTGGGATAGGCTAGTACTCCCCAAGCTATTAGGGGGCCTTGGCTTCCCTGACATTCAAAAATACCACTGGGCATGTCATTTAACTAGGATTGTAGATTGGTATCTGCATCGTTCCAGTAAAGCCTGGATTACACTTGAGGACTCTTTCGCTAAAACCCCGATGTCACATCTACCCTGGATCAATCACAACTCCATTCCTAGAGATTTGGTGACACATCCCTTTATTGGAGCCACATTGTCCCACCTTAAATTAGCCGGCAAAGCACTCGATTACACACCGCACCCAGGCCCTATGACCCCTTTGGTCCGTAATCCTGACTTCCTGTCAGGCCTTGCCTTAAGAGATCTGCACAAGGAATCATGCACAGCCCCCATCAAGGCACACCACTTCTTCCAAAATGGTGAACTCCTCCCCTACCAAGCCATGTCAGCCAAACTCACTGAATACAACATCCCCTTTTACAAGTACCAACAAAAAAGACACTTTTTTGCTGACGCCAAATCCATCTCACTGTGGTACAGAGAGCGTACACCCTTTGAATTGCTATGTGATAGTTCAGAACCCCAGCGTCATGTGATCTCTATTGTTTACGCATTCTTATTTTCAACTTGCAAAATTAAAGATGATAAGCTTATTCGTCGTTGGGAATCAGAACTGTCTATAGACTTAACCTCCACTGAATGGGAACGTATACACAACCATATTTATAAGGGCTCCATTAATGTATCCACCCAGGAAAACAGATACAAAATATTCACCAACTGGTATAGGACACCTGACAAGATCCATAAAATGCACCCCTCGGTCCCCCCGACATGCTGGCGTTGCAATGCGGCGCTTGGCACCCTCATTCATATCTGGTGGGAATGTCCTCTTATCATACCGTACTGGACGGAAATTCACCGCCTTATCACCCAAATTACCTCTTACACCCCAGACTTCACTCCGGCCCAATACATGCTCCATCACACCTCCATGCCCCTCTCCTCCTACAAAAAATCCCTTACCCTACACCTTATCAATGCAGCCAACCTCTGTGTCCCGGTTCACTGGAGGAGTTCCACACCACCCACAGTGGCACAGTCGATAGAACAGCCGAGATGGAAAAACTCATTTACCAAGCAAAAGACAATCCGACAAAATTGAATACAACATGGGCTTGCTGGTTACACTTTAGAGTTTCCTCGACGCAGATCATTCCGCCCGGTGACCCAACCTCTCAACCATGATCGATACTGATCTGTCGCAGAAACGCCATAGTGTCTGGCTGATCGTGCCCTCCCTCCGTCCCTACCCTTCCTCTTACCCAATTGATCCTCACCGATCTTACTTAGGCAATCTCCACACCCTCTCAACCTCATACCAACATAACTCCTTCACTGTTCCGGCAGGAGCACACACCCTAACGGTTTCTGGTCTCCTTACTCCCTCCCCCACTCCTAAACAACACATTATTATTACAGAGCTGCCTCTCAATCATATGGGTACCGAATAGGTTTAAAACCACACACATTACTACACATGGCCCACACCCATTCACAGTTAGAACCCTTTAGGGGTGAATGGGCTTAAGGGTGGCTTTGATCGGTACATAACATTACCCCAATTGGACCCCTACCCCCACACCAACCCCTTCTCCCTCACACGGAGATGCTTAATGATCCTTAGTTTATACACTTGTTAATTAGGGTGTTCCCGCTTTACCATAAGAATACTTTATTGGGTCAGAACTTCACCTACATCACTAATACAGAAGTGACCTAGTAAGAGGCTCAGTTGGCTGTATTTTGAACTTGTTCTTTCATTTCTGCTTCATTTATTGATTGTATTAACAGCTTCTGTTTCAATGTATACCTGATAACTGTGACTTTTTTTATATATGAAAAATTTTAATAAACATTTATTGAAAAAAAAAAAAAAAAAAAAAAAAGCACTGATCAGTGTCAAAATGACACTGCAGGGAAGGGATTAACATTAGGGGGTGATCAAGGGGTTAAGTGTGTTCCCTGGGTATGGTCTAACTGTAGGGAGGGTGGGCTCACTGGGACATGACACTGTTCACTGTTCCCTATCACTGGAAACAGAAGATCTCTGACATGTCCCCTGTCAGAATGGGGATCCGCCTTGTTTACACTGGCAGATCCCCGTTCTGCCTCTCTACTAAGCGATCGTGGGTCACCGGCAGACATCAAGTCCACCCAACCCGCAGGAACGCTCCAATACAGGTATGACAATACGCGCAGCGCTGCCAAGCTGCCGCAGTATATCTCCGTGAGCTGGTCGGCTAGTGGTTAATGATGCTTAAAGTGAAACAATAAAAATGAAATATTCCTTTAAATATCATAACTGGGGGGGCCCTCTTAGTCTGGCTGCAAAGTGGCGCATATGTGCGATGTGTAGAACAGTGCTGCAGCAATAATGACATTCCCAAAGGAAAAAATGTAGTTTAAACTTGATCATGGCTGTAATGTATTGCCGGCTCCCAGAAATATAGAGGAAAAATCAATGAAAAAAAATGGCCGTGGAGTCCCCCTAAAATCCATACCAGACCCTTATCTGAGCATGCAGCCTGGCAGGTCAGGATAGGGGGGAAAGAGCGAGCACCCCCCCTCCTGAACCATACCAGGCCACATGCCCTCAACATGAGGGGGGTTGGTGCTTTGGGGCAGCGGGGCTCTGCTCCCTCCCTGCCCCAAAGCACCTTGTCCCCATGTAGATGGGGACAAGGGCCTCTTCCCGACAACCCTGGCCGGTGGTTTTGGGGGCTGCGGGTAAGGGCTTATCGGAATCTGTAAGCCCCCTTTAACAAGGGGGCCCCCAGATCCTGCCCCCCCATGTTAATGGATATCGGGTACATTGTACCCCTACCCGTTCATCAAAAAGTTCATCAAGAGACAGTTCTTTGACAATTCCTTTATTAAAAAAGAAAAAAAAAGTGTACCGCGATGTACATCCACTGTCCATCACGCCTCCCGACAGACCCGAAAAATAGTAAAAACGAAAAAAAAACTCGGCCTTCGGGCGACTGCTGTCTTTTCGCTCTTATATAGGCAAGAGTAAGACCACCCGCTGACATCGCCCCACCCCCTTGCCTATATAAAAGCTGTCAACACCAAGAGATAGTAGTCACCAGGAGTCCTCCCATCGAGGCAGAGCTTTTTATAATATTTTTTATTTTTCAGGTCCATCGGACGGCGTGATTGAAGATGGATGGACATTGTGAGACACTTTTTTTTTCCCTTTTTAATAAAGGAATTGACAAAAACTGTCTCTTGTGGTTTTTATATTTTGGCACTTTTTTGGTGAATGGGTAGTAATACAATGTACCCAATACCCATTCACATGTGGGGGGGGATCTGGGGGGCCCCCTTGTTAAAGGGGGCTTCCAGATTCCGATAAGCCCCCCGCCCGCAGACATTGACAACCACCGGCCAGGGAAGAGGCTCTTGTCCCCATCAACATGGGGATAAGGGGCTTTGGGGGCCACCCCAAAGCACCCCCCCATGTTGAGGGCAAGTGGCCTGGTATGGTTCAGGAGGGGGGCCCTCGCTTGTCCTCTCCCTTTCCTGGCCTGCCAGGCTTTATCCTCGAATAAGGGTCTGGCCTGGGGGGACCCTACGCAAATTTTTTTTTAATTTTGGCATGGAGTTCCCCTTAAAATCTATGCCAGACCCAAAGGGCCTGGTATGGATTTTGGGGGGACCCCACGCCATTTTTTTTCTTAATTCTGTCATAGGGTTATCCTAACCACTAACCACCAGACCGGATTTGAATCAGTCATGCAACACTGTACCTGAACAAAAAATTTTTTTTTTCACACAAATAGAACTTTCTTTTTGTTTAATCATCACTTGGTTTTTTCTTTTTTGTAAAAAAAAAAAAAATAAGTAAAAAAAAGAGCAAACATTTAAAAAAAACAAAAAACACTTTTTTTATTTCCTATTATAAAATTTTACAAAAAAGTAATTTTTGTTCATAAATTTGGGCCAAAATGTATACTGCTACACATCTTTGGTAAAAATAACCAAAATTGGTGGATATTATTAAGTCTGTGTAAATGTTATAGAGTTTACAAGCCATGGTGCAAATCATAAAGATTTGATCATACCTGATATACCGATGGCCTATTTCATTTCTTGAGGCCCTGAAATGTCAGGACAGTACAAATATCCCCCAAATGACCCCTTTTTGGAAAGTAGACAGTCCAAGGTATTTACTAACAGGCATAGTGAGTTTTTTATAGGTTGTAATTCTTTCCCACAATTCTTGGGAAAATGAAGAAATACATTTTTTTTTTACACAAAATTGTCAAAATAACAAGTTATTTCTCACACACAGCACATGCATACTTCCAATTAAACCACAAAATATATTCTGCTACTCCTCCTGAGTATGGTGATACCACATGTGTGAGACTTTTTTATAGCCTGGCCACATAGAGAGGCCCAACATGCAGGGAGCACCATGAGGCGTTTTAGGAGCATAAATTACACATCTAATTTCATTCCTACCTATCACACTTTTGACCCCATTTTGGAAGGAAAACACCCCAACATATACTCTATGAGGCAAGCGCTGCAGATAGGTTACTCAGGTACTCTGATGGGCTGCAGGAGGGAGGGAGTGGTCCTGCTGGTGTAATTTTACAATGCCCCAGTGGGGAAGTGGTTAAAATCCATACCAGACCCAAAGGGTCCCCCCACACCGTTTTTTCACCAGTTTTTTAAAATTTACATTCTTTTTTGTACAATAGTTTTATTTTAATTTAGCTCTCAGGGAGGAAGCCTTAACAACCTATTGACAGTGCAAACGGCAGGCGAACATCCCACTGCATGCCCAGAAAGTTTGGTTGTTAAGCGAGTACCTGAATGGGCGATGATCAGGCCAAACTTATGCTCCTCCCAAACTGTTCGCCCATCCCAAGTGGTGCTTGAACACTGTAACCCATCACAGTTACTCTTGTTGGGCGCAGGAACGGGCCCTGCTGTTAAAAATTAGTAAACAAATTGAAATGACATGCCCCTGTCAAACAGGTGCAGAAAAATTGGGCCTAGGGTGTTGGTGGTGCCTGAACACTGTAACCTCTTATGGGTCGTACACACGATAGGATTTTCCAACAACAAATGTTCGATGTAAGCTTGTTGTCGGAAATTCGGACATTGTATGCTCCATCGAACATTTGCTGTTGGAATTTCCGACAACTGAGAGCAGGTTCTCAAATTTTCCTACAAGAAGAATTGTTGTCGGAAATTCCGAGCGTGTGTGCACAGTTCCGACGCACAAAAGTCCACGCATGCTCGGAATCAAGCAGAAGATCCGCACTGGCTATTGAACTTCATTTTTCTCGGCTCATCGTACGTGTTGTACATCACCACGTTCTTGACGTTCGGAATTTCCGACAACATTTGTGTGGCCGTGTGTATGCAAGACAAGTTTGAGCCAACATCTGTCGGAAAAAAATCCACGGTTTTGTTGTCGGAATGTCCAATCGTGTGTACATAGCATTACTGTTACTCTTGAAGGAACGGGCCCTGCTGTTAAAAATTGGTAAACAAATTGAAATGACATGCCCCTGTCAAACAGGTGCAGAAAAATTGGGCTTTGGGTGCTGGTGGTGCCTGAACAATATAACCCCTTACAGGTACTCTTGCTGGGTGCAGGAATGGGCCCTGTAATTAAAAATTAGTAACAAATTGAAATTACATGCCCCTGCCAAACAGGTGCAGGAAAATTGGGCCTTGGGTGTTGGTGGTGCCTAAACACTGTAACCCCTACTCTAGTTGGGTGCAGGGACGGGGCCTGCTGTTAAAAATTTGTAAAAAAAAATTAAATTACATGCCCCTGTCAAACAGGTAAAGAAAAATTGGGCCTTGGGTGTTGGTTATGCCATAAACCAAAAATATTGTTGGAAGCTAGCATAATCAAGATTCAGGAATAGGATAGGCAGCATAGGCAGTCTTCAAGGGATCCCAGATCCCTAGCAAATTCAATCAGTTACATCAGCGTCAGGGGCTTGATAGCTTCTGATCCAGAACTGATTCATTTTGATAAATGTCAGCCTATCAACGGCGTTGCACTCTTTGATCCGTCACAAACTCTTCAGGGCTGCTGGATGCAGGACAGATCAGTAGCTCGACTGCATATTGAACAAGTTCTGGCCAGTGGTCCATCCTCAAGACCCAGTAACCCAGTGGATGCTCAGTTGGAAAGGTCTCCAACTGGTGTACCAGGTGGGAGGCCGAGATGCTAAGAGGGCTCCCCTTTGCGGCTAAGTGCAGCGCTTCCCTAAAAGTGGTACAGGGAGGAGCAGTGCCCAGAGAAGCACGGTTTGCCAGGTACTCAGATGAGCTGGTCACTGTGATGTAGCAGGAACAGGCTGGATGAACTGTAAAGCTGGTGTGCTCGTGGTGTACCAGGGATGCTTGACAGAGTAGCAAACCGGGGACAAAAACGAGAGCCAGGCCGGGGGTCATACACGGTAAGATCAGTTCAGATGATGAGATTGGATAGCCAGGGTCATACACAGGAAGACGGATCTGTAGCAAAGTCGATAAGCCAATCCAAGGTCAGACACGGTGAAGCAAACCAAAGAGAAGTCAGAAGTACAAGCCAAGGGTAAATCAGATCAGGATCACAGGTCAGAGCAAGCCGGGTCAATAACAGAAGTTCAATCAGGATACACAGGAACACAGGATCAAAGGGAAACTGGAGATAATCCAGCAATGAGCGGCTCTAGCAGCAGGCTTAAATAGATCGGTAAGAAAGTCATTTGATCTGTTCAGGTTACAATACGGAAGTACCGCCCACATTAGTCACACTGTGCACCATGGCAACCATGATTGTCTTGGCATCGGTCAGTCGGCCACCTTCTTCACCGCTCTTCCTCTGTCCGAATGAAGCCTCAGGAACATGTTGTCCAGGAAATGGTAACCTCCCAGGGTCTGGAAATGCGTTATGCCCCATACACGCGATCGGATTTTCCGATGGAAAATGTGTGATAGAACCTTGTTGTAGGAAATTCCGACCGTGTGTAGGCTCCATCACACATTTTCCATTGGATTTTCCGACACACAAAGTTTGAGAGCAGGCTATAAAATTTTCCGACAACAAAATCCGTTGTTGGAATTTCCGATCATGTGTACACAAATCCGACGCACAAAGTGCCACGCATGCTCAGAATAAATAAAGAGATGAAAGCTATTGGCTACTGCCCCGTTTATAGTCCCGACGTACGTGTTTTATGTCACCGCGTTCAGAATGATCGGATTTTCCGACAACTTTGTGTGACCGTGTGTATGCAAGACAAGTTTGAGCCAACATCCGTCGGGAAAAAATCCTAGGATTTTGTTGTCGGAATGTCCGATCAATGTTCGACCGTGTGTACGGGGCATAACACAAATTTTTCTTCAGGGCATTCTGAAGATTTTTCATCCTCTGCTCCCTCCGCGAAGGCAGGATGAGTTCTGCAACTTTACCCTTGTAACGTGGATCAATAAGGGTTGCCAGCTAGTAATGATCCCTCTCCTTGATACCACAAATCCTCGGGTCCTTTCGCAGGCTTTGCAGAATCAGGGAGCCCATGCAGTGTGAGTTTGAAGAGGCATGGCATTCTGAGTCCTCTGGGTCACTAAGGATAATATTGTCAGGAACTACCTCCTCCCAGCCACTTACAACTCCTTGGGTTTCTGGGGACTGAAAACCATTCCTTGAAGACTGCTGTTTGTTCACCTCCACATCCATGCTGACACAATCCTCCTCCTCCTCCTCTTTCTCCTTTGTGTTGGTGGCCCCACAGGAATGGTATCTGCATAAAGGGGGCCTTGAGAGGAAAGGAAGTCCTCCTCTTCCTCCTGCTGTTCTGCCTCAAGTGCCCTGTCCATGATGCCACGAAGCGTGTGCTCCAGCAGGAAGACTTAGAGGGACAGTGTCACTGATGCATGTATTGTCGCTGCTCACCCTCCTTGTGGCCTCCTTAAATGGTGAGAGGACAGTGCATGCATTCTTTATCAGTAGCCACTGGCATGGCAAAAAGAAGCCTGTCTTTGTGCCATACTTACACAGGTACTTATTGATGGTCCTCTGCTGCATGTGCAGCATTGTCAATGTTGAGTTCTGCCTGGTGGGCATGTCACAAATGAGGCAGTTGGTGGGCAGGTTGAATTCCCATTGATTGTCAGCCAGCCGAGCACTGGCATTGTATGACGGTCGGAAATGGTTAAAGACTTTTCTGACCTGCCTCAGAAGATCTTGTAAGCCTGGGTATCTGTTCAAGAAACACTGCACCACCAAATTCAGGATGCGTGCCAAGCATGGAACATGTGTCAAGTGTCCCTGTCAGAGGGCGGAGAGAAGGTTGGTGCCATTGTCGCATACAACCATCCCTGGCTCAAGCTGCCATGGTGTCAACCACCTCTGAGCCTGCCCCTGCAGAGGCGACAGAATCTCTGCCCCAGTGTGGCTCCTGTCCCCTAGACATACCAACTGAAGCACCGCATGGTATCTTTTAGCCTGTTTGCGTAGCCCCTTGAACGCTTAGGGAACATTGCTGGTTCAGAGGACAATTCAGCAGGAGGAAGAAGAAGAGGAGGGGTGGAGCAGACAGATGTGGCAGAATCACCACCAGCCTTTTGGAGGCATGGTGGCAGAACAAGCTCCAGCACTGAACGCTGTCCTGCATCCTTCCCAGCTGCCAGCCAGTTACCCAGTGCACCATGAAGGAAATGTAACATCCCTAACCATGCCTGCTGGACCATGAGTCAGCAGTAATATGAACCTTGCTGCTGACCGCCCTGTCAAACGAGGCCAAAACATTGCCTTCCACATGACGGTAGAGAGCTAGAATGGCCTTATGTGAAAATACATTTCTTTTTGGAACCTGCCACTGTGGTATAGCACATTCCACAAATTCACTAAAGGGGGCAGAGTCTACCAGATGAAAAGGCAGCAGTTGTAGTGCTAGCAATTTGGCCAAGCTAGCATTTAGACGCTGACCATGTGGATGGCTGGGACAGTATTTTTTTTTACGGTTCAGCAACTGGGGTAGCGAAATTTGCCTGCTGAAATCTACAGGTGGTGTACTGATAGCAGATTGGTAGCAAGTACTTGTGGCACCCATTGCTATACCATCATTCCTCTCAGTGCTGGTTTTTGAGAAGCCTTGAGTTATAGTAGAGATCCCAGATAAGGAGCAAGGAGAAGTCTGCATTTTTTTTATGATGTGGGTCTTTCGGGTGCTGTTGCCAAAGGACTGCATGGTAGGTCCTCATATGTCTGGTCAAGCATGTGGTGCCCAAGCGGGGGGGGGGTTCTGGCCACGCTTGATCCGCTTTAGACAAAGATTGCAAACAGCAATGGTACGATCTACTGCCCATGTGTTGAAAAAAGCCCCAACCAATGAACTTTTGGAAGTCAGCGGGGAGTCAGCAGCGCCCTGCACCTGTGGAGCTCTGTGGTATGATGCAATAGGGTGGCTGCCCTTAAGCTGGCCCCTGGAGGACATACTACCTTATTGGAGTTGTGCCTCCTCCTCACTTTCCTCCTCTGGTCTCTCAGGCACCCAAGTACAGTCAGTGATGTCATCATTCTCTCCCTCCTCGTCACTGGAGCCAACTTGGCAGTATGCTGCAGCTGGGGGAACATGACTGCTAGTTTATAGTCCTTCTGTAGCACCCCCTCTCGCTAGGCTCACGTTACTCTCTTCCTCAACCTGAGAACCAACATCGGAGCATTCAAATTGCTGCGCATCCTCCAGCAGCATTTCACTGACCTTGTGATCAAATAATTCTGGTGACTTCTCCGTACATGATGGTGGGGCTACGGAAGCAGTAGCGGTGAACAAAGAGCCGGTGGAATAGGCCGCTTTGGAAGCTGCAGTGGAAGGCAAACTAGTATGAGCCTGGGTGACAGAGGATGAGGAGGATAAGGATGGCTTAGTTATCCACTCCACCAACTCTTCTGCATGTTGTGACTCAATAATATGGCCAGCAGTGGGAAAAAAAGGACAAGCATGCCCCGCCTGCAGAGGATGTCCGCGACCACCACTTTTCACTGCAGACACAGAGGCTGCTTGCCCTCTTTTAGTGGCCTGTGAGCGTCTGCCTCTCCTTGTTGGCCTTCCAGACATGATGGGGATTTTTGGAGGGGTTTTCTTTTTTTTTAATTGGTGCACTATAAACAGTTATATTATTGTTTTCTATTTTTGGGGGGCTTTTTATAACTTTTTATTACAGAGTATGGGAAGGGAATATGGTGCTTGGTGCACTATAAACCATTTTATTATACTTTTTTTTTTAAAAATAATGATGCAGCAACTGTGGAGATTTTTTTTTCACTGCTGCTGCAAGAAAATAAATAAAAATAAAATAAATGTTAAAAAAAAAAAAGAAAGGCCAGAAAAATAAAAAGGGAACCACTGCTAACGCAGAAAGAAAAGCACCTGCGATGCAGAAGGGTGGACAGCAATTATGCCATGAATATTCCTAGGGCTGCTGCGCCAAGGAAAAAAAAAAATCAAAGGTAAACCACTGCTGTGCTGATGCAGAAGGAAAAACACCTGGGACACAGAAGGGGGAGTACTAATAATGCAGCAACAGAACCTGATACTGCAAAAAAAGATTAATAAAAAAAATGGGATCAGTGGTGACACACCGACACTTCAGTAGCACCACAACACTGTGTTATTCACACTACACTGCACTGTATTATATACACTGCACTACACTGTGTTATTCACACCGCAGTACACTGCATTATATACTCTGCACTGCACTGTAATATATACGCTGCACTGCACTGTAGTTTATACTCTGCACTGCACTGCACACTGAACTGTAGTAAATACTATGCACTGCACGATATACTCTGCACTGCAGCATATACACTCTGCACTACACTGTAGTATATACTATGCACTGCACTATATACTCTGCACTGCACTGTAGTATATACTATGCACTGCACGATATATTCTTCACTGCACTGTAGTATATACACTCTGCACTGCACTGTAGTACAGTATATACTATGCACTGCGTTATGTACACCACACTGACTGCACTGTATTATGGATTATACACTGCCTGCACTGTGATATATATTCTACATTGACTGCACTGTAATATATATTCTACACTGCCTGCACTCTATATATACTACACTGACTACACGCTCTATCCACTAACTAACCTGCCTACGCTATCTCCACTCCAACACACTACATATGGCCGCCGTGTAAGCAGCCTTATACAGCGTGGGGCTTGGACCAAGGCACCCTGCCTTCTGCCAATCATAGCTCTCACAGCACATCGCACTGTGATTGGCCAAAGCATGCATGTCAGGTGCATGCATTGGCCAATCAGCAGCCATCATTGCACTGCGATCTCGAAAGTGCATTCTTGAGCGCTCCGTGGCGGGCGAACTTGCTGCAAGCGCCCCATATATTTGTTTGTTCTACGAACAAACGAACAGCTGATCTTCGAGTCTAACTTATGTTCGGACACAATCAACCTACGGTGTTGGGTCAAAGAGCCAGAGGTGAATGTAGAGGGATGATCTCCATAACCACTCTCCGAAGGACACACTTTAAGGTGACTTTAGGGACCACCAACTCCACCATCAAGCATGGATCATTTCCTCTTAGTATCACACTGATAATACTTCATTCAAAAAAGAACAGAACAGGATGGGAGCCCAAAGTGGTCATCGCGTATATTTAGAGAACTGTGACCCCCAATAATCGTAGCAGCATGTGGAAACATAATTTCGCCATTTCCAGGTAATTAGTCAAAATAGCGCAGCCTTGTTCTGATCAGGAGACGTGCGCACATATCACCCACTTCAGCCATGCTCTTGTCACTTTATTAGCGCAACACATTATAGTACACAATTTCAACACATTATTTTGTCCTGTTGCGGTGCTAGCAGCTTTTATTCTTAGAGACTGTCAGTGCAGTATCTTTTTATATATAACCTTTTTTGGACATACCTACTGAAGCTGTCTCTACATTGTATAACACACCTGTCTTATTATAGAATTGTTTATAAAACTAATAAAAAGAGGTTGAATACAATTATGGATGTGTTTGAATATCGGGCCACACGCACCTTTAACACAAACAGTGTTTTTGTGGTTACCAATATCTCATAGTTACATAGTTACATAGTAGGTGAGGTTGAAAAAAAGACACACGTCCATCAAGTCCAACCTATGTGTGTGATTATGTGTCAGTATTACCTTACATATCCCTGTATGTTGCGGTCATTCAGGTGATTATCTAATAGTTTCTTGAAGCTATCAATGCTCCCCGCTGAGACCACCGCCTGTGGAAGGGAATTCCACATCCTTACCGCTCTTACAGTAAAGAACCCTCTACGTAGTTTAAGGTTAAACCTCTTTTCTTCTAATTGTAATGAGTGGCCCCGAGTCTTGTTAAACTCTCTTCTGCGAAAAAGTTTTATCCCTATTGTGGGGTCACCAGTACAGTATTTGTAAATTGAAATCATATCCCCTCTCAAGCGTCTCTTCTCCAGAGAGAATAAGTTCAACACTCGCAACCTTTCCTCATAACTAAGATCCTCCAGACCCTTTATTAGCTTTGTTGCCCTTCTTTGTACTCACTCCATTTCCAGTACATCCTTCCTGAGGACTGGTGCCCAGAACTGGACAGCATACTCCAGGTGCGGCCGGACCAGAGTCTTGTAGAGCGGGATAATTATCGTTTTATCTCTGGAGTTGATCCCCCTTTTAATTCTCGATACTGAAATAGGGGGTCTGTTCCTTAGACTTAAGTATTTAATGGTATCTAAACTCCATTTACAATGGGATATAGCCTTTCTAGAACAATGTGTGGCTGAACAAATGGTACCTAGAAGTTTAACCACTTAACAACCGGCCCATAGCCAAATGACGGCTACAGGGCGGTTGTTTAACTCTGGGAGGGCGTCCAGGAACGTCCTCCCAGAATTCGGCTCTCGCGCGCCCCCTAGGGCGCGCACTCGAGAGCATCCGTGACCGCCGGGTCCGGAGGACCCGGCGCATCACGGATCCCGGTAAATGGCCGCTAATCGCGGCCGTTTACCATGTGATCGCGCCGTCAAATGATGGAGCGATCACATGTAAACAAACCGGCGTCATCTGATGATGCCGGTTCCTCTCCTCCCCTCCTGTGTACCGATCGGTACACTGTGAGCGGAGAGGGGGATGGATGGCTGCAGCGTTGTGGGCTGCATCTGTAGTGCCCACAGCGCTGCACAGAGACATCCAGCCATCCATCCATCCATGCTCAGCCATCCCTCACTGCTCTGCAATGCCCCACAATACTCTGCCATACCCTGCAATGCCCCGAAATACCCCGCAATACTCTTCCATACCCTGCAATGCCCCGAAATACCCCGCAATACTCTGCCATACCCTGCAATGCCCCAAATACCCCGCAATACTCTGCCATACCCTGCAATGCCCCGCAATACCCCGCAATACTCTGCCATACCCTGCAATGCCCCGCAATACTCTGCCATACCCTGCAATGCCCCGCAATACCCCGCAATACTCTGCCATACCCTGCAATGCCCCGAAATACCCCGCAATACTCTGCCATACCCTGCAATACCCCGAAATACTCTGCCATACCCTGCAATACCCCGAAATACCCCGCAATACTCTGCCATACCCTGAAATACCCCGCAATACTCTGCCATACCCTGCAATACCCCGAAATACCTCGCAATACTCTGCCATACCCCGCAATGCCCCGAAATACCCCGCAATACTCTGCCATACCCTGCAATACCCCGAAATACCCCACAATACTCTGCCATACCCTGCAATACCCCGAAATACCCCGCAATACTCTGCCATACCCTGCAATGCCCCGAAATACCCTGCAATACTCTGCCATACCCTGCAATACCCCGCAATACTCTGGAATACCCCACAATACTCTGCAATGCCCCGAAATACCCCGCAATACTCTGCCATACCCTGCAATACCCCGCAATACCCCACAATACTCTGCCATACCCTGCAATACCCCACAATACTCTGCAATACCCCGAAATACCCCGCAATACTCTGCCATACCCTGCAATACCCCACAATACTCTGCAATACCCCGAAATACCCCGCAATACTCTGCCATACCCTGCAATACCCCGAAATATCCCGCAATACTCTGCAATACCCCGCAATACCCAGCCATACTCTGCAATACTCAGTAAAACCCAGCCATACTCTGCAATACTCTGCCATACCCAGCCATGCTCTGCAATACCCTGCAAAAATCTGCAATACTCTGCCATAACCCGCAATACTCTGCCATACCCAGCCATACTCTGCAATACCCCGCAATACCCAGCCATACTCTGCAATACTCGGTGATACCCAACCATACTCTGCCATACCCAGTCATACTTGGCGATACTCTGCAATACCCAGCCATGCTCAGCCATACTCGGCCATGCTCAGCCAATCTCGGCCATGCTCAGCCATACTCGGCCATGCTCAGCCATACCCTGCCATGCTCAGCCATACCCAGCCTCTGTATGTGGCCAGGCTGTGGAAGTCTCACACATGTGGTATCGCCGTACTCAGGAAGAGTAGGAGAATCTATTTTGGGGTGTCATTTTTGGTATGTACATGTTATGTGTTAGAAATATTGTATAAATGGACAACTTTGTGTTAAAAAAAAAAAAAGCATTTAACCACTTCCCGCCTTCCGTCATACGACGTCCTTGACTTTGTGCGGGAATATCTGAATGATGGGTGCAGCTACAGGCATCATTCAGATATCAGCTTTTTCAGCCGGCGATTCCCTACACCATAAGAATGATCATAGCGGCTGTTACACTGCTTGATCGTTCTTACGGGAGGCGAGAGGGGACTCCCCCCCTCCCGCCGCCCTCCGGTGCTTCTACCGACTCACCGCTACGATCAAAGCCAGGATCTTTTTTTTTTTTATTTCAGGCACAACCTAGAGGTGAGATGTGGGGTCTTATTGACCCCGTATCTCACTGTAAAGAGGACCTGTCATGCCATATTCCTATTACAAGGGATGTTTACATTACTTGTAATAGGAATAAAAGTGATCAAAAAAAAATTTTTGGGGAAAAAAGTGTCAAACTAAAATAAATAAAGTAAAATGAACAATAAAAAAAAAAAAAAAATTTTAAAAAGCCCCTGTCCGTGTGCTCGCATGCAGAAGCGAACGCATACGTAAGTCCCGACCACATATGAAAACGGTGTTCAAACCACACATGTGAGGTATCGCTGCGATCGGTAGAGCGAGAGCAATAATTTTGGCTCTAGACCTCCTCTGTAACTCAAAATTTGTAACCAGTAAAAAATTTTAAAGCGTCGCCTATGGGGATTTTTAAGTAGCGAAGTTTTGCGCCATTCCACAAGCGTGTGCAATTTTGAAAGGTGACATGTTAGGTATCTATTTACTCGGTGTTACTTCATCTTTCATATTATGCAAAAACATTGGGCTAACCTTACTGTTTTGGGTTTTTTTTAAGCAAATAACAGTTTTTTTTCCAAAAAAATCGCGTTCGAAAAATTGCTGCGCAAATATCGTGCGAGATAAAAAGTTGCAATGACCGCTATTGTATTCTCTAGGGTCTTTGCTAAAAAAACATATATAATGTTTTTGGGTTCTATGTAATTTTCTAGCAAATAAATGATGATGTTTACATGTAGGAGAGAAATGTCAGAATTGGCCTGGGTGCTCCAGAACGCCTGAAGGTGCTCCCCTGCATGTTGGGCCTCTGTATGTGGCCACGCTGTGTAAAAGTCTCACACATGTGGTATCGCCGTACTCTGGAGTAAGAATAGAATGTGTTTTGGGGTGTAATTTGTGGTATGCATATGCTGTGTGTGAGAAATAACCTGCTAATATGACAATTTTGTGAAAAAAAAAAGAAAAAAAAAAAACTTGATTTTGCAAAGAATTGTGGGAAAAAATGACAACTTCAAAAAACTCACCATGCATCTTTCTAAATACCTTGGAATGTCTTCTTTCCAAAAAGGGGTCATTTGGGGGGTATTTGTACTTTTCTGGCATGTTAGGGTCTCAAGAAATGAGATAGGCCATCAGTACTTCAGGTGTGATCAATTTTCAGATATTGGCACCATAGCTTGTGGACGCTATAACTTTCACAAAGACCAAATAATATACACGAATTTGGGTTATTTTTACCAAAGATATGTAGCGGTATAAATTTTGGCCAAAATATATGAAGAAAAATTACTAATTTTCAAAATTTTATAACAGAAACGAAGAAAAATGTATTTTTTTAACCGATTTTTCGGTCTTTTTCCTTTTATAGCGCAAAAAATAAAGAACCCAGCGGTGATTAAATACCACCAAAAGAAAGCTCTATTTGTGTGAAAAAAAGGACAAAAATTTCATATAGATACAGTGTTGCATGACTGAGTAATTGTCATTCAAAATGTGAGAGCACCAAAAGCTGAAAATTGGTCTGGTTATTAAGGGGGTTTAAGTGACCAGTGGTCAAGTGGTTAAGGTGGGAAGTCCACCCCCAGCATGGAGATCTAGATTTAGACTCCTGGTCCAAATACTTTAACAAAGCTGGTACCAAATTTCCTAGTTTCTTGATTACAAAGAAACAGAATAGACTATTAACTATAGATAATGAAATTAAAGATCTCAAAGATACACTTTTCCCTCTTAAAGGTTTAGCTGAATACATTTCTCTCATCCAATCTCAAAAACCACCTCGAGAAGGAAAAGAGAGAACAAAAAAATAAGAAACAAAAGAAATACTCTAGGGATGTGGGCCTATTCATCAACAGTTCGTCTCCTAGCCAGTCCTGGTGGCTAATGTGATCAGCTCACTCAATTAACAGGTTGAGTTCAGAATCAACCAAACCAATAATAGTCTCTACATACATCCTGGGAGATATTGTGGACAAATATTACTGTCCCATTTTAAGTAGTCCAAGATATATTTTCTCACTCACCCTGTGCCAGGATGGCACAGAGTGACTTAGACATAAGATGTATTCTGAGTTCCACGGGCTCTCCTGTCACACCATGAATACTCAGGAGAATTACGCTGGGTCTGGTACAGACGCCCGCCCCATAGGGGGTCTGCACAACCCCAGAGGGGAGGTAGACCCAATCAGAGGGATAGTTCCTCTTATCAAAAAGGGAGACATCCCAGTTTCAGAACCCCAAGTAACAACTACAGAAATAGAGGTCCTAATTCCACCAGTGGTGGTGGAAGGGGACACCATACAAACTGTAGAGGAAACCAACATAACTCTACACCTAGATATACTAATCATGGTCCTAGTGGTCAGTATAAGAGACCTTTCCCCCCTCCAAGATACAATGCACACCATGAGACATGTACTCATAACACCCATTATCCTAATAGATCCCCCTTGGTACACATAATAGGTATTCTCCTTTAAGGGAAACCTACACTCAAGATGATCCGTATCCTTATATGGAGAGAGATTATGACAATTATGAACATCCCCCCTACAATTATAATCAATATAACCCAACTGGGATTTTCCCAGAGAAACCCAGGGAAGAAGGAGAGGTCCAAAACCAAGAGAGGCTACCGAGGGGGACAGACAATTCAAAGGAAAAAGAAGAACTTAGAGAACCAGGGCGTTTTTAATCTTAGTACAAAGGAACTAACTAAAGAAGAGAACAAATATACAAATATATTAGAAAGATTTTTCAAAGATTAATATCCAAAGATTAATATTCAACGATATTTCATCTCAAACCCCTCTAGGAACCACCTGGGAATAGTTCCCTCTGGAACCATTCACTATGGTTTATCCATTCCCTTCCTCTTCAATCCGCCTGGCTCTACAGCCCCAGCTATTAACGTATTCAAGGATTTGGTCTTAAATGGCCTATAGCAATTACCTGTTAAAAAAATATATGTCCATCCCAGTGTTAACGCAGGTTTAAAGTCGCTATGTGAAAGGAAAGATCTTGTCATTGGCCTCGCTGATAAGGGAGGCGGAATAGTAATTTTAGACAAAATTGACTACCAAAATGAAATGTGTAGGTTTTTAAGTGACCAACATACCTATAGAGAATTAACAACTAATCCCACTACTTAATTTAAGAAAGCTAGTCAAACTCATTGACAATGAATTTAAGGAACAGATTCTGGATAAGAAAAAATAGGCATATCTAGTTCCACTTGCCCCTAGAATCCCTGTGTTGTATTACCTCCCAAAAGTGCACACAGATCTGTTACATCCCCCTGAGCATCCAATTGTGAGTGGGATAGATTCCATCACTTCCCGCATTGGACGCTACATGTATTTTTATCTACAGCCCCTAGTTAAGAAAACACCTTCCTTCCTTAAAGATATTAAAGATACCATCAAACTATTACAGAACATCACTATCCAAGTAGAATACCTACTTGGTACAGCTGATGTAGCCTCCTTATACACTCGTATCCCTCACCATTGAACCTGTTAAATACTTCTTGATCAAAGACAACTCACTGCCTCAGGCTCAATGTAGTTTTATTATGGAGTTATTGGAATTTGCCACCAAGCACAACTATTTTTGGTTTCATGGCCAGTTTTTTCTACAGCAGAAGGGAGTGGCGATGGCGGTTAAATTTGCCCCCAGCCTAGCTAACCTTTTTAATGGCCAAATGGGAGGAGGATGTTGTCTATGCCCAAGCCAGACCTAACTTGGTCCTTTGGGCTAGATATATAGATGACATCCTCCTCCTTTGGGATGGCAGCCCAGAGTCTCTAGAAGAGTTTTTCTGTAGAGCTGAATGCGAACGATAGAGGCAATTCACTGTCCTATGAATCAAGTAAAGAGAGAATATACTTCTTGGATTTAGAAATTAAAATTAATACTAGCAGTTGAGGTTTAAGACTTACTTTAAACCCACAGACGGTAATGGTTTCATCCCAATGGACAGTTGCCACCATAAGACATGGCTACAGGCAGTTCCCCGCAGTCAGTTTTTACGCCTGTGGCGGAACTGCACTACGGTCCAAGATTTTTAACAGCAAGCTCTGGTTTTAAAGCAAAGATTTCTTGATAAGGGGTATGACCAGAGGGAGGTAAATTCAGACCTCCAAAGAGCACTTGTGGTTGATAGAGGTTCCCTTTTAGCTAATAAGCCTGGGCAGAATAAAGAGGACACATTTAAAATGGTTGCTCTTCATGTCGTTCTCTTTAAACATATTCTCAACAAACATTGGGATATTTAAAAAAATGACCGAATTCTGGGTCCATTATTACCGGATAGAGCAAGGATTATCTGCAGAGGTGCTCCTTCATTACAAAGTAAAATTGCCCCCAATGTTATTAGCCCTACAGTTAAGGCCTTCTTTTTTCACAATTTGGTTGGCTATTACCCCTGTAAGAAGTGTAATGTGTGTCAGTACAACACTTGTGGCAAAAGTAAGACACAAAAATTTACGTCCACGGTTATCAACCATACATACTGTACTGTTTTTTTTACTTGTGCCACTAAAAACATTGTCTATTTAATAACCTGCCCTTATCCCCTTTTTCAGTTAGGGTAAATGAACATATTGTCAATATTAAAAAGGGAGTGACCAACCAGTGTTCCCAAACATTATTTAATATACCACAATTGTGACCCTAGAGGCACACAATTCCTGATTATTGAGGCGGGGCTAATATAAGGGGGGGTCTCACATCTTGAAACATTTTGGATTTATGAATTGAGATCCCACTTTCCGTTAGGTATCAACATTGAGTGAGATATCAACGCCTTCAACAATAGAGCCTAAATTCTTTTGATTTTTATGTTCCTCATGTCTCTATTTTTCACATTAGATGGCAAAGCTCTACAGCCGAATGTTTTGTGTTGTGAGACCTGGAGAGATTTTCATGATTCCTCAATTGAGTGTCTCTATTTATTTTTTATATTTTTAATACTTTTTATTTTTAATACTTTTTACAAATAATTTGTTCTTTTTTCCCAAATTTCACAGATCTTTTTAGGCATTCAGTTGTTAAATTCAATATGTATAGATTGACATCTGAGCTTCTACCCATCATAATTAAGACTGGTAGCAATTTTCCATGTATGTCCCTTTAAAAGATCAACATGTTTAGTCTTGTCATAAAACACATAGAATGATCTTTGGGCTGACAGGTTTTGTATTTGTATCATATGGGGTACATATTTATTCTCCATTTTTTAATACTTTTAACCGCTTGCCGACCATCCGTTGCAGTTTTATTGCGGCAGAATGGTACGGCTGGGTGAAACGACGTTACCTTACATCGCTTCGCCTTTTGGCCACTAGGGGTAAACACACAGATCCCGGTTCTTTCAGGGGAGAGGAGACAGCTTTTGTGTTCATACTATGTATGAACACCGATCTCTCTCTCCCAGACAGTCCCATCCCCCACAGTTAGAAACACACATAGGGAGCACAGTTAACCCCTTGATCGCCCTCTAGTGTTAACCCCTTTCCTGCTAGTGACATTTACATAGTAATCAGCGCATTTTTATAGCACTGATCGCTGTATAATTGTCAATGGTTTAAAAAATGTGTCAAAAGTGTCCGATGTGTCCGCCATAATGTCGCAGTCCCGATAAAAATCACAGAACGCCGCCCTTACTAGTAAAAAAAATAATAATAAAAATGCCATAAATCTATCCCCTATTTTGTAGACGCTATAACTTTTGCGCAAACCAATCAATATACGCTTATTGAGATTTTTTTTACCAAAAATATGTAGAAGAATATATATCGGCCTAAACTAAGGAAAAATTTGTTTTTTTGATAAAAAATGTGGGATATGTATTATAGCAAAAAGTAAAAGATAGTGTTTTTTTCAAAACTGTCGCTCTTCTTTTGTTTATAGCGCAAAAAATAAAAAGCGCAGAGGCAATCAAATACCACCAAAAGAAAGCTCTATTTGTGGGAAAAAAAGGGTGTCAATTTTGTTTGGGTACAGCGTCGCATGACCACGCAATTGTCAATTAAAGCGACGCAGTGCCGAATCACAAAAAATGGCCTGGTCATTGAGCAGCCAAATCTTCCGGGGCTGAAGCAGTTAAATATTTTTATTTTTCTATATATATTGTCATTGGATTTAATTTTTTATTTTTTTTTGTTGATGGTTGGAGAATATGTGACCTGCATTGAAATGACAACCGTGGATTGCAGACTAACATATAAGACCGTTGCTGATAAGGATTTGTAAGCCCGCCCTTGGTAAATTTTGGAATTATGCTTCACAGGGTATATTTTTGATCATATCAATATTTGCAACTTTTTGCACAAGACACTTTATTACATGTTATAACTTTGGTTATTTACTTTCCATTGTACAGTACATATTTCAATTATCGTTTTAGCGCTCAGATTTTTACAATCAATTTGTCACATGAGTGAAAAATACATGCGGGTCCCTATTGGTGAGGTTCTGCATATACCACCCTTGTCACTTTAATAGCGCAGCACATTATAGTATACAAAGTCTTACATGGTATGAAGTCTCGTATTTTGCCATTTATTTCTGGTGGAACTTGCGGTAAATTATTTTCTTTTTTTATTTTCTTTTGTGTGAACACACACGTAACATTTCTTACAGGGAAAGAAACCACTTTAATTGAAGAAGGACCATTTCTTTGTGGGGGGGGGGGGTCTATTACATTTTTTACATTTTTAACTACTAGGTCTTTTAGGATGGAGAGAAAAGCCCAATCAGAGGGCGATACGTGTGTAGAGGGGAGGAGCCGAGCCCGTGAGGTGACGCAGCCACAGTGGTGAGTAGGACTATACAGAGCTGGTTTTAACTGAATATCTTGTGTTTTTTAATTGGGGCATTTTAATCAATGTTGCAAACGGAGAGCACTGTGTATCCTCTATTGTTGCTTGAATGTGGAGCCATTTCCTATCAGGAATACCGAGTAATAACGCTGGTGTGGAGAAAGGAGAAAAGTAGTGGGGCAGTATACAGTGGGGATGGAAAGTATCCAGACCCCCTTACATTTTTCATTCTTTGTTATATTGCAGTCATTTGCTAAAATCATTTAAGTTCATTTTTTTCCTCATTAATGTACACACAGCACCCCATATTGACAGAAAAACACAGAATTGTTGACATTTTTGCAGATTTATTAAAAAAGTAAAACTGAAATATCACATCACATCAAATATTCAGACCCTTTGCTCAGTATTTAGTAGAAGCACCCTTTTGATCTAATACAGCCATGAGTCTTTTTGGGAAAGATGCAACAAGTTTTTCACACCTGGATTTGGGGATCCTCTGCCATTCCTCCTTGCAGATCCTCTCCAGTTCTGTCAGGTTGGATGGTAAACGTTGGTGGACAGCCATTTTTAGGTCTCTCCAGAGATGCTCAATTGGGCTTAAGTCAGGGCTCTGGCTGGGCCATTCAAGAACAGTCACGGAGTTGTTGTGAAGCCACTCCTTTGTTATTTTAGCTGTGTGCTTAGGGTCATTGTCTTGTTGGAAGGTAAACCTTGGCCCAGTCTGAGGTCTTGAGCACTCCGGAGAAGGTTTTCGTCCAGGATATCCCTGTACTTGGCCGCATTCATCTTTCCCTCAATTGCAACCAGTTGTCCTGTCCCTGCAGCTGAAAAACACCCCCACAGCATGATGCTGCCACAACCATGCTTCACTGTTGGGACTGTATTGGACAGGTGATGAGCAGTGCCTGGTTTTCTCCACACATACCGCTTAGAATTAAGGCCAAAAAGTTCTATCTTAGTCCCATCAGACCAAAGAATCTTATTTCTCACCATCTTGGAGTCCTTCAGGTGTTTTTTAGCAAACTCCATGCAGGCTTTCATGTGCCTTGTGCTGAGGAGAGGCTTCCGTCAGGCCACTCTGCCAAAAAGCCCCGACTGGTGGAGGGCTGCAGTGATGGTTGACTTTCTATAACTTTCTCTCATCTCCCGACTGCATCTCTGAAGCTCAGCCACAGCGATCTTTGGGTTCTTCTTTACCTCTCTCACCAAGGCTCTTCTCCCCCGATAGCTCAGTTTGGCCGGACGGCCAGCTCTAGGAAGGGTTCTGGTCGTCCCAAACGTCTTTCATTTAAGGATTATGGAGGCTACTGTGCTCTTAGGAACCTTAAGTGCAGCAGAAATTTTTTTGTAACCTTGGCCAGATCTGTGCCTTGCCACAATTCTGTCTCTGAGCTCTTCAAGCAGTTCCTTTGACCTCATGATTCTCATTTGCTCTGACATGCACTGTGAGCTGTAAGGTCTTATATAGACAGGTGTGTGGCTATCCTAATCAAGTCCAATAATCAAACACAGCTGGACTCAAATGAAGGTGTAGAACCATCTCAAGGATGATCAGAAAAAATGGACAGCCCCTGAGTTAAATATATGAGTGTCACAGCAAAGGGTCTGAATACTTAGGACCATGTGATATTTCAGTTTTTCTTTTTTAATAAATCTGCAAAAATGTCAACAATTCTGTGTTTCTCTGTCAATATGGGGTGCTGTGTGTACATTAATGAGGAAAAAATGAACTTAAATGATTTTAGCAAATGGCTGCAATATAACAAAGAGTGCAAAAATTTAAGGGGGTCTGAATACTTTCCGTCCACACTGTATATGAGAGATCTTTTTCGAGATCCCCCTGGGAGGCTATTGATTGGAAAGTGAATACAGAGTAGCTGTTTGGATGTGGAAGAGAAGAGACCATAGCTGAAAGAAAGAAAGGAATTATTTTGAGTCTTTCTGACTCTTGTATGAGGTGAGCAGGTATAACGGCTGGTGAAGGTGTGCACATAATTTGCACAGTGGTGGATAATATATGAATTGAGAAGTCACAATAATTCAACGCAGAAATGTTTCAGCATATGAACTTTAATTGTACACATTATTACATAGATTGATTTATTTATTTGAATATAATTTGATATCACTGGATATTTCACATGATAGATTAATAGCACTGCGCTTATATTTTTCATTATATTTTATATGTTGTATGGTGTGGTGAATTCACTGGAAGTCTACAGCAGCTGTGGAGTACTAATTAGTAAACTTTATAGTTTATTTATAGCACATAACACTTTAGGTAGGTGGCGCTAATTGTCCTTTAGTATACACGATAAGACCCCTTTCACACAGGCGGCTGTTCTGCCGCTGTTAAAAGCATGTTTTGTTATTTTGGAATTCAGAGAATCCTGGTACAGCGTTCACTTGCAGTTGTACATTGCGATTAGCTGCGTTTACGTGCGTTTACATGCGGCTGCGTTCAGCTGCGTTGGAACATTCTTGCCATTTCTGATGTGCTTCCTGTTTTTCTTTCCTTTTTGCCGCTGCTATCTGCAGGAGAAATAGTACACTGCGATTTCCTGCAGTTATGTGCAGATAGCTGTGCTAAATCGTTCCTGGATGCAGTCAACTTTATGTTTTCTATCTGCACAAAACCGCATGTAACGAAACCGTCACTAAATGCAGTGTGGGAATGGGGCCATAGGAAAGCATTGTGTGCGTTTAGCTGCAGTAGATAACTTCGTCTGTCCGCAGCTAAAAGCACAATTCTATCCGCTCATGTGAAAGGGGCCTAAGGTATTCTGGGAAACACCAGTTGCCAAGTCATGAAAACTGCAAGTTGACTATTGTAGGTCCCTACTACCATCCTTTTACTGAGCCCTATGATTTGCGGCTACAGACCCAGCTAAAAGCACACGAGCACAGCTTCCTGGAATCTAGCAGAATTGTATTGCATTAAATTCAGATTAAAATCATCTCTTTGTTCTTTTGTACTAAAGTTGTAATGTTTCCTCAATAGCATTAGTATTTCACAAATACCATTAATTTAACTTCCTACTGCTCTTGAAGCTTATTAGCAACCTACCTCTATGGCTGTACCGTTGCCCTTGTTCTATTAATTCATTATCTGTATCCCAGAAGTCAGTGGTCTGATATCTATCACACACAGCTGATTCATGTTGTCCAGGTGTATCATGGTGTTCAGGTGAAATCACTGCATCCATCGATGTAACATCATGAGAGATCCTTGCAGACATTTCTTTACAGGTGCTCAGTGCTGAAACACGTAAAACTAAATAACTGATTTATTCCAAAACACAAAATCTGATTTAAAATAAGGAACTAATAAAATCATTAAATATAACATTATCCCCTTTCCTTGCAGTGGGGAATCGTCTAATGTGCACTCTATGTACCTGACACTCTATGAAATGTGTCTGCATCCTTCAAAGAAGATATAATAGAAAGATAACTGTATTTATGACTGTAGTGGTGGGGAGAAATGTGTAAACATGGCTTCTGTGTGTGTAGGGCAGAGGGGGCAAAGAACTACAGTAGGGCAAAAAAGTATTTAGTCAGCCACCAATTGTGCAAGTTCTCCCACTTAAAAAGATGAGAGAGGCCTGTAATTGTCATCATAGGTATACCTCAACTATGAGAGACAAAATGTGGAAACAAATCCAGACAATCACATTGTCTGATTTTTGAAAGAATTTATTTGCAAATTATGGTGGAAAAATAGGAATTTGGTCACCTACAAACAAGCAAGATTTCTGGCTCTTACAGACCTGTATCTTCTTCTTTAAGAGGCTTCCCTGTCCTCCATTCATTACCTGTATTAATGGCACCTGTTTGAACTTGTTATTAGTATAAAAGACACCTGTCCACAACCTCAAACAGTCACACTCCAAACTCCACTATGGTGAAGACCAAAGAGCTGTCAAAGGACACCAGAAACAAAATTGTAGACCTGCACCAGGCTGGGAAGACTGAATCTGCAATAGGTAAGCAGCTTGGTGTGAAGAAATCAACTGTGGGAGCAATAATTAGAAAATGGAAGACATAAAAGACCACTGATAATCTCCCTCGATCTGGGGCTCCACACAAGATCTCACCCCGCGGGGTCAAAATGATCACAAGAACGGTGAGCAAAAATCCCAGAACCACATGGGGGGACCTAGTGATTGACCTGCAGAGAGCTGGGACCAATGAAACAAAGGCTACCATCAGTAACACACTACGTCGCCAGGGACTCAGATCCTGCACTGCTAGACGTGTCCCCCTGCTTAAGCCAGTACATGTCCGGGCCCGTATGAGGTTTGCTAGAGAGCATTTGGATGCTCCAGAAGAGGATTGGGAGAATGTCATTTGGTCAGATGAAACCATAGTAGAACTGTTTGGTGGAAACACAACTCGTCGTGTTTGGAGGAGAGAGAATGCTGAGTTGCAACCAAAGAACACCATACCTACTGTGAAGCATGGGGGTGGCAACATCATGCTTTAGGGCTGTTTCTCTGCAAAGGGAACAGGACGACTGATCCATGTACATGAAAGAATGAATGGGGCATGTATCATGATATTTTGAGTGCAAACCTCCTCCCATCAGCAAGGGCATTGAAGATGAAACGTGGCTGGGTCTTTCAGCATTACAATGATCCCAAACACACCGCCCGGGCAACGAAGGAGTGGCTTCGCAAGAAGCATTTCAAGGTCCTGGAGTGGCCTAGCCAGTCTCCAGATCTCAACACCATAGAAAACCTTTGGAGGGAGTTGAAAGTCTGTGTTGCCCAGCGCAGGGCCAATCCCAGACAGGGTGCACGGGGTGCAGTGCACCCGGGCGCCAGAGAGGTGGGGGCACTGAAGCGCCAGAGTGCTCCCCTCCCTCCTCCTCCTCTCTGTGTCCAGAGGCGGCTCCCTCCGCAGGTCTCCGCCGTCGCTGTATTTTTCAAGGCTCAAGCCCGTCCCCCCTCCCTATCATAGAAGGAGAGCAGCGCTGGAGATCGGAGCAGCTGGTCTCTGTGTGGAGAGAGACCAGCCGTGCAGTGACATCGCTGGGGGGGGCGATCCGTGCCTGACGTGTTCTCCTCCTCTGTCTCTCACTCCCACCCAAGCCTGTCTCCATCTGTTCTCCACCTGGGCGGCGCGGCTATACACTGTCCTCTCCTCACTAGCTGCCGCCCGGGTGTTTTTATGTACGCTAATGGAGGAAGGGGGTCTGTACTAATGATGGGGGGGTTGTCCTGGGGGTCTATACTAATGGAGGGGGGTTTCCTGCGGGGTCTGTACTAATGGAGGGGGGGTCTGTATTAATAGAGGGGGGCTTTGTGATGGGGGGTGTGTACTAATGAAGGGGGTTTCCTGGGGGGGTCTGTACTAATGGAGGGGGGGCGGTTTGTCCTGGGGGGTCTGTACTAATGAAGGGGGGGTTTGTACTAATGGAGGGGGGGTTTGTCCTGGGGGGTCTGTACTTATGGAGGGGGGGCGGTTTGTCCTGGGGGTCTGTACTAATGGAAGGGGTTGGTCCTGGGGGGTCTGTACTAATGGAGGGGGGTTGTCCTGGCGGGTCTGTACTAATGGAGGGGGGGCGGTTTGTCCTGGGGGGTCTGTACTAATGGAGGGGGGTGGTTTTCTGTACTAATGGAGGGGGGTCTGTACTAATAGAGGGGGGCTTTGTCCTGGGGGGTCTGTACTAATGGAGGGGGGTTTGCCTGGGGGGGTCTGTACTAATGAAGGGGGGTTTTCCTGGGGGGGTCTGTACTAATGGAGGGGGGACTTTGTCCTGGGGGTCTGTACTAATGGAGGGGGGGCGATTTGTCCTGGGGGGTCTGTACTAATGGAGGGGGGTCTGTACTAATAGAGGGGGGCTTTGTCCTGGGGGGGTCTGTACTAATGGAGGGGGGGTTGTCCTGGGGGGGGTCTGTACTAATGAAGGGGGGTTTTCCTTGGGGGGTCTGTACTAATGGAGGGGGCGGTTTGTCCTGGGGGACTGTACTAATGGAGGGGGGGCTTTGTCCTGGGGGGGTCTGTACTAATGGAGGAGGGGGTTGTCCTGGGGGGGTTGTACTAATGGAGGGGGGGTTTGTCCTGGAGGGGTCTGTACTAATGGAGGGGGGTTGTCCTGGGTGGTCTGTACTAATGGAAGGGGTTGGTCCTGGGGGGTCTGTACTAATGGAGGGGGGTTGTCCTGGAGGGGTCTGTACTAATGGAGGGGGGCGGTTTGTCCTGGGGGGTCTGTACTAATGGAGGGGGGTGGTTTTCTGTACTAATGGAGGGGGGTCTGTACTAATAGAGAGGGGCTTTGTCCTGGGGGGTCTGTACTAATGGAGGGGGGTTTGTCCTGGGGGGTCTGTACTAATGAAGGGGGGTTTTCCTGGGGGGGTCTGTACTAATGGAGGGGGGACTTTGTCCTGGGGGTCTGTACTAATGGAGGGGGGGCGATTTGTCCTGGGGGGTCTGTACTAATGGAGGGGGGTCTGTACTAATAGAGGGGGGCTTTGTCCTGGAGGGGTCTGTACTAATGGAGGGGGGGTTGTCCTGGGGGGGTCTGTACTAATGAAGGGGGGTTTTCCTTGGGGGGGTCTGTACTAATGGAGGGGGGCGGTTTGTCCTGGGGGACTGTACTAATGGAGGGGGGAGCTTTGTCCTGGGGGGTCTGTACTAATGGAGGGGGGGTTGTCCTGGGGGGGTCTGTACTAATGAAGGGGGGTTTTCCTTGGGGGGGTCTGTACTAATGGAGGGGGGCGGTTTGTCCTGGGGGACTGTACTAATGGAGGGGGGAGCTTTGTCCTGGGGGGTCTGTACTAATGGAGGAGGGGGTTGTCCTGGGGGGGTTGTACTAATGGAGGGGGGGTTGTCCTGGAGGGGTCTGTACTAATGGAGGGGGGGTTGTCCTGGGTGGTCTGTACTGATGGAGGGGGGGTGGTTTGTCCTGGGGGTCTGTACTAATGGGGGGGCGGTTTGTCCTGCGGGTCTGTACTAATGGAGGGGGGCGGTTTGTCCTGGGGGGTCTGTACCAATGGAGGGGGGGTTTGTCCTGGGGGGGTCTGTACTAATGGAGGGGGGGGTTGTCCTGGGAGGGTCTGTACTAATGGAGGGTGGGCGGTTTGTCCTGGGGGGTCTGTACTAATGGAGGGGGGTTTGTCCTGGGGGGTCTGTACTAATGGAGAGGGGGTTTGTACTAATGGAGGGGGGGTTTGTCATGGGGGGGTCTGTACTAATGGAGGGGGGGTGGTTTGTTCTGGGGGGTCTGTACTAATGGAGGGGGTTTGTCCTGGGGGGGTCTGTACTAATGGAGGGGGGTTTGTCCTGGGGGGTCTGTACTAATGGAGGGGGTTTGTCCTGGGGGGGTCTGTAGTAATGGAGAGGGGTTTGTCCTGGGGGGTCTGTACTAATGGAGGGGTGTTTGTCCTGGGGGTCTGTACTAATGGAGGGGGTTTGTCCTGGGGGGTCTGTACTAATGGAGGGGGGGTTTGTCTTGGGGGGTCTGTACTAATGAAGGGGGGGTTTGTCCTGGGGGTCTGTACTAATGGAGGGGGGGTTTGTCCTGGGGGGATCTGTACTAATGAAGGGGGGGCTTGTCTTGGGGCATCTGTGCTAATGAAGGGGGGGTTTGTCCTGGGGGGTCTGTACTAATGGAGGGGGGGTTTGTCTTGGGGGGTCTGTACTAATGAAGGGGGGGTTTGTCCTGGGGGTCTGTACTAATGGAGGGGGGGTTTGTCCTGGGGGGATCTGTACTAATGAAGGGGGGGTTTGTCTTGGGGCATCTGTGCTAATGAAGGGGGGGTTTGTCCTGGGGGGTCTGTACTAATGGAGGGGGGTTTGTCCTGATGGGGGTTTGTACTAATGGAGGGGGGTGGATTGTCCTGGGGGGGTCTACACCCAGGAAAGTACACCCAGGACTCCAGAGGGAGAGACAAAAAGACACAAAGAAAAGTGGGCGCACCAGCCTAGTGCATTATCTTTTGGTACATTTATTCAGAAAATATATTGAAAACTACTCACAAAAGTAGGAGACAATCACGCTTAAAAAGGTCTTTCACATATGGCAGTCCGTCAGCCAGTAGCGGTTTGTATATATACTCTCCAGGACTCAGAGTCTGCAATCAGTAGACGGACTGCCATATGTCAAAGACCTTTTTAAGCGTGATTGTCTCCTACTTTTGTGAGTAGTTTTCAATATATTTTCTGAATAAATGTACCAAAAGATAATGCACTAGGCTGGTGTGCCCTCTTTTCTTTGTGTCTTTGTTTACTACTAGGATATCCCTATCCTGGAGGGCAGCAAGGCCGAAAGCTATTATCCATTTTGATCTTTTTGGACCACCTAGCCAACACACCTGTGCGCAAGAGCATTTGCTTTTTTGTTGTACTCCAGAGGGAGAGGGCAGTGCTGAGAGAACACCATCAGAGAGAGAACCCCGCTGCCCTGCGCCACCAGAGGGAAAGCCACACAGCCTAGCACCATCCCTGGTGGAGAAAGGAATGGAGTCATTGTAGGAATACAGATCTGGGTACTACCCAGCAGAGTCGCCACAGGCAATTCAGAGTGAGCTGACTCCTGATCAGAGGAACCATTGCTGTATCGCTGGGTGAGGTGAGAGGGCCGATCGTCCATTATCTACTAACGTCCAAAGGAACTGCAGTCTCTGACCATCTCCTGTATCATGTCTGCAGTCTCTGACCGTCTCTTGTATCATGTTATTAGATTGTAAGCTCTTCTGAGCAGGGCCCTCTTAATCCTATTGTATTGCATTATAACTGTATTGTCTCCCTTTTATATTGTAAAGCGCTGCGTAAATTGTTGGCGCTATATAAATCCTGAATAATAATAATAATAATGTCTGCAGTCTCTGACCGTCTCTTGTATCATGTCTACAGTCTCTGACCGTCTCTTGTATCATGTCTACAGTCTCTGACCGTCTCTTGTATCATGTCTACAGTCTCTGACCGTCTCTTGTATCATGTCTGCAGTCTCTGACCATCTCCTGTACCATGTCTGCAGTCTCTGACCATCTCCTGTATTATGTCTGCAGTCTCTGACCATCTCCTGTATTATGTCTGTAGTCTCTGACCATCTCCTGTATTATGTCTGCAGTCTCTGACCATCTCCTGTATCATGTCTGCAGTCTCTCACCATCTCTTGTATCATGTCTGCAGTCTCTGACCGTCTCTTGTATCATATCTACAGTCTCTGACGTCTCTTGTATCATGTCTACAGTCTCTGACCGTCTGTATCATGTCTACAGTCTCTGACGTCTCTTCTATCACATCTACAGTCTCTGACCGTTTCTTGTATCATGTCTGACCATTTCCTGTACTATGTCTGCAGTCTCTGACCATCTACGGTACCATGGTTGCAGTCTCTGACCGTCTCTTGTATTATGTCTGCAGTCTCTGACCATCTCCTGTATTATGTCTGCAGTCTCTGACCATACCCTGTATCGTGTCTGCAGCTCTGACCATCCCCTGTATCATGTCTACAGTCTCTGACTGTCTCTTGTATCATGTCTACAGTCTCTGACCTTCTCCTATATTATGTCTGCAGTGTCTGACCATCTCCTGTAGTATGTCTGCAGTCTCTGACCATCTCCTGTACTATGATTGCAGTCTCTGACCATCTCTTGTTTCATGTCTGCAGTCTCTGACCATCTCCTGTACCATGTCTGCAGTCTCTGACCATCTCCTGTATTATGTCTGCAGTCTCTGACCATCTCCTGTATCATGTCTGCAGTCTCTGACCATCTCCTGTATTATGTCTGCAGTCTCTGTCCATCTCTTGTAACATGTCTGCAGTCTTTGACCGTATTATGTCTAGGGGCTCTTTCTAACAGACAGCCATCTGTGTGTGCATCAGAGACCCTCCAGGTCTCATTAGTGTACTCTATTCCTGTATTTACTTTATTGTTAAGAGATCATGGGAGGATCCCAAGGTAACAAAGGTAACAAAGACTTCTTTGGGGAGCATCTCTGTGTTTGAGTCATTGCCATAGAAACATTTGTAAAGGGGAGGAGTTGGTAAGATGACCACGCCCATGTGGGGGCGCCAGAAATATTTCTGCACCCAGGCATCTGTGACCCTAGGATCGGCCCTGGCCCAGCGACAGCCCCAAAACATCACTGCTCTAGAGGAGATCTGCATGGAGGAATAGGCCAACATACCAGCAACAGTGTGTGACAACCTTGTGAAGACTTACAGAAAATGTTTGACCTCTGTCATTGCCAGCAAAGGATATATAACAAAGTATTGAGATTAACTTTTGATATTGACCAAATACTTATTTTCCACCATAATTTGCAAATAAATTCTTTCAAAAATCAGACAATGTGATTGTCTGAATTTGTTTCCACATTTTGCCTCTCATAGTTGAGGTATACCTATGATGACAATTACAGGCCTCTCTCATCTTTTTAAGTGGGAGAATTTGTACAATTGGTGGCTGACTAAATACTTTTTTGCCCCACTGTACATACAGAGTCAGATTTGCCATTAGGCCACACAGACAATGCCTTTGGCACCACTGCTGCTAGTAACAGCACCAAGCCCATGTTTATTGTGTTTAGCAATTGCCCAGGATCCTGTGGTGCTGTTGTGCAGTATCCAGGCTACCATCCAGTGTGACTAGGGTTGCCACCTGTGTAGGATTCACCCAGACAGTTCGGGTTTTGAATCATGAGTTCAGGTTTCAGACCACCTAAAACCAGGACACATTATTCAGATTGTACTATGGCGTCCAAGCAGGGTTTCCGGCTGCAGTTGTCTAAGCCGAGAGTTTCTGTTACACTCTCGTTCACACTGCCGAAAACCAGCACTAACAGTCTTCCCCCCCCCCCACACACACATACATACACACACAGACGGGAGAGGAGAGAGGGCTCGATCTGCTCCTCTTCCTCCCGCCCCTATCCCTTTGTGTCTGCCCACACTCCAATCCCCGGTGCTGTGCCTCAGGAAAGGAAAGTGAGGGTGGAAATTTGAAGCCCAGCAGCCACAGATACATCTGGAGGAGAGATGCTGACTTCCAAGGGATGAGTGAGCTCACCATCCATCCCTGTCTGTGACAGAAGTCTCCCCCCTTCTCTCTCCTGCCTCTGAGTGAGTACATTATCCAAATGCCGACCAGGCCATAGCCGAAAGACGGCTACAGCACGGTCGGCTTATTCTGGGAGGGCGTCCATGGACGTCCTCACAGAATTGCGCTCTTGCGCGCCCCCTGGGGTGCCCACCCTGGAATGTCTGTGACTGTAGTGTCCTCCGGACCCGGCGCGTCACGTAACGGGGTAAAGGGTCAATGACAGCAGCCATTTACCACGTGATCGCTCTGTCCAACGATCACTCGTCAACAAACCAGAGCTTGTCCAGTGCGCCTCCTCCCCTCAACTCGCACCGGTCTGTACAGTGTGTGAGGAGAGGAGGGAGACAGGTACAGCAGCGCTGTGGGCTGTCTCTGGAGTGCCCACAGTGCTGATCTGTGCCCATCCATGCTACATCCATTCATCCATCCCTGGCTCATTCATGCTCCATATGTGCCCATCCATGCCTCATATGTGCCCATCCATGCTCCATATGTGCCCATCTATACTTCATCTATCCCTGGCTCATCTGTTCTCCATCCATCCCTGGCTCATCCATGCTCCATCCATCCCTGGCTCATCCGTGCTCCATCCGTACTCATCCATGCTCCATCCATCCCTGGCTCATCCATGCTCCATCCATCCCTGGCTCATCCGTGCTCTATCTATCCATGCTCATCCGTGCTCCATCCATCCCTGGCTCATCCATGCTCAATCCATGCTCCATCCGTGCTCATCCATGGTCCATCCATCCCTGGCTCATCCATTCCTGGCTCATCTGTGCTCCATCCATCCATGCTCATCCATGCTCCATCCATCCCTGGCTCATCTGTGCTCCATCCATCCCTGGCTCATCTGTGCTCCATTCATGCTCAATCCGTGCTCATCCATGCTCAATCCATGCTCCATCCATGCTCATCCATGGTCCATCCATGCTCCAGTCATCCCTGGCTCATCTGTGCTCCATTCATCCCTGGCTCATCCATGCTCCATTCATCCCTGGATCATCTGTGCTCCATCTGTGTCCATCCATGCTCCATCCGTGCTTATCCATGCTCCATCCATCCCTGGCTCATCTGTGATTAATCCGTGCTCATCCATGCTCAATCCGTGCTCATCCATGCTCCATCGGTGCTCATCCATGCTCCATCTGTGCTCATTCATGCTCCATCTGTGCTCATCCATGCTCCATCTGTGCTCATCCATGCTCCATCTGTGCTCATCCATGCTCCATCTGTGCTTATCCATGCTCCATCTGTGCTCCATCCATTACTCATTCATCCTCATCCATGCCTCATCTGTGCTCATCCCTGCCACATCAGTGCTCATCCGTGCCACAATCATGCCACATCAGTTCTCATCCATGCCGCATCCTTGCCACTACAATGTCTCACAAAAGTGTAATAGGTAGCCAAATTAGATTTGAAATGTATGTCCCTGACGAAGCTCCCTGCATGTTGGGCCTCTGTATGTGGCCAGGCTGTGGAAAAGTCTCCCACATGTGGTATCGCCATACTCAGGAGGAGTAGCAGAATATATTTTGGGGTGTCATTTTTGCTATGTATATGATATGTGTTAGAAATATCTTATAAATGGACAACTTTCTGTAAAAAAAAAAAATGCATTTTCATTTTCTTTCCACATTTTCCAAAAACTTGTGAAAAAAAATGACATGTTCAAAAGACTCATTATGCCTTATAGAATATACGTAGGTGTTTACTTTCCAAAATGGGGTCATTTTGTGGACGTTTCCATTGTCCTGGTGCTCCAGTACCTACAAAAGTGTGAGAGGTAGTCAAAATTGAAATGTGTAATTTATGTCCCTAGCACACCTGATGTGCTCCCTGCATGTTGTGCTTCTGTATGCGGCCAGGCTGTGTAAAAGTATCACACGTGTGGTATTGCCATACCCAGTAGTAGTAGTAGAATGTGTTTTGGGGTGTAATTTGTGGTATGCATATGCTGTGTGAGAGAAATAACCTGTTAATATGACAATTCCCCCTCCTGTCAGCCCCCCTCCTCTGTCAGCCCCCCTCCTCTCTGTCAGCCCTCCTCCTCTCTGTCAGCCCCCCTCTCTGTCAGCCCCCCTCCTCTCTGTCAGCCCCTCTCCTCTCTGTCAGCCCTCCTCCTCTCTGTCAGCCCCCCTCTTTTGTCAGACCCCCTCCTCTCTGTCAGCCCCCTTCTCCTCTGTCAGCCCCCCTCCTCTGTCAGACCCCCTCCTGTCAGCCCCCCCCCCTTCTTTGTCAGCCCTAGGGTTGCCATCTGTCCGGTTTTTGAGACATGTGTCCGGGTCTCTGCCCACCTGTAACCCGGTCAATACCTCACCCAACCCAACCCGCGGCTCACTGTGCCTGGGTCGCCATGTCCGCAGTGATTTCTGCTCCTGCCATGCCAAGGTTTCTCCCTCCCCATTTACCCCCTGCACTCAGTGCCTCCATCTGCTCAGTGTGCTAAGTTCAGACAGGACACGGAGGTGGAGGTGGCAGCGGAGCCTCCATGTTGCTGGGTGCTTGGGCTGGCTGCAGACGGGGGACATGGTGGTCTTGGGCTCTGGCTGGCTGCAGAAAGGACACGGAGGTGGAGTTGCAGGCAGAGCCTCTATGTTACCTGCTGCTCTCTTGAGGACTGTGCAGAGATCATGCTGGAGACTTGTACAGTACGTTTTTGGGGTATTGTGTATGTCAGGAATTCAACAAAGGGTTCTCACCCTTCCCTCATACACCATCTATTCATAGAGTCCTCACCCCCCCATACAACATCCATACAGTCCTCACCCACCATACAATATGCATACATACAGTCCTCACCCCCCCATACAATATGCATACATACAGTCCTCACCCCCCCCCCATACAATTCACATACACACTGAAGCAGGCCATACATGGTCGAATTTTGAACAAATTTTCTTTTCAAAATCAGAAAGTTTGTTTTTTTGTGATCCAATGGTGCCACCATTGATTTTCGAAATTCGGCCGACCAAGCCTTCAATTTCACCTCATGTTGCTACAAAAAAAGAATTTTCGTGGGCGGGAATCTTCTTTTCTCTCCGTAAATTTTCTTTTCTTATTACATTTCTCGCACGATTCTCCCATCATTGATTAGAAAATTGTTCTTTTTTCAAAAAATTTCCAACATGTTCGATTCCTCAAATTTGATTGCCGCACGAAAATCGGCCATTGTTGTAGCCCACTAATGGTGTGAAATTCGTACGAAAATTCTTTGATACGATTTTCGAAAGAAAATTCTTTCGAAATTCGAACCGTGTATGGCCGGCATTAGGCTCATGTATCATGCACAGCTTAACTGTCCTCAGCCAATGCCTTATAGGAGGACTCCCCTGCCCCCCCCATAATACACCAGGAGACCTCCCCCCACCCCCCAAAATTATACCCCAAACATTATACACTACATATACACTATATTGTACATTACACACCTGCACTATATACACTATATTGTACATTACACACACCATAACCAGGAACTGCAGTCTGCTCACATAATTTGTAATAAAAACATCTTTGCCATTCTGAAGCTTCCCTCCAACCACTTTGCATATTATTTTATATATACTGTGATTCTGTACTTGCCAAATATGCTGCAGAAATCTCCCTCCATTGAGTCTGGCTGCAGCCATTTTAACTGTGGGCAGCTGAAGCTGCTGCCTGTTCACTTCCTGGATTTACCTAGAGGCACACCTCCAGCTCTGCAGCTCTCATTGGCCCTCTTATGGCTCACCCCCCCCCCCCCCCCCCCCTCCCTTCCTGGCAAACTCTGAAGAGAGTGTGAGAGAGAGAGAGCTCTGTGTATGATGTCATAAGCCTAGGTTTTTTTCCAGACAAGAAACAGGAAGTGGACTGTATAAGGTATGTACTGGCAGAAAAAAAATGTTTTACTATCCAAAGTTAAAACAACAAGGGCAGAAGATTTAATAAATGGAAAGATAAAAAAAATGACTGAAGGTTCGCTTTAAGTGTTTTATATATACATATATAATTGAGAAGTGCAAAAAATATGTATATACCTGTGCTCTCAGCCTGTCCTGTACCTTTATCAGTTACATTCTTCCCACCTACACCTGTCTGTACAAACTACCCCCCTCTCTGTTATGGAGAAAAGGAGAGAGGGAAGTGTTCTGTAGTCCTAACACACTTTCTGTCCTGGGGGGCCAACGCTGCTTCTCCGTAGACACAGTACAGCGAGCGTTGTCACCAGAGGACAGGGCCTGACAAGAATACCTGGTGAAAATAAAAGAAAAAAGCCTGAAAAAGAAAAAAAAATGCATCCACAACATCTATGGACCATTAAGCTGCAATATCCTGTATAACATTTTTTGTTTTGGGATTTAGAAATGCTTTAAACCTCAAGACCTATATTTACCTCAGATCAGAAATCCAGCAACCTCTCTCTGTAGGCCTCAGCCCTGTCTGCTACACAGTGTATTTTTTTTTCTTTTTTCAAACAATTTACAACTTTATTTTTCATAAAATGACAACAAGCAGAGGAAGCAATTCTTTGTATTACCAGTTAGTTACTAACATTTTAAAACAATTGTTTAGTACACTTTGCGCTGAAGTCATCTAACCAAACTACTGATTGTCATTTAGCAAGTTACTCTTCTTAACCCGTTCACTGCCAGAGCTGTATTCGCTTTTTTTTTTTTTTTTTCACACATTATAAAATGCACATTTTAGTCCTGAAGATTAGTTAAAACCCAGAAAACATTACATGTTTTCTGCAGGCAGAGACCCTGCAATTTTTTATGCCACACAATATTAGGAAAACAATTTATGAAACTTGTAAAAAGCAAACTAAAGTGGCGGGGAATGACATCATCCCACGCATGCACACGAAAGTCAGTCATTCCAGTACATCTGGAGTGTGCCAGGAATGCATGCTGAGCTATGCATGCGCTGCTCAATGTGCATTCAATAGTAAAATGTGTAGAAAAATGGCTTCAGCTTGTTTCCCTAACTTAAAGGAGAAGTCTTGGCTGCTTTCACACTTAAAAAAAAATAAGTCTACATACTCCCCTCCATGTTGAAGCATCACTGTTATACTCAGTGTTGCCAACCGCCTGTAGATTTACGGGCAGCCCGTAAAATTGAACCCTTTTTCGGGGCACCCATGAATATCCGTTACGGGCACCGGTGCCTGTAAAAATGATGGCCGCGAGCCAACCACGCAACTGCGCATGCACCGTTCCGAAGCCAGCCGGGCTCGGAAAAGCTTGTACGTGCTCGGCCAGGCGGCGCATGCGCAGTAACGTAATTGCACCGCCGGCGCCATTTTCAAATCCATCGAGAGAGACCACGGCGGCCAGCCAGGCGACTCTGTCCTGTCATGCAGTGCATGACTGCACTGCACACTTGTCATAGGCGGAGCGAAGGTACCGGAGGAGAGTGAAGCTGTAGGGGGGGATAATATCCGTAGTAAAAGGAGGACATTACTGGGAGCAGTGCTGCCCTGACCTGTGGAGAGGTGAAAGGGGTACAGGAGGAGGACACAGCACACTGATGATGTGGAGAAGTAATATGATGGTGGGCAGAGGAGGAGGCTACTGTGAGGATGTAGTATGTCTGCAGCCTCTGTCCACCTCCTGTAGTATGCCCACAGCCTCTGTCCACCTCCTGTATCATGTCTGCAGTCTCTGTCCACCTCCTGTAGTATGTCTGCAGCCTCTGTCCACCTCCTGTAATATGTCTGCAGCCTCTGTCCACCTCCTGTAGTATGCCCACAGCCTCTGTCCACCTCCTGTATCATGTCTGCAGTCTCTGTCCACCTCCTGTAGTATGTCTGCAGTCTCTGTCCACCCCCTGTAGTATGTCTGCAGCCTCTGTCCACCTCCTGTAGTATGTCTGCAGCCTCTGTCCACCTCCTGTAGTATGTCCGCAGCCTCTGTCCACCTCCTGTATCATGTCCGCAGCCTCTGTTCACCTCCTGTAGTATGTCCGCAGCCTCTGTCCACCTCCTGTAGTATGTCCGCAGCCTCTGTCCACCTCCTGTATCATGTCCACAGCCTCTGTCCACCTCCTGTAGTATGTCCGCAGTCTATGTCCGCAGTCTATGTCCACCTCCTGTATCATGTCCACAGCCTCTGTCCACCTCCTGTAGTATGTCTGCAGCCTTTGTCCACCTCCTGTATCATGTCCGCAGCCTCTGTCCTCCTGTATCATGTTCGCAGCCTCTGACCATCTCTTGTCTTTTATTATGTCTGTAGTCTCTAAGGGGATCCTAGAAAGCAGTCAAGAGTGGGAGCGCCGCCAGGATGGGGGTTACGGGAAGAGACCGACATGTGTGGACTGTGGAGAGGAGACTGTGGAATAGCCGCCAAGCTGGAGCCGTCTGACTGAGCCCTGCAAGGTGCACCTGAGAGGATGTCAGTGACAGCGCCGCCAGGCCAGTCTGGGGGGGGTCACTAATGTAAGTGTGGAGTGAATACAATTATGTAAGGGGGCACTGATATAAAGGTTCCCCCATATATTAGTAACCCCCCTTACCTTAGTGTATTCACTCTGCGGAAGGTGGTCTCTGGTCACCATCCTGCACACTCTGATGTAAGGGGGAACTCTCTGCTGGCCGGGTTATAGTATTCTGACCTTCATGTAAATTGAGAAATATGTTTTTTGACTTTTGTTTAACTTAAACACATTGCTAATAGCACTAGCTATGTGTTTATAGTTCAACTATAGATTTTTTTCACTGTTTAGCACTAAAAACAGTAATTTTAGGTACTTTTTTGCAGTGCCAGTAAAGAATGTGGATCTGCCAGTAAATGTCATGATTTTTTGTCAGTAAAAAATTGGTGCCATTTGTAAATTTTGGCGTTCTGCCAGTAAATTTCACTTCGGGGGGTTGGCAACACTGGTTATACTGCAGCTGTCCCCTGCCAGCTCTTATCCTGAGAACTGTGCCATCACAGTTCTTGGTCCGCATTGAGCAGAGAGCGATGACTATCAGGAGAGGGGGCAGGCGCAGCTGACTCAAGTTCTCAGACAAGTTATGTGAGCTGGAGCCAGCTGTCAATCAGGCATCTGTTTGTACCCCAGCAATATGGTCAGGACGCTTCCAGAGCCTGGAGTGGCTCTGTGATGTCAGCCGACAGCGGGCTGTAGCCATTGACTGATTCGGAGTCTCAGAAGTGCAAAAGTAACTGCACTCCTGTGACCCAGAAGAGAAGTATGACCAAAAAAGCTTTGGCCATACTTCTCATCTAACATTATTGCCCCTATGTGATAGCATAGTGAGAGTGACAGGTTCTCATTGAGGCTCCATTAGACCCCTAATGTCTCCTCTGTACTCCATTGAAGCTAACAACGCACAGATTGTACTTGACTAGTTTCTTCTTGACCACAGCACCCAGGAATGGCAGTGCTGAAACTGGAAGTGAAAATGCTTCCGGGTGCATTGACTGGAGGGAAGATTAGCAAACAGTTGTTTGCTGATCTCCCTATGCTCTACCCTACTCTATTAGCAAACAGTTGTTTGCTGATCTCCCTATGCTCTCCCTATGCTCTACTCTCCATCTGCTACCCCTCCTGTCCACAGGAGGGGTAGCAGAGCCCAGGATGCATGGTTGAGGGGTGAGGTCAGGCAGGAAGGCGGGGGGGAGATGGGAGGGGGTGGAATGTTTTGGTGTTTGTGAACATGATTGGATGGCTTTACAGACACACAAATCACTTCCAGTAGAAGGGTAAACAGCGTCCTGCCTGTTATAGTTATCCTAGGTATGCTACATGCATTCTTTATTTATTATATCTGAAACGTACTCAACTTACTAATGTAACAAGAGGTGTACTTTTAAGCAGGGGTTCTTTGAGACCTGAGAATTATTTTAAGGGTTTCTCTGGAGTAAAAGTTTGTGAAAGGCTACATGAAAGTATTTTGTTTTAGACCCTTTTAACACTGAAGACCGTCCCGTGTTAGCGGTAAAGCGCTGCTTGTTTTAGCGGCGCTTTACCGGCGCTGTGCAGGCAGGAGTGGGGTGATTTTAACCCCAAAGAAGGGGTTAACAAGGGGTTAAAAGCGCTCGAAAAGTGCCGCTGCTGAAGCATTTCAATGGTAGGGGCGGTGCAGGAGAGGTGTATACACCTCTCCTGCACCGCCCCAAAGATGACGCTTGCAGGGCTATTTTTTCCGTCCTGCAAACGCACTGCCCCAGTGTGAAAGCACTCGGGCTTTCACACTGGGGAGGCATGGGAGGCAGTTTACAAGCACTTTACAGGTGCTATTTTTAGCACTAAAAACGCATGTAAAGTGCCTTCAGTGTGAAAGGGGCCTTATGCGTTAGCACAGTGCCAGAACTAGTATGCAGCACAGGAATAAAAGAATGGTAGCTTCCAGCTGAGGCTTCATCACACATTTCCTTTAACTTGAATTAATTTGCTACTTCCTCTAACTGTCAGAGATCAGAAAGTGCTCATACTAGAAGCTACTTCTTTTATATTTTTTGCTCTGGCAAGCCTCGCCCACCCAAATGAGTGTGCTATTACTGGACACTGTCATGGCACTGTTACTAAATGGAGAGGGGGGGATATAGGTGGGCAAAATGGAAGTTTTCATTGTTCTATGCATGCCTGCTATGGAGATTTCCACAAACTTTGTCTCTGTGACAACACAGGAGGAGAGGACAATCCTATACCCACAAACCTAAGGTGACCTGATTATTAAATTAAATCTGGGGACACCCAACTGGCCATTACCACTTTTAACCACACCAAAAAAATTGTGCCCCTATTTGTTGCCTCACCTACAAAATCACACCCATTGTAGACCTGAAGGTGTGGTCAATAAGGCGAGTGTGATATGCATGTGATAAGGATTGATTACCATGCAGCACCTGAGCATGGGACTCTTGAAAGTAGGGACTGTCTGCTGTTATGTATGACATACTAGGCAAGTGACATGGACAAGTCAAGGCACGGCCTTGGCTTAGGGGGGAGTAGGGTGGTACATGAGGGCAGGGTGGGGGTGGAGTGGGGGGGAATATGGGGGTAAGTGAGGGCAGGGTTGGGGGGGGGAGTAGGGGGGTAAGTGAGGGCAGGGTGGGGGGATAGGGGAGTAAGTGAGGGCAGAGTGGGGGGGAGCAGGGGGGGTAAGTGAGGACAAGGTGGGGGGAGTAGGGGAGGTAAGTGAGAGCAGGGTAGTTAAAGGTGGAGTGAGATAGGGATACCAGCCCCAATGCTATTCATTAGTCGGGGGTTCTTTTCCCTAAAAAAGTGTAGCACCCCCTTGAAACCCTGGAGGCAGGTGGAATACCATCAGAGACAGGGTGCACTAGCATTTTCCCAGGGCTGAGTTCATGGATGAAATGTGGGGTATGTGAAACAATTGGGTACCAGTCACTTTAAGAACCTTTTAAAGGATTTTATTTTTCACCGTAACTCATAGGAGGGGGGCAGGGAACCCAGAATACCCTTACAGATCCAGGCCCCTTCCATAGACCTCAATACAGGCAACAGGAAATGGGCCTTTAAGCAGAAACCAGTAACCTGTAACTTTTCCAGAAACAGTAGTAGTATCTCCAGTAGCAACTGGATGTTCTCCCACCCAGGATCTCCAGCGGCAGAGTCACCTCTGGTACTCCATCCCAGGTATAATTTTTTTCTTCCAGACCCCTGTCTTCTCTGAGACTTCCTGAGTCCAGGGACTCAAGCAACAGGACTAAACCTGACATGTAGGTCTCTTCTGCTTCCAGGCATATTTGCACCAAGCACATGCAAAGGCCTCATTTGCTCAACATGCACCCTCCTCAGGCCCCAGCCTGAGGGAAGAGCCAGGTGACAAGGTTCACCCCAAATATTTATGCTCTCCCGAGCATGCACCAGTGACAACTACTGGCAGCAGAGATAAATGACAGTAGTACAGAGTTTGGGGGGAAAACCAAATAAAATATAGAGGTCGTAGACCTCTATGACTAAGCACAGGAGTTGGTGAAACACATTAGAGGGGCATGGTCTGGGAGGAGGCAAAGCTGAAGTTTGTTTTGAACAGTGGCGACTGCTCATGCAGGCAGGGGCGGATCCAGAGTCTAGTCTCGGGAGGGGCACTGCCAGAAAATACCTTTTTTTTGCGGGCAATTAATCGGGGAAACGGCTGGTGTTGGCGCTTCAATCATCATGGCACCCTGGTTATTATGGTGTCAGGATGATTGAAGCGCATTATTTCTATTCTTACATTGTAATATAAAATTAAATAGTTCAACTCACCATAATGCAGAATCAGTGGGAGCCCTGAGTGTGTCACTTTCCATGTCGCCTGCCACCAAATGCGGATTGTCACTTGCCACGTCACCTGTCACCAGATGCGGATTGTCACTTGCCACGTCACCTGCCACACGTGAATTGTCACTTGCCGCAGGGGGGAGCCGTGACCTGGATGGGGTAAGTTTGGGGCTGGCGGGGGGCCAGACGGGCGACGGGCAAAAGATGTGGCAATCGAGTGACGGGGAGGGGAAAGCGGCGATCGATCGAGTGAACGCTGGGGGGTTGTGTGGGGGTGGTTGGTTGGCTGGCTGGGTGGGGGGGTGGCTGTTTGGCTGGGTGGGCCGCAGACTGCCCCCCCCCCCACTAAATTGAGCACCAGCCGCCACTGGTTTTGAGATTGTAAAGGCTTTTTTAATATTGAAGTGTAAACTCTATTACTGTCATGAACAGGTGTGACCAGAACCGTGTGATCTGCAACAGAGGACACCAAAACGTATATAAGTGAAAATATAATAATTTATTAAAGTAAGTGAATAATATAGTACAACCACCTCCAATATGACACAGTGCAATAACCAACCAACAGACAGAGACCCACAAATAACAACAGACAGATAAGTACAATAAATTGCAAATACCAGGATCATAAACAATAGCCAGGCCAAGGTCATACACAGCAGATCAGCAGATGGACAGGGAATGTTCCAGAGACGTAAACGTAAGCCAGGCCAAGGTCATACACAGGGAGATCAGCAGATGGTGTAAGAAACACAGGAGAGGGAGAGGATGGATGGATAGACTGCTGGCAGGGATGCAAGGTAACAGGTGGGACAGGATAGGGATCAGGACAGGGAGACAGGATCAGATACATGGGTCACAGGTTCAGGGCACAGGAACAGATTCAGAATCAGGGTCAGATCACAAGCTAGCAGGTCAGGGCGCAAGGAAGAAACCAAGGCAAACATGTGAGTGCTTGCCGGGTATTTATAGGCCTGTGATTGGCCTCAAGTGACACCTGATTGTAGGAGGTACTATCTGCTCCACACTGCCAGAATCCATCCGCTGGTGGACGCCAATACTGCGGCCCAAAGATGACATAACATCAGCAGGGAAAAGCTCTCCTGACAGTTCCAAACTGCAAGGAGACACCTGCTGGTGGACCTCAGTACTGCATGCCAAATGACAGATATTACCAGCGGATGGAACATTTCCTGACAGTATCCCCCCTCAAAGGAGCGGCCTCCGGATGCTCCAACTGGTTATAATTGTCCATACTCTATGGCATCAAGAAGAACAGATGGGGGTACATCAGGCTGGGCAAAAGGCACTTCAGGCTGGGCATCAGGCACCTCAGGGCAGACAGCGGGCACATCAGATCAGACAGCGGGCTCCGGGTCGTCGAGCTGGGCAGCAGGCTCCGGGCCGTCGAGCTGGGCAGCAGGCTCCGGGCCGTCGAGCTGGGCAGCAGGCTCCGGGCCGTCGAGCTGGGCAGCAGGCTCCGGGCCGTCGAGCTGGGCAGCAAGCTCTGGAACATTAGGCCAAACAGCGAGCATCGTAAGGGCAGGCTGAATCACAGGCACCAGCTCAGCAAGCTGGGTAATGTGCCCCGGCCCAGTGGGCTGGGTAACGGGCCCCGGCTCAGCGAGCTGGACACTGGGCACTGGTCCAGCAAGCCGAATAACAGGTACTGGCTTAACAGGCCGAGTGACGGACTCCGGTTTAGCAGACTGGGTAACGGGCATCGGTTCAGCAGACTGGGTAATGGGCACCAGTTCAGCAGACTGGGTAAAGGGCACTGGCTCAGCAGACTGGGTAACGGGCACCGGCTCAGCAGACTGGGTAACGGGCACCGGTTCAACAGACTGGGTAACAGGCACCGGTTCAGCAGGCTGAGACACGGGCACCGAAACTTCAGGCTGAGATACTAATTTCAAGACGTCAGGCTGGAAGGCAGGCAACGAGACACCAGGCTGGAAAGCAAGCACCGAGACATCAGGCTGGAAGGTGGGCACATTAGACCGGGAAGCGGGCACATCAGACTGGGAAGCGGGCACATCAGACTGGGAAGTGGGCACATCAGACTGGACAGCGGGTACCGAGACATCAGACCAGGCAGCAGGTACTGGAACTTCAGGGCAGCAGACACAGGCGCTGGCACATCAGGCAGAACAACAGGTGCTGGCACAACAGGCTGAACATCGGGTGCATCAGACTGGATAGCAGGTACTGGAATTTCAGACTGGGCAGCAGGCACAGGCAGAACAGCAGGTACTGACACAACAGGCTGAATAACAGGTACATCGGACTGGGCAGTAGTCACTGGAGCGTCAGACTGGAACATGGACACTGGGATGTCAGGCTGAGCAGCAGGCACTGGGACCTCAAACTGGACAGTGGGCACAGGCATTGGTACAACAGGCTGAGTAGCAGACACTGGCACATCAGGCTGGGCAGCAGACAGGAACACATCAGGCTGGGCAGCGGACAGGAGCACCTCAGGCTGGGCAGCGGACAGGAGCACATCAGGCTGGGCAGCGGACAGGAGCACATCAGGCTGGGCAGCAGACAGGGGCACATCAGGCTGGGCAGCAGACGGTGGCACATCAGGCTGGGCAGCAGACAGGAGCACATCAGGCTGGGCAGCAGACGGTGGCACATTAGGCTGGGCAGCAGACAGTGGCACATCAGGCTGGGCAGCAGACGGTGGCACATCAGGCTGGGCAGCAGACAGGAACACATCAGGCTGGGCAGCGGACAGGAACACATCAGGCTGGGCAGCGGACAGGAACACATCAGGCTGGGCAGCGGACAGGAACACATCAGGCTGAGGAACTGGCTGGATAGCAGGCAGAGATTTGGCAGAATCAGATGGGTTATCAGATTCAGCTAGCATGCAAGCAGGTTGGTTGGTGTGGAGGCAGGTTGGGTTACTGGCAGGATCGTTTGGATTGGAAAGAACTTCCGTTTCTTCTTTGGCTTAACTGCTGGAGATCTGTTGGTGACTGCAGGACTGTAGGTAGGAGGTGAGGCGTACTGAAGAGAAGGGCTGGGATATGACAAGGAAGAGGGAACAGTGGCCAGAGGAAGTTCTTGTGGGGAAGTTGTAGGTAGCAGAGAAGAGGCAGGCGGGTTAAAGGCAGGATAAGTACAGCAGGTAGAGACAGGGTATTCATATTTGGTGGGAAGCAGGGTATATTATATATATTGAAACAGAGGTTGCCATGGGTGAAGGGGAAAAAGAAGGGGAAAAAGACTCCTGGGCAGGCAGGTGTCTAATAGCAGGTCCGGGTTGTGAAGAGCTGACCGAGGCTGGAAATAATAACCCTTTCATGACTAAGCCTATTTTTGAAATTTGGTGTTTACAAGTTAAAATCCGTATTTTTTGCTAGAAAATTACTTAGAACCCCCAAACATTATATATATTTTTTTAGCAGAGAATCTAGAGAATAAAATGGCGATTGTTGCAATATTTTTTATCACACGGTATTTGTGCAGCGGTGTTTTAAACGCAAATTTTTGGAAAAGTGACACTTTCATGAATTTTAAAAAATCCAAACAGTAAAGTTACCCCAATTTTTTTGTATAATGTGAAAGATGATGTTACGCCGAGTAAATAGATACCAAACATGTCACCCTTTATAATTGCACGCACTCGTGGAATGGCGACGAACTACGGTACCTTTGAATTTCCATAGGCGACGCTTTAAAAATTTTTTACGGTTACCAGGTTTGAGCTACAGAGGAGGTCTAGAGCTAGAATTATTGCTCTCGCTCTGACGATCGCGGCGATACCTCACATGTGTGGTTTGAACACCGTTTACATATGCGGGCGCGACTTCCGTATGCGTTTTCTTCGCTGCGCGAGCTCGCGGGGACAGGGGCACTTTAAAATTTTTTTTTTTTTTTTTTTTTTAATTTATTTATTTTTGTACTTTATAAATTGTGTTTAAAATTTTTTTTTTTTTTTTTTTACTTTTATTGCTGTCACAAGCAATGTAAACATCCCTTGTGACAGTAATATGTGGTGACAGGTACTCTTTATGGAGGGATGGGGGGTCTAAAAGACCCCCCATCCCTCCTTTACACTTCAAAGTATTCAGATCGCCGAAAACGGCGATTCTGAATACTGTGTACTTTTTTAAATTCGGCGCCATTGGCAGCCGAGTAAACGGGAAGTGACGTCATGACGTCGCTTCCGCGTTTACAACAAGAAGGCTGGAACGAAGCCGCTCGCAGCTTCGTTCCAGCCCGCCCGCAGCCGCCGAAGGCAGCCGAACGGACACCGGGCCTCCCGATCGCACGGGAGGCCCGGTAACAGCAGCGGGAGGCGGCGGGAGGGGCTGCTCCTCCGGTATAACAGCCGAGCGGCTTTTAGCCGCATCAGTTGTTATACACGGGTAGCCGATCGCCCGCTGTAAACAACGGTACCAGGATGATGCCTGCGGCTGCGGGCATCATCCCGGTATAACCCCGGAAAGCCGAGTACGCATATCTGCGTACGGTCGGCGGGAAGGGGATAAGTCTGACCATGCCTGTAGTACAGGTTGAACAAACGTGGGTTCACTTACTGCCTGTCTAACCAGGGACTGCACTGAATCTATACAATCCACTGTTTAGGACAAGCTGAATAATGCTCCAGAAAGTATACAGCATCATCCTCCAACAGCCATGCCAGAGACTCCACCTGATCACTACTGAAGGGGGGAGAAAAATCGTCACTTCCTTTAGGACTGCTAGACAAGGCTAGCTCAGCACACACCTGTATCAGGGGCTGAACGTTTTTAAACAGTAATCTACCCTGATCAACCAGAGAATGGTCCAGACGGATGCACTCCAGGAGCTGATCCCTGGCCCACTCTTTCAATACCAGACGACAATAATGCCGCGTACACACGGTTCGGACTTTTCGTCTACAAAAGTCCGGCGGACGCCGACGGACTAAAGCTGGCTGACAATCCGATCGTGTGTGGGCTTCCCCGGACTTTCAGCGGACTTTTGCAGCCTCAAATCTGATGGACTTTAGATTTGAAACATGCTTCAAATCTTTACGTCGTAACTACGCTGGACCCAGAAATCTGCTCGTCTGTATGCTAGTCCGACAGACAAAAAAACGACGCATGCTCCTAAGCAAAAACTAAACGGAAGCACTCGGTCTAGTAAATCTAGTGTTCGTATTGTAGGTAGCACATTCCTCACGCTGCAAAATCTGTGATCGTTGAATGCAGCGCATTAATGTCTTCTTTACTAATGCTATAAAGAACGAAGATGTTTTGCTGTTCATATTCAAACAGAGTTCTCCCAAACTGATTTCTGGATTCCTTTTCTCTTTGATCTCATGAATGATATAGTATGCTTTTTAAAAACAATGTCTCTATACTAATAATAATTTTTACACTTGTTTTTTTTTGGTGGAGTCATCTTTTATTGTAAATTTTATCCAGATGTTTATTTTATGATTGTTGTCAAACTTATTTTATGTTTATCTAGCTTTTATTTATTTATTTTTGGTGTTTGTAAAGTTACCACAAAGAACCTTTTTTTTTTTTAATTTTTTTTTTTTTTGGTTTTTTTTAGTTACCACAAAGAACCTTTTTTTTTTTTTTTTTTTTGGTGTTTGTAAAGTTACCACAAAGAACCATTTTTTTTTTTGGTGTTTGTAAAGTTACCACAAAGAACCATTTTTTTTTTTTTTTTTTTTTTTGTTTTTTTTTTGGTGTTTGTAAAGTTACCACAAAGAACCATTTTTTTTTTTTTTTATTGTGATTTTTTCTTTTTTGTATGTAAAGTTAACACAAAGAACCGTTTTTGGTTATGTATCTTTTTTTTTTTTTTTAGTTACCACTAGAACATTATTAACATTATTAATGTATTTTTTGTGTGTTTTTGCAAACTCAATGAGATTGTTGTCCCTTGTTAATTTGACATTGTGTCTAAAATCAATGATTTAAAATAAAACACATAAAGTCTTTTCATAAACTCAAATATCCATTTCTTCATGGTCTAAATAAAATAAAGAGGAAGTCAACGCTGGAAAAAGTCTGTGTACAAGAAAATTGGGATCTTGAGGAGTCCATATAAGAGGGAGCACAATCTGGTCCAGGAATCCCAGAGATGACATATATGTCCCCAGACTGTGGTACTACAACAGCCTGCGTCTTCTGTCAGACCAGACTGAACCCAGGTCATCACTTTCTTCTCTTCCCTGCAGCCTTTCCTCCACGCTGCCCTGCACCCTTCCCTGCAGCCTTCCCTGCAGCCTTCTTTGGAGGCTGTGGCTCTGGTGTTTGAGTTGTGGCAGGAGGAGAAGGAGGAGGAGGGGGGGCTGCCTCATGTAATTGTGTGTTGCTGATTAGCGCGCCCTGCAGCCCCTTGTGTATTGTTTCCCCAAACAGTCTCTCACAAATGAGGCGTTGGCCCCACTCCATTTTATACAGCCTGCTGGCTAAGTAGCACAAAAAGGCCTCTTCAGCTTCGGGGGGGCCTCTCGCATGAGGCGCAGGGATGCCTCCTGTGTCACCGTCCCCTTCCTGGCCCTTTTTTTTGGAATGCGGAGGGGAGGCACCTGTGATTGTGTCAGGCTCCTACTGGGCCCAGCCACCTCCTGCCTGACACTGGGCCCAGCCACCTCCTGTCTGACACTGGGTCCGGCCTCCTCCTGCCTGACACTGGGTCCGGCCTCCTCCAGGATGATGCTGAATCCGGCCTCCTCCAGGCTGTCCATGGGCCCGGTCTCCTCCTGCCTGCCACTTTCCCCACATTCCTCCTGGCTGGCCTCATCCTGTGTATAAAAAAAGGACATAGTTTTAGTATTTATTTTTGGGTTCATCAATGACACACAATTTGCTTCTCATGACTAGCAAATTCAATGTGAATACATCTCTTAATAAAAGAGTATAGAAATCAGACACCCTAATTTTTTGAAGCAGGTGACAAACATATTTAGCCACTACTGCCAATGATATGTATACATAATTTTTAGGGGAAAATTATTTGAATCAATTATAACATCCAGTTAACATCATTAATATTAGGACAGTAAATATTTGTGAAATTAATTTACCTGACTCCAGATGGTCATATCCGGTTCATCCAGGATGGAAGACCCAGCTTGGTCCTCATCAGCCTCTGCTGGGGTGGAGGGAAGGGTGCATGGAAGAGTGCATGGAAGGGTGGAGGGAAGGGTGGAGGGAAGGGTTGAAAGTGATGCCCTGGCTTCAGTCTGGTCATCAAGAAACCGTAGTTTATTGTAGTACCACAGCCTGGGTACATATACATCATCTGCTGATGCTCCTGATCTCATGGATTCCTGGATCTTGTTATGCTCCCTCTTATACATGTTCCTCAAGATCCCAATTTTCTTTAACAACTTCTCCATTGTTGCTTCCGGGATGGTCGTCTGGACAAATGTCAGAAGTCTCTCCAGCGTTGACTTCCTGACATGCTTTAAATAATATTGAGGGTGTTTCACCTCCCACAGATTCCTCATCTCTCTATATTTGTCGATGAAAGCCGACAAAAATTCAGGCTCCTTAAATTTGGCATTCATAATGTCTGTAAAAGATAAAGGCACAAGACAAAAAACACTTTATTATGTTTCTGCTAAACCCTCATCATCTTATCCCTATGTAGGCCTCATCAATCTGTCAAGCCATATAGGCTGCTTGCTACAAAGTTTTTAGCAAATTTTTAAATTGAAAATTACCTTCGTTTAGTAGCGTCCCGGTCCACTATCACCTACGCACAGAACGTACGTACGACACGTGCGCAAGAACCCTCTTTATACACTGCGCCCGTGTGAAACTCCGCCTGCGTCGCCCGCCCCTGACATTCAATTTTAACTCATGTTCTCCGCCCCTTAACTCTACGCACAGAATGTACGTATGACACGTGCGCAAGGCCCCTCTTTATACACTGCGCCTGTGTGAAACTCCGCCTGCGTCGCCCGCCCCTGACGTTCAATTTTAACTCATGTTCTCCGCCCCTTAACTCTACGCACAGAACGTACGTATGACACGTGCGCAAGGCCCCTCTTTATACACTGCGCATGTGTGAAACTCCGCCTGCGTCGCCTGCCCCTGACGTTCGATTTTAACTCATGTTCTCCGCCCATTTTTTGTACGGTGCGTAGTGGGGTGAATAATGGCGGAGACACATCAGGTGTGTACTACCTCAGGTAGCGAAGAAAGCCCGGAGGCCGGAATGTCACGATGTGGGAAGCCGAGATTTAAGGCCTCCAATATGTCCTTTAAAGAGATGGTGGAAATGGTGGCAATTCTTAAAAAAAAGGACTATGATGGGAAGTATGAGCCGTACGCCCGGCCAAATTTGAGAAAAGCCAAAATAATGGCTAAGGTTGTGAAGACCTTACAGGGTTCTTTTGGGGTACAGCGCTCCAAGGATCAAATTCGAAAAAGATGGTCCGACCTGAAACTCAGGGAGCCGGATCAGTACAGACGGATCCGTAAAGTGCTGAAAAAAAGTAAGTACTTGTCGTGTTTTCATCTTGTGTTTATTACCTTGTATACTGCTCCATGTTCTTTTCTTTCCTATACGATTATTACATCGTTTGAAATGATCTTTTAATAAACCTCGTTACATATATAGAGATATAGAGATCCTGCAGCTACCATAAGACACCAGCTTATGGTAAGGTAAACTATGTATGTCTGCATATTTCTAAACACATCTTTTTTTCATTCAATTTTAGGTCCAAGTGATTATTTCACCACAGACAGTGCCCAACGACTCATAGCTCAAATAATGGCCTGGAATGGCGAGATAGATCAAATGGGGAATCGGCTGGATCGTATGCAGCAGGAAATGAAGGACATGAATGATGTTTTGGGTCGAATCTAAATGCCCTTTTTCAACCCAAAAAACATCAATTATGTCCTTCATTTCCTGGTTTGCTGACCTCATTCTGGGCCTTCTCTTTATTATTTTGTGTAAATGATATGCCTGTTTAACAACATAAACAAACATCATTTTATAAAAAAGGAGGCCTGTTTTGAAAAAAAAAAATAATAATAATAGAGGCCTGTTAAACTAAAAATAAAAAAAGCCTGTTTTTCTCAAAACAAAAAAAAAACAAAAAAACTTTTTTTAAACCCCCCCCCCCAAAAAAAAGCCTGTTTTTAAAAAACCTAAAAAAAAAAAAAAAAAAAAAAAAAAAAAGCCTTTTTTTAACCCCCCCCCCCCCAAAAAAAAAGCCTGTTTTTAAAAAACCTAAAAAAAAAAAAAAAAAAGGCTGTTTTTCAAAAAAACACCAAAAAATTTTGCAAAAATGAGGCCTGTTTTGGCCAAAAAAAATTATCACAAAATATAACTAATTATATTATTCTAAATTTGTAAATATATCGAGATATTTTTGACTATGAACATTTTATACTAATGCATAAGTGAATGTATACCAAATATTAAAACATCTGTTTAGGAATTAAATAAATGTGTGGTTTGTTATTTCAATGCTCAGTATCAGTTTGTTTAAATTTAAAATAGTTGTTTACAGTGACAATAGAGCTTATTTAGAAATTTACAAGGAAAATACACTTGGCACTACAACGGCTCTACCATAACCTAGGAGAAAGCCCAAAAGAAAGGCAAGCAATAAATATAATTCAATATTTCATCAAGATTGTTTTATTTTGATTATTTAGATATCCTGGCCCATTGCAATGGCCCCCCTACCCATAAAATAATTTACATATTGCTGTCGAACTTGTCGGGCACTTTGGGGGGCCAAGCCAGTACGGACAGTATCCAGGCCCGTAAGATTGTCACTGCTAATAAGTCCGGCCTCAGGCCCAACTGGCACAATATAATTAGAGGAATGTTTGTGCAAAAAGTTGTGCAGGATGCAGCACGATAAAATGATAAAATTAAGTTTGTATTCTGCCAAATTAATGGAGGTTTGAAACAGGCGGAACCGGCTGGCCAGAATCCCAAACGCATTCTCAACAACTCTTCTAGCTCTGGCCAGCCGGAAATTAAAAACCCTCCTCTCCGGGGTGAGGGTTCTTTGGGGGAATGGCCTCATGAGGTGCTTGCTCAGAGCGAAGGCTTCATCGGCAATGAAGACAAAGGGGAGTCCTTCCACGTTATCTGCATCAGGTGGCAATCCCAGGCCACCACTCTGGAGACGCTGGCAGAACTCCGTCTGGGCAAATACTCCTCCATCCGACATCCGGCCATTCTTCCCTACGTCCACATATAGAATTTCATAGTGTGCCGACACCACTGCCATTAAAACAATACTATGGAACCCCTTATAATTAAAATAGTATGACACCGAATAGGGTGGTGGCACGATGTGGACATGTTTCCCATCTATAGCCCCTCCACAATTGGGAAAGTCCCAACGGGTGGCAAAATGGGATGCCACAGTCTGCCATTCCTGTGGCATTGAAGGAAACTGGGGAATCAAACAAGAAAAAAAAACTCAGTAATTTAGAAAATAACATTGCAAGAAAATTATACAATTAAAACATTATTGCCCAGCATCAGTATAACATTAAATAATTGAAATCTTCTTGAATAAATAATATGGAAAGGCACACTTATCAGATTGCTCACCCCCTCTGATGGCACATTGATTACATTTTAGGGGGTGGTGAAATTAGAAAAAAAAAAAAAGTTTAAGGACATGCAGGGATTTATCGACTAAAAGGCTACAAGACTGTGCAGTTGTCGCACTCTGCAAGTGCAGTTGCTCCACAGCTTAAGTAAATGAGGTAAGGTAAAAAGGCTTTCATGTTGCAAGGAGTACACAATCACATGCAAGGGCAATTCATCAAAACACTTTGTGGCTTGCATATGATTGGATGATGGAAATCAGCAGAGCTTCTGCTCATTTACTAAAGCACTGGAGCAAATGCACTTGCAGAGTGCAAATGCATTTTGCAAAGTGCAAAATATATTTGCTTTGTAAAAATCAACACCACAGAACATTATAGCAAATTATTAGGGGGGGTTTGGAAATCAAGTTAATTACATGCACACTATTTGGATTGAGTTTAGGTGTGGGGGGGTGTTAATCAAGCTAATTACATGCACACTATTTGGATTGAGTTTAGGTGGGGGGGGGTTGTTAATCAAGCTAATTACATGCACACTATTTGGATTGAGTTTAGGTGGGGGGGTTGTTAATCAAGCTAATTACATGCACACTATTTGGATTCAGTTTAGGTGGGGGGGGTTGTTAATCAAGCTAATTACATGCACACTATTTGGATTGAGTTTAGGTGGGGGGGGTTGAAATCAAGTTAATTACATGCACACTATTTGGATTGAGTTTAGGTGTGGGGGGGGGTTGGAAATGAAGCTAATTACATGCACACTATTTGGATTGAGTTTAGGTGGGGGGTTGGAAATGAAGCTAATTACATGCACACTATTTGGATTGAGTTTAGGTGGGGGGGGTTGGAAATCAAGCTAATTACATGCACACTATTTGGATGGAGTTTAGGGGAAACAAAATACAATGCAGCTGACTAAATACATTCAAACTGAGTAGACTAGGTGGATATGTGCCCAGCATTGTATGCTGGGGAGGTTATTGAAGCCAAATATACATGCATGACAAAAAAGAACAGGAAAAAAGTCCAGCATGCGTGAGGAGAAAAAGGGGACATTCACACTATATTGCAATGATGGTAAGCAGTGTTTGAGTTAAGAAATACATTACATTATCAAAGATTAAATAAAAGAACATGTGATGCTAATAAAAGAAAAAATTCTTACCTTAATATAGTCCTTCTGCAGGACCTGGATGATGGCAGAACGGGTCTCTGGGATAATGATCCCCAGAGCCTGGGGGGAGATGCCTGTCGAGAACTTGAGGTCCTGCAGGCTTCTCCCTGTCGCCAAGTACCGCAACGTGGCAACTAGCCTCTGCTCCGGAGTGATGGCTTGCCTCATGCAGGTATCCTGCCTGCTGATATAGGGGGTCAGCAAAGCCAACAAACGGTCAAAAACGGGGTCCGTCATCCGGAGAAAGTTCCTGAAATCTTCAGGATTATTCTTACGGATCTCACGGAGCAATGGCATGTGACAGAACTGGTCACGCTGGAGCAACCAATTCTTGGTCCATGAACTCCTCCTCGCCCTGTTCATGGACTGGTCTTGGGCTGAAGAATGAACTACAGCACCAAGCACATACAATGCACGAGCTCGACGAGGAGTACGTACAGGTAACATGGCTTCAAAACGGTCGGCTGGTCAGAACGTACTTAACAGAACGCACGGAAGAACAGCAAGGCCTGTGAAGAGCGACCTGAAAATCAGGAACGAGCAGACAATAAAACAAAGATTTCTCAATGCCAACTGACCAAACGCACTGAAAAGCAGATACAAACCTCACAAGCACAGACTGAACAACAGTTAAAACGAACTGAAAAATACGAGTCTCACAAGCGCGAATCGTCTCTCACCAAACTTCTACTAACACGAGATAAACACGAGATTAGCAGAAGGAGCCCAAAGGGTGTCGTACGGGCTATTGAACTTCCGTTTTATAGTCTCGCCGGACTTGGTGTACGTCACCGCGTACTAGGCTGTCAAACTTTTGTGTGATCGTGTGTAGGCAAGTCCGTTCGTTAGAAAGTCTGCCGCAAGTCCGCCGCAAGTCCGCCAAAAGTCCGCCGAAAGTCTGTCGGACGGGCTGTCGGACTTTTGTAGATGAAAAGTCCAACCGTGTGTACGTGGCATAATTGTTATCCTCCAACACCAGTGAGGCAAGGAGAACAACTGTTTCTGATTGCATTTTAGTAGCAGTAACAGCACTACAATGGTTCCTCTGCGCAGTCACTTCTGGTCAGAGATAGCCTTGGTTTACTGTCATGAACAGGTGTGACCAGAACCGTGTGATATGCAACAGAGGACACCAAAACTTATATAAGTGAAAATATAATAATTTATTAAAGTAAGTGAATAATATAGTACAACCACCTCCAATATGACACAGTGCAATAACCAACCAACAGACAGAGACCCACAAATAACAACAGACAGATAAGTACAATAAATGGGAAATACCAGGATCATAAACAATAGCCAGGCCAAGGTCATACACAGCAGATCAGCAGATGGACAGGGGATGTTCCAGAGACATAAACTTAAGCCAGGCCAAGGTCATACACAGGGAGATCAGCAGATGGGGTAAGGAACACAGGACAGGGAGAGGATGGATGGATAGACTGCAGGCAGGGATGCAAGGTAACAGGTGGGACAGGATAGGGATCAGGACAGGGAGATAGGATCAGATACACGGGTCACAGGTTCAGGGCACAGGAACAGGTTCAGAATCAGGATCAGATCACAAGCTAGCAGGTCAGGGCTAGGGATGAGCCGAACACCTCCCGGTTCGGTTTGCACCAGAACCTGCGAACGGACCGAAAATTTGCACGAACGTTAGAACCCCATCGATGTCTATGGGACTCGAACATTCGAAATCAAAAGTGCTCATTTTAAAGGCTAATTTGCATGGTATTGTCCTAAAAAGGGTTTGGGGACCCGGGTCCTGCCCCAGGGGACATGTATCAATGCAAACAAAACTTTTAAAAGCGGCCGTTTTTTCAGGAGCAGTGATTTTAATAATGCTTAAAGTAAAAAAAAAAAGTGAAATATTCCCTTAAATATCGTACCTGGGGGGTGTCTATAGTATGCCTGTAAAGTGGCACGTGTATCCCGTGCCTAGAACAGTCCCTGCACAAAATGTCATTTTTAAAGGAAAAAAAGTCATTTAAAACTGCTTGCGGCTTTAATGTAATGTTGGGTCCTGGCAATATGGATGAAAATCAGTGAGACAAACGGCATGGGTACCCCCCAGTCCATTACCAGGCCCTTTGTGTCTTGTATGGATATTAAGGGGAACCCTGCACCAAAATTAAAAAAGGAAAGGTGTGGGGCCCCCAGACCCTATATACTCTGAACAGCAGTATACAGGCAGTACAAACAAGACAGGGACTGTAGGTTTGTTGTTAAGTGGAATCTGTAATTTTGAACTGGTACATTTTTAACATGTTTAGCTCCAGCCAAAAAATCTATTTTAAACTTTTTGGAAAACATAGGGAAGGGTTATCACCCCTGTGACATTTGTTTTGCTGTCTGTGCTCCTCTTTAGAAGATTTCACCTCACTTTTTGTCCCAATGACAAATGTTTTTTGAAAATTTTGGGTTTTTAGTGAAACAAGGATTGGTGATAAAGCATCAGTGTAAAGGAGAAAAGTTTTTCCCATATTAACTCTTACAGGAGAGAATTTCCCTTCCGAGGGGTAGATTTCATCTCACTTCCTGTTGTCTCCTTCCGTTTGCAAGTAGGAGTCATTTGTAAGTTGGATGTTTGAAAGTAGGGGCCTGCCCTATATACTCAGCAGAAATTTGGGCCTCAGGTGTTACATAGTTACATATAGTTACATAGTAGGTGAGGTTGAAAAAAGACACAAGTCCATCAAGTCCAACCTATGTGTGTGATTATGTGTCAGTATTACATTACATATCCCTGTATGTTGCGGTCATTCAGGTGATTATCTAATAGTTTCTTGAAGCTATCAATGCTCCCCGCTGAGACCACCGCCTGTGGAAGGGAATTCCACATCCTTGCCGCTCTTACAGTAAAGAACCCTCTACGTAGTTTAAGGTTAAACCTCTTTTCTTCTAATTGTAATGAGTGGCCACGAGTCTTATTAAACTCTCTTCTGCGAAAAAGTTTTATCCCTATTGTGGGGTCACCAGAACAGTATTTGTAAATTGAAATCATATCCCCTCTCAAGCGTCTCTTCTCCAGAGAGAATAAGTTCAGTGCTCGCAACCTTTCCTCATAACTAAGATCCTCCAGACCCTTTATTAGCTTTGTTGCCCTTCTTTGTACTTGCTCCATTTCCAGTATGTCCCTCCTGAGGACTGGTGCCCAGAACTGGACAGCATACTCCAGGTGCGGGCGGACCAGAGTCTTGTAGAGCGGGAGAATTATCGTTTTATCTCTGTAGTTGATCCCCCTTTTAATGCATGCCAATATTCTGTTTGCTTTATTAGCAGCAGCTTGGCATTGCATGCCATTGCTGAGCCTATCATCCACTAGGACCCCCAGGTCCTTTTCCATCCTAGATTCCCCCAGAGGTTCTCCCCCCAGTGTATAGATTGCATTCATATTTTTGCCACCCAAATGCATTATTTTACATTTTTCTACATTGAACCTCATTTGCCATGTAGTCGCCCACCCCATTAATTTGTTCAGGTCTTTTTGCAAGATTTCCACATCCTGCGGAGAAGTTATTGCCCTGCTTAGCTTAGTATCGTCTGCAAATACAGAGATTGAACTGTTTATCCCATCCTCCAGGTCGTTTATGAACAAATTAAATAGGATTGGTCCCAGCACAGAACCCTGGGGAACCCCACTACCCACCCCTGACCATTCTGAGTACTCCCCATTTATCACCACCCTCTGAACACGCCCTTGTAGCCAGTTTTCAATCCATGTACTCACCCTATGGTCCATGCCAACGCACCTTATTTTGTACAGTAAACGTTTATGGGGAACTGTGTCAAATGCTTTTGCAAAATCCAGATACACCACGTCTACGGGCCTTCCTTTATCTAGATGGCAACTCACCTCCTCATAGAAGGTTAATAGATTGGTTTGGCAAGAATGATTCTTCATGAATCCATGCTGATTACTGCTAATGATATCATTCTTATTACTAAAATCTTGTATATAGTCCCTTATCATCCCCTCCAAGAGTTTACATACTATTGATGTTAGGCTAACTGGTCTGTAATTCCCAGGGATGTTTTTTGGGCCCTTTTTAAATATTGGTGCTACATTGGCTTTTCTCCAATCAGCTGGTACCATTCCAGTCAATAGACTGTCTGTAAAAATTAGGAACAACGGTCTGGCAATCACCTGACTGAGTTCCCTAAGTACCCTCGGATGCAAGCCATCTGGTCCCGGTGATTTATTAATGTTAAGTTTCTCAAGTCTAATTTTAATTCTGTCCTCTGTTAACCATGTAGGTGCTTCCTGTGTTGTGTCATGAGGATAAACACTGCAGTTTTGGTTACTGAAGCCCCCCGATTCACTCGTGAAGACTGAGGAGAAGAATAAATTCAATACCTTTGCCATCTCCCCATCCTTTGTAACCAGATGTCCTTCCTCATTCTTTATGGGGCCAATATGGTCTGTCCTCCCTTTTTTACTGTTTACATACTTAAAGAATTTCTTGGGATTTTTTTTGCTCTCCTCCGCTATGTGTCTTTCATGTTCTATCTTAGCCAACCTAATTGCACCCTTACATTTCTTATTGCATTCTTTATAAATTCTGAATGCTGTGGATGATCCCTCAACCTTGTATTTTTTGAAGGCCTTCTCCTTTGCTTTTATATGCATTTTTACATTGGAGTTAAGCCATCCAGGATGTTTGTTCGCTCTTTTAAATTTATTTCCCAATGGGATACATTGGCTAATGCCCTTATTTAATATGCTCTTAAAGCAAACCCATCTCTCCTCCGTATTCTTTGTTCCTAATATTTTATCCCAATTTATGCCTTTTAGCAAGGTTTGTAGTTTAGGGAAGTTGGCTCTTTTGAAATTCAGTGTCTTTGTGTTCCCTTCATGTCTCCTATTTGTGTGATTTATACTGAAACTAATTGACCTGTGATCGCTGTTACCTAAATTGCCCCGTATTTCCACATCTGTTATCAGGTCTGTATTGTTGGTAATCAGTAGATCTAGTAATGTTTTATTTCTAGTTGGTGCGTCTACCATCTGACCCATAAAATTGTCCTGCAAGACACTGTTGTTCTGTGTACAGTGTACAGTGTTGTTGTGGCCACAACACTGTAAGCCCTCACAGGGCCCTGCTGTGAAATATTAGATCAAGAATTGTAATTACATGCCCCTGTTGAACAGGAGCAGAAAAATTGGGCCTTTGGTGGTGGTTCTGGTGCCACAACACTGTAAGTCCTCACAGATACTCCTGGTGGGCGCAGAAACGGGCCCTGCTGTGAAATATTAGATCAAGAATTCTAATTACATGTCCCTGTTGAACAGGGGCTGAAAAATTGGGCCTTAGGCACTGGTGCTGGTGCCACAACACTGGAACCCCTCACAGATACTCTAGTTGGAAAGCAGGAACTAGCCCTGCTCCAAAGAATTGCATCAAAAATTGTAATTACACGCCCCTGTTAAACAGGGGCTGAAAAATTGGGCCTTAGGCACTGGTGCTGGTGTCACAACACTGCAACCCCTCACAGATACTCTAGTTGGAGCACAGGAACTAGCCCTGCTGCAAAGAATTGCATGAAAAATTGTAATTACATGCCTCTGTTTACAGGGGCTGAAAAATTGGGCCTTAGGCACTGGTGGCGGGACTGGCGGCACCCAGAACCAAAAATGTTCTTACAAGCTATCATCATGATCATTGAGGAGGAAGAGGATAATTACTCAGTATAACAGGATAGTCACTCAGCATCAGCATAGGCAGTCTTTGAAGGGATCTGACATTTAAAAAAAATGTATTCGGTTACATCAGCATCAGGTGCTTGGTAGCTGGTGATGATCCAAGACTGATTCATTTTTATGAAGGTCAGTCGATCGACCGAGTCGGGGGACAGGCGCACCCTGTGATCGGTTACAAAGCCTCAAGCAGCAATGAATGTGCGTTCTGAAAGAACGCTGGATGCAGGACAGGACAGTAACTCAATTGCATACTGTGCAAGCTCTGGCCAGTGATCCATCCTCAAGACCCAGTAACCCAGAGGATTTTCGGTGGGAAAGGTGTCCAAGTCAGATCTTTCCCCTACGTATTCCTGCACCATGTAAAACAGACGCTGGCGATGGTTGCTAGAACCGATCATACCTTGGGGCTGCGGACTAAAAAATTGTCTGAACGCATCGGTCAGACGGCCACCTTCTCCACCGCTCCTTCTTTGACTGACCAAAGCCTCAGCAACACGTTGTCCAGAAACAGGAGTTTGTAACCTCCCAGTCTCTGGGAACACGTTGCACAGACCTTTCTGCAAGGCCTCCCGAAGATGTTTCATCCTCTGCTCCCTCTGCGATGGCAAGATAAGGTCCGCAACCTTACCCTTGTAACGTGGATCAAGGAGGGTTGCCAGCCAGTATTGTTCCTTCTCCTTGATACCACGAATATAAGGATCCAGGCTTTGCAGGATCAGGGAGGACATGCAGCGTAGGTTTGCTGAGGCATTCGTCCGGAGTCCTCTGGGTCACTAAGGACGACATGATCTGCAGCCACCTCCTCCCAGCCACGTACAAGTTCATGTGTTTCTTGGGACTGTAAATGATCCCTTAAAGACTGCTGCTGATGCTGAGTGCCAGGCTCCACCTCCATACTGACACAATCCTCCTCCTCCTCGTCCTCTTCCTGTGTGATCGGCGGGCATGCAGGAACACTGTCTGGATAAAGGGGGCCTTGAGAGCTAAGGAAGTCCTCCTCTTCCTGCCTCTGTTCTGCCTCAAGTGCCCTGTCCATTATTCCACGCAGCGTGTGCTCCAACAGGTGGACAGTGTCACTGATGCATGCACTGTCACTGCTCACCATGCTCATGGCCTCCACAAATGGTGACAGGACAGTGCATGCATCCCTGATCATGGCCCACTGGTGTGGGGAAAAAACCAAGCTCCCCTGACCCTGTCCTGGTGCCATAGTCGCACAGGTACTCATTGATGGCCCTCTGCTGCATGTGCAGCCGCTGCAGCATGGCCAACGTTGAGTTCCACCTGGTGGGCATGTCACAGATTAGGCGGTTCTTGGGCAGGTTAAATTCCTTTTGGAGGTCTGCTAGCCGAGCACTGGCATTATATGACCGGCGGAAATGTACGCAGACTTTCCTGGCCTGCCTCAGGACATCCTGTAAGCCCGGGTACCTGCCCAAGAACCACTGCACCACCAAGTTAAGGACATGAGCCAAACAGGGCACATGGGTCATTTGTCCCTGTCAGAGGGCGGAGAGGAGGTTGGTGCCATTGTCGCAAACCACCATTCCTGCCTTAAGTTGGCGTGGCGTCAACCACCTCTGAACCTGCCCCTGCAGAGCTGACAGAACCTCTGCCCCAGTGTGGCTCCTGTCACCCAAGCACACCAGCTCAAGCACCGCATGGCATCTTTTGGCCTGCATACTTGCGTAGCCCCTTGAACGCCTACGGAGCACCGCTGGTTCCGAGGACAAAGCACAGGAAGAGGCCATGGAGGAAGAAGAAGAGGAGGGGGTGGAGGAGAGAGGTGTGTCAGAATCATTAGTAGTGGCATTTTGGAGGCGTGGTGGCGGAACAACCTCCAACACTACTGCACCTTGTGCTGCATCCTTCCCAGCTGCCAGCAGAGTCACCCAATGCACCGTGAAACTTAGGTAACGTCCCTGTCCATGCCTGCTGGACCATGAGTCAGCGGTAATATGCACCTTACCGCTGACCGCCCTGTCCAGCGAGGCATGGACATTGCCTTCCACATGCCGGTAGAGAGCCAGAATTGCCTTCCGTGAGAAAAAGTGGCGTTTGGGTACCTGCCACTGAGGAATCGCACATTCCACAAACTCACAGAAGGTGGCAGAGTCTTCCAACTGAAAATGTAGCAGTTGAAGTGCTAGCAATTTTGCCAAGCTAGCATTCAACCGCTGGACATGTGGATGGCTGGGAGCGAACTTCTTTCGGCGGTGCAGCAGCTGGGGCAGGGAAATTTGCCTGGTACAATCTGACGTCGGTGTACCGAAAGCAGATTGCCCACAAGTACTTGGCTGTGACACACCTAATTCTACACCTTCATTCCTCTCAGTGCAGGTCTCAGAGAGGACTGAAGGTAAAGTGGGGTTGGAGATCTCAGCTAATGAGGAGCAAGGAGAGGTCCACTTTGTTCTTTGGTGTGGGTCTTTTAGATACGCTTGCCAATGAACTGCATGGCAGGTCAACATATGTCTGGTCAAGCATGTGGTGCCCAAGCGGGAGATGTTTTGGCCACACGAGATACGCTTGAGACTAATGTTGCAAATAGCAGCGGTGCGACCTGATGCACTCGTCTCAAAAAAGGCCCACACCAAAGAACTTTTGGAATAATGTGCAGAGACAGCAGCACCCTGCACATGCAGAGCTTTGCGGTGTGATGCAGTCAGTGTGCTGCCCTTAGGCTGGCCCCTGGAGGGCATCCTGCCTCGTTGGTGATGTGCCTCCTCCTCCTCCTCTATCCTATGAGGCACCCACGTTGAGTCAATGACCTCATCCTCCCCTCCCTCCTCATCACTGGAGCAAACCTGGCAGTATGCTGCAGCAGGGGGAGCATGACTGCCAGATTGTTGTCCTTCTTGGGCACCCCCTCTGTCCGTGCTCACGTTACTGCCTTCATCTAGCTCAGTATCATCATCAGAGCCTTCTAAACGCTGGGCATCCTCCTGGAGCATGTACCCAACACTGTGGTCAAACAGTTTGAGGGATTCCTCAGGAGGACATGGCTGGGCTAGGGAAGGAGTCACTGATGCCATTGAGCCGAGGGAAGCGGCCGCGTTGGCAGCTGCTTTGCCAGACAAAGTACCCTGAGCATGGGTGAGAGAGGATGAGGAGGATGAGGAGGATGAGGACGGCTTGGTCATCCACTCGACCAAGTCTTCCGCACCCCTTTGATAAAGTCACGTGGTGTGACGCAACGCGTCAGGGTAGGAGAAGCCAGGTGCCGTCGCTTCTGGGTATGGCCGAACCCGGAAGCCTTCCATTCGCTACTGTTTTTTTTTATGTAAGTTGCTACATTTATTTAATAAATGTTTTAAATTACTAAACCATGGAGGATATTTTCTTTTTTTCCACCTGCATTTTGGGATCACCAATGTGAGCGGTGGTGAGAGTTGCAATTATCCCCATTCACGGAAATCCATGGATATCCCTCCAGGAAGTGTGACCATCCTTGAAAGATCTATCCCCTGCATGGAGCATTATCTACCTGGGTGTTTTTCGCTTGATTCGGCCCATTGGGGGCCACTACTTCAGGTGAGAGGCTGGGGGAAATATCTGTCACGCACCGGAATAGAAGTGGATGCATTTATCACAAGACACTAACCATCACTGTATCTGCATTCTTTAGAAGATTCCTTCTTGTGGATATTATTGTCACAAAATGAGTTGCACTGCTTTGGATTTTTTTGAACTTTATTGCACTACTGTCACTTGGTTAAAAGACTTTTATTATTTAAACAGTTGATGTGAAATCTTCAGTGTACACTGTTCATCGCACTTATGCACTTTGTGAATATTCTTTGCACATTTTGTCACTTGTATATTTTTATTTAGTAGTCGCACCAGGAGTTGCAATCGTACTAGGAGCAGCTATTTTGTATATTTATTCATTATGCACTTGTCACTTTATCTGCTTTATCAGTTTGATCTTTTATCACATTAGTTGCTAATTTGGACTTATGCTGATTTGTTACAATTTATATACTGTGCCAGACCTGGTAAAAAACTGATAGTGTGTAAACAGTTTATGTGATATCTTCAGTCTACATTTTTAGTCGCACTGATGCACTTTGTGACCATTTTTTTGCACACTTTGTCACGTTTATTTAGCAGTCGCATTAGGAGTTGTTATCGCACTAGGAGCTCTAATTTTGTACACTATTCATTATGCACTTGACACTTTATTGTTTTATTAGTTTGATTATCATTGCATTGGTTGCTATTTGGATGTATCAACATTTGGATTTATGCTGATTTGTTACAATCGATATATTGTGTTGTTGGATCGGATGTTGTGATCATGAGGCATTATCTAGTCCACTTCATATATTTGCTTTTATTTATATACACATTGCACCTTTATGATCAGGATTCATTGTTTAGCACTTTGTGAGTATTAAGGATAGGATAGCGCCACATACTCTCTCTATTTTTGAAGTCTTCCACATGTTGCGGCTCAACACGGCCAGCTGCCGAAAAAAAGGCCAAACGTGTCCCATGGCCACGTACTGATGAGGATGCACCATCTCCACGACCAGCACTGTTGCCTCTAGACACAGAGCCTGCTTGCCCTCTTTTATTGGCCTGTGACTGTCTGCTTCTTGTTGGCCTTCTAGACATACTAATGGCCTGCAGTGAGATGTAGCTGCACTAAGCTGGGATATATATATATATATATATATATATATATATATATATATATATATATATATATATATACAGTATATATATATATATATATATATATATATTCTGATACTGCAGCTAGCAAAATCAACTGCCTACCTGTGGTATGAGAACACCACCAATCTTCTACAGGTAGCTTTAGATAAACACTGTGCAGAGGTCGCACTACACTAACTTGTAGCTTTAGATGAACACTGTGCAGAGGACGCACTATACCAATGTTAAAATAATGCAGCTGCCTGCGGTAGTGATAGGATCAGGAAAACACCACCAACCTTCTACAGGTAGCTTTAGCTGAACACTGTGCAGAGGTCGCACTACACTAACTTGTAGCTTTAGCTGAACACTGTTCAGAGGATGTACTACACTAACTTGTAGCTTTAGCTGAACACTGTGCAGAGGTCTCACTACACTAACTTGTAGCTTTAGCTGAACACTGTGAGGAGGACGCACCACACTAACTTGTAGCTTTAGCTGAACACTGTGAGGAGGACGAACTACACTAACTTGTAGCTTTAGCTGAACACTGTGCACTACACTAACTTGTAGCTTTAGCTGAACACTGTGAGGAGGACGCACTGTACTAACTTGTAGCTTTAGCTGAACACTGTGCACTACACTAACTTGTAGCTTTAGCTGAACACTGTTCAGAAGACGCATTACACTAACTTGTAGCTCTAGCTGAACACTGTGCAGAGGTCGCACTACACTAACGTGTAAATAATGTAGCTGCCTGCGGTAGTGATAGGATCAGGAAAACACCACCAACCTTCTACAGGTAGGTTTAGCTGAACACTGTGCAGAGGTCACACTACACTAACTTGTAGCTTTAGCTGAACACTGTTCAGAGGACGCACTACACTAACTTGTAGCTTTAGCAGAACACTGTGCAGAGATCGCACTACACTAACTTGTAGCTTTAGCTGAACACTGTTCAGAGGACGCACTACACAAACTTGTAACTTTAGCTGAACACTGTGAGGAGGATGCACTACACAAACTTGTAACTTTAGCTGAACACTGTGCACTACACTAACTTGAAGCTTTAGCTGAACACTGTTCAGAGGACGCACTACACTAACTTGTTGCTTTAGCTGAACACTGTGAGGAGGACGCACTACCCTAACTTGTAGCTTTAGCTGAACACTGTGCACTACACTAACTTGTAGCTTTAGCCGAACACTGTGAGGAGGACGCACTACACTAACTTGTAGCTTTAGCTGAACACTGTGCAGAGGTCGCACTACACTAACTTGTAGCTTTAGATGAACACTGTAAGGAGGACGCACTACACTAACTTGTAGCTTTAGCTGAACACTGTGAGGAAGATGCACTACACTAACTTGTAGCTTTAGCTGAACACTGTGAGGAGGACGCACTACACTAACTTGTAGTTTTAGCTGAACACTGTGCACTACACTAACTTGTAGCTTTAGCTGAACACTGTTCAGAGGACGCACTACACTAACTTGTAGCTTTAGCTGAACACTCTGCAGAGGTCGCACTACACTAACTTGTAGCTTTAGCTGAACACTGTTTAGAGGACACACTACACTAACTTGTAGCATTAGCTGAACACTGTGCAGAGGTCGCACTACACTAACTTGTAGCTTTAGCTGAACACTGTGCACTACACTAAGTTGTAGCTTTAGCTGAACACTGTTCAGAGGACGCACTACACTAACTTGTAGCTTTAGCTGAACACTGTGCAGAGGTCGCACTACACTAACTTGTAGCTTTAGCGAACACTGTGAGGAGGAGGCACTACACTAACTTGTAGCTTTAGCTGAACACTGTGCAGAGGTCGCACTATACTAACTTGTAGCTTTAGCTGAACACTGTGAGGAGGACGCACTACACTAACTTGTAGCTTTAGCTGAACACTGTGAGGAAGATGCACTACACTAACTTGTAGCTTTAGCTGAACACTGTGAGGAGGACGCACTACACTAACTTGTAGTTTTAGCTGAACACTGTGCACTACACTAACTTGTAGCTTTAGCTGAACACTGTTCAGAGGACGCACTACACTAACTTGTAGCTTTAGCTGAACACTGTGCAGAGGTTGCACTACACTAACTTGTAGCTTTAGATGAACACTGTTTAGAGGACGCACTACACTAACTTGTAGCTTTAGCTGAACACTGTGCAGAGGTCGCACTACACTAACTTGTAGCTTTAGCTGAACACTATGCACTACACTAACTTGTAGCTTTAGCTGAACACTGTTCAGAGGACGCACTACACTAACTTGTAGCTTTAGCTGAACACTGTGCAGAGGTCGCACTACACTAACTTGTAGCTTTAGCTGAACACTGTGCAGAGGTCACACTAAACTAACTTGTAGCTTTAGCTAAACACTGTTCAGAGGATGCACTACACTAACTTGTTGCTTTAGCTGAACACTGTGAGGAGGACGCACTACCCTAACTTGTAGCTTTAGCTGAACACTGTGCACTACACTAACTTGTAGCTTTAGCTGAACACTGTGAGGAGGACGAACTACACTAACTTGTAGCTTTAGCTGAACACTGTGCACTACACTAACTTGTAGCTTTAGCTGAACACTGTGAGGAGGACGCACTGTACTAACTTGTAGCTTTAGCTGAACACTGTGCACTACACTAACTTGTAGCTTTAGCTGAACACTGTTCAGAAGACGCATTACACTAACTTGTAGCTTTAGCTGAACACTGTGCAGAGGTCGCACTACACTAACGTGTAAATAATGTAGCTGCCTGCGGTAGTGATAGGATCAGGAAAACACCACCAACCTTCTACAGGTAGGTTTAGCTGAACACTGTGCAGAGGTCGCACTACACTAACTTGTAGCTTTAGCTGAACACTGTGCAGAGGTCGCACTACACTAACTTGTAGCTTTAGCTGAACACTGTTCAGAGGACGCACTACACTAACTTGTAGCTTTAGCTGAACACTGTGAGGAGGATGCACTACACTAACTTGTAGCTTTAGCTGAACACTGTGCACTACACTAACTTGAAGCTTTAGCTGAACACTGTTCAGAGGACACACTACACTAACTTGTTGCTTTAGCTGAACACTGTGAGGAGGACGCACTACCCTAACTTGTAGCTTTAGCTGAACACTGTGCACTACACTAACTTGTAGCTTTAGCTGAACACTGTGAGGAGGACGCACTACACTAACTTGTAGCTTTAGCTGAACACTGTGCAGAGGTCGCACTACACTAACTTGTAGCTTTAGATGAACACTGTAAGGAGGACACACTACACTAGCTTGTAGCTTTAGCTGAACACTGTGCACTACACTAACTTGTAGCTTTAGCTGAACACTGTGAGGAGGACGCACTACACTAACTTGTAGCTTTAGCTGAACACTGTGCAGAGGTCGCACTATACTAACTTGTAGCTTTAGCTGAACACTGTGAGGAGGACGCACTACACTAACTTGTAGCTTTAGCTGAACACTGTGAGGAAGATGCACTACACTAACTTGTAGCTTTAGCTGAACACTGTGAGGAGGACGCACTACACTAACATGTAGTTTTAGCTGAACACTGTGCACTACACTAACTTGTAGCTTTAGCTTAACACTGTGCAGAGGTTGCACTACACTAACTTGTAGCTTTAGCTGAACACTGTTTAGAGGACGCACTACACTAACTTGTAGCATTAGCTGAACACTGTGCAGAGGTCGCACTACACTAACTTGTAGCTTTAGCTGAACACTGTGTACTACACTAAGTTGTAGCTTTAGCTGAACACTGTTCAGAGGACGCACTACACTAACTTGTAGCTTTAGCTGAACACTGTGCAGAGGTCGCACTACACTAACTTGTAGCTTTAGCAAACACTGTGAGGAGGACGCACTACACTAACTTGTAGCTTTAGCTGAACACTGTGCAGAGGTCGCACTATACTAACTTGTAGCTTTAGCTGAACACTGTGAGGAGGACGCACTACACTAACTTGTAGCTTTAGCTGAACACTGTGCAGAGGTCGCACTACACTAACTTACTAACTTTTGTATTAAGAGAGGTATGGACTCCAGAGAGAGAGATATCATTTTGCCCCTGTTCAAATCATTAGTAAGACCTCATCTGGAATATGCAGTTCAGTTTTGGACACCAGTTCTCAAAAGGGATATCGGGGAACTGGAGAAAGTGCAGAGAAGGGCAACCAAACTGATAAGAGGCATGGGGGAGCTCAGCTATGAGGAAAGATTAGAGGAACTGAATTTGTTCACTCTTGAGAAGAGGAGAATAAGGGGGGATATGATCAACATGTTTAAATATATAAGGGGTCCATATAGTGAACTTGGTGTTGAGTTATTCACTTTACGGTCAACACAGAGGACAAGGGGGCACTCTTTACGACTGGAGGAAAAGAGATTTCATCTCCAAATACGGAAAGGTTTCTTCACAGTAAGAGCTGTGAAAATGTGGAATAGACTCCCTCCAGAGGTGGTTCTGGCCAGCTCAGTAGATTGCTTTAAGAAAGGCCTGGATACTTTCCTAAATGTACATAATATAACTGGGTACTGACATTTATAGGTAAAGTTGATCCAGGGAAAATCCGATTGCCTCTCTGGGATCAGGAAGGAATTTTTTCCCCTGCTGTAGCAAATTGGAGCATGCTCTGCTGGGGTTTTTTGCCTTCCTCTGGATCAACTGTGGGTATAGTATTGGGTATATTGGATTGTACGTTTTTTTTTTTTTTTTTTTTTTTTTTTTTATGGTTGGACTGGATGGACTTGTGTCTTTTTTCAACCTGACTAACTATGTAACTATGTAACTTGTAGCTTTAGCTGAACACTGTTTAGAGGACACACTACACTAACTTGTAGCATTAGCTGAACACTGTGCAGAGGTCGCACTACACTAACTTGTAGCTTTAGCTGAACACTGTGCACTACACTAACTTGTAGCTTTAGCTTAACACTGTTCAGAGGACGCACTACACTAACTTGTAGCTTTAGCTGAACACTGTGCAGAGGTCGCACTACACTAACTTGTAGCTTTAGCGAACACTGTGAGGAGGACGCACTACACTAACTTGTAGCTTTAGCTGAACACTGTGCAGAGGTCGCACTATACTAACTTGTAGCTTTAGCTGAACACTGTGAGGAGGACGCACTACACTAACTTGTAGCTTTAGCTGAACACTGTGAGGAAGATGCACTACACTAACTTGTAGCTTTAGCTGAACACTGTGAGGAGGACGCACTACACTAACTTGTAGTTTTAGCTGAACACTGTGCACTACACTAACTTGTAGCTTTAGCTGAACACTGTTCAGAGGACGCACTACACTAACTTGTAGCTTTAGCTGAACACTGTGCAGAGGTCGCACTACACTAACTTGTAGCTTTAGCTGAACACTGTGCAGAGGTCACACTAAACTAACTTGTAGCTTTAGCTAAACACTGTTCAGAGGACGCACTACACTAACTTGTTGCTTTAGCTGAACACTGTGAGGAGGACGCACTACCCTAACTTGTAGCTTTAGCTGAACACTGTGCACTACACTAACTTGTAGCTTTAGCTGAACACTGTGAGGAGGACGAACTACACTAACTTGTAGCTTTAGCTGAACACTGTGCACTACACTAACTTGTAGCTTTAGCTGAACACTGTGAGGAGGACGCACTGTACTAACTTGTAGCTTTAGCTGAACACTGTGCACTACACTAACTTGTAGCTTTAGCTGAACACTGTTCAGAAGACGCATTACACTAACTTGTAGCTTTAGCTGAACACTGTGCAGAGGTCGCACTACACTAACGTGTAAATAATGTAGCTGCCTGCGGTAGTGATAGGATAAGGAAAACACCACCAACCTTCTACAGGTAGGTTTAGCTGAACACTGTGCAGAGGTCGCACTACACTAACTTGTAGCTTTAGCTGAACACTGTGCAGAGGTCGCACTACACTAACTTGTAGCTTTAGCTGAACACTGTTCAGAGGACGCACTACACTAACTTGTAGCTTTAGCTGAACACTGTGAGGAGGATGCACTACACTAACTTGTAGCTTTAGCTGAACACTGTGCACTACACTAACTTGAAGCTTTAGCTGAACACTGTTCAGAGGATGCACTACACTAACTTGTTGCTTTAGCTGAACACTGTGAGGAGGACGCACTACCCTAACTTGTAGCTTTAGCTGAACACTGTGCACTACACTAACTTGTAGCTTTAGCTGAACACTGTGAGGAGGACGCACTACACTAACTTGTAGCTTTAGCTGAACACTGTGCAGAGGTCGCACTATACTAACTTGTAGCTTTAGCTGAACACTGTGAGGAGGACGCACTACACTAACTTGTAGCTTTAGCTGAACACTGTGAGGAAGACGCACTACACTAACTTGTAGCTTTAGCTGAACACTGTGAGGAGGACGCACTACACTAACTTGTAGTTTTAGCTGAACACTGTGCACTACACTAACTTGTAGCTTTAGCTGAACACTGTGCAGAGGTTGCACTACACTAACTTGTAGCTTTAGCTGAACACTGTTTAGAGGACGCACTACACTAACTTGTAGCTTTAGCTGAACACTGTGCAGAGGTCGCACTACACTAACTTGTAGCTTTAGCGAACACTGTGAGGAGGACGCACTACACTAACTTGTAGCTTTAGCTGAACACTGTGCAGAGGTCGCACTATACTAACTTGTAGCTTTAGCTGAACACTGTGAGGAGGACGCACTACACTAACTTGTAGCTTTAGCTGAACACTGTGAGGAAGATGCACTACACTAACTTGTAGCTTTAGCTGAACACTGTGAGGAGGATGCACTACACTAACTTGTAGTTTTAGCTGAACACTGTGCACTACACTAACTTGTAGCTTTAGCTGAACACTGTTCAGAGGACGCATTACACTAACTTGTAGCTTTAGCTGAACACTGTGCAGAGGTCGCACTACACTAACTTGTAGCTTTAGCTGAACACTGTTTAGAGGACGCACTACACTAACTTGTAGCTTTAGCTGAACACTGTGCAGAGGTCGCACTACACTAACTTGTAGCTTTAGCTGAACACTGTGCACTGCACTAACTTGTAGCTTTAGCTGAACACTGTTCAGAGGATGCACTACACTAACTTGTAGCTTTAGCTAAAAACTGTGAGGAGGACGCACTACACTAACTGTAAATAGTCTAGCTGCCTGACTGTGGTACTAATAGGATCAGAAGAACACCAGCCATTTTCTTCAGGTAGCTGTAAATACTGTAACAACACAAGCCTGCCTGTCAGTAGGAAGATAATAACAGGAACGGATCTAGCTAAACTGAATACAGTGTATTGCTTGGCCAATCATCAGCCAGTAATGCACTGCGATGCCGCAGTGAATTATGAGCCGTGACGTGCCACACGAATTTCGTTCGCAATTCGGCGAACGGGCGAACAGACGATGTTCGAGTCGAACATGGGTTCGACTCGAACATGAAGCTCATCCCTAGTCAGGGCGCAAGGAAGAAACCAAGGCAAACATGCCAGGTATTTATAGGCCTGTGATTGGCCTCAAGTGACACCTGATTGTAGGAGGTACTGTCTGCTCCACACTGCCAGGATCCATCCACTGGTGGACGCCAGTACTGCGGCCCAAAGATGACATAACATCAGCAGGGAAAAGCTCTCCTGACAGTTCCAAACTGCAAGGAGACACCTGCTGGTGGACCTCAGTACTGCATGCCAAACGACAGATATTACCAGCGGATGGAACATTTCCTGACAATTACTTTAACGAGCCCCTTGCTCGCTCGGTTCCACTCTCCCGACACTCCTCTGCAGCTATCGAATCAGATTGCAGATCGCAACATCTGATTGTTCGGTCATCCAATGCTCCGGGATTAGAAATACATTTATGTGGCATTCTAACCCAGTTGTGATAGCTCAGAACAAACACCAGGCAGGCTGTATGTAAGTTCAACCAGGAATCTCTTTTATTGGAAAATACAGGCCCTTTTATACACTAAAAGTGGAGGTGCATACCTCCGGCTCATATTACTCTGAACATACACCTGTGACCAGAAACCTAATTAACATGGACTAATTAACTAATCCCTTTAGACAGCCTAGATGACTCAGACATGACCCTTAGGCCAGACTGGCCGTCTTGTAGTTCAGAAAACGCAATCAACATAGACTCTTCTTCACACAATAGCAGAGTTAATTAACACAAACAACAATGGGGATCTAATGACTCTTAGATCCCATAGTAGACTTATTTACAATACACATTTTAGCAGACAACAGACAGACAGGTGTTGGAATTTACATCAGCATCTCCTAACAGTATCTGTCCCAGCATTATGAATCAGCCACTATTTTTAATATGGCAAATCCAGGGTCCCCAGAGTCTGTGTGTGCTGGGGGACCAGGACCTGAATCCACAGTAATACCGCCTCAAGGGTCCCCGGGCATACAGCTCACAAAGAGCACCGTTCCCCCAAATGCCAGGGCCCACGATCGATTGGCAAGAGGCTAGCATACAGTCCCCTCCAAATGTCTCTCTCTTGGCTAGGTCTATCACATTTCTCCCCTTTCGGCAGGAGACTAACACAGGAGGAGACCCCAGACGGGTTGACTCCGAAGTTAGTCAGTAGTTCCAGTCCTCTAATGCCTGTACCCACACAGTACCCCAAACAAATTGTTCCAAACAGAGTATTACTCACCCAGCCAACCTCTGCCTCTCTCAGAGAACATATCTGCTGCTGGGGAGAGGCCTGGACTGGCCCTTCTCCCTGGAGTCCTTTCTGCCACTGGAGAGAAGACAGGGTGTCTGGGCTCACTCCGTCATGCTGTTGGGGATCTGGGCCGACTGCCCAGCATCCCTGGGGTATATAGGTGGAGACTGAAGTCCCATCCACCTTCACAGGAAATCCATCCTCTGTAAGTTGAGGGCAGAGGCCAGCAGTACTCGGCCCTGTTGCCAGCCCTTCTGCTCGAAACCCCACACCATCTGCTCCGGCTAACTGTTGGGGTGGGACGACAAACACCTCCTCTCCCTTCTCCCCCTGTATCCTGATCTGCTGCTGGGAAGTGACCACCTCCTTCTCACCCTGAGCCTCCGGAACCGACGCAGGTGTAGGGCAGAGATCTTGGACCCTCTGTCCGGTTGCCAGCGCTTCAGCTGGGAAAGTTTCTTGTAACTTCACAGATACTTCTGTTGGTGCTGGGCCGAGCACAGTGAAGTTTGGCCCTAATAACAGCTCTTCTTCTGCTGGAGGCTCACCAGGTTGTTCTTCCTCAGCAGAAAAGTCTATCAAATCCCCTGTCTCTGCAACTGGTGTCTGGGGATAAAGGTTCACCATCTCCTTTCCGTGGAACCCAGAAGATGCTATCAGTGCTGGGCAGAGGTTAGCAGAGCTCTGCCCTGTTGTCAGCACTTCAGGTTTGAGGATGGCAATCTTCAGATTTTCCACTGCCGATTCTCTGGCATTCTGCTGGACAGGCACATTCCTCCATCCAATGCAGAAACAGGTTCATCAAGGTCAGTCAGCCCTTGCTGCATCCGCCAAAAGACCTCCGCCTCCATAGCTGCGGGTGCAGGTTGGCAAAGCACACCGTTACTCTGCCACATTGTCAACTCTTCAGCCAGGATTTCAGAGTTGTCAACTGGTATTTCCTGATAGTCCCAGGCAAAGGGAGCACCACCCTGCTGCTGAGCAGAGTCTAACAGCTGTTGTAGGCGATCTCCAGCTCCCATTCCTGAACGGCCAGAAACTCCAAATCTTCCTGTGCCCAGTGCACTTCTGAGACATTCAGTCTCCGCTCTCTGTGTTCCATTATTTCCTCCAAACGCCACTCCCGATCACTCCCAAAGTCAGGGTCCTTGGACAGCCTCCAGTACAACAATCCCAGGCCATCATAGTCAAAGCCTTCCGTGGGGCTGTCATCCGCTGTCCACGGGCACACTTGGGCTACATATCACTGGAGGGCTCTGTAGCTCTTGTCCAACCGCATTTCTGCCCAGATCAGCCTGCTTAACTCAGCTGTCCACTCCTGGTTCGGCTGTTCCCCCAATAACAGCAATCGTACTCCATACTGCAACCAGTACCTTACATGGATGGAGGGGAGAACTTTTCCCTGGTTTCGCTGCTCACGGGCTAGCGCTTCCTTCCAGAGTTTGCAGCGGATAGAATCATACCATCCTAGCAGGACCTGCTCTGATACTGGTCCTCTGTGCTGTATCTGCTTCTCTCGCAACCTCCTTCTGAATTCCTCATCCATGGTGGCTGGTATTTCTCCTCTCCTGCTATCCTGCTTCCTTGGATCCAGGTGATGGTTTGGATGTGTTCACGGCAAGGAAGCACGATCCCACCATTCCCTTCACGGCTCTCAAGTAAGTCTTTCAGCGTGGCTCTCCTGCAGGCTAGTTTGGAGTGTCCCAGTAACTGGAGAGCAAATCTCACGGCTGCCAACCAATGTAACAAGCTAATTAACTAATCCCTTTAGACAGCCTAGATGACTCAGACATGACCGTTAGGCCAGACTGGCCATCTTGTAGTTCAGAAAACACAATCAACATAGACTCTTCTTCACACAATAGCAGAGTTAATTAACACAAACAACAATGGGGATCTAATGACTCTTAGATCCCATAGTAGACCTTTTTACAATACACATTTTAGCAGACAACAGACAGACAGGTGTTGGAATTTACATCAGCATCTCCTAACAGTATCTGTCCCAGCATTATGAATCAGCCACTACTTCTAATATGGCAAATCCAGGGTCCACAGAGTCTGTGTGTCCTGGGGGACCAGGACCTGAATCCACAGTAATACCGCCTCAAGGGTCCCCAGGCATACAGCTCACAAAGAGCACAGGTCCCCCAAATGCCAGGGCCCACGATCGATCGGCAAGAGGCTAGCATACAGTCCCCTCCAAAAGTCTCTCTCCCGCCTAGGTCTGTCACAATTACATTCCTGTAAGATGGGGGAATAGACTAGTTTGGTCAATAAACGCTTTCGATTTTTTGATTTTTCACTTTTTACATTTTTACATTTTTTATACATAAATATGTGAAAAGTGTGGCGTGCATTTGTATTCAGCCCCACTGAGTCAATAATTTGGAAAACCACCTTTTGCTGTAATGCTGCAATGATGTCTCTACCAGCTTTGCACATCTAGAGAGTGATATTTTTGCCCATTCTACTTTGCAAAATAGCTCATGCTCTGTCAAATTGGATGGAGAGTGTCTGTGAACAGCAATTTTCAAGTCTTGCCACAGATTCTCAATTGGATTGAGGTCTGGACTTTGGGCCATTCTAACACATGAATATGCTTTGATCTAAACCATTTCATTGTAGTTCTGGCTGTATGTTTAGGGTCGTTGTTCTTGTGGGAGGTGAACCTCCACCCCAGTCTCAAGTCTTTTGCAGACTCTAATGCTTCGTACACACGGTCGGATTTTCCAACGGAAAATGTTGGATGGGAGCTTTTTGTCAGAAATTTTGACCGTATGTAGGCGCCATCGGACATTTTCCATCAGAATTTCCGACACAAATTTTGAGATCTGGATCTCAAATTTTCCGACAACAAAATCCGTTCTCGTAAATTTCGATCGTGTGTACACAATTCCGACACAAGTTCCATGCATGTTCAGAATCAAGTACGAGACGGAAGCGATTGGTCTGGTAAAACTAGCATTCGTAATGGAGATAGCACATTCGTTACGCTGGAATTTTTAAAATCTTTTAATGCAGCGCATTCTCTTCTTCTTTCGAATGCTAGAATAATGAAGTTGTTTTTTTGCTGCTTATATTTACACAGAGTTCTGAAAAAATTATTTCTTTATTATTTCTCGTGATCTCCTGAATAATATTTTTTTTTTTTTTCGTCAGATCTCCATAATAATGTATTGTATTTTTTTTTTATAGTGATTTTTTTTTCTAATTTTTTTTATCAAGATCTCCTGTTTTATTTATTTTGTTCTAGTGATCTCCATAATTTTTTTTTTTTCATTTTGTGTGTCAAGTTACCACAACACCATTATTATCTTATATTTTTTAACCTCAAGGAGGTTGGCATTGGTGTCCCTTGTTAATTTGACATTGTGTTTTTGAAATGTACCTGCCTACTCACAAACAAACTGTCCTTTTTGGAGTAAAACACATAGCCAAGTATTTTAACAAAATAAATAGCCATTTTTTTATGGGTCATAACAAAATAAAGAGGAAGGCAACGCTGGATAAACTGGTTAAATGTGTGAAGCCTTTGTACCCCAGGGCACACATCAAAACTATTTTACAGGCAAAATTGGTGGCCTGAGGAGTCCATATAATAGGGAGCACAATTCTGTCCAGGAGTCCAAGATATCATGAACAGCAGCAGATGACATATATGTCCCCAGGCTGTGGGCTTACAACAGCCTGCATCTTTTTCCAGACCAGACAGAACCCAGGCCATCACACTCTTGTCTTCCTTAGACGCTTCCTTCCAGGCTGTGGCTCTGGTGTTGGAGTTGTGGCAGGAGGTGGAGGAAGACAATGGTCGACCTCCTGGCTGCCACTTACCCCCGCCACCTCCTGGCTGCCACTTACCCCGCCACCTCCTGGCTGAGGCTTTCCTGTGTATGAAAAAGGGACATAGTTTTAGTTTTTTGGTCATCAATCACGCACAATTTAGAGCTCATGACTGTTGCAAACTGAAAGTTAACAAATCTAAAAGACTATCATTCTGAGCCCAGCATTTTTAATTCTTGTCCCAATCCTTTTTGGCCACTACTGTCTATTGATATGTAAACCACTTTGTTAAATCAGCAATTAGTGATCAATAATAACATCTACCTAACATCATTAATTTTCTGACAACAAATATGTTGAACAATGCTATACCTGACTCAAACTGGGCTCCTCCACATCTTACTGCCTGGAAGGCCCAGGTTGGACGTCGGAAGCCTCAGCTGAGGTGGAAGGAAGACTGGAGAGTGCTGGCCTGGGTTCAGTCTGGCCTGACAGAAAATGCAGTCTGTCATAGTACTACAGCCTGGGTACATAAACGTCATCTGCTGCTCCTGATCTCTGGGAATTCTGGACCTTCTTTCACTCCCTAAGATAAGTACTCCTCATGTCACCAATTAGGGCCTTCAAATAGGTGATGTCTGCCGTGGGGATCATTGGCTTCACAAATTCAAGCAGTTTCTCTTTCTTATCTTATTAAAAAACGGGTGGTTCACCTGCCACAGACAGGGCAGCTCCCTGAACATGTCAATGAATATTGGCAGAAATTCCCTATCATTAAATAGACCCATTTTCTCTGCAAGACACAACACAAGACAAATCCTAATGTCTGGCTAAACTCCTCTTCTAATCTTGTCCCAATATAGGCCTAAATCTATAAGCAGTATAGGCCACTGATGCACCAAGTTAAAATTGTACCTTTGTTATCACGATCGGCGCTTCCGCTACTCCTTCCTCCGCTCACAGATCATACATACGATGCACGCGTGTTACACTTTATATACACTCCACCCGCCCCTGGCGTTCTTTCTAGTCTATTCCCTGCCCCTTGTCTATCTGCGCAGTGGGAGAGCACATGGCGGAGAAAGAGCAAGTACATGCAGAGGAGAGAAGCAATGACGAAAGGCTGGAGCCACGAACGTGACGATCCCAGAGGAGATTTAAGGCCTCAAATATGTCCTTTGTAGAGATGGTGGAGATGGTGGACATCTTGTAGAGGGCAAACTATAATGGGAAGTATGGACCTTACCTAAACCCAAATGTGAGAAAGGCCAAGATCATGGCTAAAGTTGTGAAAAGTCTGCACAGGAATTTTGGGGTACGATGATCCAAAGATCAACTGAGGAAACGCTGGTCAGACCTGAAATTGAGGGAGCACGATCAGTACAGAAAGATCAAGAGAGTTCTTCAAAAAATAAGTAGTTGTCATGTGTTCCTATTATTATTACTTTCATGCTGCTCCATGTGCTTTTCTTTACTGCTGTACAGTTTAAAGTGGCAACTTTCAGATTCGTGGGCACAGTAATCGTTCGTAGTAAACATTGTTCGTTCGCCCACTAATACGATGTTTCCTGTCGCATCATGGCAGCATACACATTGGGTTGTGACTCCGCCTCCACAACCTGATAGGACCACATAGCTATAAATTAATGAGTAGGCACCCGCCCCAGTATTCTCTTATTTTTCCTCACCTGTCAGGACCGCACAGATCAGCACCCCCTTACCGCTTCGCCCCAGCCAGGTTCTAGCCTCTCCTGGGTGGAAGTCCTTCCTGTACAGTCTCTAAACGAGCTAAATGGAAGGAGCCCCACTCTGGTGATCTCAGGGGCACCCTCTTTCTCATTTGTCTGCCTGACCATGATGTAAGCCTTAAACAGGCTTGATGTGTAGCAGCCCATATAAAGCCTTAAATAGGCTTGCTGGAGGAATGGCCTCGGAAGTCTCAGTTTTGGCCTCAGAAAATAAGCCTTAAACAGGCTTAGTTGTGTGCAGCATTCTCCCTCCCTCCCCCTCCTTCACTCTTCCTACCTGCTGGGCTCTGTTGTCCTCCAAACCATCCTCCGTGGTCGCCGAGCGTCCTCGGCATTCTCGTGCATGCGCAGTGCGTCGTCTCAGGGCACTCCTCTGCCTTTTCCAGATTCTAAGATGGCGCCGAGTGTCTCGCGGCGCTACTGCGCATGCGCGAGCACTCGGCACTAATGGCGGCAGTTTTAAAAAGCCCCAGTGTCAGTTTTGCATTGCTGCTGCTGGATGACGGACCTGAGACAATTTTTTCTCTCTGAAAATGCTCTGCAAAGGTAGGTGTCTTATCTTTTTGTCCAGCTGTCTCCAAAAGCCTTATTTCTTTCTGCATATCTCAATCCTACTGTCTCTGCAGGTTTCCAAACCACTCTTCCACTATGGAGACCGCTGCCCCAGTAGATCACCGCCAGCCTAATAAGTAAGGGGGGGGAGACAAGGGTAAGTAGTGAAGATCGAAAAAGAGAGCACTACTGATGCTACCTAAATTGGTCAGCCCTATCAGGTCCTCAGGAACGTCTGCTTCAAGACAGAGAGAGACCTCGCATAGAAGAAGTCGCTCCAGACACAGATGGAGCCGTTCCTACCACAGGAGAAGCCGCTCGAGAGGGAGTCGCAGAAGGAGCCGGTCTAGATCATATTCTAGACACGGTCGACCCCGCCATAGAGGATCTCCTTCGCGCACACCCTGGTCTCCTGCACGCCACTCCCGTCCCTCCGGGAACGCCTGCTGGATTTGTGGTGCGTCGGCTCTCCTGGATAAACTGGCCTGTCAAAAATGTCTAGAGGAGGCCACAAAAGAAAGAATCTCGGATACCGGAGAATCTGATGGAATCTCAGTTCCGCAGGCCTCGATGGCGAATGTGGATTTTTCTACCAGCGCCTCTCCAGCCCGGGCCAGCACTTCAAGGGAGCAAGACTCTCTCTCCGATAATGAGGGTCTGGAGGTATCGGCCGGATTCGACTTCTCTCTAATAGAGTCGGTCAAAGAGGTGATAGGATGGGAGGACCCCCAGGAAGTTCAACCAAAACAAAGAAAATATTTCCCTCACCTTAAGAAGTATCCAGAGGCCTTTCCGTTTATAGACGAACTGGATGACCTGATTAAGGAGGAATGGCAAAGACCAGAGAAGAAATCTAGTCTGAATAACAGACTTCTTAAGCTATACCTGGTGTCCCCTCCGGTGGTAGATGCATCTTTGATGCGCCTAGCCAGGCACGTTACACTCCCGTTAGAGGATGCGGTAACATTCAGGGACGTGCTCGATAGGAAGATCAACACAGACCTCAAGAGGGCTTACCTGTTGGCAGGAGGTGCCTGCAGGTCTGGGATAGCACTTGCAGCAGTAGGAAGAGCAATCTTGAGCTGGTCTGCAAGCAACGAGAAGCTCGTATTGGAGGGTGCAGACCAGGAAAAAATAGTTAAAGCTTTGCAAGAACTAAGTTTGGTGGGCGACTTTGTGGCAGAGGCCTCGGTCGATACCATTAGGTCTGCATCGAAATCTATGCTGGCTTCGGTAACGGCCAGAAGAGCATTATGGCTGAAACCCTGGACGGCGGATCCAGCCTCCAAGTCAAATTGGTGTCGAATCCCGTTTGAGGTAGAGAATCTCTTCGGGACGAAATTGGACTCAGCCATCTCTAAGGTGACTGGTGGCAAGTCTGGGCTTATCCCCTCAGATAGAAGGCACAAACAACAGAGACCTCCTCCCTTTAAGCAAAACCTTCCGGAGAGGTATAGAGACGCGAAAACGTACAGACCGGGGAAAGAGTACCGAAGGAGCTGGAAGAATCCTCAGTCATCTTTTATGAAGTTAAGACCCCCGCTTCCAGTGACCAGAAGCCCTTTTGAAGGTGCGCCCATCCAGCCAGCAGTAGTGGGAGCAAGACTCTCCAGATTCAAGCTGGTCTGGGCGGAGACCATAAAGGATACCTGGACTTTGGCCACCATCAGTTTCGGCCACAGGTGGTCCTTCAAAAATCGACCCCCAAGGGATCAATTTTGTCCAACCCGCATTCCTCCATCTCGGGAAAGAAGGTTGTAACTACTGAATTATGCTCAGGATCTTCTCCAAAAGCGGGCAATAGTAAAGGTCCCGCCAGCACAAAGAGGCAGGGGATTCTATTCTCCACTATTACTCGTCAGGAAAAAATCGGGGGATCTTCGTCCAGTTCTAGATTTAAAAAACCTCAACAGATCCATCCGGGTGGAGTCATTCAGGATGGAAAGCTTGCAGTCTATCCTCCAGGCCATAAATCTGGGAGACTGGATGCTTTCAATAGATCTCCAGGACGCCTACCTGCATATTCCAATCCATGCGGCATTCCAGAGATTCCTGCGATTCTCGGAGGGTCATGGGCACTTTCAGTTTCAAAGTCTTCCCTTCGGGATCTCGACAGCCCCCAAAACATTCACAAAGGTCCTATTACCAGAAATAGCCTCCTTAAGAGAGAAAGGTCTAAGGGTTCACCACTACCTGGACGACATCCTCCTCCTCTCAAACAGCCGGGAGTCACTCGTGCAACATCGCGAGATCCTAATCTCCACTCTAAAAAGTTTGGGATGGATAATAAACTGGGGAAAAGCAACACACAGCCTACCCAAAGGATGGTCTTCCTAGGGGCCGAACTGGACACCCGAGCAAATACAGTGGAGCTGCCACAGGAAAAAATGTCTCTACTAATAAAGGTGTCAGAGAGGATCTCGGTTCAGGACACTTGCTGGGCACTCTGGAGTGCACCGCATCGCGCTGGCGCGCACCCGGGCGCGCTCCCATGCGGGCGCGTGCGGGAGCGCACCTGGGCGTGCCGGCGCGGTCGCAGTGTTTGGCGCCGGTTGCCCTATTTGGGTTGCTGGGATGCTGTGCTCGGTGCTGTCCGATCATCAGCTTCCTGTTCCCGTGTTTCCTGTTTCCTGTGTACTGTTTGATCTCTCTGTGACCCGGCTTGTTTACTGGACTCTGCTCTGCTATCCGCCTGCATCTGACCCCTGGCCTGCCTCCGACTTTGCACCTGCCTGACCCCTCTGTACCGTGCCGACCGCCTGCTGCCAAACCTGCTCGTGACCTGGACTTTGTATCTGCCTGCTCCTTTTGTACCGTGCTGACTGCCTGTTGCCAACCTTGCTTGTGCTCGGATTTGCCTGCTCCTGCTCTGCACCTGTAGCTGACCTACAGCCTACCTATCATCTCCTGCCAGCTTGCATCAGGACTTTGGGCCTCATCCCTGCTAACCACCCGCCAGGCTCTCATACCATTCTGTGCTCCCGTGCCTTCTGTGTGCTCTATCAGGGGCCAGGAACCAGATACGTACGGGAGGCCATCCTCTGCTATATCGGGTTCGTCAGTCTGATACGGGTAAGTCTGACATCCAGAAAGTAAAGAAATCAATCCCGGCTCCATTCTTACCAGCCAGAGCATGCCTCAGCCTTCTGGGTTCCCTATCAGCAACCATTCCAATGGTCCAGTGGGCGCAATGGAACACCAGACTCCTTCAAGCCTCCTTCTTGCGCCAGTGGGACGGCTCGTCCATGTCCCAACTGATTTACATCTCGGAGGAAGCCAGTCTATCTCTGCAGTGGTGGACACACCCCTACAATCTCGGGAGATGCAAACAGATAGTCATTCCCCATCAGGAAGTAGTGACTTTGGATGCCAGTCTGGAGGGATAGGGGGCACACTACCTACATTATGCGGCTCAGGGACGCTGGCATTTCAAAACCAAGTACCTTTCTGAGAAGGAAGCAAGTTCTCATAAAGATGGACAACCGAGTGGCAGTAGCCTACATCAACAGGCAGGGGGGTACCAGGAGCATCTCCATGATGCAGGAGGTCGGCCCGGTGATGCGGTGGGCTCAACTGAACCTTCTGGATCTGAGGGCGGCTTATATTCCAGGCGTCCAGAATCTCCTAGCGGATTCACTCAGCAGAACATTCATTTCCAACAACGAGTGGTCCCTGAGCTCCCAAGCATTTACCCTCATATCCCAGACATGGGGTCATCCGGACATAGACCTCGCAGCAACGCCAGCGAACACAAAGTGTCAGAGATTTTTGTCGAGGATTCCCTTTCCCTCAGCGGAGGGAACGGACTGTCTCCTACACCCCTGGAACTTCCGCCTAGGCTACATTTTTCCACCAACTCCTCTTATAGCCAAGTTTCTCCTGAGGCTCCAGCATTCAGCAGCCCTAGTGCTGGCTGTGATTCCCTTCTGGCCGCGGAGGCCTTGGTCACCACCCTCCTACAGCTGAACACAGCGGATCCACTTCCACTCCCTGTGTCGGCAGATTTACTGACCCAGGGCCAGCTACTCCACCCCAGCCCGGAGAGGTTACACCTAACGGCCTGGAGGCTGAAAGGTCTAGATTTCTAGGCCAAGGATGCTCTCGGAAGGTAGTCGATACCCTGCTCCAGGCTAGAAAGTCTACCACAAATAGTACCTACGGAAGGATTTGGGAAAAGTTCACTTCCTTTGCCCAGGAACAAGGTTGGGACTCTTCTTCCCCATCAGTAGCGCAAGTGCTCGAGTTCCTCCAGTCAGGCCTGGTCCAGCACCCTAAAAGTACAAGTATCTGCCATCTCTGCCTTGACAGGAGTTAAATGGGCCCTCAATCCACTGGTGGTTCAATTCCAAAGGGCCTGTCTAAAACTAAGGCCTCCTAGAAAGCCTTCATTTCCAACATGGGATCTCTCAACTGTCCTAGAAGTCTTATCCAGAGAACCATTCTTCCCACTTGAAGACATCTCCCTTTGGGACCTAACACTAAAGGTCTCATTTCTAATCGCTATTACATCAGCGAAGAGAGTCTCAGAAATGCAAGCTTTGCTAGTCAAAGAGCCGTATCTGATGATCTATCCAGACAGGCTAACCCTGAGGCCTTCGGATCGATTTATCCCAAAAGTCTCCTCTTCATTTCACTTTAACCAAGAGATTGACCTCCCGGCCCTCGTCACGGATCAGGGCGCTCCTCATCCACTGGATATCAAGGGTAACGTTTTGCAGTACCTCTCAATAACCAAGCCGTTCAGAAAGTCTGAAAACCTTCTAATCATCCCACACGGATTTAGAAGGGGCCAAGGATTTAGAAGGGGCCAAGCGGCATCTGCCCGTACCATCGCCTCATGGCTTGTAAAAATTATCAAGAAGGCCCACTCTTTGAGCACCTTGCAGATTCCAGAAGGCTTAAGAGCACATTCTACCAGGGCAATGGCTACTTCATGGGCTGCTTACTGTAGAGTCTCAGCGGAAACCATTTGTAGAGCGGCCACCTGGTCCTCCAGAAACACCTTCATATCCCATTATAAAGTGGATGCTGCACGCTTATCAGCAGTAGAATTTGGGAGGGCCGTTATACAGGCCAGCTCTTCTGTTTCTTGTCAATAAATTTACTTTGCATTCCCACCCAGTCTGGTGAGTTACTCCCCAATGTGTATGCTGCCATGATGCGACAGGAAAACGGAAAATTGTATACTCACCTTTCCATAATTTTCCTTTCCTGTCGCATCTTCATGACAGCATACAATCACCCACCCTTCTGAGGTGACTTATATATACAGAGAATACTGGGGCGGGTGCCTACTCATTAATTTATAGCTATGTGGTCCTATCAGGTTGTGGAGGCGGAGTCACAACCCAATGTGTATGCTGCCATGAAGATGCGTCAGGAAAGGAAAATTACGAAAGATGAGTATACAATTTTCAGTTTTTTGGCAGATCCAGGTTAAAGAGGAGTTCCACCCAGGGGGTCGGGTAAAAAAAAAAAAAAAATTAAAAGTCAGCAGCTACAAATACTGCAGCTGCTGACTTTTAATTGGACACTTACTTGTCCCTGGGTCCAGCGATGCGGGGGATCGAAGCCCCACTCGTCTCCCCCTCCGTTCAGCGGTGCTGGCATTATAACTGTGGGCGCCGGGCTGTGGCTTCACAGCCTGGCACCCACTGCACATGCATGAGCGGCGCCGTGCGCTGTGATTGGCCGCTCAGTCACCTGGGACCTGTAATGGGTCCCAGATGATTAACAGCGGCGAGGGAGCAGAGCGGAGCCCTTCCTGTGCCGAGGGGGAAGTGATGTCACCAGCCCAGGCACTGGAAGGGGCAGACTACGAGGGACCCCCTAGCAACAGGCATTTAGAGGTAAGTTAAAAAAAAAAATATCCAAATTGTTTTTGTTTTTTGTTTTTTTAGGATTTTTCAAGTATTTTTGTTTTTTTGGGTGGAACCCCACTTTAACTACATTTGTTCAGGCCTATTTGTATTAAAAGAAGTTTAGTACATTTACACATTTTTTTTTTTTCTTTGGTGGAGTTATGGGAGTGTCACTTAAAGTTGGGGGAGGAGTAAGAGGTTTGTCTACATATGAATACAGTCGGTAATATTTTAACACATGATACAACTATTATATATATATATTTTTTGTTTTGTTTTGTTTTGACAAAATGGCCATTAGTGACCTTTTATATTACACGAGGTTTTGGTAGAGAGGGAAACAACACTTTTTTTTTTCTTTTTTTTCTCCTTGTGACACAGAAGAGCACAGTAGGACACTGTACAGGACTCAAAGTAGAAGGAATGGAGTGGGAAGGGGGAAGGGATGGAGTAGATCTAACCCAGAGATGGGTGAGAGGAGGAGGAGGAGGGAACTGAAGAGTAATTTACTCTTTTTTCTTTTTTTTTTTCTTTGTTTTGTTTTATCTCTTTAGGGAGGGGGGAAGGTAGTACAATTGGTAAATTTTTGACAAGATAATTTAGTATTCAGTATTTTCCTGCAAGGTGGTTATTTGGGTGTTCTTAATGTAAAATATGGAATACAAGAATGTATAATATTGAATGGAAATGTTGAAGTCTATAATAAAAATTAAAATTTGGTTATAAAAAAAAGAAGTTTAGTACATTGTTGCCTAGATGGGTTTGTACTAGAATGAAATGTAAACTTGATTCTGTGTAAGGAGAGGACACTCAGCAGCTGTTTACACATCTGGACGCAGGAGCACTAGTGTGGGACACCAGAACAAACTTTTTAGGGTGTCCCACACAGGTGCTCCAGTGGAGACTAGGGGTGTCTCCATGTGTGAAAATTGTACAAAAAAGGTAAGTATTCCAGCTTTTAAAGGTAAAAAAATAATGTTTTTAGCTTGAAACTCTGCCCAAAAATACAATTGTATGACACTTCCAAGCAATGTTTCATATTCCTATTTATGCCCTCAAATATCTGTGTGCTAAGTATACCTTTTTTTTATTCACATAGGGGAGAAAAGACTCGGGACATCTGAGGACACCAAGGACCCCCCACCTCCGAAAGAGAAGCAAATCCCCACACCACAACCAGAAGGTATGGAGGAAGGAGAGGTTTATGGTTCAATTAGGTTTTTATTAATTTTAGACAAGTTTATAACAAAGAAAAAATAACAACAAAGCAAGAGACCTGACATCAAGTCTCTTGGTTTACCCAGATACAAAAATATATAAAATTCAAACTAGTGCAATCAATTTACCAAACATTGATCCTTTACATTGTTTCGTTGTCTGTGGCTCATATTTATGAGATATTAGGCTGTAAGGTGTTGAGTACCCTGGTCTAGGAAGCCCCAATGGGGATCTTCTGCTTCCTTGGACTCAGAGGTACTGGGAAGGATAACTCAGGAGAAAATGTGCAAAACAAACATCTGCAATAAAGTGCACAAACTTATAAAGTGTAAGGAGTGAAAGGCATAAATAATCCTCCACTGAGGGAGGGACAGTTGTTGGAGTAGATTGCATTTGTACAGGTCTTGAAAAATCTGGAAAAAGAGGTTAGAAATAAGAAAGGAAATGAGAAAGGGGAAAGAACAGGTATGTTCAATAGGAGAACAAGGGGGGGGGGGAGACAGCGAACCTCGATCTGTAAAACCAACCATGGGGTACAACCCACATTTTACTAGTAAACCGTGTGTGACCGTTAGGGGGAATTCGTATTCTTTAATCTCTTTTTAAGTTTGTCTGAAGTGGAGTAAAGCCTCCAAACACTCCAGACATATGAAAATTTAGCTTGTTTATCAAGGACATTGGCCTGCATTTCTTCCATTAACATTATATTGTTTACCTCATTGACCCATTCCAATATAGAGGGGGGAGTGGTAGTTTTCCAGTGTCTGGGAATGAGCTGTCTACCTGCACTCATGAAAAACTTTAAAAGACTGTTTTTCTGTGATTTTACGGCCCCGGGTAAAATAGAGAGGAGGGCAATGGTGGGAGAAGGTATCAGAGGTTTATCATAAATCTCTGAATAAATGTGAAAAATCTGCGTCCAAAATGGTGAAAGCCTATCACATTCCTACCAGATGTGTAAATAAGTACCTTTCTTGGAGTTGCATCTCCAACACGTGTCTGAATTGGTAGGGAACATCATCCTAAGGGTTGTGGGGACTCGATACCACCTTGATAGGACTTTATAATTCTTCTCCTGCATGTAGCTCGAGATCGAGGTCTTGCTTGTGAAGAGAAAGGCCTTACTCCAGTCCGCCTCGGATATATCAATCCCAACCTCCGCTGACCATTTTGTTGTGTAAATAGGAAGGACACCGTGAATGTGTTCTAAGATTTGTTTGTGTATAAGTGATAAAGGGTGTCGTGGAGTCTCCGATAGAATGCAGAGTTGTTCAAATCCAGTTAAAGGTCTGTGAATTAGGCTAGAGTCGTGTAGTCGTTTGCAGTATACGCTCAAGTGTCTACGGGTGAGCCAAGTCACTCTAGAGGTTGTGTCTGAAAGAGCAGAAGCAAATGTACCTAAGGTGGGGTCAACAAATTGTCTTGCAGTGGGCCAAGACTCTCTATGATAGTTGTCTATGGAGTTTATGGAGTGGCCCTCCGGAAGTTTAGGGTTGTCAAACAAAGAGGTGAGTGGGCTGGGTTCCGAGGATAGAGCATAGGTAAGTTTCCTATGATGCCAAATCGTCAAAGCATCTCTTGTAAGGGGGGACATTGCCGCGATCGATTTAAATGAAAGGTCGTATCCCCAGAGAAGAGCTCTGAGATCATATGTGGATAGGTCTTGCTCCACGAATGTGGTAGCCTTGGTCATGGGTCGAGGAAACCATTCAAGGATATGGGCGATAACTGCAGATGTATGATATAGCTCAAAGTCAGGTAAACCCAACCCACCTTTTGTAATGGGAGAGCACAGAAGTTTATGTTTCAGCCTCGGGTGTCTACCCTTCCAAACGAAACGGATTGCCATTGATCGTAGGGAGCGTAAAAAGGCAGGGGGGAGGGCTATGGGGAGGGCCTGAATCAAGTATAGGAGTTTGGGGAGGATGTCCATTTTTAGTGCATTAATACGGCCCATCCAGGATACCGCTAACTCCATTCGTTCTTCCATTAAATGTCTGAGTTTTAGAAGGAGAGGACTAAAGTTCAGGGCGTAAATATCCGAAGAGTTTTTCGGGATAGCCGTACCTAGGTAGGAGATGGAGTTCGGTTTCCATTGAAATGAAAAGTTCGATTGGAGGGTTGAGAGTGTGGGTTGTGGTAAAGATATATTTAGGGCCTCTGTTTTGGAGATGTTTAATTTATAGTTACTAAAGCGACCGAATCTGTCTATCTCTGCAATTATGGAGGGTATGGATATATGGGGTTTGGTTACGTACAGGAGTAAGTCATCAGCGTAAAGAGAGAGTTTACAGTGAGATGAAGGGGTCTGGATGCCTTGTATGTTGGGATTCGATCTAATGGCTTGGGCGAGGTGTTCTATGACTAGGGCAAACAGAAGAGGGGAAAGGGGGCAACCTTGCCTGGTGCCGTTAGTGATCGTAAAGTTTTGTGATTGGGTGCCATTCACTAGGACAGTGGCAGAGGGTGCAGAGTAGAGTGCCATAATGCGTGTCAACATTTTCGGGCCAAGACCTATTTGGGAGAGGGTGGATTGGAGAAAAGACCAACTGACCCTATCAAAGGCCTTCTCCGCGTCACAAGAGAGAAGGCAGGTTGGTATGCGGTGGCGTTGGGCAAAAGTAATTAAGTGTATGGTCTTGGTGGTGTTGTCCCTGGCTTCTCGACCTGGGACAAAACCAACCTGATCCTTATGTATTAAATTCGGTAACAGGGGGGAGAGACGGTTAGCAAGTATTTTGGCATACAACTTTAAATCAATATTTAGGAGGGAAATCGGTCTATAGTTGGAGCATATGGACGAGTCCTTTCCAGCCTTAGGGATAACCACTATTTGGGCTTGGAGGCTAGATGTGGAGAGGGCAATATTACCCTCTAAAGCGTTAAAAGCTTTCGCTAGTAAAGGGGAAAGTTGTGTTGCGAAGAGTTTGTAGAAACGAGAAGAGAACCCGTCGGGTCCAGGGCTCTTACCGTTCTTGAGGTTTTTAATGACAGAAAGGAATTCTGTATCGGATAAGGATTCCTCTAGGTCCTGCGAATCTGATATGGGGAGGGATGGGAGAGCTGTCTCTTGAATATAGGATGCTAAGTCTGGCGATGTGGATGTAGATAGCGGGGTCTGGGGGGTGAGGTTATACAGTGTTGAGTAGTACTGGCGGAATTCTTCGGCAATGGCCGGATTCTGCCTGATTTTACCTTTAGTGGGAGAGTTTATGAATGGAATGGGTGTTCTAGTTTGGCGGGGTTGAAGGGTGGATGCGAGATGTCTACCGCACCTGTTGGCTTGAGAATAATAAGTGAATCTGCCTTTGTCCCTAGCTATGAGAGACTTCTCCGCGTAAATGCGCAGGAGGTCCCTCCTAGCGTTGGTGAGATCAAGGAGTGTCGAGTCAATAGGATTTTGTTTGTGCGATTCTTCTAGAGTGGCGATGGTAGTGAGAAGACGCGTCGTATCTGCTATACGCGCGTGTTTAAGTCTGGAACCGTGTTGCATAAATTTACCCCTGAGCAAACATTTAAGAGCTTCCCATTTCGTAAAAGGATTAGTGGGATCATGAATGTGATCTGCCACAAAGTGTTTAATAGTCTGTGCTATATCCTGAGAGTATACCAGGTCGTTTAAAAGATTGTCATTCAATCTCCAAGAAGGGTTTCGGTTGCGTGAAGGTGTGTATCCCAAGCTAATGTGGATAGGGGCGTGGTCAGACCACAGAGAGATACCAATAGATGCGGACGGCAAGAAATCTAATAGGGATTGTGAGATAAAGAGATAGTCCAGTCTTCCGTAAGTGGCGTGTACGGGTGAGTAAAAAGTGTAATCTTTGGTGGAAGGGTGTAGCAAACGCCATACATCCACCAGAGATAAGTCAGACAGGAGAGTTCTAATTTTGTTCAGGGAGGTTGAAGAGATCGAGGACTTACCGGTTGAGGAGTCCAGACGAGGTATCAAGGAGGCATTCAGGTCCCCTCCTAGAATCTTGTTGACTGTACCAAATCTTTTCAGAGGGGCGATAACGGAGGTGAGGAATTGTTGCTGGTTCTGGTTAGGAGAATACATGTTAATAACAGTGTATATAACATTTTTGTATGACAGTTTAAGAAAAATATATCTGCCTAGCGGGTCGATATACGAGTCAAGCACATCTGGAGTAAAGGATGCGTGAAAGGCTATAGAAAGAAAAATTATGGCTCTGTATATTAACATAAACTGGTAACAATGAACATAACATTTCAGGGCCCTGCATGTCTGAGTAAGCAAAAGACTGTACTATTGACCTCCTAGGAGAGAATACCTCTAAAAGGTTTCAAAATAAATGTACTGCATACAGGGCCTTTTCTCCAGCAACAAGGGGGGAGAGGAAGGGAGGGGGGGAGGGAGAGGGATGGGAGAGGATGGGACATTACATGGAGTTTGAAGTACAGTGTCCTTGTGACGGGACACCGTGCGTCAAAGATAACAGGGAACACAAACTCTAATATAAATCCAACAGTAAGGAAATAAAACATATTGTATTAGTATTCATGTGTTCCAATGAGATTGTAACCGGGGACGCCGCCACCGGTTAGGAACCTGTGGGAGAGAAAAAAAAAAGAGGAAAATTGAGGAGAGAGTTCATCCTTCGGTCGCTGAGGAGAAGTCCGACTTGGGCCGTTTGTTCTTCTTCGATCATTTCTGCCAACCTGGCCCAGCTTTAAAGCCCGGGGTGGCAGCATTGAGGGGCCAATCTGGGATGGAAATCTGTGGCAGTTCAAAAGTTCCAAGGAACTTAGGTAGATCACCTAATGTGCGGAAAGTCGCAGATTTTCCTTCATGGGATGCAAACAGGTTGAAGGGGAGACCCCAGCGATACTTAATCTGCTTAGCTTGAAGGGCCCCGGTGAGAGGTTTCAGAGCTCGTCGCATGTCCAGGGTCAGTTTAGATATATCAGGGAGGAGAGACACTGGGGTTTCCTTGAAGTAGATGGCAGCTTGAGCACGTGCGGCTTGCATGATGGCGTCTTTAACCGCGTAGAAATGCACTCTGCAGATCACGTCTCTGGGGTGTTCCAGATTTGGATTTTTAGGGCCTAGGGCTCTATGGACCCGGTCAAGCTCCAGCGGGTCATCTTTATCTTTCTGAAGTAAGTCATTAAAGATGGCTATGACAGCCGGTGCAAGGTCCTTGGTTTCAACCGATTCAGGCAGACCGCGTATGCGTATGTTGTTGCGTCTGGCCCTATTCTCCTGGTCATCCTGATGATACATCAATTGCTGTATCTGAAGAGTATGCTCATGCAGGATAGTGTCATGCGTTTGTAAAGTGGATGCAGTTTCCTCCATGTTGTGTTCTACCTCCCCAACTCTGCTAGTGATATCTCTGCGGAGCTCAGACATCTCTTGTTTGTATGAACGCTCTAAGCGTTGCACATAGGCCTCAAAATCATGTCTGGTGGGGAGGGCTTTGATATATGCTTCCATGTCCCATCCTGTGTAAGATCTGTGGGATTCAGGGGAATGGCAGGCTGAACGGGTGGATCCAGCTTCAGAGTCAGGGGGAGATCGGGCCCTTTGCCTGGTTTTCATGTGTGGCGTGGAGCGCTGTGAAGTAGCTCCCTGTGAGGCAGCATGTGAGCCAGAGGTCCGGGCGGGCGCCATCTTGGACGAGGGGGGGCCGGAGCGGTTATGGCCCAAGTGTGTGAAAAACCGATCTATGTCCCCTTCAGGATGTGGATTGGGGGTTCGGTGCCTGTCTCCCCCACCCTTCCTCCCCATAACAGACCTGGATGGTGGTGCTGGGAAGCGCTGAGAGCCTCGTTTGTGCCGGCGTGTGCGGGAGCTCCTAGGGAGAGCGACTTACTCCTCCATGCATCAGGCCACGCCCCGAAGGAGAGGTTTATGAAGTGGGCGAAATAGTGACCACAACAGGTGAATGTCTGAGACCACAGCTTCAGGTAATAGATGGATGCCTGCATATTTATAATACATGTTTTTTTTTTTTATTTTAGGTGATGTGGATGTTGTGGAAGAAGTTTCGCATTTCACAAGTGCAAGTGCACACATCCTCATCGGGGAGATCGTGGTGTGCAATGGTGATTTACAAAAGATCAAGGAAGACATTGATGATATTGAAAAAAGACTCAAAAACATCATTGATTTTTTAGGCTGAATCTTAAAAACACCTAAAGTATTATTTTTTTTGTGATTTTTCACCAATTTTTTAAGTATCTTGAAAGCCAAATTTTGAAGATGCACACAGTGTGTCAACATGTGCTATCTGTCATCACGGGATATCAAGGTACGCGTTTTGGGAGTGCCACCCCTTCCTCGCAACTAAAGTAGCTGAGAGGAAAGGGTTGCACCCCCGAAACACGTCCATTAATCCCCCATGATGGGAGCTAGCACATGTTGACATTAGACATGGGATCAGGAGTGAAATCCACATTTGACTCTCAATTTGTGTGCATCTTCAAAATTTGGCTTTCACAGGGGTGACATCACCCCATCTGATAAAGGCAAAATCAACACAGTTTGGACATACTAATGTCTAATATTGCCTTCACTTTGTCAAAGTTGAACTTTGTAAGTTCCTGAGTTGTGTATTGTTTTATGTTTTTAAACATGCCTGTTTTAACATAACAAAGGCTTATTGTACTGTCTATACCAAAGATGTTATTCCAAAAATATGTTGGTTTGTTCAAAAACCCTTTTCTAAAGCACATGTGAATGTGCACAGAGTAAAAAACTTTAAAATCCACAATGGGGGTTATTTACGAAAGGCAAATCCACTTTGCACTACTGCAGTGCAGTCTTTTGCAGTGCACTTGGAGTGCAAAGTGGATTTTCCTTTAGTAAATAACTCCCACAGTGCTTTATAATTTGCCACAATCATGCCATTTTCTGGACTCCCAAAAATTAATTCAAGGTGCTGAAAATGATGAATCTTTTTATCATTAATGCATTACATACATTACCAAACAAGGTGTGTGTGTAGCAGACCCACAACATAATAGTTCATGAAGAAGAGATTGTGACCTCATGTATCAAATAAATTACGTTTGAACTATTGAAAAACATGGTCAAAAAGAAAAGCCCATTGGAGAACCTAGGAGACAGCTAAAAGAAACACAAGCATTAAATCAAAGGAAATATTGTTTCAGTTTGTCCTACCCACAAAGTACTCTAGATACTTTTCGCGAACTTCGCAGACGCTTTGGGGGGGGCAAGCCAGGACGGCCAGCTTCAAGAGCCATCAGATGTGTTGGATCTCAGTTCCAACTGAGGCCACATAGTTGGATGCATTTTTTCTTAAAAAGTTATGTAATATGCAGCATGCAAGCACAATGTGATTGATTTTACATTCCGCCATTTTTATTGCAGTGAGGAATAGGCGGAACCGGCTGGCCATTATCCCAAAAGCGTTCTCCACCACTCTTCTGGCCCTGGCCAGCCGGTAGTTAAAAACCCTCTGGTCTGGGGTGAGGGTCCTCATCGGGAACGGCCGCATCAGGTGTTCACCCAGCCCAAACGCTTCAACAGCGACAAAGATGTACGGGAGTCCTTCCACGTTCTCTTCAGCAGGTGGCAATCCCAACCCACCATTCTGTAGCCATCTATAAAACTCGGCCTGGGCGATGACTGCACATCCGACATCTGGCCATTCTTCCCCACGGCCACATAGAGAAACTCATATGTCACCGACACCACCGCCAACATCACAATACTATTAAACCCCTTATAGTTGTAATAGTATGACCCCGAGTTGAGGAGTAGGATGTGGACGTGTTTCCCATCAATTGCCCCTCTGCAGTTGGGAAAGTCCCACCACTGGGCAAATTGGGAAGCCACAGTCTGCCATTCCTGTGGCATTGAAGGAAACTGTGGAGTCAAACAAGAAAAAAAAAATAGTAATTTTGCATTCTTGGCCAACATCAGTATAACATTTATTTTAACCACTTGAGCCCCGGACCATTATGCTGCCTAAGGACCAGAGGTCTTTTTCCAATTTGGCACTGCGTCGCTTTAACTGCTAATTGCGCGGTCATGCAATGCTGTACCCAAACGAAATTTGCGTCCTTTTCTTCCCACAAATAGAGCTTTCTTTTGATGGTATTTGATCACCTCTGCAGTTTTTATTTTTTGCGCTATAAATGGAAAAAGACCGAAAATTTTGAAAAAAAATGATATTTTCTACTTTTTGTTATAAAAAAAATCCAATAAACTAAATTTTAGTCATACATTTAGGCCAAAATGTATTCAGCCACATGTCTTTGGTAAAAAAAATGTCAATAAGCATATATTTATTGGTTTGCACTAGGGATGAGCCGAACACCCCCCGGTTCGGTTCGCACCAGAACCCGCGAACGGACCGAAAGTTCGCACGAACGTTAGAACCCCATTGACGTCTATGGGACTCGAACGTTCGAAATCAAAAGTGCTCATTTTAAAGGCTAATTTGCATGGTATTGTCCTAAAAAGGGTTTGGGGACCCGGGTCCTACCCCAGGGGACATGTATCAATGCAAAAAAAACTTTTAAAAACGGCCGTTTTTTCGGGAGCAGTGATTTTAATGATGCTTAAAGTAAAAAAAAAAAAAGTGAAATATTCCTTTAAATATCGTACCTGGGGGGTGTCTATAGTATGCCTGTAAAGTGACGCGTGTTTCCCATGTTTAGAACAGTCCCTGCACCAAATGTCATTTTTAAAGGAAAAAATCTCATTTAAAACTGCTTGCGGGTTTAATGTCATGTCGGGTCATGGCAATATGGATGAAAATCAGTGAGACAAACGGCATGGGTACCCCCCAGTCCATTACCAGTCCCTTTGGGTCTTGTATGGATATTAAGGGGAACCCCGCACCCAAATTAAAATAAGGAAAGGTGTGGGGCCACCAGGCCCTATATACTCTGAACAGCAGTATACAGGCGGTGCAAACAAGACAGGGACTGTAGGTTTGTTGTTAAGTAGAATCTGTTTGTAATTTTGAACATTTTTAACGTGTTTAGCTCCAGCCAAAAAATCTTTTCTAAGCTTTTTGGAAAACATAGGGAAGGGTTATCACCCCTGTGACATTTGTTTTGCTGTCTTTCCTCCTCTTCAGAAGATTTCACCTCACTTTTTTGTCCCAATGAAAAATGTTTTTTGAAAATTTGGGTTTTTTTGTGGAACAAGGATTGGAAAGCATCAGTGGAAAGGAGAACTTGTTTTCCCATATTAACTCTTACAGGAGAGAATTTCCCTTCCTAGGGGTAGATTTCATCTCACTTCCTGTTGTCTCCTTCCATTTGCAAGTAGGAGTCGTTTGTAAGTTAGATGTTTGAAAGTAGGGTCCTGCCCTATATACTCAGCAGAAATTTGGGCCTTAGGTGTTGCTGTGGCCACAACACTGTAAGCCCTCACAGGGCCCTGCTGTGAAATATTAGATCAAGAATTGTAATTACATGCCCCTGTTGAACAGGAGCTGAAAAATTAGGCCTTAGGCACTGGTGCTGGTGCCACAACACTGCAACCCCTCACAGACACTCTAGTTGGAACGCAGGAACGAGCCCTGCTGCAAATTATTGCTTCAAAAATTGTAATTACACGCCCCTGTTAGACAGGGGCAGAAAAATTGGGCCTTAGGCACTGGTGCTGGTGCCACAACACTGCAACCCCTCACAGACACTCTAGTTGGAACGCAGGAACGAGCCCTGCTGCAAAGTATTGCATCAAAAATTGTAATTACACGCCCCTGTTAGACAGGGGCAGAAAAATTGGGCCTTAGGCACTGGTGCTGGTGCCACAACACTGCAACCCCTCACAGACACTCTAGTTGGAACGCAGGAACGAGCCCTGCTGCAAAGTATTGCATCAAAAATTGTAATTACACGCCCCTGTTAAACAGGGGCTGAAAAATTGTGCCTTAGGCACTGGTGGTGGCGCCCAGAACCAAAAATGTTCTTACAAGCTATCAGCGTGATGATTGAGGAGGAAGAGGATAATTACTCAGGGATAGTCACTCAGCATCAGCATAGGCAGTCTTTGAAGGGATCTGAGATTTCAAAAAAAATTATTCGGTTACATCAGCATCAGGTGCTTGGTAGCTGGTGGTGATCCAAGACTCATTCATTTTTATGAAGGTCAGCCGATCGACCGAGTCGGTGGACAGACGCACCCTGTGATCGGTTACCACGCCTCCAGCAGCACTGAATGTGCGTTCCGAAAGAACGCTGGATGCAGGACAGGCCAGTAGCTCAATTGCATACTGTGCAAGCTCTGGCCAGTGATCCATCCTCAAGACCCAGTAACCCAGAGGATTTTCGGTGGGAAAGGTGTCCAAGTCTGATCTTGCCCCTAGGTATTCCTGCACCATGTAAAACAGACGCTGGCGATGGTTGCTGGAACCGATCATACCTTGGGGCTGCGGACCAAAAAATTGTCTGAACGCATCGGTCAGACGGCCACCTTCTCCACCGCTCCTTCTTTGACTGACCGAAGCCTCAGCAACACGTTGTCCAGAAACAGGAGTTTGTAACCTCCCAGTCTCTGGGAACACGTTGCACAGACCTTTCTGCAAGGCCTCCCGAAGATGTTTCATCCTCTGCTCCCTCTGCGATGGCAAGATAAGGTCCGCAACCTTACCCTTGTAACGTGGATCAAGGAGGGTTGCCAGCCAGTATTGGTCCTTCTCCTTGATACCACGAATACGAGGATCCTTACGCAGGCTTTGCAGGATCAGGGAGGCCATGCAGCGTAGGTTTGCTGAGGCATTCGGTCCGGAGTCCTCTGGGTCACTAAGAACGACATGGTCCGCAGCCACCTCCTCCCAGCCACGTACAAGTCCATGTGTTTCTTGGGACTGATCCCTTAAAGACTGCTGCTGATGCTGAGTGCCAGGCTCCACCTCCATACTGACACAATCTTCCTCCTCCTCCTCTTCCTCCTCGTCCTCTTCCTGTGTGATCGGCGGGCACGCAGGAACACTGTCTGGATAAAGGGGGCCTTGAGAGCTAAGGAAGTCCTCCTCTTCCTGCCTCTGTTCTGCCTCAAGTGCCCTGTCCATTATTCCACGCAGCGTGTGCTCCAACAGGTGGACAAGGGGGACAGTGTCACTGATGCATGCACTGTCACTGCTCACCATCCTCGTGGCCTCCTCGAATGGTGACAGGACAGTGCATGCATCCTGATCATGGCCCACTGGCGTGGGGAAAAAAAACCAAGCTCCCCTGACCCTGTCCTGGTGCCATAGTCGCACAGGTACTCATTGATGGCCCTCTGCTGCGTGTGCAGCCGCTGCAGCATGGCCAACGTTGAGTTCCACCTGGTGGGCATGTCACAGATTAGGCGGTTCTTGGGCAGGTTAAACTCCTTTTGGAGGTCCGTCAGCCGAGCACTGGCATTATATGACCGGCGGAAATGCACACAGACTTTCCTGGCCTGCCTCAGGACATCCTGTAAGCCCGGGTACCTGCCCAAGAACCGCTGCACCACCAAGTTAAGGACGTGAGCCAAACAGGGCACATGGGTCATTTGTCCCTGTCGGAGGGCAGAGAGGAGGTTGGTGCCATTGTCGCAAACCACCATTCCTGCCTTAAGTTGGCGTGGCGTCAACCACCTCTGAACCTGCCCCTGCAGAGCTGACAGAACCTCTGCCCCAGTGTGGCTCCTGTCCCCCAAGCACACCAGCTCAAGCACCGCATGGCATCTTTTGGCCTGCGTACTTGCGTAGCCCCTTGAACGCCTACGGAGCACCGCTGGTTCCGAGGAAGAGGCCATGGAGGAAGAAGAAGAGGAGGGGGTGGAGGAGAGAGGTGTGTCACAATCAGCATTTTGGAGGCGTGGTGGCGGAACAACCTCCAACACTACTGCACCTTGTCCTGCATCCTTCCCAGCTGCCAGCAGAGTCACCCAATGCGCCGTGAAACTTAGGTAACGTCCCTGTCCATGCCTGCTGGACCATGAGTCAGCGGTAATATGCACCTTACCGCTGACCGCCCTGTCCAGCGAGGCATGGACATTGCCTTCCACATGCCGGTAGAGAGCCGGAATCGCCTTCCGTGAGAAAAAGTGGCTTTGGGTACCTGCCACTGAGGAACCGCACATTCCACAAACTCACGGAAGGGGGCAGAGTCTACCAACTGAAAAGGCAGCAGTTGAAGTGCTAGCAATTTTGCCAAGCTAGCATTCAACCGCTGGGCATGTGGATGGCTGGGAGCAAACTTCTTTCGGCGGTGCAGCAGCTGGGGCAGGGAAATTTGCCTGGTACAATCTGACGTCGGTGTACCAAAAGCAGATTGCCCACAAGTACTTGGCTGTGACACACCTAATTCTACACCTTCATTCCTCTCACTGCAGGTCTCAGAGAGGACTGAAGGTCTAGTGGGGTTGGAAATCTCAGCTGATGAGGAGCAAGGAGAGATCCTCTTTGTTCTTTGGTGTGGGTCTTTTAGATACGCTTGCCAACGAACTGCATGGCAGGTCAACATATGTCTGGTCAAGCATGTGGTACCCAAGCGGGAGATATTTTGGCCACGCGAGATACGCTTGAGACATATGTTGCAAATAGCAGCGGTGCGATCTGATGCACTCGTCTCAAAAAAGGCCCACACCAAAGAACTTTTTGAATAACGCGCAGAGACTGCAGCGCCCTGCACATGTGGAGCTTTGGGGTGTGATGCAGTCAATGTGCTGCCCTTAGGCTGGCCCCTGGAGGGCATCCTGCCTCGTTGGTGATGTGCTGCCGCCTCCTCCTCCTCCTCCTCCTCCTCTCTCCTATCAGGCACCCACGTTGAGTCAGTGACCTCATCATCCCCTCCCTCCTCATCACTGGAGCAAACCTGGCAGTATGCTGCAGCAGGGGGAGCATGACTGCCAGATTGCTGTCCTTCTTGGGCACCCCCTCTGTCCGCGCTCATGTTACTGCCTTCATCGAGCTCAGTATCGTCATCAGAGCCTTCCAAACGCTGGGCATCCTCCTGGAGCATGTACCCAACACTGTGGTCAAACAGTTCGAGGGAATCCTCATGAGGACATGGTGGAGCTAGGGAAGGAGTCACTGATGACATTGAGCTGAGGGAAGAGGCCGCTGCTTTGCCAGACAAAGCACCCTGGGCATGGGTGAGAGAGGATGAGGAGGATGAGGACGGCTTGGTCATCCACTCGACCAAGTCTTCCGCATGTTGCGGCTCAACATGGCCAGCTGCCGAAAAAAAGGCCAAGCGTGTCCCATGGCCACGTGCTGATGAGGATGCACCGTCTCCACGACCAGCACTAGACACAGAGCCTGCTTGCCCTCTCTTATTGGCTTGTGACTGTCTGCCTCTCCTTCTTGGCCTTCCAGACATACTAATGGCCTGTAGCTGCACTAAGCTGGGATAGAACACCTGTAATTTTCTTCAAGTAGCTTTATATACTGTAACCAGACAAGCCTGCCTGTCAGTAGGAAGATAACAGGAACGGATCTAGCTGAACACTGTGAGCAGGACGCACTGTACTAAATGTAAATAGTCTAGCTGCCTGACCGTGGTACTAATAGGATCAAATAGAACACCTGTAATTTTCTTCAGGTAGCTTTATATACTGTAACCAGACAAGCCTGCCTGTCAGTAGGAAGATAACAGGAACGGATCTAGCTGTACACTGTGAGCAGGACGCACTGTACTAAATGTAAATAGTCTAGCTGCCTGACCGTGGTACTAATAGGATCAAATAGAACACCTGTAATTTTCTTCAGGTAGCTTTATATACTGTAACCAGACAAGCCTGCCTGTCAGTAGGAAGATAACAGGAACGGATCTAGCTGAACACTGTGAGCAGGACGCACTGTACTAAATGTAAATAGTCTAGCTGCCTGACCGTGGTACTAATAGGATCAAATAGAACACCTGTAATTTTCTTCAGGTAGCTTTATATACTGTAACCAGACAAGCCTGCCGGTCAGTAGGAATTTAACAGGAACGGATCTAGCTGAACACTGTGAGCAGGACGCACTGCACTAAATGTAAATAGCAGGAACGGATCTAGCTGAACACTGTGAGCAGGACGCACTGCACTTAATGTAAATAGTCTAGAAGATAACAGGAACGGATCTAGCTGAACACTGTGAGCAGGACGCACTGCACTAAATGTAAATAGTCTAGAAGATAACAGGAACGGATCTAGCTGAACACTGTGAGCAGGACGCACTGCACTAAATGTAAATAGCAGGAACGGATCTAGCTGAACACTGTGAGCAGGACGCACTGCACTAAATGTAAATAGTCTAGAAGATAACAGGAACGGATCTAGCTGAACACTGTGAGCAGGACGCACTGCACTAAATGTAAATAGCAGGAACGGCTCTAGCTGAACACTGTGTGCAGGACGCACTGCACTAAATGTAAATAGCAGGAACGGATCTAGCTGAACACTGTGAGCAGGACGCACTGCACTAAATGTAAATAGCAGGAACGGATCTAGCTGAACACTGTGAGCAGGACGCACTGCACTAAATGTAAATAGCAGGAACGGATCTAGCTGAACACTGTGAGCAGGACGCACTGCACTAAATGTAAATAGCAGGAACGGATCTAGCTGAACACTGTGAGCAGGACGCACTGCACTAAATGTAAATTGCAGGAACGGATCTAGCTGAACACTGTGAGCAGGACGCACTGCACTAAATGTAAATAGTCTAGAAGATAACAGGAACGGATCTAGCTGAACACTGTGAGCAGGACGCACTGCACTAAATGTAAATAGCAGGAACGGATCTAGCTGAACACTGTGAGCAGGACGCACTGCACTAAATGTAAATAGCAGGAACGGATCTAGCTGAACACTGTGAGCAGGACGCACTGCACTAAATGTAAATAGCAGGAACGGATCTAGCTGAACACTGTGAGCAGGACGCACTGCACTAAATGTAAATAGCAGGAACGGATCTAGCTGAACACTGTGAGCAGGACGCACTGCACTAAATGTAAATTGCAGGAACGGATCTAGCTGAACACTGTGAGCAGGACGCACTGCACTAAATGTAAATAGTCTAGAAGATAACAGGAACGGATCTAGCTGAACACTGTGAGCAGGACGCACTGCACTAAATGTAAATAGCAGGAACGGATCTAGCTGAACACTGTGAGCAGGACGCACTGCATTAAATGTAAATAGTCTAGATAGAAGATAACAGGAACGGATCTAGCTAAACTGAATACAGTGTATATATATATATGCAACACCTGGGATGCATATATATACACAATACACTGTAAGTGCAGCTAACTGACTGACTGTTCTGCCTAATCTATCTAACTCAAATCAAATGACACTGTCTCTCTCTCTCTCTATCTCTCAGCACACCGGAACACACACTACACAGGGCCGCCGTGCAGGCGGCCTTATATAGTGTGGGGTGTGTACTAAATCCCCTGAGCCATAATTGGCCAAAGCCACCCTGGCTTTGGCCAATTACAGCTCTCTCTACTGACAGCGCTGTGATTGGCCAAGCATGCGGGTCATAGTGCCTGCTTGGCCAATCATCAGCCAGCAATGCACTGCGATGCCGCAGTGAATTATGGGCCGTGACGCGCCACACGAATTTAGCGCGAACGGCCCATAACGTTCGCAATTCGGCGAACGATCGAACAGCCGATGTTCGAGTCGAACATGGGTTCGACTCGAACACGAAGCTCATCCCTAGTTTGCACAAAAGTTATAGCGTCTACAAACTAGGGTTCTTTTTCTGTAATTTACACAGCTTTTAGTTTATGACTGCCTATGTCATTTCTTGAGGTGCTAAAATGGCAGGGCAGTACAAACCCCCCCCCAAATGACCCCATTTTGGAAAGTAGACACCCCAAGGAAATTGCTGAGAGGCATGTTGAACCCATTGAATATTTATTTTTTTTGTCCCAAGTGATTGAATAATGACAAAAAAAAAAAATATTTACAAAAAGTTGTCACTAAATGATATATTGCTCACACAGGCCATGGGCCTATGTGGAATTGCACCCCAAAATACATTCAGCTGCTTCTCCTGAGTATGGGGATACCACATGTGTGGGACTTTTTGGGAGCTTAGCCGCGTACGGGGCCCCGAAAACCAAGCACCGCCTTCAGGATTTCTAAGGGTGTAAATTTTTGATTTCACTCTTCACTGCCTATCACAGTTTCGGAGGCCATGGAATGCCCAGGTGGCACAAAACCCCCCCAAATGACCCCATTTTGGAAAGTAGACATCCCAAGCTATTTGCTGAGAGGCATATTGAGTCCATGGAATATTTTATATTTTGACACAAGTTGCGGGAATGTGACACTTTTTTTTTTTTTTTGCACAAAGTTGTCACTAAATGATATATTGCTCACACAGGCCATGGGCATATGTGGAATTGCACCCCAAAATGCATTTAGCTGCTTCTCCTGAGTATGGGGATACCACATGTGTGGGACTTTTTGGGAGCCTAGCCGCGTACGGGGCCCCGAAAACCAAGCACCGCCTTCAGGATTTCTAAGGGTGAAAATTTTTGATTTCACTCTTCACTGCCTATCACAGTTTCGGAGGCCATGGAATGCCCAGGTGGCACAAAACCCCCCAAATGACCCCATTTTGGAAAGTAGACACCCCAAGCTATTTGCTGAGAGGCATGGTGAGTATTTTGCAGCTCTCATTTGTTTTTGAAAATGAAGAAAGACAAGAAAAAACTTTTTTTTTTTCTTTTTTCAATTTTCAAAACTTTGTGACAAAAAGTGAGGTCTGCAAAATACTCACTATACCTCTCAGCAAATAGCTTTGGGTGTCTACTTTCCAAAATGGGGTCATTTGGGGGGGTTTTGTGCCACCTGGGCTTTCCATGGCCTCCGAAACTGTGATAGGCAGTGAAGAGTGAAATCAAAAATTCACGCCCTTAGAAAGCCTGAAGGCGGTGCTTGGTTTTCGGGGTCCCGTACGCGGCTAGGCTCCCAAAAAGTCTCACACATGTGGTATCCCCGTACTCAGGAGAAGCAGCAGAATGTATTTTGGGGTGTAATTTCACATATTCCCATGGCATGTTTGAGCAATATATCATTTAGTGACAACTTTGTGCAAAAAAAAAAAAAAAAATTTGTCTCTTTCCCGCAACTTGTGTCACAATATAAAATATTCCATGGACTCGACATGCCTCTCAGCAAATAGCTTGGGGTGTCTACTTTCCAAAATGGGGTCATTTGGGGGGGTTTTGAACTGTCCTGGCATTTTATGCACAACATTTAGAAGCTTATGTCACACATCACCAACTCTTCTAACCACAAGACAAAGCCCTTTCTGACACTCATTGTTTACATGAAAAAGTTATTTTTTTTTGCAAAAAAATTACTTTGAACCCCCAAACATTATATTTTTTTTAAAGCAAATGCCCTACAGATTAAAATGGTGGGTGTTTCATTTTTTTTTTTCACACAGTATTTGCGCAGCGATTTTTCAAACGCATTTTTTGGGGAAAAAACACACTTTTTTAAATTTTAATGCACTAAAACACACTATATTGCCCAAATGTTTGATGAAATAAAAAAGATGATCTTAGGCCGAGTACATGGATACCAAACATGACATGCTTTAAAATTGCGCACAAACGTGCAGTGGCAACAAAATAAATACATTTTTAAAAGCCTTTAAAAGCCTTTACAGGTTACCACTTTAGATTTACAGAGGAGGTCTACCGCAAAAATTACTGCCCTCGATCTGACCTTCACGGCGATACCTCACATGCATGGTGCAATTGCTGTTTACGTTTGACGACAGACCGCCGCTTGCGTTCGCCTTAGCGCGAGAGCAGGGGGTGACAGGAGTGCTTTTTTTTTTTTTTTTTTTTTCTTTATTATTTTTTTGCTTTTTTATCTTATTTTTAAACTGTTCCTTTCATTTTTTTTTTTTTTAATCATTTTTATTGTTATCTCGGGGAATGTAAATATCCCCTATGATAGCAATAGGTAGTGACAGGTACTCTTTTTTGAAAAAATTGGGGTCTATTAGACCCTAGATCTCTCCTCTGCCCTCAAAGCATCTGATGACACCAAGATCGGTGTGATAAAATGCTTCCCCAATTTCCCAATGGCGCTATTTACATCCGGCGAAATCTAAGTCATAAAATGCTCGTAGCTTCCGGTTTCTTAGGCCATAGAGATGTTTGGAGCCACTCTGGTCTCTGATCAGCTCTATGGTCAGCTGGCTGAATCACCGGCTGCATTCTCAGGTTCCCTGTTGAGACAGGAGAGCCAGAGAAAAACACGGAAGACGGTGGGGGGGGCATTCCCTCCCATGGCTTGTAAAAGCAGTCTAGAGGCTAATTAGCCACTAGGATTGCTTTTACATGAAAGCCGACCGCTGGCTGAAAAGAATGATACCAAGATGATACCTAAACCTGCAGGCATCATTCTGGTATAACCATTGAAAGTCGTGAATGGCGTACCTGAAGACAAAAAAATGGTTAACAATAAAGCACAGTAAACGGTAAAGTATAAAAAATTGCATACCTGAAAAGCAAACATGATAAAACATAATAACAATAAAACATTGCAGAATAGAATACAGTAAAAAAGAGCAGAACAAGAGAGAGAGAGAACAATAAAACAACAACTATTTTTTTTATTTTATATATATTTTTTTTTTTTTACACTTTTTTTGTAACTAACTTTTATAACGGTAACCGGTTCCAGGTTCGGGTCTCTCAAAATGCGATGGCATCTTGGGAGACCCTGTGAAAGTGTGCCTAGTCTGTGCAATGCTGTACCCTACGCTAATACTCAACTAATGAATGGTAGCGTTCAAAACATTCACCAATGCAAAGACCAGGATTGTCAGGACAGGAGGGACAATAATAGAGGGTGTCACGCCTATATTTGCGCTTGCTGCAGATACGACATCTTTTTTGGGGGTTCGTTGGGTAGGGGTACTCGGGAGGACATAAAGAAAATGCCTCTCATGCAGCCGACTGCATTTGGTTGGGGATGTGAATGGGGGAAGTACGGACGCTGCAGAAGTGGTGGGTTCCCAATTAGGATTGGCGAATGCAGCAGGAAGGGCACTTTGGGCACGACGGGCCTGTGTTTGTCTTCTTGGTGGCAGCGGGACACTACTTGTGCTTGCCACCTCACCAGCTTGAACTGCACTTATGGGACTCGCCACGTCACCAAGTGTTACTGCAGTGCTGGTTTGACTACGACCGGGGTGTACTAGGCCGCTGGCGCTTGCCAGTTCAATAAAAAGCTACCAAAAAAACTGTTAGCGATCGCAGGGATCAGGCCTGACTCTGCGAATGCTGCAGTTATGCGTTAAGTGTTTTGTAAGTGACAGTGATCGATCGATACTGCACTTGGGTGGGCTGGGCTGGGCTGGGCCGGGTGGAGGGGCAAAACGCAGGTGCTAGCAGGTATCTGGGCTGATCCCGCTAACACTGCGTTTTTGGGAACCCTAAACTGCTGGGGACGCCAGTATAGATCTGATCGAATCAGATATTGATCCGTTCAGATACTATACCACTAAGGGAGGTGTACGGTGCATGCGTGGGTGTTAGCGGTACTGGCGCTAATCTGACGCTGCTTGGGGCTGGTGCTTGCCAGTTCACCAAAATACTACCAAAAAAACTGTTAGCGATCGCAGGGATCAGGCCTGACTCTGAGAACGCTGCAGTTATGCATTTAGTGTTTTGTAAGTGTCAGTGATCGATCGATACTGCACTTGGGTGGGCTGGGCTGGGCCGGGCGGAGGGGCAAAACGTAGATGCTAGCAGGTATCTGGGCTGATCCCGCTAACACCGCGTTTTTGGGAACCCTAAACTGCTGGGGACGCTAGTATAGATCTGATCGGATCAGATATTGATCCGTTCAGATACTATACCACTAAGGGAGCTGTACGGTCCGTGCGTGGGTGTTAGCGCTACTGGCGCTAACCTGACGCTGCCTGGGGCTGGTGCTTGCCAGTTCACCAAAATGCTACCAAAAAAACTGTTAGTGATCGCAGGGATCAGGCCTGACTCTGCGAACGCTGCAGTTATGCGTTTAGTGTTTTGTAAGTGACAGTGATCGATCGATACTGCACTTGGGTGGGCTGGGCGGAGGGGCAAAACGCAGGTGCTAGCAGGTATCTGGGCTGATCCCGCTAACACTGTGTTTTTGGGAACCCTAAACTGCTGGGGACGCTAGTATAGATCTGATCGGATCAGATATTTATCCGTTCAGATACTATACCACTAAGGGAGGCGTATGCTGCGTGCGTGGGTGTTAGCGGTACTGGCGCTAATCTGACGCTGCCTGGGGCGACGCATATCACCGCCGGGCGATCAGGGGGCTAAACCTTTATTCGGTAATAAACGTCGGGTGCCCTGACACTATAAAAAATAAACAAACTAACCAGCGTCACCCGTAACAGTTATACGGTGATCAGTGGTGAAAGGGTTAACTAGGGGGCAATCAAGGGGTTAAAACATTTATTCGGTAGTATATGGGGGTCCCTGTCGCTATAAAACGCTGACGGCGAACCTAAATATTTAGGTCCCTAACTAGCGTCACCACTAATACAGCGATCAGAAAAATGATCGCTTAGCGACACTGATGACAGGGGGTGATCAAGGGGTTAAAACTTTATTAGGGGGGGTTAGGGGGGTATCCTAGACCTACAGGGGGGTAATACTAACTGTCCCAACACTGTAACTGTCACAAACTGACACCAATGCAGTAATCAGAAAAAAAAAAAAAACTGCTGGTGTCAGTTTGTGACAGGGGGGGGGTGATTGGGGGGGGATCGGGGGGCGATCGGGGGGGGGATCGGGGTGTTTAGTGTGCCTGGCATGTTCTACTGTGTGTGTGTAGTGTTGGTGCACTCACATACCTGTCTTCTCTCCTCGGGCCGGAACGGAAATTACCGAGCCGAGGAGAGATGACATAATTTCCTTTGCTGCTGTTTAGCATACAGCAGCAAAGGAATGATGTGATTGGCCGGCGGCGATCGCGAGGGGGGGGCCACGAACGGATGGCCTCCCCCTCATCTCTGATCGCCGTGGGACAAAAGACGACCGCCTCGGGCACCGGGGGGGTCCGATCGGACCCCCCACCCGCGGAAGGCAAATCACGTATATGTACGTGATTTTGCCTGTCCGTGCCACCTTGCCGACGTAAATCGGCGTGAGGCGGTCGTCAAGTGGTTAAGGAGTATTTAAAGACAAAAATCTAAGGTCCACTTATCAGATTCCTCACCCCCTCTGATGGCCCGTTCTAAAAAGTTTAGGGGGGGTATGTTTTGGACAGGTAACCCTCTCCACTTCATTGAGAGCTGAATGCCTAAATAATGTGTGTTACTTTGGTCAGCCCCTCCTTACTTACACTATTGGCAGCCCACTGGACAGGTAAGAAGTGTCATAATAAAATAAAAATAATACACACTGTACAAATTGAAGCGCTTTTTTACATTCTGCAATTACCTATCAAGATAATAGGAGAACAAAACTTTAAACAGTACCATTTGAAAGTATTCAGGCAGGCCCTTTCACTACATGCTTTGGTGAATTCATCCATAAATCTGACCACAAAAGAGGTAGGCATAATGTGTATGGGTTTGGCAAAATCAGCAGATAGAGGATCGATATCGGTTGACTTAGCAGTCGGGGGGAAGGAGGGTTCCAAATGATTTTGGGACCCCAAAAAAAGCCTCTGGCACTCTGCATGAATTTAAGTACACAAATAACATTTAAACATATTTTAGAGGGTGTAAAGCACTACTATGGAGCTGACAAAATACATTGTTAAGTGACGAGGGTAGGTGTGTATGGGCCGAGGATAGCATGCATAGCATGGGGAGGTTAGTGAAGGCAAATATGCATGGAGGACAAAAAAGAAGCAGTAAAAACTTCCAGCATGCATGAGAATAAAGGCGACATTCACAGCATATTACAATCATGGTAATTAGGGAATAATGAAAGAAATACAATACATTAGCAAACATTAAATACATAGAATGTGATGTTAAACGAGAAATCTTACCTTAATATAGACCTTCTGCAGGACCTGTATGATGGCAGAACAGGTCTCTGGAATAATGATCCCCAGAGCCTGGGGGGAGATGCCTGTCGACAGGGAGATGCCAGACTTCTCCCTGTCGCCAAGTACCGCAATATGGCGACTAGCCTCTGCTCGGGAGTGATGTCTTGCCGCATGCAGGTGTCCTGCTTCATAATATAAGGAGACAGCAAAGCCAACAAAGGGTGAAAAACAGGGTTCGGAGATAATTCCTGAAATCGTCAGAATTATTCTCACGGATCTCCCGCAACAAAGGCATATGAGAGAATTGGTCACACTGGAGCAACCAATTCTTTGTCCATGAACACCTCCCCACCCTGTTCATGGACTGGGCTTGGGTCAAAGTAAGAACCCCAACACCAAGCCCCTGCACAGCACGAACTCTACGACGAGTACGTAACCGCAACATGGCTTCAAAACGGTCGGCTGGTCAGAACGAACTAACAGAAAGCACTGAAAAACAGAAAGGCCTGAGAAGAGTGAGCTGAAAATCAGAAACAAGAGGACAAGAACGCACTGAAAAAACAGATACGAGCTGACTACATGCACTGAAAACCAGATACGAACCCACAAGCACAAACTGAAGAGCAGTAACGATCTGAAAAGCACGAGGCTGAAAAGGGCAAATCGTCTCTCACCAAACTTCTACTAACACAAGATAAACACGAGATTAGCAGGAGTCCAAAGGGTGGTGCACTTGATATTGAACTTCCCTTTTCTAGTGCCGTTGTACGAGTTGTTCGTCACTGCGTTCTTGACGTTCGGAATTTCCGACAACATTGTATGACCGTGTGTATGCAAGACAAGTTTGAGCCAACATCCGTCAGAAAAAAACATGGATTTTGTTGACGAAATGTGCGATCGTGTATACGCGGCATAACAGGTTTTCATCTAAGATTGCCCTGTATTTAGCTCCATCCATCTTTCCATCAAATCTGACCAACTTCCCTATCCCTACTGAAGAATAGCATCCCCACATCATGATGCCGTCACCACCGTGCTTCACAGTGGGGATAGTGTGTTCAGGATGATGTGCAGTGTTAGTTCTCCACCACACATAGCATTTTGCTTTTAGTTCAAAAAGTTCAATTTTGGTCTCATCTAACCAGAGCACCTTCTTCCACATGTTTGCTGTGTCCCCCACATGGCTTCTCGCAAACTGCAAACGGGACTTCTTATGGTTTTCTTTCAACAATGGTTTTCTTCTTGCCACTCTACCATAAAGGCCAGATTTGTGGAGCGCACGACTAATAGTTGTCCCTAGGACAGATTCTCCCACCTGAGCTGTGGATCTCTGCAGCTCCTTCCATTTCCTATTGATGGATTCAACAGTGCTCCGTGAGATGTTAAAAGCTTGGGATTTTTTTTATAACCTAACCCTGCTTTAAACTTCTCCAGAACTTTATCCCTGACCTGTCTGGTGTGTTCCTTGGCCTTCATGATGCTGTTTGTTCACTAATGTTCTCTAACAAATCTCTGCGGGCTTCACAGAACAGCTGTATTTATACTGAGATTAAATTACACACAGGTGGGCTCTATTTACTAGTTAGGTGACTTCTGAAGGCAATTGGTTACACTAGATTTTAGCTAGGGGGATCAGAGTAAAGGGGGCTGAATACAAATGCATGCCACACTTTTCAGATATTTATTTGTAAGAAATTTGGAAAACCATGTATCATTTTCCTTCCACTTCACAATTATGTGCCACTTTGTGTTTGGTCTATCACATAAAATCACAACGAAATATATTTATGTTTTTGGTTGTAATATGACAAAATGTCGAGAACTTCAAGGGGTATGAATACTTTTTCAAGGCACTGTATGTTTCGTAAAACATTACCATGGTTCACGGTTCTTCGGGGGTGCCTTACACATGTGTCACAGTGGCCAAGTTTGTCGACTGGGTTTTATTATCAGGGCCGTCTTTAACGCAGGGCAAACGGGGCAGCTGCCCAGGGCCCTATCATTGTTGTGGGGTCCATCGCAGCTGTCCCCTGAGCCCGTGCTGCTGCAAATAATTTTTCACAAATAGCAGGCGCAGCTGATCCACTGCTTGCTCTCCAAGCCCATTAATTCAAGCGGCTATGCTGTGACAAGAGATAGGCACAGCTATGGGCTGTATGTGCTGCAAGTCCTGCTTCTCCCTCTGTTAGAACTGGAGCTACCGTGACAGGAAGTGAGACAGAGCAGCTCTGTGTTCTCCCGCTCGCCCCCTCCTTCTTCGGTCAGCAGCACGGAGATCAAACACACAGACCGGGCTGTGTGTAGATTCTTTTCTCCCTTCTCTTGTCAGCAGGAAAGAGATTAATAGCGGGGGCAGGACCGGACCAGAGAAACTTGCAGAAGAGGACACAGGGTAAGTTGCTGGCAATTAGTGAATGGTGTTAATGTGCAGTAACTTCTCTAGCAACCAAATAGTAAATGGTAATAATGTGCAGTAACCCCTAGCAACCAATCAGTAAATGGTATTATTGTGCAGTAACCTCTAGCAACCAATCAGGGAATGGTAATAATGCACAGTAACCTCTCTATCAACCAATCAGTAAATGGTATTAATGTGCAGTGACCTCTAGCAACCAAATAGTTAATGGTAATAATGCACAGTAACCTCTCTAGCAACCAATCAGTATATGGTATTAATGTGCAGTAACCTCTAGCAACCAATCAGGGAATGGTAATGACGTGCAGTAGCCTCTCTAGCAACCAATCAGTAAATGGTATTAATGTGCAGTAACCTCTAGCAACCAAATAGTGAATGGTATTAATATGCAGTAACCTCTCTAGCAAACAATTAGTGAATGGTAATGATGTGCAGTAACCTCTAGCAACCAATGGGTGAGCAGTAATGATGTGCAGTAACCTCTAGCAACCAATCGGTGAGTGGCAATGGTGTGCAGTAACCTCTAGCAACCAGTGAGTGGTAGACATGTGCAGTAACCTCTAGCAACCAATCAGTGAGTGTGAACCAGTGTGGATTAGTTCTTTATGTGTACATTAGTAACTTTTTTTTTAGATAAAGCCGGCCATAGACAGTTCGCATCTCAGCCAGTTCAGCAGGAACTGGCCAAGATTTGAACCATGTATGGGCAGCTTGAATGTACCATCTATCAACTTGGGTACAACCATCCTAACAGATTTTACATGTGATTATTGCTAGCCCTAGCCCTGTCGGGAGAACACAATGGCTTCGCAGGAGGGAATCCCTTGTCAACCTGTGGCTGCAGGAAAAAAAATTGTTCAGTCTATAGCTGGCTTAAGTCTGTGTGTGTGTGTGTGTGTGTGTGTGTGTGTGTGTGTGTGTGTGTGTGTGTGTGTGTGTGTGGGGGAGGAAAATATTTGCCCAGGGTCCAATCAACATTAAAGACGGCTATGTATATCATTATTCATACGTTTCATGTTGCTATATTCCATGTCATAACGGATTACTGACTGTTTTGTAGTTTATCTTGTTGATAAATATCAGTAAAAATGATTGAAAGAAAGTATTTTGTTTTACTTTGAGCAATATCACGGTGTCAGAACTAGTATGCAGCACAGGAATAAAAGAATGGTAGCTTCTATCTGAGGCTTCTTCGCACATTCTCTTTAACTTGAATTGATTTAACCACTCCCTCTAACTGTCAGAAATCAAAAAGTACACCAAATGAGTGTGCTATTACTGGGCACTGTCATGGCACTATTGCTAAATGGAGAGGGGGGGGGGATATAGGTGGGCACAAAGGAAGTTTTTATTGTTTTCTGCATGCCTGCTCTGGAGATTTCCACACACTTTGTCTCTGTGAGAATACAGGTAGAGAGGATAATCCTATACCCACAAACCTAAGGTGACCTGATTATTAAATTAAATCTGATGACACCCAACTGGCTAATACCACTTTTAACCACACCTAAAAAATTGTGCCTCTATTTGTTGCCACATCTACAAAATCACACCCATTGAAGACCTGGAGTTGTGGTCAATAAGGCGAGTGTCACATGCATGTGACAAGGGTAGATTACCATGCAGCACCTGAGCAGAGGACTCTTGAAAGCAGCAACTTTCTGCTGTTATGTATGACACCCTAGGCAGGTGACATGGACTCAGCCAAGGTTTGGCCCCTGGGCTACTTTGCTGCAAAATGACACCAGGTTGTGACCCACTGCATCACTCTACCAAGGAGTCATAGGAACAGGACAGCTTCTTTGTGGAGACAGTGGTGTGATATTAAGTGATATGACAGAGTCTGAGCTTAGGTTGAAGTAGATGGTGGGTAAGAGCGTAGTCAAAGTACAGGCCAACATTGAGACAGGGAACAGGCAAGAGAATGCTTAATGTCCAGGCAGAAATTGAGGCAGGCAGCAGCCAGAGTCAGAAACAGGGTAAGACAAATCGGGTTGGCAAAGGAAAATACTGTTGTTGGGAACAACCAGAAACTTGGAGAACAAAGTAGCAGGAAAGAAAATTCAGCACTGACCTCAATAAGGAAGATGTTTAAATACTTTCCAAGCCTTGGAGCTTGGCCATCAGAGCTGTGTAAAGCTGCAGGCTAACGTATGACTAGCCATAGCCAAAAGACCACATGAAATGCTGCAGGTGTACAGGTCTGGCCATGCCCCTGGCTATAAAGATATGGATCCTGAAGATACTATAACAGTGCTCAGCCTACCCAAACCATTCCCTTTTACAGACATCTTCATCAGTTTGCACATTTAAATTCTAAGGGTGATGTCTGAAAAAGGAAATGGTTGGGGTAATGCTGCTGTCCAGGGGTGTTTATTTTACTACTTCATCTAGAATGCAGACAACCTAAGACAGGAATCAGCAAGTAACATAAAGGGGAAAAAAAGCCTAAAAAATCATATAAAATTGTACACTGCAATATATTACGTTTTTGTTTTTGAGTTGGGTTAATACCGCTTTAACATACTTGTTGTTCTGCCACCATGCTCATCTCTCATCTCTTTATTGCCACCTATTGGCAGGATATTGCATGCACACTTCTCTCCAGAACTATTTTTTTAATACAGCCGGGTCAATTCCCGGGCACTTTTGCTGAGCAGAAAAAGGTGGTGAGTAGGGATGTGCAGAACACCGCCCTGTTCGGTTCACACCAGAACACCTCGAACAGGCAAAAATTTATAGCGAACATGCAAACCCTATTAAAGTCTATGGGACACGAGCATGAAACATCAAAAGTCCTCATTTTAAAAGCTTATATGCATGTTATTGTCATAAAAAAGTGTGGGGACCTGGGTACTGCCCTAGGGGACATGCAATGTATGTGATACAATGGACATGTATCAATGCAAAAAAAAGGTTTTTAAAAGATCTTTTTTTTAGGAGCAGTGATTTTTATAATGCTTAAAATGAAACAATAAAAATGAAATATTCCTTTAAATATCGTGCCTGGGGGGTCCCCTTAGTCTGCCTGTAAAGTGGCATGTAGAACAGTGCCGCAGCAAAACTGACAATGACAAAGAAAAAAATTTCATTTAAAATTGCTTGCAGCTGTAATGTAAAAATCTTCTCGGGTCTGGTATGGATTTTAAGAGGAACAACACGCCAAAATTTAAAAAAAGATGTTGATGGGGCGCATGCGCGAGGCTCGATATGGCAGACGCTTCACTGTAGAGCTCCGCACTCCCCGCCGCACACTCGGAACCCGTACGGACAACTGAACCGTCCCTCCAGCTTCCTTCCTTCAGGGATCGCTTCCACGTAAGCCAGAGCACCCTCCGGTATGGTCCTAACGGGGCACAGAGGCAAAACAAAGCCAAAACCTATCAAAGAGGCATTAGCCCGCGCCTCCTCCAAGATGGCGGCGAAGGCCCGGGCCCTAGCAGAACAGTCTGCATCCTCTCCCGCCCGCTCAGATGTACTAGATAGCGAGGAAGACAGTGACATGCACCCCAATTCTGGTGATTCTCCTCTCATCTCACAGCCTGGTATGTCACAAGCAGCGTTTATCAGACTTATGGAATCAATGTTACATAAAGCCCTAAAAACGACATCTGACCAGATCACTAGCAGTCTGACTCGTGAAATTCGCGAACTAGGTCAGCGCACAGCAGACTTAGAAACCAGGGTTGATGACATGGAATTAACTATTCAGGAGCAGGGCTCAAGAGCAAATGGCTCTCCGTGAGGAGAATTCTATGTTACTTTCTCATTTAGAGGACGCAGAAAATCGATCTGGCAGATCCAATCTGCGCCTCAGTGGTATACCAGAGTCGATCGATGACCTACAATCATTTACCACCGCTTTGTTCCAGGAACTATCACCCCCCATACCTATCGAACGCCTTGAGTTTGATAGAATCCACAGGGCACTTACTCGACGCCAGGCTGATGGCCCGCCACGTGACATTATTGTTAAGCTGCATTTTTTCAGCACAAAGGAGCAGCTGCTAACAGCAGCCCGCAACAAGAACTCTTTACAGTTCCAGAACCACACGTACCAGCTGTTCTCTGATTTGGCACCCCTCACCATCCCAAAGCGTCGTGCCATGAAACCCCAGCTGCAAATCCTACAACAGCACCAGCTCAAGTACTGAAAGAAAAGTATAATATCTAATACTATACATATTCTTATTCTCAGGGGCGTTTCTGGATGTATAGCAATGTCTTTGTGTTATATGTTATATATATATCAGTGACCTCTCTCCTAGAGGGTAGGGTGTATAGGAGATATGTTTCTGTACTTTGTCCAAGGCCGCATTTCCAACTTACTTTTAGGAATTAGTTTCTTAGTAGAAATTGAAGAATCCTTCGTTCATACGATGCTTCCAGAAAGGTTGTTTATTTGTTCAGAAAGATAAGCAAAGACAAGACTGGCTTCTGGTAACATTTGACATAGTGATGGTCTCAGAAGGAGGAGGAGGAGGAGACATCTTGATGTTACATTCTCCAAAGTGTTGGGTTACTTCTCTCTCTTCAACCCTACTCCATTCCTATTCTACCATGAATCTGATCCATTCTTATACTGTTTCAAAATGTTATGTCAGCATATCCTAGTAACACCCATATTTGCATATATACTTTAAATGGCTATAGTCTAAAGATAAGCAACATTACTCCACCCATTGTCCTCCTGACATAGCAACTCAAAATAGAAATATCTACCCAGCTAAACCACTCCTCTGTCCTCTGTCCTCCATCCTGTTAACCTTCAGAAACTATCACTAATTACATATAACATTTATGTATTTGATATATTTTTTCAGAAACTTTTATCACTTAAAATAATAATAAACTTAAAATCTTCTAACAAGTACACATGGCGGTTCCCGTTTGCCTTACAGTTCTCCCACCTGGGGCAACAGCATACCTGTACCACGCCGGAATCACTCCAACGGTTGCTGGAATCGCTGCACCTAACACCACCGGTACATCAGTCGGAAACATCTCTTCCTCGCACATCGGCTCGATCAGCCTCCCACCCTTATGCCACGACCCCGAAACGAAGTAATCCTGATCCTACTTCAATCCGGAAAGGAACCCCGGCCCGATCGTACCATCCAAGCCCGAAATCCCAAGCACTACGTTGATAACTTGCAAGCTGCCTTTTGTTTATTTTCTTTCTTGCACACAGGTTCTCTGTGGTATTCGCAGGAATTGACTTCTGATATCACCAAGAAGACTTGGCAGCAGCCGAGACCTGTTAGACGGCTACAGCTCGTTAAGTTTTCTTCACGTCCTGAACATTAATCTCAAGGGCATCTAGGCCCCTTTGGGCCCTCTCAGGTTCAGTTGTTTTATTATTGTTTTACTGTTTTATTCTTTATTATAGTATTGTTTTGCAAACTCACACACGTGATAGTAAGGTATATATATTTTTACTCTACTTTAAGTAGGTCCCTGTATAGCATATCTAACTAACTTCACAGTCTTTGCTGCTCACACCCCTCTTTCTAAACGATGGAATGTTAGCACAGTTTAGGCCATCGGATTTGAACTGTACTCTATACTTGATGTAATTCATTATATCTAGTCCCTTTACTCGCCCCCCCAACCCACTCCCCTCCTCACTCCCCTCCTCTCCCTCCCACTCCCCTCTTCCCCTCCCTCCCCACCCCCCTCCTCCCCCTCCCCTCCCAACATCCCTCTTCCTCCCATCCATGCTCCCCCCCACCCTTACGCTCCTTTACCCCTCCCTTCTTTCCAACACCTTTCCCTCTCCCTCCATCCCCCGCCCTCCTCCCCTTCCTCTCCAGTCCCCCTCCTCCTACCCCCCTTACCTCCTGATATGAGTATCCCCTTTCTTAAACGTATTCCTACTACTAGTCTTTATGGTTAACTGGGATTACTTTGATGTAAGCAGAACTAACGAACTATATTGATGTTGTTATCTCCGTTTGCGGCAGGGAGCAGTTATTGCGCCCCTCTCTTACAGCGCACTCGCTCTTTGACTAGTTTGCTGGTTGCGGGGTTGGTGCACTACCCAGTCGGGCAATACTGACCCACAGTCTCCCTATATGGGCGGTGTCTCAGTGTATTGCCCTACGCCCTCGGTCCTTCCCCCTCCTTTCCCCTCTTATTTCTTTTTCTCACTTAACTTTACTACTCCTCCCCCTTTTCTTGGCCGGTCGGCTCGCGCGGGCCCCGTGTCCCCTGATATGGTTCCCTCTTGCATCCATCAATGGCCCCATTAAATGTACTAACCTTAAATGTTAAAGGACTGAACTCTCCCCATAAGCGGGTGAAGGCTTTCCAAATGTTTGCATTCCTAAGAGCTAGTGTGGTAGCCCTCCAGGAAACCCATTTTTCCAAACGCTACACCCCGGGCTTTTTTAGCTCTAAATACCCACAGGTATTCACCGCTTCAGCGGAAACAAAACATAGAGGGGTTCTGCTCGCTTTCCACCACACCACGCCGTTCACCCTACAGTCTGAAATAAAAGACCCGGAAGGTCGGTATCTAATCCTGGTGGGGTTGCTACAGGATATAACGGCAACATTTGTTTCCTATTATGCCCCTAATACAAACCCTAACCCCTTCTTCTCACACCTTTTGCAGGTAGTAAAAACACACAGTAAGGGAACCTTGTTCCTGTGTGGCGACTCCAATTCAGTTTTACAACCACACATAGACAAGTCACCCTATACTCCAGAGCACTACACCCCCTCAACGCAATTTCGTAGACAAATATTAAAGGCTTCTCTTCTAGACACCTGGAGAGAATGCAACCCCATCAAGAAAAATTTTACATTTTACTCCCACCCCCATAAATCCTTCTCCAGGATTGACCATATCTTCATTTCCATAGCATCTGCACCAATCCTACTTCAATCCCATATCCAGCCAATCACCTGGACGGACCATTGTGCTGTGATCACCACAGTATCTTCCTTGATACCACAACCCACAAATAGAACATGGTGCATGAACGATGCACTCTTAACCAACCAATCATATTGTCTAGATATCCAAATTGCCCTCAAAGACTACCTACTACACAACACCACCCCAGACCCATGCTCCTCTGGGAGGCACATAAACCAGTGATCAGAGGCACATGTATCTCAGTTGCATCGCACCTCAAGAAGGACAGAATCCGTAAGTAACAGCAGCTTGAGTCAGACTATCACCAGAGTTTCCTGCAGTTTCAATCCCCCCCCCACTGAAGCTCATAAAAGAATTCTGGACAAAATTAAATTAGAACTTGACATCCTTCTAGCTGAATCGGCTGATAAGGCCATACGCAGGTCCAATCACACAATCTACACCAAAGCCAACAAGCCAGATACTTTTTTGGCCTTACGTCTTCGTAGACCAGATCATGTTCGTGTCCCCATCAGACTCAGTTTGACCAAAGATGTTGTTACTAGTAACCCGATCAAGGTACTCTCAGAGTTCCGTAAACAGTTGGCGAAACTTTACGAGGCAAAAGCTGCTTTTCCTTTGCGTCAAGCAGAAAAGCTTTTCCACAATCTGCCAATTCCTACACTATCCAACACCAATCGTGAGTCTATGGAGAGCATGATCACGATCGAAGAAGTCTTAGCAGCCATTAAGACACTTAAACCTCATAAACGTCCGGGCCCGGACGGCCTCTCCAGTCTCTACTATAAAAAATTTGCAGCTGAACTCGCCCCTCTCCTCACTAACACTTTCAACGCTTTACTCAGGCAGCATTCCTTTGGTCGTGATACATTGACGGCACTCATTTCTATGATCCCGAAACCAAACACAGACAATACAGTGTGGTCTAATTTTAGGCCAATTTCTCTGATACAGTTTCCTGGCCCTATCTACTTTATATCCTCCAACGCTGGGGCTTCGGCCCACATTTCCTTGGTTGGATCAATGCCCTATATAACCATCCAGAAGCATACGTACAATACTCAGGATTCCGTTCAGATCCCTTTCCAATCTCTCGTGGAACCAGACAGGGTTGCCCCCTATCTCCCTTATTGTTCGCTCTCGTAATAGAACCCCTGGCAGCCTTGATCAGAGCAAACCCTGATGTCCGAGGTCTGGAGGTAGCTTCTACTACACATAAATTATGCCTTTTCGCAGACGATGCATTGTTGTTTGTTACGTCACCACACACCACCTTACCAAACCTCATGCTTATTTTAGATAAGTTCGCTTTGATCTCCGGGTTAGAAGTCAACCAAACGAAGTCCAAAGCCCTCAATGTATCACTACCACAAACTGATCTTGAGCTACTTCGCCAAAACTACTCTTTTAATTGGTCCTCCACATCAATATCCTACCTGGGGATTAAATTGACCAGTGACCCACTGAACTTATTCCACACCAATTACCTCCCAATGCTAACCCAGCTCTCTTCTTTGCTTAACTCTTGGCAGCCCTTATGTGTCTCCTGGCTTGGACGTGTGGCAGCTGTGAAAATGTCCTTGCTACCGAAACTACTTTATCTATATAGGGTACTCCCGATTGCGATCCCCCCTTACTATCATAGGACCATACAAAACTGAGTTTTTAAATACATTTGGGGTCTCACTAAACCTAGAGTGGCTAGGCCGGTATTACTCCACCATAAGCTTAGTGGAGGTCTTGGTATACCCAACTTCTTACATTATTACCACGCAGCCCGACTGGCCCAGTCTATTTTATATCATTCTAAGACTGAAACTCCGCTCTGGGTCAGCCTTGAGGCCATAGATCTCCACCCAATTACAGTAACTAATTTGCTTTGTCTCCCCCCTGCAGCACGTGGCACTATAACCAACCCAATAACACAATGCACCCTCAAACTTTGGGATAGATTGAGAATCCCCTTTAAACTGATCTCTTCACACTCCCCACTTTTATCCTTTTTAGGCCATCCATTGTTCTACCCAGCATACACTGAACCAGCCTTATTCCAAGCCTGGGCCCGTGCGGGTCTGATTCGTATATGTGACATAATCAGAGGTAACGCTATAAAATCTTTTTCGGATATACAAGCGCAAGCGCATCTTTCATCAAGAGAGTGCTTCCGTTACCTCCAAATTGCTCATTTTGTCAAAACGAATGTAAAATCTAGCTCTGGGCTGGAGACCCTAACTGAGTTTGAGAATATGTGCGATTCGGACCCGCATGTACCAGGTATCATCTCTCGCCTTTATACCCATCTCACGTCGCCACCCTCAAATCTCCCCACCTACGCGCAGCAATGGTCTAAAGACTTAAATATCGATCTGGAGACAGATGACTGGACTTCCATTTCGACTAACACGAAAAATTCATCACAAAATGTTGTTGCCTCGGAAGCAAACTACAAGGTGTTCATGCGATGGTACCTGGTCCCATCTAGAATTGCCAAATTCCTACCTGACTATCCCCAGGCTTGTTTCAGGGGTTGCAAGGATAAAGGAACACACATTCACATCTGGTGGACATGTCCACTGGTGCAATGTTTCTGGGCAACAACATTCCAGATGGCTTCTACTCTCCACCAAGTTACTCTAGAGCCTAACCCAACTATAGCTCTACTCAACCTTATACCGCAAGACTACACCAGAGCCCAACGCCGTCTCCTCCTCCACCTATTTACAGCAGCCAAGCAAACGATAGCTAAGGCTTGGAAGACACCTGCGCTTAGCATAATTGAAATGAAAAATAGGATTACCCAGGCAATGATACACAGCAAAATTGAAGCAACAATTCTGGATAAAGTCCCGCAGCACTTCAGAACTTGGCAACCGTGGATTGAGCACTTCTTGCCCACAGATATAGACAAGAGCCTACTAGAACCCTGAGATAGCCCTAATAACCCCTTATTAGGGATGAGCTTCGTGTTCGAGTCGAACCCATGTTCGACTCGAACATCGGCTGTTCGCCCGTTCGCCGAATTGCGAACGATATGGGCCGTTCGCGCTAAATTCGTGTGGCGCGTCACGGCCCATAATTCACTGCGGCATCGCAGTGCATTGCTGGCTGATGATTGGCCAAGCATGCACTATGACCCGCATGCTTGGCCAATCACAGCGCCGTCAGTAGAGAGAGCTGTAATTGGCCAAAGCCAGGGTGGCTTTGGCCAATTATGGCTCAGGGGATTTAGTACACACCCCACACTATATAAGGCCGCCTGCACGGCGGCCCTGTGTAGTGTGTGTTCCGGTGTGCTGAGAGATAGAGAGAGAGAGAGACAGTGTCATTTGATTTGAGTTAGATAGATTAGGCAGAACAGTCAGTCAGTTAGCTGCACTTACAGTGTATTGTGTATATATATGCATCCCAGGTGTTGCATATATATATATACACTGTATTCAGTTTAGCAAGATCCGTTCCTGTTATCTTCTATCTAGACTATTTACATTTAATGCAGTGCGTCCTGCTCACAGTGTTCAGCTAGATCCGTTCCTGCTATTTACATTTAGTGCAGTGCGTCCTGCTCACAGTGTTCAGCTAGATCCGTTCCTGTTATCTTCTAGACTATTTACATTTAGTGCAGTGCGTCCTGCTCACAGTGTTCAGCTAGATCCGTTCCTGCAATTTACATTTAGTGCAGTGCGTCCTGCTCACAGTGTTCAGCTAGATCCGTTCCTGCTATTTACATTTAGTGCAGTGCGTCCTGCTCACAGTGTTCAGCTAGATCCGTTCCTGCTATTTACATTTAGTGCAGTGCGTCCTGCTCACAGTGTTCAGCTAGATCCGTTCCTGTTATTTACATTTAGTGCAGTGCGTCCTGCTCACAGTGTTCAGCTAGATCCGTTCCTGCTATTTACATTTAGTGCAGTGCGTCCTGCTCACAGTGTTCAGCTAGATCCGTTCCTGCTATTTACATTTAGTGCAGTGCGTCCTGCTCACAGTGTTCAGCTAGATCCGTTCCTGCTATTTACATTTAGTGCAGTGCGTCCTGCTCACAGTGTTCAGCTAGATCCGTTCCTGCTATTTACATTTAGTGCAGTGCGTCCTGCTCACAGTGTTCAGCTAGATCCGTTCCTGCTATTTACATTTAGTGCAGTGCGTCCTGCTCACAGTGTTCAGCTAGATCCGTTCCTGTTATCTTCTAGACTATTTACATTTAGTGCAGTGCGTCCTGCTCACAGTGTTCAGCTAGATCCGTTCCTGTTATTTACATTTAGTGCAGTGCGTCCTGCTCAGTGTTCAGCTAGAGCCGTTCCTGCTATTTACATTTAGTGCAGTGCGTCCTGCTCACAGTGTTCAGCTAGATCCGTTCCTGTTATCTTCTAGACTATTTACATTTAGTGCAGTGCGTCCTGCTCACAGTGTTCAGCTAGATCCGTTCCTGCTATTTACATTTAGTGCAGTGCGTCCTGCTCACAGTGTTCAGCTAGATCCGTTCCTGTTATCTTCTAGACTATTTACATTTAGTGCAGTGCGTCCTGCTCACAGTGTTCAGCTAGATCCGTTCCTGTTATCTTCTAGACTATTTACATTTAGTGCAGTGCGTCCTGCTCACAGTGTTCAGCTAGATCCGTTCCTGTTATCTTCTAGACTATTTACATTTAGTGCAGTGCGTCCTGCTCACAGTGTTCAGCTAGATCCGTTCCTGTTATCTTCTAGACTATTTACATTTAGTGCAGTGCGTCCTGCTCACAGTGTACAGCTAGATCCGTTCCTGTTATCTTCCTACTGACAGGCAGGCTTGTCTGGTTACAGTATATAAAGCTACCTGAAGAAAATTACAGGTGTTCTATTTGATCCTATTAGTACCACGGTCAGGCAGCTAGACTATTTACATTTAGTACAGTGCGTCCTGCTCACAGTGTTCAGCTAGATCCGTTCCTGTTATCTTCCTACTGACAGGCAGGCTTGTCTGGTTACAGTATATAAAGCTACCTGAAGAAAATTACAGGTGTTCTATCCCAGCTTAGTGCAGCTACAGGCCATTAGTATGTCTGGAAGGCCAAGAAGGAGAGGCAGACAGTCACAAGCCAATAAGAGAGGGCAAGCAGGCTCTGTGTCTAGTGCTGGTCGTGGAGACGGTGCATCCTCATCAGCACGTGGCCATGGGACACGCTTGGCCTTTTTTTCGGCAGCTGGCCGTGTTGAGCCGCAACATGCGGAAGACTTGGTCGAGTGGATGACCAAGCCGTCCTCATCCTCCTCATCCTCTCTCACCCATGCCCAGGGTGCTTTGTCTGGCAAAGCAGCGGCCTCTTCCCTCAGCTCAATGTCATCAGTGACTCCTTCCCTAGCTCCACCATGTCCTCATGAGGATTCCCTCGAACTGTTTGACCACAGTGTTGGGTACATGCTCCAGGAGGATGCCCAGCGTTTGGAAGGCTCTGATGACGATACTGAGCTCGATGAAGGCAGTAACATGAGCACGGACAGAGGGGGTGCCCAAGAAGGACAGCAATCTGGCAGTCATGCTCCCCCTGCTGCAGCATACTGCCAGGTTTGCTCCAGTGATGAGGAGGGAGGGGATGATGAGGTCACTGACTCAACGTGGGTGCCTGATAGGAGAGAGGAGGAGGAGGAGGAGGGGGAGGAGGAGGAGGAGGCGGCGGCACATCACCAACGAGGCAGGATGCCCTCCAGGGGCCAGCCTAAGGGCAGCACATTGACTGCATCACACCCCAAAGCTCCACATGTGCAGGGCGCTGCAGTCTCTGCGCGTTATTCAAAAAGTTCTTTGGTGTGGGCCTTTTTTGAGACGAGTGCATCAGATCGCACCGCTGCTATTTGCAACATATGTCTCAAGCGTATCTCGCGTGGCCAAAACATCTCCCGCTTGGGTACCACATGCTTGACCAGACATATGTTGACCTGCCATGCAGTTCGTTGGCAAGCGTATCTAAAAGACCCACACCAAAGAACAAAGAGGATCTCTCCTTGCTCCTCATCAGCTGAGATTTCCAACCCCACTAGACCTTCAGTCCTCTCTGAGACCTGCAGTGAGAGGAATGAAGGTGTAGAATTAGGTGTGTCACAGCCAAGTACTTGTGGGCAATCTGCTTTTGGTACACCGACGTCAGATTGTACCAGGCAAATTTCCCTGCCCCAGCTGCTGCACCGCCGAAAGAAGTTTGCTCCCAGCCATCCACATGCCCAGCGGTTGAATGCTAGCTTGGCAAAATTGCTAGCGCTTCAACTGCTGCCTTTTCACTCTGCCCCCTTCCGTGAGTTTGTGGAATGTGCGGTTCCTCAGTGGCAGGTACCCAAACGCCACTTTTTCTCACGGAAGGCGATTCCGGCTCTCTACCGGCATGTGGAAGGCAATGTCCATGCCTCGCTGGACAGGGCGGTCAGCGGTAAGGTGCATATTACCGCTGACTCATGGTCCAGCAGGCATGGACAGGGACGTTACCTAAGTTTCACGGCGCATTGGGTGACTCTGCTGGCAGCTGGGAAGGATGCAGGACAAGGTGCAGTAGTGTTGGAGGTTGTTCCGCCACCACGCCTCCAAAATGCTGATTGTGACACACCTCTCTCCTCCACCCCCTCCTCTTCTTCTTCCTCCATGGCCTCTTCCTCGGAACCAGCGGTGCTCCGTAGGCGTTCAAGGGGCTACGCAAGTACGCAGGCCAAAAGATGCCATGCGGTGCTTGAACTGGTGTGCTTGGGGGACAGGAGCCACACTGGGGCAGAGGTTCTGTCAGCTCTGCAGGGGCAGGTTCAGAGGTGGTTGACGCCACGCCAACTTAAGGCAGGAATGGTGGTTTGCGACAATGGCACCAACCTCCTCTCTGCCCTCCGACAGGGACAAATGACCCATGTGCCCTGTTTGGCTCACGTCCTTAACTTGGTGGTGCAGCGGTTCTTGGGCAGGTACCCGGGCTTACAGGATGTCCTGAGGCAGGCCAGGAAAGTCTGTGTGCATTTCCGCCGGTCATATAATGCCAGTGCTCGGCTGACGGACCTCCAAAAGGAGTTTAACCTGCCCAAGAACCGCCTAATCTGTGACATGCCCACCAGGTGGAACTCAACGTTGGCCATGCTGCAGCGGCTGCACACACAGCAGAGGGCCATCAATGAGTACCTGTGCGACTATGGCACCAGGACAGGGTCAGGGGAGCTTGTTTTTTTTTCCCCATGCCAGTGGGCCATGATCAGGGATGCATGCACTGTCCTGTCACCATTCGAGGAGGCCACGAGGATGGTGAGCACTGACAGTGCATGCATCAGTGACACTGTCCCCCTTGTCCACCTGTTGGAGCACACGCTGCGTGGAATAATGGACAGGGCACTTGAGGCAGAACAGAGGCAGGAAGAGGAGGACTTCCTTAGCTCTCAAGGCCCCCTTTATCCAGACAGTGTTCCTGCGTGCCCGCCGATCACACAGGAAGAGGACGAGGAGGAGGAGGAGGAGGAGGAAGATTGTGTCAGTATGGAGGTGGAGCCTGGCACTCAGCATCAGCAGCAGTCTTTAAGGGATCAGTCCCAAGGAACACATGGACTTGTACGTGGCTGGGAGGAGGTGGCTGCGGACGTTGTTGTCCTTAGTGACCCAGAGGACTCCGGACCGAATGCCTCAGCAAACCTACGCTGCATGGCCTCCCTGATCCTGCAAAGCCTGCGTAAGGATCCTCGTATTCGTGGTATCAAGGAGAAGGACCAATACTGGCTGGCAACCCTCCTTGATCCACGTTACAAGGGTAAGGTTGCGGACCTTATCTTGCCATCGCAGAGGGAGCAGAGGATGAAACATCTTCGGGAGGCCTTGCAGAAAGGTCTGTGCAACGCGTTCCCAGAGACTGGGAGGTTACAAACTCCTGTTTCTGGACAACGTGTTGCTGAGGCTTCGGTCAGTCAAAGAAGGAGCGGTGGAGAAGGTGGCCGTCTGACCGATGCGTTCAGACAATTTTTTGGTCCGCAGCCCCAAGGTATGATCGGTTCCAGCAACCATCGCCAGCGTCTGTTTTACATGGTGCAGGAATACCTAGGGGCATGATCAGACTTGGACACCTTTCCCACCGAAAATCCTCTGGGTTACTGGGTCTTGAGGATGGATCACTGGCCAGAGCTTGCACAGTATGCAATTGAGCTACTGGCCTGTCCTGCATCCAGCGTTCTTTCGGAACGCACATTCAGTGCTGCTGGAGGCGTGGTAACCGATCACAGGGTGCGTCTGTCCACCGACTCGGTCGATCGGCTGACCTTCATAAAAATGAATGAGTCTTGGATCACCACCAGCTACCAAGCACCTGATGCTGATGTAACCGAATAATTTTTTTTGAAATCTCAGATCCCTTCAAAGACTGTCTATGCTGATGCTGAGTGACTATCCCTGAGTAATTATCCTCTTCCTCCTCAATCATCACGCTGATAGCTTGTAAGAACATTTTTGGTTCTGGGCGCCACCACCAGTGCCTAAGGCACAATTTTTCAGCCCCTGTTTAACAGGGGCGTGTAATTACAATTTTTGATGTAATACTTTGCAGCAGGGCTCGTTCCTGCATTCCAACTAGAGTGTCTGTGAGGGGTTGCAGTGTTGTGGCACCAGCACCAGTGCCTAAGGCCCAATTTTTCTGCCCCTGTCTAACAGGGGCGTGTAATTACAATTTTTGATGCAATACTTTGCAGCAGGGCTCGTTCCTGCGTTCCAACTAGAGTGTCTGTGAGGGGTTGCAGTGTTGTGGCACCAGCACCAGTGCCTAAGGCCCAATTTTTCTGCCCCTGTCTAACAGGGGCGTGTAATTACAATTTTTGATGCAATACTTTGCAGCAGGGCTCGTTCCTGCGTTCCAACTAGAGTGTCTGTGAGGGGTTGCAGTGTTGTGGCACCAGCACCAGTGCCTAAGGCCCAATTTTTCTGCCCCTGTCTAACAGGGGCGTGTAATTACAATTTTTGAAGCAACACTTTGCAGCAGGGCTCGTTCCTGCGTTCCAACTAGAGTGTCTGTGAGGGGTTGCAATGTTGTGGCACCAGCACCAGTGCCTAAGGTCTAATTTTTCAGCTCCTGTTCAACAGGGGCATGTAATTACAATTCTTGATCTAATATTTCACAGCAGGGCCCTGTGAGGGCTTACAGTGTTGTGGCCACAGCAACACCTAAGGCCCAAATTTCTGCTGAGTATATAGGGCAGGACCCTACTTTCAAACATCTAACTTACAAACGACTCCTACTTGCAAACGGAAGGAGACAACAGGAAGTGAGATGAAATCTACCCCTAGGAAGGGAAATTCTCTCCTGTAAGAGTTAATATGGGAAAACAATTTCTCCTTTCCACTGATGCTTTCCAATCCTTGTTCCACAAAAAAACCCAAATTTTCAAAAAACATTTTTCATTGGGACAAAAAAGTGAGGTGAAATATTCTGAAGAGGAGGAAAGACAGCAAAACAAATGTCACAGGGGTGATAACCCTTCCCTATGTTTTCCAAAAAGCTTAGAAAAGATTTTTTGGCTGGAGCTAAACACGTTAAAAATGTTCAAAATTACAAACAGATTCTACTTAACAACAAACCTACAGTCCCTGTCTTGTTTGCACCGCCTGTATACTGCTGTTCAGAGTATATAGGGCCTGGTGGCCCCACACCTTTCCTTATTTTAATTTGGGTGCGGGGTTCCCCTTAATATCCATACAAGACCCAAAGGGCCTGGTAATGGACTGGGGGGTACCCATGCCGTTTGTCTCACTGATTTTCATCCATATTGCCATGACCCGACATGACATTAAACCCGCAAGCAGTTTTAAATGAGATTTTTTCCTTTAAAAATGACATTTGGTGCAGGGACTGTTCTAAACATGGGAAACACGCGTCACTTTACAGGCATACTATAGACACCCCCCAGGTACGATATTTAAAGGAATATTTCACTTTTTTTTTTTTTACTTTAAGCATCATTAAAATCACTGCTCCCGAAAAAACGGCCGTTTTTAAAAGTTTTTTTTGCATTGATACATGTCCCCTGGGGTAGGACCCGGGTCCCCAAACCCTTTTTAGGACAATACCATGCAAATTAGCCTTTAAAATGAGCACTTTTGATTTCGAACGTTCGAGTCCCATAGACGTCAATGGGGTTCTAACGTTCGTGCGAACTTTCGGTCCGTTCGCGGGTTCTGGTGCGAACCGAACCGGGGGGTGTTCGGCTCATCCCTACCCCTTATGATTTTTGAAACTACACCGGTGCCCGCGCGACTCGGCCGTCCCACCACCCCTTCTCAGCTCTCCCTCACTTCTTCCTTTCTGTTCCCCTTTTCTTTACGCTTTTCTTTTTCCTTTTACTTCCCCCTTTACTTATCCCCGATAACTATTGGTGTTATACTCTGTTTCTTTTTCTTTTTTATTTGTTGAGTTGCTCTCGCCTGTTTTCGTGACCGACCCATGAATATTATCACCAGCAATGCATTGTGACTAAATAAGGGACCCTGGTCCCTCTTATTGTTAGCATGCTCAGCTTTACTGGATCCTGAATTACTTGACAGAGTATCTAATGTTTGTAAGCTTTTACCTTACTTATGTCATCGTTATTCTGATTTGTTAAGATGCATATTGTTTTATATGTACACAATACCCTGTATTGAAAAGCTTGTAACAGATGCTTGTTAATTACCAATAAAAATTATTTGAAAAAAAAAAAAAAGATGTTGATGGGGACAAGGGTCTCTTCCCGACAACCCTGGCCATTGGTTGTCGGGGGTCTGCAGGCAGGGGGCTTATCAGAATCTGGAAGCCCCCTTTAACAAGGGGGCCCCCAGATCCCACCCCCCATGTGAATGGGTATCGGTACATTGTACCCCTACCCATTCACCAAAAAAGTGTCAAAAAGTAAAAACCACAAGAGACAGTTTGACAATTCCTTTATTAAAAAATAAATTAAAAAAAATGTCCCACGATGTCCATCCATCTTCAATCACGCCGCCTGACAGACCCAAAAATAGAAAAAACTAGAAAACTCAGCTTCCATGGGAGGCCCCCCCAGCGACTGCTGTCTTTTCGCTTTGACAGCTCTTATATAGGCAAGGGTGGGGCCACCCGTTGACGTAACCAGATGACCCTGCCCCCCTCTGGCGTCACATGACATCACATAACGTCAGAAGGGGTAGGGTCACTCAGTTACATGACCGGGTGGCCCCGCCCTTGCCTATATAACAGCTGTCAAAGCCAAAAGACAGCAGTCACTAGGAGGTCTCCTATGGAGGCAGAGCTTTTTAAATTTTTCTATTTTTTGGGTCCATTGGGCGACGTGATTGAAAATGGATGGACATCTTTCTTTTTTAATAAAGGAATTGTCAAAAACTGTCTGTTGTGGTTTTTACTTTTTTGACACTTTTTTGGTGAATGGGTAGGTGTACAATGAACCCGATACCCATTCACATGGGGGGCGGGATCTGGGGCCCCCTTGTTAAATGGGGCTTCCAGATTCCGATAAGCCCCCTGCTGTAGACCCCAACAACCTCCAGCCAGGGTTGTTGTGAAGAGGCTCTTGTCCCCATCAACATGGGGACAAGGTGCTTTGAGGGGCACCCAAAAGCATCCTTTCCATGTTGAGGGCAAGCGGGCTGGTATGGTTCAGGAGGGGGGAGGGTGCTCGCTCGTCCCCTCCCTTTCCTGGCCTGCCAGGCTGCATGCTCGGATAAGGGTCTGGTATTGATTTTGGGGGGGACCCCACGCCAGGTTTTTTTTAAATTTTGGTGTGGAGTTCCCCTTAAAATCTATACCAGACCCTAAGGGCCTAGTATGGATTTTGGGGGGACCCCCACATAGTTTTTTTTTCTTAATTCTGTCATAGGGTTTCTCTTAACCAGTTCAATACACTGTATTATATACTCTGCACTGTATTATATATACTACACTGACTGTACTATATATTCTCCACTATATTATATATACTACACTGACTGCACTATATACTCTGCAATGTATTATATATACTACACTGATGGCACTATATACTCAGAACTTTATTATATATACTACACTAACTGCACTATATACTCTGAACTGTATTATATACAGTATCTCACAAAAGTGAGTACACCCCTCATATTTTTGTAAATATTTTATTATATATTTTCATGTGACAACACTGAAAAAAATTACACTTTGCTACAATGTAAAGCAGTGAGTGTACAGCTTGTATAACAGTGCAAATTTGCTGTCCCCTCAAAATAACTCAACACACAGCCATTAATGTCTAAACCGCTGGCAACAAAAGTGATTACACCCCATAAGTGAAAATGTCCAAATTGGGCCCAATTAGCCATTTTCCCTCCCTGGTGTCATGTGACTCCTTAGTGTTACAGGGTCTTAGATGTGAATGGGGAGCAGGTGCGTTAAATTTGGTGTTATCACTCTCACTCTCTCATACTGGTCACTGGAAGTTCAACATGACATCTCAATGCAAAGAACTCTCTGAGGATCTGAAAAAAAGAATTGTTGCTCTACATAAAGATGGCCTAGGCTATAAGAAGATTGCCAAGACCTTGAAACTGAGCAGCAGCATGGTGGCCAAGACCATACAGCGATTTAACAGAACAGGTTCCACTCAGAACAAGCCTCTCCATGGTCGACCAAAGAAGTTGAGTACACATGCTCAGCGTCATATCCATAGGTTGTCTTTGGGAAATAGACATATGAGTGCTGCCAGCATTGCTGATGAGGTTGAAGGGGTGGGGGGTCAGCCTGTCAGTGCTCAGACCATACGCCACATACTGCATCAAATTGATCTCCATGGCTGTTGTCCCAGAAGGAAGCCTCTTCTAAAGATGATGCACAAGAAACCCTGCAAACAGTTTACTGAAGACAAGCAGACTAAGGACATGGATTACTGGAACCATGTCCTGTGGTCTGATGAGACCAAGATAAACGTATTTGGCTCAGGTGGTGCCAAGCGTGTGTGGCGGCAACCAGGTGAGGAGCACAAAGACAAGTGTGTCTTGCCTACAGTCAAGCATGGTGGTGGAAATGTCATGGTCTGGGGCTGCATGAGTGCTGCCGGCACTGGGGAGCTACAGTTCATTGAGGGAACCATGAATGCCAACATGTTCTGTGACATACTGAAGCAGAGCATGACCCCCTCCCTTCGGAGACTGGGCCACAGGGCAATACTCTAATATGATAACGACCCCAAACACACCTCCAAGATGACCACTGCCTTGCTAAAGAAGCTGAGGGTAAAGGTGGTGTACTGGCCAAGCATGTCTCCAGACCTAAACCCTATTGAGCATCTGTAGGGCATCCTCAAATGGAAGGTGGAGGAGTGCAAGGTCTCTAACATCCATCAGCTCTGTGATGTCATCATGGAGGAGTGGAAGAGGACTCCAGTGGCAAACTGGGAAGCTCTGGTGAACTCCATGGCCAAGAGGGTTAAGGCAGTGCTGGAAAATAATGGTGGCCACACAAAATTTTGACACTTTGGGCCCAATTTGGACATGTTCACTTAGGGGTGTATTCACTTTTGTTGCCAGTGGTTTTATACATTTATGACTATGTTTTGAGTTATTTTGAGGGGAGCATGTAGCCCCCTGCCATCCTGATACCAGCCCCAATGCTATTCAGTAATCGGTGGTTCTTTTCCCTACAAAAGCGTAGCACCCCCCCTAAAACCCTGGAGGCAGGGATAATACCCTCAGAGACAGGTAGAGCTACCATCTTCCCAAGGTTGAGTCCATGGCTAAAAGGTGGTGTATGTGTAATAATTGGGTACCAGTCACGTTAACCACTTCAGCCCCGGAAGATTTTTCCCCTTAATGACCAGGACATTTTTTGCGATACAGCACTGTGTCGCTTTAACTGACAATTGTGCGGTCGTGCAACGTTGTACCCAAACAAAATTGATGTCCTTTTTTCCCACAAATAGATCTTTCTTTTGGTGGTATTTAATCACCTCTGTGGTTTTTATTTTTTGCGCTATAAACAAAAAAAGAGCGACAATTTTGAAAAAAAAAACAATATTTTTTACTTTTTGCTATAATAAATATTCCCTAAAATGTTTATAAAAAACAAATTTCTTCATCAGTTTAGGCCAATATGTATTCTTCTACATATTTTTGGTAAAAAAAATTGCAAGTGTCTACAAACTATGGGAAAGATTTATGGCATTTTTATGGCATTTTTATTTATTTAATTTTTTTACTAGTAATGGCGGTAAATGGTAATCGTAATAGCAGGAATTGGCGATCAGAGCTATAAAAATGCACTGATTACTGTGTAAATGTCACTGGCAGGGAAGGTGTTAACACTAGGGTGCAATCAAGGGGTTAAATGTGTTCCCTCGTGAGTGTTTCTTACTGTGGGGGAATGGAACTGACTGGAGGAGGAGACATATCACTGTTCGTAATTACTACAAACAGCAGATCCGTCTCTTCTTTCCTGTCAGAATGAGGATTTTCTGGCTCTTGTGCCCGCAATCGCGGGTGGCCGGCAGCGATTGCATCTGCCGGCAACACGCATCGGGTCCCCGTTAAAGGAGCCGACGTACGGGTACGGCGTTTCATGGGAACGAACCACTTTGCCGATGTATATGTGCAGGAGCCAGTCAGCAAGTGGTTAAGAACAATTTAAAGGATTTTATTTTCCACAGCAACTCAGTGGAGAGGGGCAGGGAACCCAGAATACCTGAACCCAGACTCCTTCCATAGACCTCAATACAGGCAACAAAAAAGGACCTTTATGCTGAAACCAGCAACCTGTACCTTTTCCTGAAGTAGCAGGAGTATCTCCAGTAGCAACAGAATCCACAGTGATCCTCCTAATGTTTTCCCACCCTTTCCGCGAGTTCTTCCTTCACAGGATCTTCAGCGGCAGAGTCACCTCTGTTACTCCATCCCAGGCATAATTTTTTCTTTCAGACCCCTGTCTTTTGCAAAACTTCCTGAAAGAGTCCAGGGCTTACTACGCATGCACCAATGGTGCTTTGCAGCAAGAGCAAATCCGTGCCAACTGAGCATGCGCCAAAGACGCCTCAGTGCGCCAACCCACACCTGCGCGGAAGACTTGATGGAAAAAGGCAGGTCAATGCCCAGGAGGCGAACAGGAAGTGACCTCACCCTGATGGAAAAAGGCAGGAAAATGCCCAGGAGGCGCACAGGAAGTGACCTCAACCTGATGGAAAAAGGCGGTAAAATGCATAGGAGGCGCACATGAAGTGACCTCAAACTTCACTATATAAGCCCAGCCCAGACACTGCCAAATTGCTGGATTATCTTCAGTCCCCCCTTGTTCCTGTGCTAGTGTGTGATCTGTCTGAACTTGTTGTGACCTGGAAACCTATTTGACTACTCTTGATTGCTGCTTGCCATTGACCTCGGATTTGTACCTTGACCATTCTACTTCTTTGCCTCTTTTGTACTCAGCTGCCAGATTGGAATCGACCCCGGCTTGGATCTCGACCATCCTCCTTCTGATTAAACCTTTTATACTTCGTTGCCAAACTGGACTTGACTTCGGCTCGGATCTCGGACTAAGGCTTGCACGGTGCTCCGTACCCCTGGCACCCATGCCACTCGGTGTCCACCAAGTCTCTGTCTCCATCTCCAGAGGCTTCAAGGACCCGAGGTGCAAGGGAGGCCTCCTCACTACTTCAATCTCACATCAGGTACTAGGCCCTCATGACAGAATAATTCAGCCATGTCTGAGGGGAGTGCTTCCGCCTTCAAAGCCCTATGCCAACAAGTGGCCTTTGTGTCTCAGGCCCTGATGTCCATACCAGAGGGTTCAATTGGAAGGTCGGCTGACTGCAATGGCCAATACCTCAGTTCTGCGCCCTGCGGAACCACCTGTTACGGCTATGGAGCAGCCCATCTCTACTCCAGCTCCTAAACCATTGGGTTCCTATGCCGGAACACTTTTCAGGGGTTCACCACAAGTTCCGGGATTTCAGGAACGCCTGTCGGCTATACTTTACCTTACAGCCTAGGACCTTCTCTTTAGAGGATACAAAGGTCGGGTTCGTATTAACCTTATTACAGAAGAACCTCAAGCATGGGCTCATCAGCTATTGCAAAGGGAGAGTCCTATACTGCACTCACTGTCTTCTTTCTTTGATGCCATGGCAATGCTCTATGATGACCCACCACGGCTGAAACAGTGTTGACCTCTCTACAACAGGGGAAACGCCCTGTTGAGGACTATGTAACGGAATTCCGCAAGTGGGCTGCAGACACTGCATGGAACGATGCTGCCTTGCACCATCAGTTTCGTTTGGGCCTGTCCGAGACCCTCAAAAACGAATTAGCAAGAGTGGGGCTCCCTGATACATTGGAACCTACAATTCAGTTGGCTATCCAGCTTGATCTCAGACTCAGAGAACGTCGAAGGGAATGATCCGGTATGGCCCGTCCCACATGGATGCTCCCACGGGTACCCATGGCTCCACACCTGAGAACCCCTGAGACCCACGCATCAACCCCAATTCATTACGCAGAACTGATGCAACTTGGCTTAGTTCGTGCACCCCTCACACCCGAAGAGCGACAATGCCATCGCTTGAACAATCTATGCCTGTATTGTGGTAGAGCGGGTCACTTTCTTCAGGGATGTCCCATTATGCCGAGTAAGTGGATCGAACCCCCATCTGTTTCACCATACGCCGCTAAATCCTTGCATCTCACTCTCTGTCTCTCTTTGCAGATACCGGGAAGGATAATCCAAGTAGCAGCCATTATTGACTCTGGGGCTTGCAGCTGCTTTATTGACATCCACTTCTCCAAAAGGTATGGAATCCCACTATGCAAGAAGCCCCAGCCATTTACCGTTCACCTGGCAGATGGCTCCATACCAACCTCGGGTCCCATAACCCATGAGACAACCCTCATATTGGCCACCACCGAAGAAGACCATCAAGAATATCTTCGGATGGACGTGATTTCTTCCCCCATTTTCTGGTTATTTTGGGGATACTGTAGCTGCGACAGCACCAGCCACAGATTGATTGATCCACTGAAGTTGTGTCTTTCGGCTCACCCTATTGCTTACAGCAATGTTTCCCACAATGAGTTTGATGGTTCAACCCCTTTCCACAGATGACAACACTCTTCTCCCCCAGGTTTACAGAGACTTCCTGGACATCTTCCATAAGAAGGGGGCTGAATCCCTACCGCCTCATGATTGCCTCATTGAGCTTCTTCCTGGTTCTGCAATACCATTTGGGAGGATCTTCCCACTCTCTGAGCCTGAATTAGTCCTCCAAAAATACATTGATGACAATCTTAAGAAAGGGTTCATCTGGCCCTCTACCTCTCCTGCTGGCACTGGACTCTTCTTTGTGGAAAACAAGGACCATTCTTTAAGACCATGTATCGACTACAGAGAATTGAACATTATCACAATGAAGAATCGATACCCGTTGCCTCTAGTCCCTGAGCTCGTTCAGAGGTTCCGCACCGCCAAGGTCTTCTCAAAATTGGACCTACGGGGGCCTACAATTTAATACGGATAAGAGAAGGTGATGAATGGAAAGCAGCCTTTCGTACTAGGTTTGGCCATTTTGAGTATTTGGTCACGCCATTTGGGCTGTATAACGCCCCAGCAACTTTCCAACACTTAGTGAATGACATCTTTTGGGATTTTCTTGACCTCTTCATGATAGTGTACTTAGATGACATCCTTGTTTTTTCACCTTCCATCGAGGCACATCACATCCACATGTGAAAAGTCCTTTTCCGCCTCCGAGCCCATAAACTCTACGCCAAGCTTGAAAAATGTGAGTTAGAGAAAGATACCATATAATTCCTTGGCCTCATTATTTCGACCATGGACCCCCAGAAGGTAACTGCAGTTCTTGAATGGCCAGTACCCTCAGATTGTAAGAGCGTCCAGAGGTTTGTGGGATTGGCCAATTTTTATAGAAGATTCATCAAAAGCCTCTCGTCAATAATTTCACCCATCACACAACTCACCAAGCAAAACAGCCATTTTCTGTGGTCCTCCTCAGCACAAATGGCTTTCGACAAACTCAAGAAGCAATTCAACTCTGCCCCGATCCTTCATCATCATGACCCAGCCCTGCCTTACGTGTTGGAGGTCGATGCTTCAGAGACTGCGGTTGGGGCAGTCCTTTCCCAGCGCCACGAAACCACAGCCATGTTGCATCCTGTTGCCTTCTTTTCCAGGAAGTTGTCCCCAGCCGAAAGGAACTATGATGTAGGGGACCGGGAACTCCTTGCTATTAAGATGGCCCTGGAAGAATGGCGATATCTATTGGAAGGAGCCTCGCACCCTATACTTATCTACACTGATCATAGGAATTTGGAATACCTCTGTAGAGCTAAACGTCTCAGACCTAGACAAGCCAGATGGGCTCTCTTCTTCACCCAATTTCAAATGCATATCACGTACCGTCCGGGATCCAAGAATTGTAAACCCGATGCTCTATCCTGCATGTATCCCACATCAGATAACTCGCCAACGATGGACGCGATACTCCCTGCCTATAATTTCTTCCTACTTACAGATGACCTCTTGTCCAGGATTAAACTGGCCTCCTCTCTAGACCAACTGCCCTCAGGAGAACATCTGCAAGAAAATGACAGACTTTTCTTCCATGACCATGCTGTGTTTGTGCCCCTTCAACTGAGAGTTCCTGTGCTCAAACTGCGCCATGACAACAAGTTAGCAGACTGACACACTTACGTCAATTCCTTCCCGGTATGCAATCACAGCAAAACAGAAAAGAATAAATCATGGGGTCTCCTTCACCCCTGCCTGTTTCCTCCAGACCCTGGGAACAGATCAGCATGGATTACATAGTGGAACTACCACCCTCTGATGGGTTTACATCCATATTTGTTGTTGTGGACCTCCTTACAAAAATGGCTCATTTTATTCCTATGATTGGCATTCCTTCCGACCCAGAAACAGCTTAGGCTTTTATCAAGATCATACACCTCCATGGGATCCCCAGCAAAATTGTATCAGATTGTGGGGTCCAATTCACCTCAAATTCTGGAAGGAGCTCTGTCTTGCTCTAGACATTGAGAACCACTACTCTTCGGCCTACCACCCTCGGACCAATGGACAAACGGAACGCATGAACCAAACTCTTGAACGCTGCCTTCTTTGTTTCTCCACCTTTGTCCAAGACAATTGGGCATCCCTATTTCCTTGCACAGAATTCGCATACAACAACGCAATACATTCTACCACTAAGCAATCACTGTTCCACGCCAACCTGGGGTACCACCCTTCTTTTCCCCCTGTCCTACCCGCTTCCGCTTCGGTCCCAGCTGTCTGGAACAGAGTGGAGTTTCTACACAACAACTTAGAGTTCCTAAAGGATACCATGGCCAAGGCACAGCTAGATTACAAGACCATCTATGATGGAAGACGACGGGGGGACCTGGATCTTCAACCGAGAGACAAGGTTTGGCTCTCTACCAGGCATTTGAAGTTGGCCTGTCCCTCCAAGAAATTGGGCCCTAAATTCATTGGGCCCTTCCCTGTCCTGTCCCGATTCAACCCTGTTGTCTACAAATTCAAACTGCCCTCAACTTACCGGATCCACCCTGTCTTCCATGCCTCCCTCCTGAAGCCCCTGGCCATGAACCCCTTTGGGGAACATGGGGCACGTCCTACGCCTCCTTCTATGATTAAAGGGATTGAGGAGTACGAAGTGGAGGCCATCCTGGACTGCCGTAGAAGGGGCCGCGGACACCAATTTCTGGTACAGTGGAGGGGTTATGGACCTGAAGAGAATTCCTGGGAAACCGAGTGGTTTATCCATGCTCCAGATCTTCTCCGGTGGTTCTTTCAGCAAGCTCTATCCCGGATGGGCTTCCTGAGGCCGCCCCTTCGGGGGGGCTCTGTAAGAGTCCAGGGCTTACTACATATGCACCAATGTCGCTTTGCTGCAAGAGGAAATCCGTGCCAACTGAGCATGCGCCAAAGAAGCCTCAGTGCGCCAACCCGCACCTGCACAGAAGACTTAATGGAAAAAGTGCTGTTGCGTTTTGAATGATAATTACTCAGTCATGCAACACTGTACCCATATGGAATTGTTATCATTGTTTTCACACAAGTGAGCTTTCTTTTGGTGGTATTAAATCACCATTGGGTTTTTTATTTTTTGCGCTATAAATGAAAAAAGACTGCAAGTGTTTGAAAAAAAAATTGTTTTTCTCAATTTCTGTTATACAGTTTTGCAAATAAGTAATTTTTCTTCATAAATTTGGATCAAAATTTATACTGCTACATTTCTTTGGTTAAAAATAACCCAAATCAGTGTATAATATTTAGTCTGTTTTAAAGTTATAGCGTCTAAAAGCTATGGTGCCAATCATTGAAAATTGATCTTACCTGTGACAGATGTATGTTGATCGTCCACCAGCAGACACTGACAGATGTTGATGTTACAATGGAACACTATTGCAGATGTTTTTGTGCACTTGTACACTGGTACAGATGTTCATGGGACACATAGACAGGGACAGTGGTTCTTGGTGTACTACTGTGTGGGGATGGCTGCAGTCTGTGTGATCTCTGTGTAACTGAACATTAAAATCATCAGTTACACAGAGAGCTGTCACAGGTTGCAGCACCCCCCACTCCCCTTCCTTGGTTTAACCAGAAGAGGGGATGTTTGTGCCAGGAGAGAGGATGTTTGTTCTAGGATGGTGGTGGGGTATCAGTGCTGGGGGTGGGCGGTATTTTGGTAGGAAGGAAGAATTTGTGCTGGGAAGGGTAATTTAGAGGGGATTGGGCTAGAAGGAGGGATTTGTGGGAATTTGTCCTAGAAGGGGAATGGAAGAAAGAAGATTTGTGCTGGGAGGGGAGATGGGGGGGTGTATTTTGTGCCAGAAGGGGGTGGGGGAATTTGGGCTAATAGGAGGGATTGGGGATGGATTTGTGCTAGCAGGGGGGATTTGGAGGAGAAGATTTGTGCTAGGATAGAGAGTTTGAAAAAAACTAGGATGTGTGCTAGGCGGGTGATTTTTTGTGATGAGGGAGATTTGTGCTAGGAGGGGGGATTTGGGTAGGATTTGAGCGGGGGGGGGGGGGCTGGATTGGAGGGGGGGCAAAGATTTGTGCTGGGAGATGGGATTGGAACTGGGAGTTGGTGGAATACGTGCATGATTGTTTGGGGAGAATTTTGGCTTGACGATGGAATTTATGTTTTTCATGTATGACGGAATGTTTGCGTCCACTAATAATGATTTCCATGTATTTTTTAGTGAAAATATAATTTTGATATTTTTGCAGGGGAGGGGGGCCAGTCAGGTAGACTGTACAGGTCGCCATGAACAGCGGCCCCAGACACAGGTACCACATGATCGGGAGGGCCAATCACAGTGTCCACATCCTGATCTGTGATGTGCTGCATGCTAAGGGATGTACAGGTACATCCACTCAGAACGGGGAAGCTCCCACCTGGTTGTTTGTGTACACTGACCCAGTGAGAGGCAGTTAAAAGTGGCGCAGCATGTACAAAATTTATGTACTGGTCTAGAACTGGTACTTTAATTTGGCACACCCTGTGCCATATTTAGAACACACATGAGAAACGTTCCCAAAATCTGTCTGTGCTAGAATCTTTCTGTAAGCCAAAAGAGAGCTGCTTTTAATTAGCTCCACTTTCCTAAGATATGAAACTGTTGGTACTTTATTGTTAAATTGGTGCAGGCATTGCACTACAATGTAAAAGTGGCACATTTTGGAACTACCTGAATGTGGAGCATGTGTCGTTGTCAAAACCAAAAGTGTTGCTGATGCTTCATGAATTTGGCACAATACATTACAAGAGGGATTAGGGCCAGAAAAATGGCGCAGCAGCTTTACTGAATTCCCTCCATAGTGGCAGCTACCATGTGTGCCTAAGGGTTAAATACCCAGATTACCTACCCCAGTAATGATCACTTTCAGTCTGTTGTTACTTAGATTGTTGTCCAAAGTGCTTTAAAATCTCTGTACAGATTGAGGCTGGGAGTGTGCAATCATCACATATGAATTCAGGATGCCCTGCACTCACAGTATGAAATTACACCCGCTGGGGACAATTAACATTAGCCTAGAGTAGTGCTTTAACACTGGGGTTAGTGAAGAGGGATAATTAGTTCCCTGGTGGGATTTTGTCTTGGTTTTATTCTTTTGCAGGTTAGGATATTATTCTTATTATCATGTAGCTAATGCTGGAAGTAAATAAATTAGAAAAACACAATGTAGGCTAAGCTACCGGAGGGAGAAGACATTATTGCAAACATACCCCTTATACATAGCTCAAAACAATGATCAAAAAGCAAAAAAATAATTATCATAGCTGTAACTATTAAAGCAAAATATGTTACTCTAATAAAAACTTGCACCAAAATATTGGCCCATTTCACTAGCAAGACGTTTGAGTTCTTGGAAATCAACAGGACTTGGGTCATCTGGCTTGTCACCATGGTCATAAAGTTGTAGATTTCCTTCCTCTAAATTATCATTCATACCCACATTGAGCTGTTCAGTTTTTGCTTCCACCTCCCCAGCTGCCCTGGGAAAGCCAACAAATGCTAACTGGTCATTTTGACCAGGCCATGGAACAAGATCTGAATCATAGTATGTTAACTCTGCTTCTCGGCGGACCACTGGTTGGAATAGAGAATCATCCCTGTAGTTTGTAAAATCCATTATGTCTTCGGGCTTCTCACAAGTAGAAATAAGGTTTCTAAAGACAAAAAAGACAACACTAACATAAGAAATAGAATATCATCAATATACAAATACCATACTGGTGACCTCACAATGGGGATAAAACTTTTTTGCAGAAGGGAGTTTAACAAGACTCATAGCCATTCATTAAAATTAGAAGAAAAGAGTTTTAACCTTAAACTATGTAGAGGGTTCTTTACTGTAAGAGTGGCAAGGATGTGAAATTCCCTTCCACAGGCGGTGGTCTCAGCAGGGGGCATCAATAGTTTCAAGAAACTATTAGATAAGCACCTAACGACCGCAAAATACAAGGGTATACAATGGAATACTGACATATAAACACACACAGAGGTTGGACTTGATGGACTTGTGTCTTTTTTCAACCTCACCTACTATGTAACTATGTTGCTATGTAACTATGAACAGAGACAGTTTCAAAAAAGTGTGTCTGTTGGGGTGATGGCTGATTGATGCAACAAAGTCACAAGCAGTAAAAAAAAAAAATCAGAGTAAAGGGAATTGCTAGCCACACTTTTCAGATATTTATTTGTAAAAAAATTGGAAAACCATTTATTATTTTCCTTCCACTTCACAATTATGTGCCACTTTGTGTTGGTCTATCACATAAAATCCATTTACGTTTTTGGTTGTAACATGACAAAATGTGGAAAATTTCAAGGTGTATGAATACTTTTTCAAGGCACTATACCTGCCTTCAATTTATCTATTGCAATATACTGTATATACTCCAACTTGGAGACTCAAATGGTACTGCAGTTGACAGTAGACATGTGCTTTCCTTATCGTCCGAATGTATTTTCGCCCAAATTTCGGGGATTTTCATGTTTGTTTTAACAAAATGATAACGAAAGCGCAGAATCCGAAATCCGAAAGATCCGAAATAAAAAATGCTTTATTTTCGTATCGTTGCGACAACTGTTCGATATAGATAGATAGAAGATTCGACATGATGGTGACAATAGCGATCTGTGTCTATCGAACCTGCGGTAATACCATTCGACATGAAGATTCAACGAAGCAGCTAAAAACATATGATTGCTGCAACCAGACATTTAAGGTCAAATGCTCCGCCCATAGGCTATAGAAGAATTCTAATGTTGTTTGACTAGTAATAATAATTATTAATAATTATAATTATTACTAGTCAAACAACATTATAATTCTACTAAAGCTTGTGGGCGGAGCATTTGACCAGAAATGTACGATCATGGCGTCGTGCAGTTTAGCTGCTTCATCGAATCTTCTTGGAACATCCGACAGACACCATAAGCCTTCAATTGACAGATTTGACCTTAATTAATTTGGATTTTCGTACAAATGCATTTTTTAAATAAACAAAATAAATAAAACACATTTTGGGAGTAAGTAAATAAATTTATTATTCGGACGAAACTGAAATTCCGAAATGAAATATTTCAGTGTGCACATGTCAAGTTAACAGAGGAACCTTGATGAGGCAGTGCAGCTTTCACATATATTTGCAAACATGTGCAACTACTTAGTGGAGGCGTTAACTAGTTTTGTGGCACAAATCAACATCAATAACTGCAATTTGAAATTTACATTAAGCTACCATCCCATCTGATCACATTTTTAGATCTACAAATTTATATAGATTCCAATCATTGCCTAGCCACTAATCTTTATCGCAAGAATACAGCAATATTATCTTGCATGCGGCCAGTGCCCACCCAAAACCCCTAATACATAGTATACCTTATGTGAAGTATTTTCAAGATGAAACTGCGTACAATTGACAGAATTCAAAGCTCAGGCTGCCTTACTTAAACAGCACCTCCTCATATGTGGCTATAGCAAATCTCTGCTTAGAAAGGCATACAGGGGGTCCCCGGGTTACAAACAAGTTAGGGACTGTAGGTTTATTCTTAAGTTGAATCTGTTTGTAAGTCGGAACAGGTACATTTTTTAAGTGTAGCTCCAGCCAAAATAACAATTTTTAAGCTTTTTGGATAGCATAGGGAAGGGTTAACACCCCTGTAACATTTGTTTTGCTGTGTGTGCCCCTGTTCAGAAGATTTCACCTCCCTTTCTGTCCCAATGACAATTGGATTTTGAAAATTTTGGGTTGTTGTGGAAACAAGGATTGGTGATAAAGCATCAGTGGAGGTACCTTTTCCCCATAATAGCTCTTACAGGAGTGGATTTCCCTTCCTAGGGGTAGATTTGCTCTCACTTCCTGTTGTCTCCTTCGTAAGTAGGAGTCGTTTGTAAGTCGGATGTTTGTAACTAGGGGACCCCCTGTACAACAAAGCACTAGCTCAGGACAGGAATGCACTGGTGTTCAAATTCAACACAACAAAATCCAAACTATTAATTTTTCTGTGGGGAAATTCATCACCAAGTTTTCAGCCCAGCATCAGGACTTAATCTACTATCCAAATACTGGCACTTGCTTTTGGATGATCCGATTGTTTCCAAATGCATTAGGCATTCTCTGGAGCTAGTGTTCCATAGAAATACCTCTTTCGCGATTGCTTGACCAACAGTCACTATGTACCTAATAGAGGGGAGAAAAGCTACCCAGGCGGATGTACAGATGCGGTCAATGTCCTTGGGTGAGAGAGGGCACCCAATTTGATTTCTCCAAATGGGGAAACATTCACCCCTGGATTTCATGGGAACTGCAGCACTCAAGGAGTGATCTACTTGATGATCTGTCGTTGCAGATCGTTTTATGTCGGTAAAACGATTCCACAACTCAGGCAATGACCATATATATTACTCTTACAATGGCAAGATGATCACCCCCAGTAAGTGATTTATACCATCACTACCTGGATTTATACCATTGTTTTGTATCATTTATAATATTGAAAGTTATCCCCAAAGATCCCAGGGGTGGCCACTGGGACAAGAGTATCCTGCAGAAGGAAACATTATGGATAGAAAGACTTAATGCCACAAGATCGCCTGGTCTAAACAAAGTCTTGTCCTATAAATCTTTTCTGTGATATAATATATTATTTAAAAAAAATTCCCTTCTATTACTGATCTTGCTTGAGATGTTAGATATCATGTGAACCCCTTTGTGAGCTCATGTTATGCCCCTTAAAATAGTGATGCCTTTCCCCTTCTTCCCCTCCCTCCTCCCCACCCTACTGAACAAGATCACTATTGAACATAATGTAGCTATATTCCTTTGCAATATGTAGTTCTTGTTAAGGGGTTATTACCGGTTAATGCATTGTACTGTTTTTGTTTAACTATTATTATGCTGAGTACTCTATACATTTTAATACAAGCATGATTTAGATTTGCAATTTCAGGATGGTGGTTGTTGAGATGGACATGGATGCGGGCCCCCATGGGCAGATGTGTGGCTGTAAGTGCCGCCCACATCTGCCATCATCCATTGACCATTTAACGGTCTTGACTGGCTGATGCAGTGCAGTGCTGGGAGGTTTAGCTGGAGGGCGCCCTTGCCACCAGCTGCCTCCTATGTCCCAGATATGGCTTCTCTTTCCCTGCTGTGCGGGCTCACATTACGATCGGAGTTCTGCGAAAATGGCCAACCCGTCAAGATCTCCAACCACATCACTTCCGTTGACCCTCCAGCAGCTGTAATTGGAGATTTCAACGAGTTGGCTATTTTCACAGAACACCGGCTAAGGAGGAAAAAAGTTGTCCCCGCCTTGGAGGCAGCCATGTTGTTGGTTATTAGACTGTCAATGTTTACTTTATATCGTGTACCGTAGTGTATACGCTGCCAGTGTTCTGTGAAAACAGGTAACTCGTCTAAATCTCCAATTACTGCTGCTGGAGAGTCACTGGAAATGACATGGTTGGAGATTTTGGCGAGTTGGCTGTTTTGGCAGAACACTGGGCTGGGTGACGTCACACGCTGATCTCCGGCGTTATTTGGCGCCCTGGTTGGGGTGTGTATATATGGAGCAGCCTCTTTTGAACCACACAGGAGATGCTCTTAGGACATTAGGACAATAAGACAATAGGACTTAGGACATCATTATGGACTGAATTAGCCTTGTCAACCATTTAGAATGGTGAATAAACATTCCCTGGAAGCACGAACTTGGCACTGATTGCACTTACAGTGCAGAACCTCTGACTTTATTTATGCTATTTACATATACACATTTACCATGGTCAAGATTTAGAGTGTTTTTAGCCGCTCTCAATTGGCTGGGTTCAAAACCTCTTTACCTTGAATTCTGATACCATGCTGTGAGACCCAGTACTACACTCTCATATACCTTATCATGGTCCTACACTCCTAGTGGCTATAATTTAGTTTCAGGTGAGTGTATGGAGGCCATTAGGGCCCAAAGCTACACCTTTAAAGAGATACACTTTAATCATTACTAATACCACTCCCCTCACCTACAGAATTACCTGGTGGCTTGCTGGCTATATCTGGCGGTAGCAATTGAATAATCGAGACAGGAACATCTGCTTCAAGTATTTATTGTAAGATATAAGTACCCCTATCAAACTTAAACATTAAACATTTTCAGTCATAACCATATACAGTACAGACCTGTGTTGCGTTTTGTTGGCTGCTACCTATAGGACACTTCCATATCTGCCTGTTTGGTCGGTGTCGGTGTTAGGTCTCTTCATCCACCCACCTGTATTGATCATAGCCATATACCAATTTATGTAAGTGGATAATTTTAAGTGATTGTATAATGAGGATTGTTTTGAAAAAATGCATAGATAGATCATTAACGTTGTACATTTCATCTATTTAGTTATAAGTTTAAGCTCCTGAGGAAGCGCTTTGCACCGCAAAACTAGTTGAGCAGGAATTGTTCACACCCTAGGCTGGAATAGTCCCCAAACGACAATCGTCAGACAGATTCCAGTTGTTTAATTTGTAATGTCACTCTGTACCAGGGTAACTAACCAACTAGAAGGGTGCTATTTAATAGTGCAATGAACATTTGGATATATGTGGACAATACTCAATTTTGAAAATGTAGTGTTTTTCTTTTTTGAACAATTTTGTTAAAATAAAGATGTACATGTGTTTTTAACCGTAATATCTATGCCCGAAAAGTCCATATTTTCCTTGCAAACTTCCTTCCATGTAATATTAAGATGTGGCATAGTGTATTTTGTTGGTGTCCACAGTACCACCCTGTGGTGACACTTTGCACAAGTGATTAGTCTATCCCTTCTTAGGTCTATTAGGAATGCTGCTGCCAGACTTATCTACTTTATCAATCATACAGTGTCCACTTCACCTCTCAGCCATTACTCCTCTCCCTTCTGTTCAAAATGCAAACTACTAACAATAACAACATTATACAAAATCATCCCCAAATCTGCTTCCAGCTACATCACATAGTCAGTAAGGCTGAAACCTAATTTTAATTATCACCCAAATCATCTTCTTCACATCTCTCAGGACCCCCTACTATGTTATCTAGCTCCCTTGTTATATTCTTCCATGCTCACCTTCAGAGTTATACAGAGTCTCTACCATCCTCTGAAACTGCCTACCCAAATTTCTCCAGCTATCTCTTACTATTTATGCCTTTGGCGATCCCTGAAAACTCATGTGTACAGGGAAGCCTAATCTGCCTCTACCCAAACATGGAACATTTGCTTTATTTGTCTACTCATCCACTTAAAGCTATTACCTTTTGTATTGCTTGCCCTCTCTCCCACCCACCCTTTTGTTCTCATGAGCAGAGCCCTCCTAACCCTGTCTCTTGAATTGTTTTGTAAATAGTGCCATGCAAACTGTTGGTGCTATGTAAATCCTGTATAGGAACACAAATGTCTAAATCCAGTCTAACAGCAGGTGTTGCTGCCACTGACATAAATACTGCTGTTAGGGATAAAAGTCCTTAAAGCGGAGTTCCACCCTAAAGTGGAACTTCCGCTCATCGGATTTCCCCCCCCCTCCGGTGTCACAATTGGCACCTTTCAGGGGGGAGGGGGGTGCAGATACCTGTATAATACAGGTATCTGCACCCACTTCCGGGTATAGCTAGCCGCAGCAAGCCGCAGACTCCCCGCCCACCCCCGTTGTGTTGTGGAAATACCTAGTTCCCACAACACAACGGGGACCAGTGTAGACGCGCAGCGCGACTCGCGCATGCGCAGTAGGGAACCGGGTAGTGAAACCGCAACGCTTCACTTCCTGATTCCCTCAGTGAGAATGGCGGCGGCAGCACCCGAGGATAGAGGGACGGTTCGGTCTCGGGTGCCGACATCGCTGGACCCCGGGACAGGTAAGTGTCCTTATTTTAAAAGTCAGCAGCTGCAGTATTTGCAGCTGGTGACATCTAAAAAATGTTTTTTTCTTGAAACTCCGCTTTAAAACATATCCTGAGAGCAGGGGGGACATCATTGCGCATGCACACCAAGGTGCAGGTTTGATTTGCTTAATGGTCATAATCCAAGTGTTGTATAGGCACTAACAAACTAAGTCAGTTTCTATATGTTTTATGTGTTTAATAAATATTTGAACAGGTACATTATTAAAGTTTTATTCTTTCTGGAGGATGAAAGAGAATGCTACAGTTTTTTTTCATAGAGACAGAGAATGCTTTTAGGTCTTTGATGACTTTCTAAGATTAAAGTAGTACTATAGGCAATTTTTTTATTTTTATTTTGGATAGAGTAAGGGAGGGTCAGATTTTTTCCCACCATATGTGTTCCATTGCAGAGACTGACCCCTACTTCCTGTCCTATAGCCAAACAAGAAGTGAAAGGAAATCCCTGCAAATCAAGGTAATTCCTTGGTGACCCCCTGGCCACCAGAACTAGTGTCCTCATTGGAAGATTTCCCCTGTATTACGTTTCTGGGGATTGCCTAAAAATTGGGATTTTTCTTTTACTTTAACTTTCAATGACAATGGTAAACAGGACAGATAGAGAGAGTGAATCTTCTTAATGGGGGCACAGACAACAATAAAAACTGACAAACATTCTAATCCAACTTTACTCTATCCAAAATTTAAAAAGAGTTTTGCCTTTAGCTATACTTTAACTCCTTAAAAGGTCAACAATTCTGGATAATTTGTTAGCAAGAGGGTTGAAGTGTTAGTGATATTTTACAGAATTAGAGGAGAATACAAATAGGAACACAGTTAAATGTACATTTTTAATGCTGTTGGAGAAATCATGTTTGGATAGAATTTTTTGTACCTTTTTGCCAAATATATAATATATGGCATTTGATAATATTATTTTATCATATGCACAGTAGGGATGGGTGAACAGTTCGGACTGAGCATGATTGGGCCGAATATTGGCTGTTCGGAAGTTCTCAGAGCAACTGAATTAAAAGGTCATTCGACTGTTTGTTTGCCCGCCGAACGACCACAATGCACTGCACCGCCGCACAGTGCATTGAAAGTCCTGATTGGCTGAAGCAATGAAAGCTTCGCCCAATCAGGGCACAGAGCACTGTCAGAGCCATGATTGGATGCTGTCATGATGACTGTATCCAATTATGGCTCATTGCTCCTAATCCTGCCCCACACTATAAAAGTATTCTTTCTATAGTGGCCATTTGTAGTGTGATAGCGGCCTGGAGAGATATAGAACAGGGCTCTGATCAGTGCTATTAGTGCTATTAGACAGTTAGTGTGCTATAGTGTTCTATTCTGATTCTATTGTCAGTAGAATATCAGTTTAGTGTGCATCTAGGGATAGTTCACTGTGAGTGTAGTGCGACCATTCATCTTTACATTAGTGTTAATTTAGGGATAGTTCAGTGATTGTGAGTGTAGTGCGACCACAATTCATCTTTACATTAGTGTCAATGTAGGGATAGTTCAGTGAGTGTAGTGTGACCATTCATCTTTACATTAGTGTCAATGTAGGGATAGTTCAGTCATTGTGAGTGTAGTGCGACCACCATTCATCTTTACATTAGTGTCAATGTAGGGGTAGCTCAGTCAGTGTGAGTGTAGTGACCTTTTAACAGTTTTTTTTTCTGTGCGTTACTGCAAGTTTACGCCATATAGTTCTGTGCGTTACTGCAAGTTTTATGCCATATAGTTCTGTGCCTTACTGCAAATTTAACGCCACATATTTCATTGCGTTACTGCAAGTTTAACAACATATGGTATTGTGCGTTACTGCCCCCTTCCGTGAATTTGCTGAATGTTGGACATTTTTTTCTAACCAGCCAATGTCTCCAGACATTCGGCCCGCATGTACAAGGCTTAACCACTTGCCGACTGCCACACGCGATATACATACCACCAATTATTCAAGTGGTTAGTGACTACACCTGTTTTTAGCCAGCATGAGAAGAGGGAGAGGAAAGAAAGGCAATATAAAAAGTTATTTTGTTGAGCCAAAAAGAAGTCTGTAGAAAAAATGCTACATGAGATATTAGGACCTTATTACTCCAAGGGAGAAATATATTCCTTAAGAAGGGAAAATGTTCAAATAAAATACTTTTTGGTAGCAACAAATGTAAAGTCAAATATAGCTTTTATGATCCTCAGCTCAAAGAATTCATCATTATGGCTGTTACCTTTTTATTACAACACAATTACTTCTTCTTTCGTGATTCCTTCTATGTACAATGCTGTGGAGCCTTCATGGGAGCAAAATTTTCTCCATCATTAGCTAATTTATACAGGGGATGGTGGGAAGAATGTTTTCTTCCTTCACATCTCGATATCTATGCACCGCACATCCTTTGGTACACTGATTCCTCTTTAACCTCTTTTGTTTCATACCTTAACAATAACAGCCTTAATCTTAAATTCTCTTATGTGAGCAATAAGATCATGATTGATTTTCTAGATATCACACTCAGGAGTGACCCCAGCACTGGTCTTATAAATACTGAAACCTTCCACAAAGCTACTGCCGGAAATTCCTTACTTCTGGCCTCCAGCTGCCATCCACCCCATACTATTCGTTCCATCCCGGTGGGTGAGTTTATTAGAGCTAAGCGCAATTGCTCCACCCCGGAAAGTTTTCAGCTAGAATGCTCTAACATCTCAAAACGATTAGGCGATAGAGGCTATCAGAAGTGGCATATTAATAGAGCCATTTCCATAGCCTCAGAGAAGGACAGGTACAATCTATTGCACAACAGAGAGAAATCCCCTTGCTTTTCAAAATATACACACCATAAAAATCAAAAGAACAAGCACAAGAGTTCCCTTACCTTTGTCACCACTTTCTCCAGAGAGTTTAATCAGATCAAACAGATTGTAAATAAACATCTTCCCATTCTTTATGGTGACAATGACCTAACAGATGTGCTTTCTAAAGGTAGTAATTTCTCCTGTCGTCGTGCCCCAACTTTAGGTAACTTTTTGTCGCCCAGTCTACACCAAACCACCACCACTTGCAAAACGTGGCTCAGTACTAATGGCTCGTATAGTTGTGGTTTAAATACTTGTAGGTATTGTAACAAACATAACAAGAATCACAAGTCTATCACCTCGTACCATAATAATAAGGTATTTCCTATTAAGGATTTTATAAATTGTAGTACTCAATACGTAGTCTACGTGATAGAATGTGATGTTTGTAAATTACAATATGTGGGATGCACCACTAGGCCCCTTCGCACGAGGATTAGCGAACATTATAACGGAGCAGCATATAGTAATGAGAGAAGGTTATCCAATGTATCTAAACACTTTAAATTTATACATGATGTTAACATGGATTCCTTCTCTTTCTCTGCAGTTCAAAAAATCAAAATGTCGATACGTGGAGGAGACAAGCACAGAAGGCTACCGGAACAGGAAGTTAAGTGGATTTTCCTGTTGGGGACACGCATCCCCACAGGCATGAACCACAGATGGGATGTGGATCTATTTCTCAAATGACATAATCTTATCCCATCTTCAGTTTTATTGTCACGTGCTTCAGTATTTGTCTTTTTGTCCCAGTATGTTCCTTCTGTGCTTGTTTTCTGCTTGTTTTTTTTTTTTTTATCCTGCCATTAGCATTACTGCATCCCTCTTTTTTCATGAATTGTATCTGTTTTTTGATCCTGCCATAAATTCAATCCCCTTTTTTGCGATTCTGCCATAAATGTAATCCCCCTCTTTTTTGATCCTGCCATAAATTGCATCCCTCTTCTTTGATTCTGCCATAAATTCCATCCCTCTTTTTTCATTAATTGTATCTTTTTTGATCCTGCCATAAATTTAATTCCCTTTTTTGTGATCCTGCCATAAATTTAATCCCCCTCTTTTTTGATCCTGCCATAAATTGCATCCTTCTTTTTCGATCCCGTCATAAATTGAATCCCCCCTCCCCCTTTTTTTTTTTCTTTTGATCCTGCCATTAATCTTGACTTTACATTTTGTTGCTACCACAAAGTATTTTATTTGATCATTTTCCCTTCTTTTAAGGAATATATTTCTCCCTTGGAGTAATAAGGTCCTAATATCTCATGTAGCATTTTTTCTACACACTTCTTTTTGGCTCAACAAAGTAACTTTTTATATTGCCTTTCTTTCCTCTCCCTCTTCTCATGCTGGCTAAAAATAGGTGTAGTCACTAACCACTTGAACAATTGGTGGTATCAATCAAATATGTTAATTTTCTGTGACACTAACCTGATAGGCCAATTTTTTAGAGATGGAGTTTGCATATGTGTATGTGAGTATATATATATATTTTGCCATATCTGTTTCAAACTAGCTACGAATAAGGCTATTGCCGAAATGCGTCAGCTTTATTGTCACTCTGATGTACCAATAAACGACACTTCAAGGATTACAGTTTTGCCGGCTCTCCTTATTACTGTTGCATTGGAGTGTGTTGGAACACATCGAGACTCGGCACCTGTGAGTGGACCTGGTGTGTGGATTGAGTTGTCCCTGCAGAGAGCGCTGTTACCTTTCTTCTTTTCTATACCTATCATTAGCATGACGCAAAGCCTCCTGGACTTGTGCCCAAGTAGAATGAAGACCACGGAGATGCTACTCCAACGCAGGAATACTCTGCGGAACAAACGAGTCAGGCAACATGGAAGGTTGGAAACCATAATTTGCCATAAACAGGGACAATCGGGAAGCAGAATTCAAGGCACTGTTGTGAGCAAACTCTGCCCACGGTAATAGGTCTGACCAGTTGCTATGATGGTCAGAAATATAGCAACGTAGGTATTGCTCCACGGACTGGTTGGCTCATTCTGTGGCCCCATTAGACTGCGGGTGATACGCAGAGGAGAAAGCAAGCTGAATTCCCAACTGTGCACAAAAGGCTCGCCAGAACTGGAACACAAACTGACTACCCCTTGGGTAGCCAATGTAAGCGAATGGAGGCCAGTTCCTTGGAAGTGGGCAATTTCTTAAGTGGAATACAATGACACATCTTTGAGAACCGGTCAACCACCATAAGGATAACAGTGTTGCCTTGGAAGTTGGGTAACTCCACAATGAAATCCATAGACAGGTGGGTCCAGGGCCTCTCTCCATTGGGTATGGGTTGTAGGAGGCCCACTGGAAGGTGTCGTGGAGTCTTACTATGAGCACACATGGAACAGGCAGCTACAAAGGCAGTTAAATCAGCACGTAGACTAGGCCACCAGAATTGTTGGGAAATGGCCTAAATGAGTTGATTCTTCCCAGGAGGGCCAGCTGCCTTGGGAGAATGGTAACTCTGCAGCACGGCAGTACGGAGACTCTCTGGGACAAAGCAGTGGTCACAAGGTTTCTCAGGAGGAGCATGGACCTGAGCAGCAAGAATTTTGTCATCCAAAGGAGAAGTGAGACTGGTGTGAACCGTAGCCAGAATACGTTCAGGTGGAATCACAGGAACCGGAACCGACTCCAACTTGGAAGTGGAGGAAAATTGTTGTGACAAGGCGTCAGACCTTACATTCTTAATACCGGGTAAGAATGAGACAATGTAATTGAAACCTGACAAGAAAAGAGCCCATCGCGCCCTTCTGGGAGAGAGGCGTTTAGCCTCAGACAAGAATGTGAGATTCTTATGGTCAGTAAGAATGAGAATTGGCACAGTTGTACCTTCGAGTAGATGTCTCCATTCTTTCAGGGCTAAAATGATCGCCAACAGCTCTCTGTTACCAATCTCATAACTGCACACTGCAGGTGTCAATTTCTTGGAAAAGTAGCCACAAGGATGCATAGCGCTCTCAGAGGTAGGACGTTGAGAAGGGTGCCAACACCAATCTCAGAAGGGTGAGAAAAAAGTAGCGCTTAGCAAAATAGATGTACAAATAATATGTGCATTACTGCAAAAGTAATATATATAAAGTCCAACATATATAATAATATTGAGGTGAGTCTCTAACCCCAAATCCTAACCAGGAAATGGGAAAAAAAAACAAACATATAAAAAGTCCTCCAACATTAAAGGGAGAATCTTCTTGGACGTGCAGGAAATAATGTGAAACACCAACACTGATGAATCCAGGATAATAAAACAAATGGATACTCTTACCAGAGCAGATGGACCCGGATGTCAGTGACACCGAATCGTAAAAGCTTGAGAATCGAATCTGTGGCACTCTCAGATGGAAGTGGGGGTCCAAGGTCTTCTGAAGTTGGCTCCAAAGGATCTCAGTGTTCGGATCAGTCACTGCTGGCTGGTCAGAACACGAGCAGAGGAGTCAGCCAGTGATCGGGACACATCACTGAAGCTGCTAGCAGGAGCCCCACCCCTCTTCTTTTTATACATCGTTGTTTTTGATGAGAGTTGTTGCTGAGGTTCCTACAAGATGTTTGTTCCCTGGTCCGGTCGGGTTCACTGAGATCCTTTGGAGCCAACTTCAGAAGACCTTGGACCCCCACTTCTATCTAAAAGTGCCACGGATTTGATTCTCAAGCTTTTACGATTCAGTGTCACTGACATCCGGGTCCATCTGCTCTGGTAAGAGTACCTATTTGTTTTATTATCCTGGATTAATCAGTGTTGGTGTTTCACATTATTTCCTGCACGTCCAAGAAGATGCTCCTTTTATTGTTGGAGGACTTTTTATATGTTTGTTTTTTTTCCCATTTCCTGGTTAGGATTTGGGGTTAGAGACTCACCTCAATATTATTATATATGTTGGACTTTATATATATTACTTTTGCAGTAATGCACATATTATTTGTACATCTATTTTGCTAAGCGCTACTTTTTTCTCACCCTTTGTATCGATGTTTGTCCCATTTAGTGTAGCAGCTATTATTATTTGTTTTTGACTTCCTGGGGCTGTACCCCTGCTGTGCTCATTATGAGGGGCTCCCACCATCCCTGTGCTGTGCTGACTTCCTAGGCTTGTACCCCTGCTGTGTTCATTATGAGGGGCTCCCACCATCCCTGTGCTGTGCTCATTATGAGAGGCTCCCACCATCCCTGTGCTGTTCTGACTTCCTCCTGGGGCTGTACCCCTGCTGTGCTCATTATGAGGGGGCTCTCACCATCCCTGTGCTGTGCTGACTTCCTCTGGGAAGTCAGCACAGCACAGGGATGGTGGGAGCCCCTCATAATGAGCACAGCAGGGTACAAACCCAGTAAGTTAGCACATCACGAGGATGGTGGGATTACCTCATAATGAGCACAGCAGGGGCACAGCCCCAGCAAGTCAGCACAGCACAGGGATGGTGGGAGCCCCTCATAATGAGCACAGCAGGGGTACAAACCCAGGAAGTCAGCACAGCACAGGGATGGTGGGAGCCCCTCTTAATGAGCACAGCAGGGGTACAGCCCCAGGAGAAAGTCAGCACAGCACAGGGATGGTGGGAGCCCCTCATAATGAGCACAGCAGGGGTACAGCCCCAGGAGGAACTTCCTTCCCTGTGCTGTGCTGACTTCCTCCTGGGGCTGTACCTCTGCTGTGCTCATTATGAGGGGCTCCCACCATCCCTGTGCTGTGCTCATTATGAGAGGCTCCCACCATCCCTGTGCTGTGCTGACTTCCTGGGTTTTTAACTTCATCATAACGAATAATCGTAATTAACAAACATTCTTATTTTGTCCGATTCTGAATCTCCCATCGACTACCAGTACCAGTCTCCCACTCCCATATTAAAAAAGGTCATTTTCCCAACCCTCACTCAGCAGCAGAAGAAAACCTCTGATTGGTCAACAAAACACCAGTCATGTTTCAAATGAAATTTCGTACAAAATTCGGAAGCATAACAATTCGAATTTTGGAACCTCCCGAATGTACAAATTTACGGAAATTTGTACGAAACTAATCACACATGTCTAAACGAAATTGCTAAAATCACAATACTCCTCTGGCAGGGAGGAGAGTGAAGAGGTGCACAGAACCTCTGCTACCTTCTGGAAGCATGTCTCACTGCATTGTGGTGACCAGGCGAGAACCTCAGCACAGAGCCAATCAAAAGAGGGGTTGTGCCTCTGTAAGCAAGGATAACCAATAACAAGCGGAAACTTGGGTGAGGAAATAACTTGGAATTGGATCAGCTCAGCTGTCGGCTAATTGCCAGCTCCCATCTCTCTCCACAGTTACCCAGCTGTTGATGATCCTGCTCATCAGTCCTGCTTACTTAAGCCATCTAGTCCAGAGGAGCTCTGCCTTCCCCATCACAAGAAACTATCTCCCACGTTCCTGTTTAAAGGCTGGCTTTGCTGACATCCCTTCTGGCTACAGAATCACTACATTGATCCCTGACTCCTGGCTTGGCTTACTATCCGTTCCGGTTACTGAACTTTGGCTATGTTTTGACTATGTTTGTTCTTTTATTATTAAACAAGTGTGATTTAACTGTACTTCTGTCTCGGTCTGATTTCATGGTTTCTGACAGTAGGCGAAGGCCATGAATTCAGAAGATGCAGTCAATCCACTTGTTGTTAATATTTTTTCCAGATTGAATGAACTGGATCACCGCATGGAACAACCTTGAGGTCCTGTCACGGACAGACCTTAGGTGGCGTTGTTTCCTCCCCAGTTATCCAGAAGGATAAGCCCCTGGTCTTGGTTACCCTTTCTTCTTCTCTTCTCTTTCTGAGTCATCCATCGAGATACAGGCTCTAATCGACTCTTGGGCTGCAGGCCTGTTCATTGATGTTGCCTTTGTATCGAAGCACTTGATTCCGCTGCAGCTGCGTGACACTCCACTTGCCATTGAGGCACTTGACGGGAGACCTCTACAGCCTGCCCATGTGACTCATGAGACGGTTCCGTTGTCCATGGCTGAAGGGGTCTTCACCATGAGATAATCTAATTCCAAGTTATTTCCTCACCCCAGTTTCTGCTGGTTATTGGTTATCCTTGGTTACAGAGGCACAACCCCTCTTTTTGCTGAGGTTCTCTCCTGGTCACCACAATGCAGTGAGACATGCTTCCAGAAGGTAGCCAAGGTTCTGTGCACCTCTTCACTCTCCTCCCTGCCAGAGGAGTGCTGCGATTTTAGCGATGTCTTTGACAAAGGTCAAGCCGGTAGTTTGCCTCCACACCGACCATATGATTGCGCAATTGACCTTCAACGTGGGGCCATACCCCCTCATGGTCGGGTTTACTCTTTGTCCAGTCTTGGAGGATAAGGCCATGGAGGAGTATGTTGCAGACGCACTCGAGGTTTCATCCCCAAATCCTCGTCTCCTGCTGGTGCTGTTTTCTTCTTTGTGAAGAAGAAGAGTGGTGAATTGAGACCTTGTATTGATCATAGGGGTCTCAATTGTTTCACGATTAAGAATGCCTATCCGATTCCATTGATTACGGTGTTATTTGACCGCCTCAAGGGAGCAATGGTTTTCACGAAGCTTGATTTGAGAGGAGCATACAGTACCTGGTGCATTGGAAGGGGTACGGTCTGGAGGAATGCTCTTGGGTCTCATCCTCGGACGTACATGCCCCTGTCCTCCTCCGTGATTTCCATAGACGTTTTCCCGTCAAGCCTGGTGGTCCTCCGAGGGGGAGGGGTCGTTGAGGAAGGGGTACTGTCAGGGCTGGGCTCAGCCCTTCCTTCTCTGAGCTGGCCTCTCAGCTGTCGGCTAATTGCCAGCTCCCATCTCTCTCCACAGTTACTCAGCTGTTGTTCAAATCCTGCTCGTCAGTCCTGTCTACTTAAGCTGTCCAGTCCAGAGGGTCTCTGCCTTGTTTAAAGACTAGCTTTGCTGACATCCCTTCTGGCTCCAGATCCTGCTTGCTGTTCCACTACTTTGATCCCTGACTTCCGGCTTGGCTGACTATCCGTTCCGGTTACTGAACTTTGGCTATGTTTTGACCATGTTTGTTGTTTTTACTTTTATTATTAAACAAATGTGATTTAACTGTACTTCTGTCTCGGTCTGATTTCATGGTTTCTGACATCAATATCTTTGATCTGATCAGATTTACTAGCATCCCCAGTAGTTTAGGGTTCCTAAAAATGCAGCGTTAGCGGGATCAGCCCAGATACCTGCTAGCCCCTCCGCCCAGCACAGCCCAGCCCACCCAAGTGCAGTATCAATCGATCACTGTCACACAACACACATAGCTGCAGTGTTCACAGAGTCAAGCCTCTAGTGAAGAGGCCTACACTTTTCTGAGCATGACAGATGAGAGTGAAGAGGAAGTCCCCCATCTGTCAGATTCAGGCTCAGTATTCAAACCCATAGACAGCAGCGGCACCCTGACAGATAGCTCTGACGACAGAGTAGTGGTCCCTGCCAAGGTCAGGCGTACCTGACCCCGTTCTTCTGCTGTTGTTGAGGTGCAAGAACCACAGGGCTCTCGTATGGAGCAGAGAGCCAGTACTAGTGTCTCTCATCCTTCTGGTGAACTGGCAAGCACCAGTGGCCTAGTACACCCTGGTCGTAGTCAAACCAGCACTGCAGTATCACGTAGTCCCATAAGTGCAGTTCAAGCTGGTGCCATGGCTAGCACAAATAGAGTCCTACAGCCATCAAAAAGACAAAGACAGGGCCGTTAAGCCCATAGTGCCCTTCCTGCTGCATTTGCCAATCCTAATTGGGAGCCATGTATACATGTATCCAATCTACTGTGCCGTGAATTTTTCCTGTGCACCAGTGGGTGTCCTTTTTGCATATAATCAGGGTATGTAATTGAGGCTTAGTTCCCCTTATTAATTAATAAATAACTGAATACTTATATGCTAATTTTCATCTCTTTAGGCGACTCTTGATTCCCCTGTAGCCAAATACAGGGCTGGGTGTGACTTTCATTCTCAGTGCTCTGGTGGTGTCCTCCCTGTATCCTGGAATTCCTGCATGGTATGTTCTGGGTGTGGGGACTGGGAGACTGGGGACAGGGGTTGGACAGTATTTTGACTGCTTCACGATATGACAGTTCGCCTCAATGATACCAGATCATGTGGACCCAATCTAATAATTTACTCCTTTTTTCTTGTTTCAGTGTTTTTATTTCATGTGTTAATTTGTACATTCCCCTGATGAAGCCAATGTTTTGGCGAAACTAGTTGGGAACAAATGACCAGCGATCACCCTCTAACATTGGTGATGGTCATTATTTTGAATTGTATTTGTGCTCTCTTGTCTTTTGAAATTTTCTATATATGTATGTCTAATGTACATTGTTTTAGCCTTTCTGATATGATTAAAATAAAAAATAAATTTTTATAAAAAAACTGTTCTACTTCATTTGTGGCACCGCAATAATCCCATCCCTTCCCCATTAGAATATTCTTTAATAGGGATGAGGTGCCGTATCTACTAGGACATACCACCTATCACCTATTTATCCAAAGTGTAAAAAAAAAAAATTTATATATATATATATATATATATATATATATATATATATATATAAAAAAGCCAAACATAGTTATCATTTTATTCTTCTCTTTTTTACTGTATTCTATGCTTAACTGCAATGTTTTATTGTTACTATGTTTTATCATGTTTGCTTTTCAGGTATGTAATTCTTTTCGACTTTACTGTTTACTGTGTTTTATTGTCGCCATTCTTTTGTTTTCAGGTATGCCATTCAGCTGCAGCACTGATTTATTTATCTTGACAGCAACAGTGTTTGCTCCCACGATATCTAAATCAGTGACTCCAGCGCTGCAGGAGGTGATTTCACCAACACAGTTTAAAAAAAAAACAAAAAACATATATGCCAAAGCAAGGGTGGAGGGACGATTTGCCCCCAACATTAGGGGCGGGTGTCCCCATATACTTTTTACTCTTTTTTTGCCACAGATTGTTGTTTTATTGAGTTAATGTTTTTTTTTTGTTACCATTGTTTTCTTTTCAGGTACACCATTCAGCTGCAGCACTGATTTTTTATCTTGACAGCAACAGCGTTTGCTCTCACGATACGTAAATCAGCAACTCCAGCGCTGTAGGAGGTGATTTAAGAACGGCTCCAATTATCTCTATGGCCTAAGAAACCGTAAACTACAAGCATCTTTAAGGGCAGAGGAGAAATCTAGAGTCTAATAGACTCCATTTTTAAAAAAAAGAGTACCTGTCATTACCTATTTCTATCATAAGGGATATTTACATTCTCTGTGATAACAATAAAAATGAAAAAAAAAATTGAAAGGAACAGTGTAAAAATAAAATTAAAAAAGCAAAATAAATAATTAAAAATAAAAAGCAATCCCTGTCCCCCCATGCTCACGCGCAAAGGCGAACGCAAGCATCGGCCTTGTGTCATATGTAAACAGCAATTGCACCATGTATGTGAGGCCCCCCTGCCCCCCCTGCCCCAAAGCATCCCCTGTGTTGAGGGCATGTGGCCTGGTATGGTTTATGAGGGGGGAGCGTTCACTTGTCCCCCCCCCTTTCCTGGCCTGCCAGGCTGCATGCTTGGAAGGGTCTGGTATGGATTTTGGGGGGGACCCCACTCCATTTTTTTAAATTTTGCCATGGGGTTCCTCTTAAAATCTACTTGACTGACTGATGACTCATCCATTGTTAAAGACGCGGTGGCCACTCCTTATCAACCAGCTATTCCCTGAGCCAGCGGTCAGGTGCATTGCTTCAGCCAATCAAGGCTTAGAATGGACTGTACAGTGCTCAGTGCATTGTGGGGTGCTTGGCGGTTGAACATCCCGCCGAGCGCCCCGTTAATTTGGGTGTTCGGCAAACACCTGAACGGCCCTGTTCGGGGCCGAACCGATGCTCAGATCAAACCATTCACCCATCACTGCTGTACAGTATATAGACTACTATCCAACTGTCTTGTAATATATTAAACTTTGTTTGAGATAAGTCACCTAAAATAGACTTGCAGCTAAATTCTTTCTGTAACACATGGTAGGTATTTAGTAAAATTTCAGCAGACAGAATTTGGAGCAGCTGTGCATGGCAATCAATCAGCTTCAATCTGCAGCTTGTCCAGTTAAGCTTTGAGAATGAAAGATAAAAGCTGATTGGTTTCTATGCACAGCTGCTCCAGTTTTAAAGCAGTTGTAAACCCATGGGTGCTTTTTTTTTCTTGCTAACCTGCAGGGGTAAAGGCAAAATGTGCTAGTATGCATTGCATACTAGCTCATTATGTGAAACTTACCTGAAAACTAAGCATTCCAGCGCTGCAATCTCATCGCTGGAGGCCAGTTCCATCTTTACCAGTCTTCCTCTTGGGTCCGCGGGCTCCGCCTGTCTGACTGGCCGGAGCCGCGATGATGTCACTCCCGTGCATGCGTGGGGGAGTCATCATTTACGGGAAAGGATTCTGAAGGAAAGATCCGGGTGGATGCCAGCAACTGCATATGTTAGAAGGCTGGCCGCAGCTAGCCTGCAGCTAGCCTGAATTTGTAGGAGGAGTCTGAGGGCTATATATCCCTCCTCCTCCTCCATCAGATCCTTCGTCTGATCATTTCCAGGTTAGCCAACACGTCTCTTCCGGTCTTCGGCTAGCTGAGTAGCAGCACGGTTGGTTGCAGGAATCTCATGGTTTCCCTCTCCCAGGGGTCGCGGTTCTGGCAGGTGCGGGCAGGTGGCATCTACAGAGGGCCCGCATCGGATGCCACCTGTCCCGCTTAGGTGCCGACCTGAGCTCAGCGTGGGGGGGGTCAGCCAGATCGCAAGGGGACCTCGGTTGAGGGGGGGCTTGTCCTGGACGTTTACTTCACGCTGTTCGCTGCCCCAATCGCTCCCCCTTGTGCTGCAGTGGCAGCGGATGGGGGTGTCCGCATGTCGCAACATTTGGCAGGCAGTACTGCCTGCTAAACATTACCCATTCCCCTGCTTGGGGCCATGCCGCTAGTGCCCTGACACCGTGTGCAATGCACACGCATCAGTGCAACACCTTCTCATCGCCTGTCACCCCTTTTTATTCTATTCTGTGTCCTGGGGGGCTGTGTGGTTCCAGAAACATTCATACCAGTAAGCCTGTCATTTCTGAATGCCGTTCTGTGAGCACTCGCATGGTTTGTTCTGTTGGCGTGAATGAATTCTTCACTTTTCTGCCTGCTTCTCCCGGTGTTTCACGCCGGGGGGGGTGATCGGCCGCCCGCCAGCTCCTCTCTCCTTGTGCAGTTCCGGCTTCATGAGGGGGCCACTGAGAAAGTCAGCAGAGACCATCCCCTGGATCTTTCTAGGGGGAGGGGAGTTCCTTTTTCATATTTGCCCACCATTCCCCTAGTGCCTGAAACATGTTGTGCTGGCAGAAGGTGTGAGCGGGCTGATCCTGCTGAGGTCATAGTACAGACACACGCTCTGCCAGCTTGATCTCTGGTGTGCTGGGGATTCTGGGTAACACAGTTGGTGCTGCTTCTAAAAATCGGCAGGTGCTGTCATGTGTCAAGTCGCTGCATGTTCAGTCATAACTGGTGCTGTCACAAGCGGGTTCCAGTCGCAGCGGGTCAGGCACAGTGGTTCGGTCATGGCATTTTCCTGTTATAGCAGATCGTTAAAGCAGTTCTTGTTAGCATGGTCTGGGGTCCTGTCATAGCAGTTCTGTCACAGTGGGTTCATAACAGCATTTCTGTCACAGCATTTCCTGTCACAATGTTCCTGTCACAGCGTTTTCTGTCGTAGCATTTTCCCGTATAAGTTTCATTCATAGCATTTCCTGTCGTAGCTTTTCCGTTCGTAGTAATTTTTCCTGTCATAGCGATTTTCCTGTCGCAGCATTTTCCACTGTAGTTGTCATTCGTAGCATTTCCTGTCGTAGCATTTCGTTCATAGCATTTTCCTGTCATATCGATTTTCCTGTAGTAGCATTTTCCTGTATAGCTTTATTCGTAGCATTTCGTTCGTAGCGATTTTCCTGTCGTAGCTTTCATTTGCAGCATTTCCTGTCGTAGCATTTTGTTTGTAGCGTTTTTCTGTCACAGGGTTTTCCCTTGTAGCTGTCATTCGTGGCATTTCCTGTCGTAGCATTTCGTTCGTAGCATTTTTTCCTGTCATAGCGATTTCCTGTCGCAGCATTTTCCCGTGTAGCTTTCATTCGTAGCTATTTCCTGTCATAGCGATTTTCCTGTCATTGCATTTTCCCGTGTAGGTTTCATTCATAGCTTTTCCTGTCGTAGCTTTTCATTAGTAGCGTTTTTCCTGTCGTAGCGATTTTCCTGTCGCAGGATTTTCCTGTGTAGCTTTCATTCATAGCATTTCCTGTCGTAGCATTTCGTTCGTAGCGATTTTCCTGTCATAGTGATTTGCTTGTTGTAGCTTTCATTCGTAGCATTTTCCTGTCATAGCATTTTCCTGCGTAGCTTTCTTTCGTAGCTTTGTCCTGTAGCAGCATTTTCGTTCATAGTATTCCTGTTGTAGCATTTCTGTTAGCTAGTGCTCACATCAGGGTCTGTCACGTCTACGGATCCTTACGGGCTGAGGTTTTGTTTTTAATTAATTGTCGTCCCATAATCTTCTCGCCCACTACATACATCATACGATGCACGCTCCTTTCATTACACTTGTACGACTACCCACCATGGTCTGTGGGTACACCAGCCCTGAGTAGGGATGAGCCGAACACCCCCCTGCGAACGGACCGAAAATTCGCACGAACGTTAGAACCCCATTGACGTCTATGGGACTCGAACGTTCTAAATCAAAAGTGCTCATTTTAAAGGCTAATTGCATGGTATTGTCCTAAAAAGGGTTTGGGAACCCGGGTCCTGCCCCAGGGGACATGTATCAATGCAAAAAAAATGTTTAAAAACTGCCGTTTTTTCAGGAGCAGTGATTTTAATTATGCTTAAAGTTAAAAAAAAAGTGAAATATTCCTTTAAATATCGTACCTGGGGGGTGTCTATAGTATGCCTGTAAAGTGGCGCGTGTTTCCCGTACTTAGAACAGTCCCTGCACAAAATGTCATTTTTAAAGGAAAAAGGTCATTTAAAACTGCTTGCGGCTTTAATGTAATGTCGGGTCCTGGCAATATGGATGAAAATCAGTGAGACAAACAGCATGGGTACCCCCCAGTCCATTACCAGGCCCTTTGGGTCTTGTATGGATATTAAGGGGAACCCCGCACCCAAATTAAAAAAAGGAAAGGCGTGGGGCCACCAGGCCCTATATACTCTGAACAGCAGTATACTGGCGGTGCAAACAAGACAGGGACTGTAGGTTTGTTGTTAAGTAGAATCTGTTTGTAATTTTGAACTGGTACATTTTTAAAGTGTTTAGCTCCACCCCTGTGACATTTGTTTTGCTGTCTGTGCTCCTCTTCAGAAGATTTCACCTCACTTTTTGTCCCAATGACAAATGTTTTTTGAAAATTTGGGGTTTTTTGTGAAAAAAGGATTGGTGATAAATCATCAGTGGAAAGGAGAAACGTTTTTCTCATATTAACTCTTACAGGAGAGAATTTTCCTTCCTAGGGGTAGATTTCATCTCACTTCCTGTTGTCTCCTTCCGTTTGCAAGTAGGAGTCGTTTGTAAGTTGGATGTTTGAAAGTAGGGGCCTTCCCTATATACTCAGCAAAAATTTGGGCCTTAGGTGTTGTTGTGGCCACAACACTGTAAGCCCTCACAGCGCCCTGCTGTGAAATATTAGATCAAGAATTGTAATTACATGCCCCTGTTGAACAGGGGCTGAAAAATTGGGCCTTAGGCACTGGTGCTGGTGCCACAACACTGAAACCCCTCAAAGATACTCTAGTTGGAACACAGGAACAAGCCCTGCTGCAAAGTATTGCATCAAAAATTGTAATTACATGCCACAGGGGCTAAAAAATTGGGCCTTAGGCACTGGTGCTGGTGCCACAACACTGCAACCCCTCACAGATACTCTAGTTGGAATGCAGAAACGAGCCCTGCTGCAAAGTATTGCATCAAAAATTGTAATTACACGCCCCTGTTAAACAGGGGCTGAAAAATTAGAACTTAGGCACTAGTGCTGGTGCCACAACACTGCAACCCCTCACAGATACTCTAGTTGGAATGCAGGAACAAGCCCTGCTGCAAAGTATTGCATCAAAAATTGTAATTACATGCCCCTGTTAAACAGGGGCTGAAAAATTGGGTCTTAGGCACTGGTGCTGGTGCCACAACACTGCAACCCCTCACAGATACTCTAGTTGAAAAGCAGAAACGAGCCCTGCTGCAAAGTATTGCATCAAAAATTGTAATTACACACCCCTGTTAAACAGGGGCTGTAAAATTGGGCCTTAGGCACTGGTGGTGGCGCCCAGAACCAAAAATTTTCTTACAAGCTATCAGCGTGATCATTGAGGAAGAGGATAATTACTCAGGATAGTCACTCAGCATCAGCATAGGCAGTCTTTGAAGGGATCTGAGATTTCAAAAAAAAGTATTCGGTTACATCAGCACCAGGTGCTTGGTAGCTGGTGGTGATCCAAGACTGATTAATTTTTATGAAGGTCAGTCGATCGACCGAGTCGGTGGACAGACACGCCCTGTGATCAGTTACAAAGCCTCCAGCAGCACTGAATGTGCGTTCTGAAAGAACGCTGGATGCAGGACAGGCCAGTAGCTCAATTGCATACTGTGCAAGCTCTGGCCAGTGATCCATCCTCAAGACCCAGTAACCCAGAGGATTTTCGGTGGGAAAGGTGTCCAAGTCAGATCTTGCCCCTAGGTATTCCTGCACCATGTAAAACAGACGCTGGAGATGGTTGCTGGAATCGATCATACCTTGGGGCTGCGGACCAAAAAATTGTCTGAACGCATCGGTCAGACGGCCACCTTCTCCACCGCTCCTTCTTTGACTGACCAAAGCCTCAGCAACACGTTGTCCAGAAACAGGAGTTTGTAACCTCCCAGTCTCTGGGAACGTGTTGTACAGACCTTTCTGCAAGGCCTCCCGAAGATGTTTCATCCTCTGCTCCCTCTGCGATGGCAAGATAAGGTCCGCAACCTTACCCTTGTAACGTGGATCAAGGAGGGTTGCCAGCCAGTATTGGTCCTTCTCCTTGATACCACGAATACGAGGATCCTTACTCAGTCTCTGCAGGATCAGGGAGGCCATGCAGCGTAGGTTTGCTGAGGCATTCGTCCGGAGTCCTCTGGGTCACAAAGGACGACATGGTCCACAGCCACCTCCTCCCAGCCACTTACAAGTCCATGTGTTTCTTGGGACTGATCCCTTAAAGACTGATGCTGATGCTGAGTGCCAGGCTCCACCTCCATACTGACACAAACCTCCTCGTCGTCCTCCTCGTCCTCGTCCTCTTCCTGTGTGATCGGCGGGCACGCAGGAACACTGTCTGGATAAAGGGGGCCTTGAGAGCTAAGGAAGACCTAATCTTCCTGCCTCTGTTCTGCCTCAAGTGCCCTGTCCATTATTCCACGCAGCGTGTGCTCCAACAGGTGGACAAGGGGGACAGTGTCACTGATGCATGCACTGTCACTGCTCACCATCCTCGTGGCCTCCTCAAATGGTGACAGGACAGTGCATGCATCCCTGATGGCCCACTGGCGTGGGGAAAAAAAAACAAGTTCCCCTGACCCTGTCCTGGTGCCATAGTCGCACAGGTACTCATTGATGGCCCTCTGCTGCGTGTACAGCCGCTGCAGCATGGCCAATGTTGAGTTCCACCTGGTGGGCATGTCACAGATTAGGCGGTTCTTGGGCAGGTTAAACTCCTTTTGGAGGTCTGCCAGCTGAGCACTGGCATTATATGACCGGCGGAAATGCACACAGACTTTCCTGGCCTGCCTCAGGACATCCTGTAAGCCCGGGTACCTGCCCAAGAGCCAAACAGGGCACATGGGTCATTTGTCCCTGTCGGAGGGCATAGAGGAGGTTGGTGCCATTGTCCCCATCCACCATTCCTGCCTTAAGTTGGCGTGGCGTCAACCACCTCTGAACCTGCCCCTGCAGAGCTGGCAGAACCTCTGCCCCGGTGTGGCTCCTGTTCCCCAAGCACACCAGCTCAAGCACTGCATGGCATCTTTTGGCCTGCATACTTGCGTAGCCCCTTGAACGGCTACGGAGCACCACTGGTTCCGAGGGCAAAGCACAGAAACAGGCCATGAAGGAAGAAGAAGAGAAGGGGGTGGAGGAGAGATGTGTGTCACATTCATTAGTAGTGGCATTTTGGAGGCGTGGTGGTGGAACAACCTCCAACACTACTGCACCTTGTCCTGCATCCTTCCCAGCTGCCAGCAGAATCACCCAATGCGCGGTAAAACTTAGGTAACGTCCCTGTCCATGCCTGCTGGACCATGAGTCAGCGGTAATATGCACCTTACCGCTGACCGCCCTGTCCAGCGAGGCCAAGACATTGCCTTCCACATGCCGGTAGAGAGCCGGAATTGCCTTCCGTGAGAAAAAGTGGCGTTTGGGTACCTGCCACTGAGGAAACGCACATTCCACAAACTCACGGAAGGGGGCAGAGTCTACCAACTGAAAAGGCAGCAGTTGAAGTGCTAGCAATTTTGCAAAGCTAGCATTCAACCGCTGGGCATGTGGATGGCTGGGAGCAAACTTCTTTTGGTGGTGCAGCAGCTGGGGCAGGGAAATTTGCCTGGTACAATCTGACGTCAGTGTACCGAAAGCAGATTGCCCACAAGTACTTGGCTGTGACACGCCTAATTCTACACCTTCATTCCTCTCAGTGCAGGTCTCAGAGAGGACTAAAGGTATAGTGGGGTTGGAGATCTCAGCTGATGAGGAGCAAGGAGAGGTCCTCTTTGTTCTTTGGTGTGGGTCTTTTAGATACACTTGCCAATGAACTGCATGGCAGGTCAACATATATCTGGTCAAGCATGTGGTGCCCAAGCGGGAGATGTTTTGGCTACGCGAGATACGCTTGAGACATATGTTGCAAATAGCAGCGGTGCGATCTGATGCACTTGTCTCAAAAAAGGCCCACACCAAAGAACTTTTGGAATAATGCACAGAGACAGCAGCGCCCTGCACATGCGGAGCTTTGGGGTGTGATGCAGTCAGTGCTCTGCCCTTAGGCTGGCCGCTGGAGGGCATCCTGCCTCGTTGGTGATGTGCCTCCTCCTCTCTTCTATCAGGCACCCACGTTGAGTCAGTGACCTCATCATCCCCTCCCTCCTCATCACTGGAGCAAACCTGGCAGTATGCTGCAGCGGGGGGAGCATGACTGCCAGATTGCTGTCTTTTTTGGGCACCCCCTCTGTTTGTGCTCACGTTACTGCCTTCATCTAGCTCAGTATCATCATCAGAGCCTTCTGAACGCTGGGCATCCTTCTGGAGCATGTACCCAACACTGTGGTCAAACAGTTCGAGGGACTCCTCAGGAGAACATGGTGGGGCTAGGGAAGGAGTCACTGATGCCATTGAGCCGAAGGAAGAGGCCGCTGCTTTGCCAGACAAAGTACCCTGAGCATGGGTAAGAGAGGATGAGGAAGATGAGGACGCCTTGGTCATCCACTCGACCAAGTCTTCCGCATGTTGCGGCTCAACACGGCCAGCTGCCGAAAAAAAGGCCAAGCGTGTCCCAGGGCCACGTGCTGATGAGGATGCACCATCTCCACAACCAGCACTGTTGCCTCTAGACACAGAGACAGAGGCTGCTTGCCCTATTTTATTGGCTTGTGACTGTCTGCCTCTCCTTGTTGGCCTTCCAGACATACTAATGGCCTGTAGCTGCACTAAGCTGGGATATATATATATATAGTTTTTTGCGAGCTCTGCACAGTGTTCAGCTAAAGCTACCTGTAGAAGGTTGGTGGTGTTCTCATACTACAGGCAGGCAGTTGATTTTGCTAGCTGCAGTATCAGTATATATATATATATATATATATATATATATATATACTGATACTGCAGCTAGCAAAATCAACTGCCTGCCTGTAGTATGAGAACACCACCAACCTTCTACAGGTAGCTTTAGCTGAACACTGTGCAGAGCTCGCAAAAAACTAACTTGTAGCTTATTTAGCTGCCTGCGGTAGTGATAGGATCAGGAAAACACCTCCAACCTTCGACAATGAGCTTTAGGTGAACACTGTGCAGAGCTCGCAAAAAACGAACTTGTAGCTTATTTAGCTGCCTGCGGTAGTGATAGGATCAGGAAAACACCACCAACCTTCTACAGGTAGCTTTAGGTGAACACTGTACAGAGCTCGCAAAAAACTAACTTGTAGCTTATTTAGCTGCCTGCGGTAGTGATAGGATCAGGAAAACACCATCAACCTTCGACAGGTAGCTTTAAGTGAACACTTGCGCAGAGCTCGCAAAAAACTAACTTGTAGCTTATTTAGCTGCCTGCGGTAGTGATAGTATAAGGAAAACACCACCAACCTTCTACAGGTAGCTTTAGTTGAACACCGTGCAGAGCTCGCAAAAAACTAACTTGTAGCTTATTTAGCTGCCTGCGGTAGTGATAGGATCAGGAAAACACCACCAACCTTCTACAGGTAGCTTTAGGTGAACACTTTGCAGAGCTTGCAAAAAACTAACTTGTAGCTTATTTAGCTGCCTGCGGTAATGATAGGATCAGGAAAACACCACCAACCTTTGACAGGTAGCTTTAGCAGAACACTGTGCAGAGCTCGCACTACACTAACTTGTAGTTTTAGCTGAGCACTGTGAGAAGGACGCACTACACTAACTTGTAGCTTTAGCTGAACACTGTTCAGAGGATGCACTACACTAACTTGTAGCTTTGTGAAACACTGTGCAGAAGTCGCACTACACTAACTTGTAGTTTTAGCCGAACACTGTTCAGAGGACGCACTACACTAACTTGTAGCTTTAGTTGAACACTGTGCAGAGGTCGCACTACACTAACTTGTAGTTTTAGCTGAACACTGTGAGGAGGACGCACTACACCAACTTGTAACTTTAGCTGAACACTGTGAGGAGGACGCACTATCCTAACTTGTAGCTTTAGCTGAACATTGTGCAGAGGTCACACTAAACTAACTTGTAGCTTTAGCTGAACACTGTGAGGAGGACGCACTATCCTAACTTGTAGCTTTAGCTGAACACTGTGCAGAGGTCACACTAAACTAACTTGTAGCTTTAGCTGAACACTGTGAGGAGGACGCACTACCCTAACTTGTAGCTTTAGCTGAATACTGTGCAGAGGTCACACTAAACTAACTTGTAGCTTTAGCTGAACACTGTGAGGAGGACGCACTACCCTAACTTGTAGCTTTAGCTGAACACTGTGCAGAGGTCACACAAAACTAACTTGTAGCTTTAGCTGAACACTGTGAGGAGGACGCACTACACTAACTTGTAGTTTTAGCTGAACACTGTTCAGAGGACGCACTACACTAACTTGTAGTTTTAGCTGAACACTGTGAGGAGGACGCACTACACTAACGTGTAGCTTTAGCTGAACACTGTGCAGAGGTCTCACTACACTAACTTGTAGTTTTAGCTGAGCACTGTGAGAAGGACGCACTACACTAACTTGTAGCTTTAGCTGAACGCTGTGCAGAGGTTGCACTACACTAACTTGTAGTTTTGGCTGAACACTGTGAGGAGGACGCACTACACTAACTAGTAGCTTTAGCTGAACGCTGTGCAGAGGTCACACTACACTAACTTGTAGCTTTAGCTGAACACTGTGAGGAGGACGCACTATCCTAACTTGTAGCTTTAGCTGAACACTGTGCAGAGGTCACACTAAACTAACTTGTAGCTTTAGCTGAACACTGTGAGGAGGACGCACTATCCTAACTTGTAGCTTTAGCTGAACACTGTGCAGAGGTCACACTAAACTAACTTGTAGCTTTAGCTGAACACTGTGAGGAGGACGCACTACCCTAACTTGTAGCTTTAGCTGAATACTGTGCAGAGGTCACACTAAACTAACTTGTAGCTTTAGCTGAACACTGTGAGGAGGACGCACTACCCTAACTTGTAGCTTTAGCTGAACACTGTGCAGAGGTCACACAAAACTAACTTGTAGCTTTAGCTGAACACTGTGAGGAGGACGCACTACACTAACTTGTAGTTTTAGCTGAACACTGTTCAGAGGACGCACTACACTAACTTGTAGTTTTAGCTGAACACTGTGAGGAGGACGCACTACACTAACGTGTAGCTTTAGCTGAACACTGTGCAGAGGTCTCACTACACTAACTTGTAGTTTTAGCTGAGCACTGTGAGAAGGACGCACTACACTAACTTGTAGCTTTAGCTGAACGCTGTGCAGAGGTTGCACTACACTAACTTGTAGTTTTGGCTGAACACTGTGAGGAGGACGCACTACACTAACTAGTAGCTTTAGCTGAACGCTGTGCAGAGGTCACACTACACTAACTTGTAGTTTTAGCTGAACACTGTGAGGAGGACGCATTACACTAACTTGTAGCTTTAGCTGAACGCTGTGCAGAGGTCGCACTACACTAACTTGTAGTTTTAGCTGAACACTGTGAGGAGGATGCACTACACCAACTTGTAGCTTTAGCTGAACACTGTGAGGAGGACGCATTACCCTAACTTGTAGCTTTAGCTGAACACTATGCAGAGGTCACACTAAACTAACTTGTAGCTTTAGCTGAACACTGTGAAGAGGACGCACTACCCTAACTTGTAGCTTTAGCTGAACACTGTGCAGAGGTCACACTAAACTAACTTGTAGCTTTAGCTGAACACTGTGAGGAGGACGCACTACCCTAACTTGTAGCTTTATCTGAGCACTGTGCAGAGGTCACACTAAACTAACTTGTAGCTTTAGCTGAACACTGTGAGGAGGAAGCACTACACTAACTTGTAGTTTTAGCTGAACACTGTTCAGAGGACGCACTACACTAACTTGTAGTTTTAGCTAAACATTGTGAGGAGGACGCACTACACTAACTTGTAGCTTTAGCTGAATGCTGTGCAGAGGTTGCATTACACTAACTTGTAGTTTTAGCTGAACACTGTGAGGAGGACGCACTACACTAACTTGTAGCTTTAGCTGAATGCTGTGCAGAGGTCGCACTACACTAACTTGTAGTTTTAGCTGAACACTGTGAGGAGGACGCACTACACTAACTTGTAGCTTTAGCTGAACGCTGTGCAGAGGTCGCACTACACTAACTTGTAGTTTTAGCTGAACACTGTGAGGAGGACGCACTACACTAACTTGTAGCTTTAGCTGAACACTGTGCAGAGGTCGCACTAAACTAACTTGTAGCTTTAGCTGAACACTGTGAGGAGGACGCACTACACTAACTTGTAGTTTTAGCTGAACACTGTTCAGAGGACGCACTACACTAACTTGTAGCTTTAGCTGAACACTGTGCAGAGGTCGCACTACACTAACTTGTAGTTTTAGCTGAACACTGTGAGGAGGACGCACTACACCAACTTGTAGCTTTAGCTGAACATTGTGAGGAGGACGCACTATCCTAACTTGTAGCTTTAGCTGAACACTGTGCAGAGGTCACACTAAACTAACTTGTAGCTTTAGCTGAACACTGTGAGGAGGACGCACTATCCTAACTTGTAGCTTTAGCTGAACACTGTGCAGAGGTCACATTAAACTAACTTGTAGCTTTAGCTGAACACTGTGGGGAGGACGCACTACCCTAACTTGTAGCTTTAGCTGAATACTGTGCAGGGGTCACACTAAACTAACTTGTAGCTTTAGCTGAACACTGTGAGGAGGACGCACTACACTAACTTGTAGTTTCAGCTGAACACTGTGAGGAGGACGCACTACACTAACGTGTAGCTTTATCTGAACACTGTGTAGAGGTCGCACTACACTAACTTGTAGTTTTAGCTGAGCACTGTGAGGAGGACGCACTACACTAACTTGTAGCTTTAGCTGAACGCTGTGCAGAGGTTGCACTACACTAACTTGTAGTTTTAGCTGAACACTGTGAGGAGGACGCACTACACTAACTTGTAGCTTTAGCTGAACGCTGTGCAGAGGTTGCACTACACTAACTTGTAGTTTTAGCTGAACACTGTGAGGAGGACGCACTACACTAACTTGTAGCTTTAGCTGAACACTGTGCAGAGGTCACACTACAATAACTTGTAGTTTTAGCTGAACACTGTGAGGAGGACGCACTACACTAACTTGTAGCTTTAGCTGAACGCTGTGCAGAGGTTGCACTACACTAACTTGTAGTTTTAGCTGAACACTGTGAGGAGGACGCACTACACCAACTTGTAGCTTTAGCTGAACACTGTGAGGAGGACGCATTACCCTAACTTGTAGCTTTAGCTGAACACTATGCAGAGGTCACACTAAACTAACTTGTAGCTTTAGCTGAACACTGTGAGGAGGACGCACTACCCTAACTTGTAGCTTTAGCTGAGCACTGTGCAGAGGTCACACTAAACTAACTTGTAGCTTTAGCTGAACACTGTGAGGAGGACGCACTACACTAACTTGTAGTTTTAGCTGAACACTGTTCAGAAGATGCACTACACTAACTTGTAGTTTTAGCTGAACACTGTGCAGAGGTCGCACTAAACTAACTTGTAGCTTTAGCTGAACACTGTGAGGAGGACGCACTACACTAACTTGTAGTTTTAGCTGAACACTGTTCAGAGGACGCACTACACTAACTTGTAGCTTTAGCTGAACACTGTGCAGAGGTCGCACTACACTAACTTGTAGTTTTAGCTGAACACTGTGAGGAGGACGCACTACACCAACTTGTAGCTTTAGCTGAACATTGTGAGGAGGACGCACTATCCTAACTTGTAGCTTTAGCTGAACACTGTGCAGAGGTCACACTAAACTAACTTGTAGCTTTAGCTGAACACTGTGAGGAGGACGCACTATCCTAACTTGTAGCTTTAGCTGAACACTGTGCAGAGGTCACATTAAACTAACTTGTAGCTTTAGCTGAACACTGTGGGGAGGACGCACTACCCTAACTTGTAGCTTTAGCTGAATACTGTGCAGGGGTCACACTAAACTAACTTGTAGCTTTAGCTGAACACTGTGAGGAGGACGCACTACACTAACTTGTAGTTTCAGCTGAACACTGTGAGGAGGACGCACTACACTAACGTGTAGCTTTATCTGAACACTGTGTAGAGGTCGCACTACACTAACTTGTAGTTTTAGCTGAGCACTGTGAGGAGGACGCACTACACTAACTTGTAGCTTTAGCTGAACGCTGTGCAGAGGTTGCACTACACTAACTTGTAGTTTTAGCTGAACACTGTGAGGAGGACGCACTACACTAACTTGTAGCTTTAGCTGAACGCTGTGCAGAGGTTGCACTACACTAACTTGTAGTTTTAGCTGAACACTGTGAGGAGGACGCACTACACTAACTTGTAGCTTTAGCTGAACGCTGTGCAGAGGTCACATTACAATAACTTGTAGTTTTAGCTGAACACTGTGAGGAGGACGCACTACACTAACTTGTAGCTTTAGCTGAACGCTGTGCAGAGGTCGCACTACACTAACTTGTAGCTTTAGCTGAACACTGTGAGGAGGACGCACTACACTAACTTGTAGTTTTAGCTGAACACTGTTCAGAGGACGCACTACACTAACTTGTAGTTTTAGCTGAACACTGTGAGGAGGACGCACTACACTAACTTGTAACTTTAGCTGAACGCTGTGCAGAGGTCGCACTACACTAACTTGTAGTTTTAGCTGAACACTGTGAGGAGGACGCACTACACCAACTTGTAGCTTTAGCTGAACACTGTGAGGAGGACGCATTACCCTAACTTGTAGCTTTAGCTGAACACTATGCAGAGGTCACACTAAACTAACTTGTAGCTTTAGCTGAACACTGTGAGGAGGACGCACTACCCTAACTTGTAGCTTTAGCTGAGCACTGTGCAGAGGTCACACTAAACTAACTTGTAGCTTTAGCTGAACACTGTGAGGAGGACGCACTACACTAACTTGTAGTTTTAGCTGAACACTGTTCAGAAGACGCACTACACTAACTTGTAGTTTTAGCTGAACACTGTGAGGAGGACACACTACACTAACTTGTAGCTTTAGCTGAACACTGTGCAGAGGTCGCACTACACTAACTTGTAGTTTTAGCTGAACACTGTGAGGAGAACGCACTACACTAACTTGTAGAATTAGCTGAACAGTGTGCAGAGGTCGCACTACACTAACTTGTAGTTTTAGCTGAACACTGTGAGGAGGACGCACTACACTAACTTGTAGCTTTAGCTGAACACTGTGCAGAGGTTGCACTACACTAACTTGTAGTTTTAGCTGAACACTGTAAGGAGGACGCACTACACCAACTTGTAGCTTTAGCTGAACACTGTGAGGAGGATGCACTACCCGAACTTTTAGCTTTAGCTGAACACTGTGCAGAGGTCACACTAAACTAACTTGTAGCTTTAACTGAACACTGTGAGGAGGACGAACTATACTAACTCTAAATAGTCTAGCTTCCTGACTGTGGTACTAATAGGATCAAAAGAACACCAGCAATTTTCTTCAGGTAGCTGTAAATACTGTAACAAGACAAGCCTGCCTGTCAGTAGGAAGATAACAGGAACGGATCTAGCGAAACTGAATACAGTGTATATACAACATCTGGGATGCATATATATACACAATACACTGTAAGTGCAGTTAACTCACTGACTGTCCTGCCTAATCTAACTAACTCAAATGAAATGTCTATCTAAGCACGCTGGAACACACTACACGGGGCGGCCTTATATAGTGTGGGGCATGTTCTAAACCCCCTGAGCCATAATTGGCCAAAGCCACCCTGGCTTTGGCCAATCACAGCTCTCTCTGCTGACGGCGCTGTGATTAGCCAAGCATGCGGGTCATAGTGCATGCTTGGCCAATCATCAGCCAGCAATGCACTGCGATGCCGCAGTGAATTATGGGCCGTGACGCGCCACACGAATGTGGCGCAAATGGCCCATAGCGTTCGCAATTCGGCGAACGATCGAACAGCCGATGTTCGAGTCGAACATGGGTTCGACTCGAACGCGAAGCTCATCCCTAGCCCTGAGGGTTTCAGTTTTCCTATCTGTCTGTTTTCTGTCATAGCCTTTCATTCGTAGCATTCCTGTCGTAGCATTTAGTTTGTAGCATTTCTGTTAGCTAGTGCTCACTTCCAGGGTCTGTCACGTCCACGGATCCATACGGGCTGAGGTTTTGTTTTTAATTAATTGTCGTCCCATAATCTTCTCGCCCACTACATAGATCATACGATGTACGTTGATTTCATTACACTTGTACGACTACCCACCACGGTCTGTGGGTACACCAGCCCTGAGGGTTTCAGTTTTCCTATCTGTCTGTTTTCTGTCATAGCCTTTCATTCCTAGCATTCCTGTTGTAGCATTTAGTTCGTAGCATTTCTGTTAGCTAGTGCTCACATCCAGGGTCTGTCATGTCCACATATACATACGGGCTGCGGTTTCGTTTTTAATTGATTGTCGTCCCACAATCTACTTGCCCGTATACGATACATCATACGATGCACGCTCCTTTCATTACATTTGTACGTCTACCAACCACGGTTTGTGGGTACACCAGCCCTGAGGGTTTCAGTTTGCTACCTGTCTTTGTTTTTTCTGTCGTAGTATTTCGTTCATAGCATTCCTGTCGTAGCGTTTCATTCGTAGCATTTCTGTTAGCTAGGGCTCACATCCAGGGTCTGTCACATCTATGGATCCATACGGGCTGAGGTTTTGTTTTTAATTGATTGTCGTCCCACAATCTTCTCGCCCGTATACCATACGTCACACATGCACATTCACCATTACACCTTTACTACTACCCACCACGGTCTGTGGGTACATCAGCCCTGAGTGTTTGTTTTTAATTACCTGTCTTTGCGCTGCAGGTTGCGCTCGGGCTCGCTCACTGCATACACTAGGGTGGTTGTCATTAGGTTCACATTCACGCGCTGTTGGTCTTGTCATTTCTGCACTTACATCCTCACACTTGTCAGGTACGTAAGGGTGTTGTTGCTCATGGGTTGGTTGTCTGTTCTCATTTCTCCAGTTTGTGTTTCCTTAGTTCAGGGCATGACACGCGTTCTGGAAGCGACAAATTCGCATTCATCTCTCCAATGCCGCATGGGGGTTCAGTGCATGGTAGCACCCCATCAGGTAGGGGTGGGACCATACCAAACCCATTGCTGAGTTTTTTCACTGGTGTATCCCTTTTCCAGCCTCAGCTGGGGGGGGGGAGTACTTTTTAGGTTGTTATTCCAAACTCCGTCCCAACCTCTTCCATCCACCAGCACAGCACATGTTTCCATGCTTGATTCTTAACCCAGATTCATGCAGTACTTAATGCGCTCTCTACGTCCATGCTACAATTGTTAGACAGGATGAAGGGGTTCATAACCCGCTCGGCTAGAGCGGAGGTGTCAGCTACGACCCCAGCTCCTGCTCTTTTCAGGGTGCCTGCAGGTAATGTTGGAATTTCTTCAACAGTGGCATGTGGAACTGGGGGCTAGCCTGGTCACAGGCAATCAATCTGGCCAATGGTTCTTCATCCAGAGTATTTCTGAGGGCTTCTACCAAGGGTGGGAAGGTTTCATAGGTTCATGTCTCTGGCTTTCGCTGCATATTGCCTCTGCAAATTTGGCCATCCGCCAACACTATCAAGTATCTATCAGGTGACCAGCATTTCAGGCCCCTACAAAATCCTGTCAGTATGTCCATTTTTGCAGCTCACCCTCTCTAAGCCATCATAAAGGGTAGTCAGGGATGTTCTCTTTGGCACGGCTACCAGTTACCGGCCAGGTTTTTCGTGGGGTTTCAGTGTTCCTGTCTCCTACCCTTGATGCAGTTAGCAGTTAGTGCTCTTGACAGTTCCTTTACTACTCTGGATGGCTGTTGCTGGCCCTTCATTGTAGCTTTCACATCACATCTACTTTGGGTCTTTTTGCCCTCTTTTAGGCATACTGACCAGCCAGGCCAAGGCATACTTTAGGTCTTGGTAGGCTAGTTAGGATTATCGCATTTCCAAGTGAAGACTCTGATTACAAGTTAGAAGGCTGGCCGCAGGCCAGCCTGAATTTGTAGGAGAAGTCTGAGGGCTATATATCCCTCCTCCTCCTCCATCAGATCCTTTGTCGGATCCTTTCTGGGTTCCCACCCACCCGTTTCCCCATGCTTTCATTATTTCATTTACATTTCATTCATATTCATTCAGGGTATGCCCTCTTTTAGGCATACCGACTAGCCAGGCCAAGGCACACCTCAGGTCTTGGTAGTTAGGATTATCGCATTTCCAAGTGAAGACTCTGACTACAAATAGTAAATATCTCCTAAACGGTGCACATTTAGGAGATATTTACAGTACCTTATAGGCTTACCTATAGGTACAAGTACAACCTATAGGTTTACAACCAATTCAATAGATTCCCCTCAATGTGTCAAGCAACCGTTTTGCTGGCAGATGTAGCCCTTTCTATTTGTAAACTGTAAAAAAGGTAGTTCAGTTTTATTTGTATTATTGAAATGATGAGATAAAATACAGACATTGTGCTGGCAATTGGTTTTGGCACATTTGTGTATAGTTCTACATCTGTCTAGCTTTTGTTTTGAATATCAGTATTATTGTACGTTTTTCAACTTTTTTAATTTAGTAAAACAAGTTTTGAAAAATCTAATAGGAAAGGCTTCGAAGGGCAGGGATATAAAGATATTACCTATCAGGAGAACTTTTTAACTTTAAGTTTACATTTAGGTTGATTTACAAAAGGAACAGAACATGTTCGCTTTGCAAAGTAAATGTTCACTTTCCAAGGAATGTTTTGCTTAACTGACATCAATAATTTTCCTTGCACGTGATTGGATATTCTTTGCAAAGTGAATTTTCCCTACATTCGCTAAGCTAATTGAAAACTTTCTTGCAAAGTGAACATTATCTATTCCTTTAGCAAATCAACCTAATGGCGTCATTCACAGCTGAAAATCATAATGTTTATGTAGATATAAATACGTATTAGAGGTTTGCAAATAGAAAAATGCTTAGTGACATTGTTCACATAGTAAGCACAAATGCCATGCAGATGCCTTGTGTATTAGTTATGACCTAACAGTTTTAATTATTTTTAAATTAATTTAATTATAATTATTTATAAGTTAAATACAATTTTTAATTTTTTTTTTTTTAAATGCTTGTCACCGCATGTGTGAATTCACCCTTATTGCTGTCTGTGACTCCATTGGGAACATTTCCCCTCATTTTTTATCATTCTGACACCAGGGCAAGAAATTATGGTAATAGAGATAACTGGGAAAAAGAAGACAAAGACAGCAATAAAACCTTTGGATAGAGAATTTGATGGTGCAGGAACTCTTTGTAGATGCTACTTTGTACCTATATATTATATGGTTTATATGGTAATATAAAAAAAACTCCTCTAGTATTATCACAGGTATATTGGTGATGTGTGGGCTGTTTCCATACACTGAGGGACCTCCTCCTTCAACATTTCAAACTTGACAACGGATATTCCATATATTTCCTTACCCTCTACTGGAGCACACTAGTCCCTCTGTACAAGGACAGTAATTCAGAGTAGTGCCATAATCTTCACCATAGATGATCACAGTTAGCAGGCTTCTGGTCTGACTGTGGCACTGTTCCCCTTCAGATGGGAATGGAATACACACCGGAAATGAATATGCTGTCAACAGAAAAAGGAATTGCTGGATTTAGTGCAAAGCTGAACTCAAGGAAAAAAAGATCTTTGTAGGCTCCTCCAACACTGCAAGGGTTGAAGTAGTGCCAACCCTAGCAACAATGTGGGCCATTGCGTTTAATTGGAAAAGTCCATCTGTACCTTTTGTACAGATTAAAGACAGAATCAAATCTATTATATTGTCAGTAATAATTTTTCACACTCTTTCTGATTACATGCATACCTTTCATGCAAAATGGGATATCTGGTCTTCCATTTTTAATACAATAGCAGACTGATGTTTTTTTCTTATCTTTTTGTACATATTTCTTATTATGGCTTGTTGGCTTGATCACAACTGATATGTTTATGTACCCTTTTTATTTTTTTAATGTTTATTTACATTTTATTTTGTGTTTGTTTATTGGATGAACATATTATAGAACAAAAAATGTTTTCTCCATTTGATCTATGTTTATTATAACATTGTAAACATATCAGTTTTTATGCCTACTAAATGATACTATTTTTGCAAACATACTGTAGATGCTTATATTTTGTAATAGTATCTGACATACAGTACATTATTTCTTCAATAAACAGTTTGTAAACAAAAAAGTAGTACCAATCCTCTTGTTTTCACATCAATGGATCAGCATCCATTAGAGTTTACCAGTATGTAAAATGTTTCCTGTAGAAACACTTAGAAAAAATCTCACTTTTACCCTTAGGGTTCTTTCACACGGGTGGTCCGCTTTGCTCACCGGGGGATCGATTCGCTGATCCCTGCTGAGCAGGTGGATGACAAGTCCGTCTTCGCTCACTGTGCAGAAAAAGACCGGTCAGAGCCCCGCTCTCCTCTATGGGGAGATCGGATGAAAATGGACTGCCTGTCCGTTTTCATCCGATCCCATCTCATCCAATCCGCCAGACAGATGGAAAATAGGGTCTCCATCCGTCTGTATTTTAGGGACAGGATCGGATAGGGGCGGGTGTCAGCGGACATGTCACAGCTAACATCCGCTGCTCCATAGAGGTGAATGGAGTGTCCGATCAGGTCCACCTGAAAACTGACAGGCGGACCTGACCAAAAAGCCCATGTGAAAGGGGCCTTATTCAAATGCATCCCGATTCTTATGCACTGCTTCTACCAACTTCCTGTTGGGAAGCGTGCATTAATAAGCTCATTATTAATTCAATTACATTCACCGGGAATACACGTCTCATCAAAACTAGAGCACATATGTCCACTGTCATTGATAAATTGCTGATGAGGACTCTGGGCCAAAGCATGCATTGCCCTAAAGTCAAATCCTGGAAACATGCACCAAAGTGTGGCTCCATGGGACCTTGTAAAGGAAAGGAGCCACCCTAAAATTGGGATGTTGGGGCCAGCACTTGTAAATTATGACTGGATGGACAGACTGATGCATACTAGACAGACAGGTGAATAGACAGCCAGACTGATGCAAGTTAATTTCTGATTGCTTGTTAAAGGTTAATGTGTCTTGCAAATTGATCTTTGTGAAATGAGTAGATTAGGATCGGGCAGACATAAATATCTCTATTATTATTATATTGTTATAAATATCTATTATTTTAACTCACATACTTTGTGTTTTGGAGCAGCAGAACCCAGAGGGGCATTGTTCTTCTGAAGGATCACATCTTGTTCTGCCAGTGCCAGAGACCAGGCCTTTTGTACATCTGCCCCCGGAGCACACCTGCCCTGGGCAACATTCTTCATCTTGCCGACAGTCCTGATATAAATGACAAAGGGGACCATCAGCACTTTAAGGCACAGTGTATACTGGCTAGGTGACATTTTAACATATCCAGGTAGATCTTTCTTAATGACAACACACACACAGTAACTTCTCTGCACAAGAATAGAAGGAAAATGCACCAATTAATCTAACAAAATACTGTATTGTTTGCCATCAAAGCAGTTAGTTTTAGAAACAGTATAAGCATTATGTACATACACGCACTATAGATATGCAAAAAAAACCAGATTATATAGTCATGGCCAAAAGTATTGGTACACCAGCACCTTTTCCCAAAGTGTTCACATTTGCTGTGTTATGCCACAGGAGCGGAATTTCCATAAAAAAAAGTGTGATGGGAGCTTTTGGTCGGATATTCCAACCGTGTGTATGCTACATCCAACTTTTTCTGTCTGAATTTCTGCCAGCAAAAGATTGAGAGCTGGTTCTCTATTTTTCCGACGGAAAAAGTTCTTGACGGAAATTCCGTTAGTCTGTATGCAACTTCGACGCGCAAAAAAACACGCATGCTCGGAAACAATTCGACGCATGCTCGGAAGCATTGAACTTAATTTTCTTGGCTCGTCGTAGTGTTGTATGTCACCGCGTTCTTGGCGGTCGAAAGTTCAGAGAACTTTTGTGTGATCGTATGTATGCAAGCCAAGCTTGAGCGGAATTCCGTCGGAGAAACCATCCAAGATTTTTCTGACGGAAATTCCGCTCGTGTGTACAGGGCATAATGCTGTTAAGTAAAACTGACATAATTAAAGGGCATTCATCATTCCTAATTTTATAGTCCACACAACAGACATGTTGGTTTTTCTTTATGATTTAACATATTCTTGTAATTATTAAACCAAGTAAAAATTGCATGTGCATCAATTAGATACCCCTAATTTATTAGTTCATTGCTCACCCTCCCAGGGCAATAACTGCAATCAAGCATATTCTGTAGCTCTAAATAAGCCCTACTTACTAAACTTCTCCAGTGACAACATGCCCCACTGTTCTTGAGAAAATTGCCACATTTGTCTTGCATTTGATGTTTTTCTTCTTCCAGCTCCAGAGTTTCAATTATCTAGCCTTTCAACCACTTTTTGGCTTCTCTTAAATGTATACTTTGAGTCATTATTATGCTGGAGGGTTAATGAACTGTGACTGAGACAAAGCTTTCTAACGTTTGATTCCAGAATGCCTTGATAGTCTGCTAATGTCATAGTGTCACACACAGATTCAAGGCACCTTGGGCCATCGGCAGCATTGCATCCCATTAACATTATGAAGCCTTTTTTTAATGTATTAAAGTAAGAATAGTGTTCTTTTCCTCTGTGAACATATACAGTAGCTGCTGTAACTTAACAAAGCACACTAATTTTATTTCATAGGCCCAAAGAACATTCTTTCAGAGGGACTGTGGCATGTTAACATACATTTTGGTGAGCTCCAGCTTGACTTTTGGTAGGCACTTTTATTCAGATGGCAATAGATTTTGTGACTTGGAATTGTACCTTGATGCTGAAAGTCAGACAGGCTCTGTGTTTGAGGTTTTTCTTGGTTCTTTTTCTGCCATTTAGAAAAAAAGATCAGTTTAGTTGTGCAAAGATATAAAGGGAGATTGGCTGCAGCCCTATGGACCTGAAACTTCTTGATAATAATAGCAACCATGGTCAAAGGGACAGCTCTTTGGAGATGGTTTTGTAGCCTTTACTAGTCTCATTTACACTTGTGGCTGGGGGCCAAAAAACACGAGGTTGAACCACATTTTTATTGCCAACCCCTCAACTGCTGCCCTTTAAGATGCAAAGTCAGAGGATGGGGGTGTACACATGCCACAGCTGTGAAGGTTTACATTGGAGCATTGCAAAAATTATCCTCCCTGTTGCATTTGGTGGGCTGTAGTGCCCGCCAAATACAACCTATTTAACTGAATAGGGCTGCCCTGTGACCACATGCAATGCACGTGATTGCGGTACAGTGGTGCAGGTTTTTAGGGTTTTAAATAGGCAGTGAGGAGGCAACATATTACCTCCTTATTGCCTGTCAAATGCCCACTGAAAAAGAATCCACTTCTAGATCGCTCGTTAGAGGGCAACAAACGAGCCCTTACTGGTCTACAGTATTACCTTCTCCCTTTTTCTTTTTCATGTTGCTGTTTACTGCACTGTACAAATCACCCGAGTGAGTGCTTTTTTCTATTTAGGGCTATGTTCATGCTGATCTGACATGGAATTCGCACGAATTCCGATCTAACTTTGCCCTGCGACATCAGGTCCGACTTTCATGCGACTTCAATGAACAGAATCCGACTTTAAGATCAATGCGACTTGTCCTTTGACCAACTAAAACAATTCCTTTGGCTTTGGAATGGATAAAAACCTCACACCACATTTATCATATAAGAAAGCGACATGGCTCCCCCCCCCCCCAAATCCATACCAGGTCTTTTGGGACTGGTATGAATTTTGAGGGGAAACACCACACCAAACCCCCCCCCAAAAACAGCATGCCCCCCCTCAAAATCCATAGCAGACCCTTATCCCTGCATGCAGCCTGGTAGGTCAGGAAAGAGAGGGGATGAGGGAGCACCTCCCCCTCCTGAACCATACCAGGCCACATGCATCAACATGGGGGGGATGTGCTTTGGGGCAGGGGGGTCTCTGCCCCCCTCACCCCAAAGCAGCTTGTCCCCATGTTAATGCGGGTCTGCAGGCAGGGAAGAAGAAAGGGTGACATCACCTGATCGGAGGAGGAGGAGGGTTTTTTTATTTTCTGTGGGCCAGTGGTGACAGAGGAAATGGAGACAGAAGACATCGGCAGAGGAGGCAGAGACAGAAGACATTGGTGGACGAAGCGGAGACAGAAGACATCAGCGCAGGAAGCGGAGACAAAAGACATTGGTGGAGGAAGCAGAGAAAGAAGACATTGTGCTTGACATTGGAGCTACGATGGGGGACATTCTTCATTTTTAATAAAGGACTTGTCAAAAACTGTCTCTAGTTTTTGTAACACTATACTGCTTTTTTTGGTGAATGGGTAGGGGTACAATGCAACCTATGCTCATTCACATAGGGGGGCCGGGATCCGGGGGGCCCCTTTTTTAAAGGGGGCTTCCCAGTTTCCGATAAGCATCTGGTGGTGCAGGTTTTTAGGGGTTTAAATAGGCAATGAGGTGGCAACATTTTGCCTCCTTATTGCCTGTCAAACGCCCTCTGAAAATGATCCACCCCAAGATCACTCGTCAGAGGACAAGAAACGACCCCTTAATAGTCTTTTTCTTTCTCATGTTGCTGTTTACTGCGCTGCACAAATCACCCAAATGAGTACTTTTTTCCATTTAAGGCTATGTTCACACTGATCCAACATGGAAGTCGCACTATTTCCACTCCAAATTTGCCCTGCGACTTCATGTTCAACTTCCATGTGACTTCAATGAACAGGATCTGATTTTGATCTGACTTTGAGATGATTGCGACTTGTCCTTTGACCAATCAAAACAATTCCTTTGGCTCTAGAATGCATGAAAAACCTCATTGATCAATTAAAAAAACATGTGGCGTCCCCCCAAATCCATACCAGGCCCCTTGGGGAAACCCCACGCCAAGAAAAAAAAAGGCATAGGGGGCCCCCCTCAGAATTCATACCAGACCCTTATCCAAGCATGCAGCCCGGCAGGTCAGAAAAGAGGGAGGAACAAGCAAATGCCCCCCCTAACCATACCTGGCCACATTTCCCCAACATGGGGGGTGGGTGCTTTGGGGCAAGGAGGTCTCTGCCCCCCTCCTGCCCAAAGCACCTTGTCCGCATGTTGATGGGGAAAAGGGCTTCTTCCCCACAACCCTGGCTGGTGGTGGTGGGGGTCTGCGGGCAGGGGACTTATCGGAATTTGAAAGCCACCTTTTAGAATGCAGCCCCCCAGATCCCAGCCCCCCTATGTGAATGAGTACAGGGTACATTGTACCCCTACCTATTTACCAAAAAAAAGCAGTGTAGTGTTACAATAATCAAGAAACAAGTCCTTTATTAAAAATGAAGACAGTCCCCTGTCGTAGCTCCAACATCAAACATGATGTCTTCTTTCTCCACTTCCTTCGCCGATGTCTTCTTTTTCCGCCACAGCCTGGTATGCTGAAAATAAAAAAACACTCTTCCTCCAACACTGGCTTCATTCTGTCAGCTCCTGTGTCTGACAGATCTTATATATCTATGGGGCGTGGCCATGCAGTGACGTGACTCGGAGACTCCATCCCCTTGTGGCATCACAAACCCTATCCACAAGTCGGATATCAGTTAAGATAATGACTTGGATGGGACTTCCATTTAAATCAATGGGCTGAAATCATGCCCAAGTCGGATAAAAGTAGTGCAGGAACCTTTTTCAAAGTCGGACCGTCATAAGTCGGACCAGTTAAGATGGCTCTCATAGGGATTTTGATATGTCATGCGACTTATGCTCTTGAAATTCGGAGCGCATGTCGGACCAGTGAGAACCGGACCTGAATAGGCTAAGTAACTTATTCTAAAATTGTAGAACCCTGTGGTGCTAATTAAAGTGAATAATCTGCTTGAAGGATCTCTAAAATCCAATAAGGTCTTAACTTTTAAGCATACCAGTGATTAGGTTCATGCCATTTACATTTGTTTATTATTTACAAGACTATGTTAAGTCATAAAACAAATATTTCTCTCCTTGTACTATGGAATAAAGAATGATGAATGTACAGTAATTTACCAAAATCTTTACCCAAAGCTTCAACTTATTTCACAGCACATTGGGATTCTTTGGGAAAAATTGGATGGGTACCAGTACATTTGGACATGACTGTAAGTGTCAAAACAAAAGTAACCAACAACACCTGAACATGCAAAGAAAAGTAATAAGGGATATATTGGCAACATTATTAGGAAACCATGTTAAATGAACTGCAGTGCGTTTCTGCAAAAAGCACCAAAAATAGGTGTGAACTAGGCCTTAGAAATTTCCGTAAGAAAAGTAAGAAGTAGAGCTAGTAGCAGTCAAAAAAGCATTGGCAGTAAACGACACGGGTTATCTGGGGATAAATGATTAGCTGGAATTCAGAGCACATTAGGCAGGACTAAACATGAAAACGGATTGCAAAATTGTTACTAATATGCAAGAGTATAGCTAAAATGAATCTGTGTTTGTTGGGAGAAGCATTAAAGAGAACTAGTCAGAAACAATTCAGTAAAATAAATTACAGTTATTACAGATTATTACAAATGCATGCTGATGACTGGTTCTATTTAACATTTGTGAACAACAAAAGGCCAAAAATGTACCCTGATTAGCTTTACAAAAATAATCGCATAATGCTTTGCAACAATACATATTCCATTCTTGAAGAACAAAATAAGGCCAAAAATAAGCTCAAACATCAGTATACCTTGATGATACTCAACTAACACAAGCCATGTCTTGCCTACTCATATACCCACCCAATTTACACCAAACACATCCTTTGAGGCTCTAAAAATTCATATATGGGGCAATAATGAGCTATGAACTTCCTAAAGTGAACCTTGGAACCTCTCCAAGCATGTTAACATTGGAATACAGTGGTAACTTTGCTCAATCAACTATGTCAATCATACTACGTTCCCCAAAATGTGCAGCCTTAGCAAATTAAACAGCACTACTGTGCTGATGTGCAAATTCAGACATTTTATCAAAGGATGCAAAGAGTTTTCAAATTTATCATCAATGGACAGGAGTCCTACATCAATAAAATGTCACTAAACCCACATCATAAAAAGCTGTATTACATGCTGTTCATACTCACTCAGTCACTATAAGATTCATTTTCTGTATCCTGCAAAAAAACTGGTTGATCCTGCTGTTCTCTATCACCACCCTCTGTTCATGTCCCCAATTCAACTAGAGATTTTGCAGCTGTGGTGGCATCTCTGCACATGCACAGTTTTCAGTGAGTTTCTATGCTGAGCATTTCCTCCCTATCACATCTGAGCAGCCCATGTGACTATAGAGTCACACACGTAGGCGTATACACAGTGGTAAATGACAGCCTACTCCCCCCTACCTCCTCCATGCCCACTAACCAGCAAAACACCATGAGAGTGGGATATTATATGTAGATTAATAGAGGCTTCACCTTCCTCTTATTCTAATGCCCTGTACACATGATCGGAAATTCCTCCAGCAAAAGTCCAATGTGAGCTTTTGGTCGGAAACTCCGACCGTGTGTATGCTCCATAGGACTTTTGCTGGCGGAATTTCCGCCAGCAAAAGATTGAGAGCAGGGTCTCTATTTTTCTGATTTAAATTCTGATAGTCTGTAGCAATTCTGATGCGCAAAATTCCTACGCATGCTCGGAAACAATTTGACGCATGCTTCAAGCATTGAACTTAATTTTTTCGGCTCATCGTAGTGTTGTACGTCACCGCGTTCTTGATGGTCAAAAGTTCAGAGAACTTTTGTGTGACCGTGTGTATGCAAGGCAAGCTTGAGCGGAATTTCGTCAGAAAAACTATCCAAGGTTTTTCTGACAGAAATTCCGATCGTGTGTACGGGGCATTAGACACAGGCTGGAGGCATGTGACACAGCCTGTGTCTGGCAGAAATCTACCCACACCATGTTATTTCCACAAAATTATAAAGATTTCATTTCAAATATATATTTGTATGACAATTTAAAACAGTTTATTGATATTTTTTATTTATTTTTACTCTGTATTCCAAAGGCTGTTTTTTTTTTATTTTGAACATGTGACCAGCAGGAGAGGACTAAAAGTTTCCCTGCAGACAGGCTAGGAAAGATCTGGGTCATGTGACAGATGTATATTGATTAGGAAAAGGGTACTTAGCTGTTTCTTTTATTTAAAAAAATACAGTGCCATCATCCACATACAGAAAGAGAAGGGACAATGTAAATTAAACAGTGTGTGTTTAGTATCACTTTAAGGAACAGAGCATGGATTACCCTCTTCCAAAGTAAATCCAAATCTAATTAGGCCACTTAAAAGAGCAATAAACATATTTTAACTTACAATACCTCTCAGCAGTCATATTTCTAACCATGCTAATTAGTTGCTTTGGGCTACATCACATACTGTATTGGTAAATCAGTGCAGATGAGTGTACCCTGTTTGGAACTTTCCAAGGGCTAAACTTGGAATGGCGGTGGTTTATTACAAATGTCTTGTAAAATATATGGTTTGCTTTTTGCTAAATAAAGATATTTAAATTTATATGATACCTACTGTATGTATAATGTATTCCTATATCACATACACAAAAAAGTCCAAAGATTTGAAATGTAATGCGTGTCCTGCAGAGCTGCTTTTCTTCTTAAAATGGAACTTTAGTCAGAAAATTAAGTCCTGCTAGATCACTTCAGGCTGGCCCCTTTTGCAGGTATAGCTATGTAAAAAATTAACTATTTCCAGACCGCACATATTCTGCGACAGGACAGCCCAACTGCGCGAAACGACATACCTGTACGTCGTTTCATGCATGAGATACTGTGGGTGCGCATTAGCTGAACGCCGGGGGAGCACGTGCACGGGTCCAGCGCACTCAATGTCCAATGGCCACCAGTGATCGCTTCACAGAGAGGCAGAATGGGGATCTGCCTATGTAAACAAGGCAGATCCCCATTCTGACAGGGGACAACACTGAGATCGTCTGTTCCTAGTAAACAGGAACAGCGATCTCTGTGTTGTCCTAGTGAGCCCATCCCCCACACAGTTAGAACACACACTAAGGGAACACAGTTAACCCTTTGATCGACCCTAGTGTTAACCTCTTCCCTGCCAGTGTCATTTTGTCATTTATACATTGATCAGTGCATTTTTTTAGCACTGATCACTGTATTGGTGTCACTAATCCCCAAAAAGTGTCACTTAGGGTCAGATTTGTTTGTCGCAATGTCGCAGTGCTGCTAAAAATCCCAGATTGCTGCCATTACCAGTAAAAACAATAAAAAAATTAACAGTCCCTAAATCTATCCCCTATTTTGTAGACGCTATAACTTTTGTGCAAACCAATCAATATATGCTTATTGGGATTTTTATTTTTCAAAAATATGTAGAAGAATACATATTGGCCTAAACTGATGAATAAATTAGTTTTTTTACATTTTTTTTGGATATGTATTACAGCAGAAAGTAAAAAAATGTGTTTGTTTCTTAAAATTGACGCTCTTTTTTTGTTTATAACGCAAAAAATAAAAACCGCAGAGGTAATCAAATACCACCAAAATAAAGCTCTATTTGTGGGAAAACCTTCACAGGAAGGTTCATTGAAATAGCAAAAAAAAAGGAAAAAAGAAAAAATCTCTGCGCAAAGGACTAGGTGCTAAATAAAGAGTTGGAGGGGGTTAAGGGAACTGCTGCCTCTACTAATTGCTACCACTAAGTGGAGCAATGTCATATGATAAGAAAACAAAGTAGATATGGCGCTGTTCTCTTATTAACACATAGTGGTAAAAAAATATACATAAGCTACTTCCTTTAAGAAAATCCTAAAGACTAAGAAGATATTACGCCGTGTGAATTATGAGTGTTACCTCAATATATGTGTCAATCATTATCAAGAAGATTCCAGGTACCAAGGAAGACCACAAGGGTGGAACCCAAGGATAACCACAACAAGGGAGAGAAGGGGAAAAAGATTGGGAAACAGAGGAATACAGACAAATGACAAACCGACCCCAGAGATGGGCAAGAGGAAACAGACCAGAGGAAAATGAGGGGGCATCAAGAAAAAGAAGAAGAGAGTATTAGGAAAGGGCATCTTTAATCTGAGCGAGGTGATATTTAATGAGGAAGAATTGAAAATCTTGGATCTGGGTCTTAAATACGCCCCAGATAAAGAATTGGACAAATTTGAAGCCTATATTGACTTACAAAAATTTGTGAGAAGATTGAATATTAGGAAATTTTTTTAGAAAAGAAACAAGTACAAGTACAAACAAGTAGAAAAAGAAGCCACTACCTATAGACATTCTAATTTAAGGAATAATTCCACATTTAATCCAAAGACACAACAAAATGAGAGTCTAATAGTGTTCAAAAAAATGGTGGAAGAGGACATTAGGAAATTGAATGTAACTAAATCAAAAAGAAACAACATCTGGAAGACTATAAAAGAAATAGAAAAGAAGAAAAATATAATTATACGACCAGCTGACAAGGGGGGAGGACTTGTAATCCTCAATAAAACGGACTATGAATGTGAGATGACCAACCTACTGAATCAACCAGATACATATAAGAAATTAAAAGGTAAACCAAAAATTGAATACAAGAAGAAACTCAAAACGTTTGTAAAAAAAGGGGAAGATAAAGGAATTCTTACAACGAAAGAGGCAACCTATCTGGTACCAGAGGCAGAAAAAACACCTGTCATCTATTATGTCCCAAAAATCCATAAGAGTCAAACTAACTCACCAGGTAGACCAATAGTTAGTGGGATAGACTCTCTTTTTTCCCGGTTGGGAGCATACTTGGATGGATTTTTACAACCATTAGTTAAAGAAGGAAAGTCCTATCTCAAGGACAGCAAAAAGTTGGTGGATGAACTAAGAAATCTAGGAATCGAAGAAACCGATATTTTTGTCAAAATCGATGTAAATTCGTTGTATAGAAATATATTACAAAATGATGGAATTAACAGTGTAGATTGGACATTACACAATCAAACAGACATGAAAGAGGAACAAATTCAATACATTCTGGAAGGCCTAAAATTAGCCATGAGTAACAATTGTTTTTGGCATAAGAGAGATTATTTTGTCCAAACAAAGGGCGTAGCCATGGGGACTAAGTATGCCCCCAGTGTAGCTAACTTGTTCCTTAATCACTGGGAAGAAGAACAGATATTTAGTATACAGAGGACCAACTTAAAATTTTATCAAAGATACATCAATGACATTATAATCATCTGGAGGGGTACAGAAATAGATTTGCAATCCTTTTTCGATTAAATTAACCAGAACATCTATGGGATTACTTTCTCCGGCACTTGGAACAAACAAACAATCGACTACCTAGATCTTCAACTCTACAAAAATAATGGACACATTGGTACAAGGACCTTTTTTAAAACAACTGACAGAAATGGGTATATCCCAACCAATAGCTGCCATCATCGGCAATTGATCGGGAATATACCAAAAGGCCAACTGATGAGACTGTTTAGAAAGTGTAGTAACATTGAGGATTATAACAACCAAGCAGACATCATCATAGAAAGATTTGTAGAAAAAGGATATAGGAAAAAGGAACTAGTAACATTGAAAGAGAACATCAAACATATGGCTAGAAATTCAATGATAGATGGTAAGAACAAGGACAATAATAAAAACAAAAGAGGTAAAGGAGATGTGGCTTTTATCACGGGTTTCAACATCCAACACAAGGCGGTGGAAAAAATAATAAAAAAACACTTGCCAATCCTCCAATCTGACCAAATTTTAAAGACCACCATACCAACAAGACCTACCTTCTTCTATAGAAAGGCACCTAATCTCAGAAACAGATTGGTTCACAATGCCCTGGACCCCCCAAAACAAATTAAAATTTCGAATCGTCTTAGAGGTTTCTACAAATGTGGCAAATGTCTTCCATGTAAAATCAGTAAAAAAACTAACAAGAAAAAAACAGATTTCACGTCTATGTCAAAGGGAACTCAATATACCATAAAAGAACTCATTACATGCACTAGCACTCATGTGATGTATGTATTGGAATGCCCTTGCCACAAACAGTACGTGGGTAGAACAACAAGAGCATTACACGTAAGGATCCGTGAACATATCAATAATATCAAAAACGGATTCAATAAACATAGTGTCTCAAGGCATTTTAGGGACTACCACAACAAGGACCCTACATGCATGACCTTTTATGGCATAGACAAAATCAAAGGACACTGGAGAGGAGAGAATAAGAAAATCAAAATCTCCCAAAACGAAACCAAATGGATTTTCCAATTAGATACCCTTCAACCTAGGGGAATGAATATAGATATAGATCTCAACTGTTTTTTAACTATTTTTTAAACATAATATTAGTGTGATATAGGCTCCCTTTTTTTTTCAACTATTATTCAATTCCCCCATGAACTCTCGAAACTTCACACACCTTTCTGTTATATGCCCCCTTCTAGAACAAAGTTTTTTAAAAGTTTTTTAAAAATATTTTTATATACATGCAAGTTTACATTAAGTTTAAATATTTCACATACAACTATGTATGTGTGTGGAAGATACATGTACACTTAGAGACATATTTTTGTTTTTATTTTACATTTTAATCTTATTTATTTTAATTATTCAATAAAAACATTTTCCTTTTTATTAATACCATCTCATTTTTATCAATACTATATTTCTCGCCTATTTATGCTGGTTTGCACAATGTATTTATTTATTTAAGTGATGTTGGGATGTTTGTATCAGAACATAGCATTTTTATATGTGTTTCAATATTATCTGCATAACACATTAATGACACTATTTACAGTACTGGTGACCCTGCACGAAATTCGCATAATGGATTAATGATGTGGTTTAGTCATTCTATTGTATAAGGCGATTATGAACTTCTGCCTAGCAACACACACCTAACGAGCCCACGAATAGGGGGTGATTAATGCCATTACGGACTTCGGTCGGCATTATCACACCCAATATGGCCACTATGACGGAGATCTTCCATTGTCTGGGGAGCAAGAATATGACAGACCACGACATGACATTGATGTAAAATTTAGTGTATTAAGATACGTACTTCGGATTTGAATTATTGCACCATAAAGGACCGTCATTTTACACATAGGCTTCAATATAGTGGACTTCGGTCCGCATATCACACCCAAAATGGCCGACGGGACTTCTGTCTGCAATATCACTCAGAAAATGGCGGCCACAATTATCAATGAAGCATGCAAATCACCAAGTACTATAAATAGGAACTGTAGCAAGCACTATGCATGCTCCAGATGATGTCAGAGTGACGAAACATATAGGGCAGAGTCAGCATACATCCTTGCATCACTTCCTGTCACAAACGGTGTCAGCAACAAATGCTTTTTTTTATTCTACCGAATGTGAGTACCTTTTTATGTGTTTGGTTATAAAACAGTTTGATACAGTATTACGCTATTTGGGCTCCCTTTCTCTCTTCCATGACGTACAACATATAATGGAATCTCCTCATAGCCAGTATTAAGGACGGTTTTCTTCCTATTGCTACACAGTGGCACATACTGTGGATGCATTTAACCCCAGGAGGGGAAGAAGAATCTGGTGAGTGCAGGAACAGGCACTAAGATATGCACGGTGTGTTCACTCATTGAAAAGTCCATCAGACTAGAAAGAGGATTTTTGCACGGGCACAAGAGCACTTTATAATCCTTAATTTATTTTATTATTGAGTAATTTGGTGTTTTCTTGAAGATTTTTCACTAATTCTTTATTAGTTTCATTTGAAATGGACAATATAGAAATGCAGACATAAAAAACTGCCTGTTGTTGGTTTAAAACAATAATGATAGCACTTCAGAAAGTCTCATGTTAGCATATTAATTGTAATTGCACCTTAGACTGTTTCAGCATGCACAATAATTTTATTCAGGGTTTTAGTGTTTTAATTTTATCCCAACGGGTATCATATATAAGTATATCAATTGTAATTGCATCTTAGATTGTTTCAGTATGCATAATAGTTTTCATAGTGCTTTATTTTATCCTAACGGGCATTATATATATTGACTTTCCACACCAAGGACCACACACTTTGTTTGATTTTAGATTAATGCAAGACCGCTAATATAAGTAATTTTTGGTTTGGTTTTATTTGGTAAAACACTATTGATACACATTGGTAACACTCATAATTCACACGGCGTAATATCTTCTTAGTCTTTAGGATTTTTCTAAAGGTAGTAACTTATGTATATTTTTTTACCACTATGTGTTAATAAGAGAACAGTGCCATATCTACTTTGTTTTCTTATCATTGAAATAGCAACCCAGTTAAAAAGGCAAAAACTAGCAGAGGGAATTTGCCTGCTTACAATCACAGCTTAAAAAAAGACCCAACTGGACAACTGGACACGTCTTGTCTAGCCTTAAATCTAGCGTTTACGATTAAAGCAGAAAGAAGCATTAGATGGAGTGGGGCTAAATTTTACCAACAACGAGATAACATCAGACCGATGCTAGCTTCAAAACTATCCCCGAAAACTCGCTCGTTCGCGTTACCGAAAAGTCGGATGCAAGACGGTACCTTAACACTAAACCCTGGGTGGCACAGTGGTGTAGTGGGTAACACTCTACTCTAGCAGTAAAAAGGGTCACTGGTTCAAATCCCAACCAAGACACTACCTTCCTGGAGTTTGCATGTTCTCCCTGTGCCTGCGTGGGTTTACTCCGGTTTCCTCCCACACTCCAAAGACATGCTGGTAGGTTAATTGGCTTCTGTCCAAAATATTGGCCCTAGTATACAAATGTGAGTTGGGGTCCTTGGACTGTGGGCTCCTTGAGGGTAGGGACCGATGTGAGTGTGCATTGTACAGTCAGGTCCATAAATATTGGGACATCGACACAATTATAATCTTTTTGGCTCTATACACCACCACAATGGATTTGAAATGAAACGAACAAGATGTGCTTTAACTGCAGACTTTCAGTTTCAATTTGAGGGTATTTACATCCAAATCAGGTGAACGGTGTAGGAATTACAACAGTTTGTATATGTGCCTCCCACTTTTTAAGGGACTAAAAGTAATAGGACAATTGGCTGCTCAGCTGTTCCATGGCCAGGTTTGTGTTATTCCCTCATTATCCCATTATAAGCAGCAGGATGAATTCTGAAGTGTTTCGGCAATATTATCTGCTCATATTCAGCAAAATGCTTCAGAACTCATTGGATGGCGCTTCACAGTGCAGATGGACAATGACCCGAAGCATACTGCGAAAGCAACCAAAGAGTTTTTTAAGGGAAAGAAGTGGAATGTTATGCAATGGCCAAGTCAATCACCTGACCTGAATCCGACTGAGCATCATTTTACTTGCTGAAGACAAAACTGAAGGTAAAATGACCCAAGAACAAGCAGGAACTGAAGACAGTTGCAGCAGAGGCCTGGCAGAGCATCACCAGGGATGAAACCCAGCGTCTGGTGATGTCTATGCGTTCCAGACTTCAGGCTCTAATTGACTGCAAAGGATTTGCAATCAAGTATTAAAAAGTGAAAGTTTGATGGATGATTGTTAATCTGTCCCATTACTTTTGGTCCCATAAAAAGTGGGAGGCACATATACAAACTGTTGTGATTCCTACACCGTTCACCTGATTTGGATGTAAATACCCTCAAATTAAAGCTGAAAGTCTGCAGTTAAAGCACATCTTGTTCGTTTCATTTCAAATCCATTGTGTTGGTGTACAGAGCCAAAAAGATTAGAATTGTGTTGATGTCCCAATATTTATGGACCTGACTGTATGTGTGGAGCGCTGCATAAAATTGATGGCGCTATATGGGTACCTTAAATAAAAATAATAATAATAGATGAGCATCTTAATGAGACACAATGTATAGGGATAGGGACAATTGTAGACACGCACCCACACACACTCAGGTTGAACTGGATGGACTGGTGTCTTTATTCAACCTTACTAACTATGTAACTATGTAACCCCCTACGCATAATGCAATCCTTCCAAGCTTTTTATACTGATCTATATAAGGCGCCTTTTTTATATAAGGCTTTTTTTCTCAAAGAATAGGTGCAGGAACTCCCACCTTCTGAGTCCCCCCCTTGTCTCCGCCCCCTACCCACCTCCAAGCACCATCCCTTGATTCCACCCCCTACCCACCTCCCAGTACTGCCCCAAGTATCATTTGCTAAATAATTTGTATGGAATTTGTTCTTGTCTAATAACAAGAAAAGCAGTAAAAAAAATAGATGCACTGAAGCCAGCAACAATAAACAACACCCCAGTAATAATAGAGCCTCCCAAGCAACAATAGATTCCCCTCCCACCAATAATAGACCCCACCCCAACAACAATAGGTTCTCCCAAGCAACAAAAATTCCCCTCCCAGCAATGATAGACCCCACCCCAGCAACAATAGATCCCCCACGCAACAATAGACTCCCCCAGCAACAATGGATCCCACCCCAACAACAGTAGGTTCCCCTCCCAGCAACAATAGAGCCCTCACCCAACAATAGACTCCCCCAGCAACAATGGCCCTCACCCCAGTAACAATAGTTCCCCCCAGCAACAATAGACCCCACCCAAGAAACAATAGTTCTCCACACAATAATAGACCCCCCCACACAGAAACAATGGACCAACCACAACAAAATACCACCCTCAGAAACATTAGATCCCGCCCCCAGGAGCGAGATGCGCTCCCTTCCTTTCCCTCCACAGATAAGTACACTTTTTTCAACAGATCTCCCAGCGGTCAGCATTAATAGACCAGCCAGCAACAATAGACCTCTACTTCAACAGTAGATCCCTACAAGCACCATAAGACACCCCTCTCCAGCAACAACAGATCCCCCACAAGCAATAATAGACCCTCACACAAAAACAGATCCCCACCAGTGACCATATATCCCCCAGCAGACAGCATCAATAGACCCTCCAGCACATCCCTTGCTATTACATACATTTGGTGCTGGAGGTGCCGGACATGCATTCCCCCACATTCCCACTGAAAAAAGCCCTGTAGATCAGTATAAAAAGCTTGGAATGCTTGCAAATGTTTTATAGTATGGAACGGATAAGCCGTCTGGGCCTGGGGCAGAGCCCCCTTTCAGATTTTGGATGACTTCCAATACTTCCTTAGTTGTGATGGGAACCTCTAGTCTGTCTCTGTGGTCCTCCCCGATAGTTGGAAGTGGAAGGTTGTCAAGGAACGAATTTATTACGGATATGTTGACGTTACCTATATGCAGTTCTGCAACAATGGGGGTTTGGCCTGAACTTTATAGGGCTGTTGGAAACCCTTTACTCGCGTCCGGGAGTCAGGATCAGGCTACAGGGTCACTAATCTGAACCAATTAAGACTGCCAGAGGGACATGTCAGGGGTGTCCACTTTCACCCCTGATTTTTACCATGGCGATCGAATCGATAGCAATTGCCATTTGTGCCCATCCTAATGTGAAGGGGGTTCAGTGTGGCCAATCATCCCATAAGTGTGCCCTTTTTGCTAAGGATATACTTCTCTTTTTCACTTCCCCGATTATTTCCCTTCCCAATATTTGTAAACTACTAGATGAATTTGCTAAAGCGTGAGGCCTTCATGTCCATCTCTCAAAATCTCAAGCACCGAGTGTTTCCCTCCAGGAAACAGTGGTAAAGCATCTGAAACACTCATTTAAATTTGAGAGGAGTGACTCGACCATCGGATACCTGGGGATTAATCTCACTCCCAAGATTGAAAGTTGTTCAATCTTGGGAGTGAGAATAATCCCCAGGTATCCGATGGTCGAGTCACTCCTCTCAAATTTCAGGTGAACTACCCCCCCATTTTCTACAAACTGAAATCCAACCTTAAGGCTTGGACTTTGTTTAAACTGGCGTGGATGGGTAGAGTGAATTCTGTTAAGATGACTCTGCTTTCCAGAATGTTGTACCTATTCCGCTTGATCCCAATCCCGATCAGAGGAGATCATTTTAAGTCCTTTGAGGGGTAGGGGAGGGAAGAGGTTTGTTTATATGAGTAGATACAGTGCCCCAGTGCCCTGGAATAAAATTAAGGTACCCATGCGTGTCGACCCGGGGGGCCCCCCTCCTGGCCCTCTGGCCGGGCCGGGGGGGAGGACCCTGGGAAGACACGTGGGGAGTAGAAAGGAATGGAAAATATGAACAGTATAAAATTGTTGTCATACAACGTTCGAGGATTAAACTCCCCAGGGAAGAGAAGCATAATACTTCAAGAAGTAAGGCTGAATAATATTTCTCCAAGAGACACATATTACCCAAAACTTAAATATTAAAATATACTCAAGAAATATTCCAACATGGTTTTATGGAGATTCACCAATAAGAAGGGCTAAAGGAGTGGCTATCGGAGTGGGGAAAAACATTCGTTTTATAATAGAACAAAGAAAAGTGGACCCAGAAGGACGCTTCCTCTTCCTCATAGGTTCCATACAGGGTATAAAATATACACTTGCTAATGTATACTGCCCCAATACAAACCCTAAAAAATATTTCCTGGAGATATTAAAAGTTCTAATGGAATTTAAACAAGGTAAACTAATTCTGGCAGGAGATTTTAATTTCTCCATGGACCACAGATTAGACAGTACCTCCAATGCAATGGATAGAGAAATAAGACTACTAAGGAAATTAAAAAAAAACTATACGAATATCAACTAGTAGATCCATGGAGAATACAACACCCAAGTACAAAAGACTATACTTTTTATTCAACAGTACACGGAACATATTCCAGGTCGGATTATATTATAAAAGAACATAGAAACGTTGACGAAACAACAGAAACAAAAATAGGAATAATAACAGCTTCAGATCATTCCCCAGTAATGTTGGAAATCAAACTACAAGGAGAATCCTTTGGGAAAGGTACATGGAGACTAAATGAAGATATAATTGAAGACAGGGAAACAGAAAAAATTATAACAGAAGAAATCAAAAAATATTTCCAGGAGAACGACACCCCAGAATTATCAAAAGCAATCCTCTGGGAGGCACCCAAGGCCGTCATTAGGGGTAAATTAATATCTATTGGAGCAGGAAAAAAGAAGAAAAGAAGAGAAAATATGATGAGAACTATAAAGGAAATATATGAACTGGAACAAAGGCATAAAAAGCAATCAGAAAAGGAAATGTACTGGACTCTAATCCTGAAGAGAGAACAATTAAAGGAATGGATGGAACAAGAAGAGAGGAGGGAATTTAACAGAGTACTACAGGAGAGATTTAAATGGGGTAACAAGCCAGAAAGAATGCAAAAATGATAAGAAAAAAGAAGTCTCTAAATTATTGAATATTGAAAAGATTAAAAATGAGAAAGGAGAATTAGTAAATAAGACAACTGATATCGCAATAGCCTTTCAAAAATATTTCAGCTCACTATATGCGATAAAAAAACAGGAGACATAACTAAAAGAAGAATTAAGAAAAAAGAAGATACAAGACTATCTAAAGAAAGCAAAATTACCAAAAATACAACTCGAGCAATTAAAAGAACTGGAAAAAAAAATTACTTAAGAGGAGATCAAATTGGCCCTAAAAGAAACCCCAGTAGGAAAAAGCCCAGGACCAGATGGGTTCACGATTAAATATTATAAAAAATTCCAAGAACAACTGATCCCCAAGATGCATGAATATTTGAATAACATAGGAGAAGAAGAAGAAGTAAGACAAGAATCATTACTAGCATATATTACAATTATACCCAAAGAGGGGAAAGATAGAACTAATTGTTCAAGCTATAGACCGATCGCTCTCCTAAATGTGTACACAAAATTATATGCAAAAATTCTAGCTACGCGACTAAAGAAATTAATACCATTTTGGATAAATCCCGATCAAACTGGATTTGTGCCGTGTAGAGAGGGAAGGGATAATAGTTTAAAAACAATTTTGTTGTTACGTAGGGGGAAACCGGGTGAATCCCCAGCTCTACTCCTGCCAATAGATGCAGAAAAAGCATTTGACAGGGTAGACTATAGATTCATGTTGGATATGATGCGGCATTTGGGATTGGGACCAAAAATTATGAAGTGGATAAGAAACTTATATAACGGACCAACAGCAATGGTAAAGGTCAACGGGAGACTTTCACCTGTGATCAAGATGCAAAACGGAACACGGCAAGGATGCCCGCTCTCCTCACTATTATATGTACTGGAAATGGAACCATTCTTGGCGGCACTCCGAAATAATCAAGACATGAGAGGAGTGAGAGTTGGAGAAAAAGAGCACAAAATTGCGGCATATGCGGATGACATCTTGATGTTTGTAACCAACCCAAGAGTGACTCTGCTAAATATAATCAAAGAGATAAAAGATTATGGGGAACTCTCAAATTTCAAAATAAATCCAGAAATATTAAATATTGGATTAGGAAAAAGGGAAGTCCGGTCCCTCCAAAAAGAATTCCCATTTACATGGGTAAAAGAAGAACTAAAAATACCTTGGAATCAAATTAACATCAACGGTAGAGGAAATCTATCCGGCAAATTATATTCCACTAATTAATGAGATCAAGGAAGATATAAAAAAAATAAGTGTACAACCAATATCTTGGATTGGAAAAATAAACATGTTTAAAATGATGATACTACCAAAAATAATATACAAATTTCAGCTGTTGCCAATTGGGATTCCACAGAGCTTTTCCAAGATAATAAAAACAATATTGATAAAATACATCTGGCGTAATAAAAAGCAGAGAATTAAATTTATACAAATCACGAGGAAAAGGGAACACCGTGGATTAGCAACCCCAGACATAAGTCGATATTATAAAGCAATAGTTTTGTCACGAATGATTGAGTGGACAAATGGAAATAGGGAAAAAAATGTGTGGAGATAGAAAACAAGATAAGTAAGACCACATTGCACAAAAACATATGGATACCACGAAAGTTCAGGAAAATTGATTCAGAAACTCACGAAATAACTAAGAATGTTTTTAAAATTTGGGACACAGTACATGCGGAAAAAGAATTGACATATAACTCACCACTAATAGCCCTCACAGGAACAAAATTTTTTATACCAGGGAAGGAGATATTCGCTGGACATGAAAATAGAAATCCACAACTGAAAGACATCATCACAAAAGGCAGGATAAGATCACGATTAGAATTAGAAGAACTCAACGGGTGGAAGATAAATGAATGGAATTTCTATCAATTAAGACACTTAGTAAACACACTACCACATCCACTCAGAGAAGAAGAGAAATTAAATCCACTGGAAAAACTCTGTTATACCCGAACACCACTGAAAAATGGAATATCAAAAACGTACGAAATATTGACGGATCTAGAAGGACAGGGAAGACCTGATTTCTTTGAGCAATAGGAAAAAGAACTGGATTTAAAGCTAGAAGATCAAAAAGTTGAAAAGATTATAGGAATAGGATATAATAATGACTGGGATATGAATACCATAGAAATGAATTATGAATTCTTAGCAAGGTGGTACCTGACACCAGTGAGAACCCATAGACACCAGCAAGAAAAAGCACCTTTGTGTTGGAGAAACTGCAATCAAAGAGCAACGATGACACATATATGGTGGGAGTGTCCAACAATAAAGGACTACTGGCAAGAAGTGGTAAATAATATAAGGGAGATAACTGGTGAGAGAATGGAACAAAATATTTGGACCTGTTTGTTTCATGACCATAAGGTTCCAAAGAAACAGTATATGAGAACAGTGGTTCCAAATCTCCTAAATGCCGTAAAGGGTTTGATCCCAAAAAAATGGTTAAAAAGTGAAAAAACAGATATAAGAGAGTGGTATGAACATAGATTACTACTGTAAAATGGACCTGTTGAGTAGTAGGGAGGGAGGACAATACAATAAGCATATTAGTACCTGGGAGGGTTGGAAACAATTTAAAACCTTGGACACATATCTAAACAAGATGAAGGAAGGAGAAGGGCTATAAGTTAGAAATCTAAGGGACCTGAGGAAAAAACAAACCAGACAGACGGGGGGGGGGGGGGGGGATGGGAGAAAGAGAGATGGGGAATAAATAAGGTAGTAAGAGTAGTCTTAAATCTTTATGCCTCTTCTTTTTAATTAGAATAAATTAATATTTAAATAATTAATTAAGATAATTTTGAATAAGCCACTATGATGTGAATATGAGATGGGACAAAATTGAGCTACAAAGTTGAAATAACATCTCTCAGAAACATTCGCTGAAGTGGAAAAAAAAGAAAAAAAAAAAAAAGGAATACTCAGTCAGGCAACATGGAAGGTGAGAAACCATAATTCGCCATAAACAGGGACAATCGGGAAGCAGAATTCAAGGCACTGTTGTGAGCAAACTTTGCCCTGGGTAATAGGTCTGACCAGTTGTTATGATGGTCAGAAATATAGCAACATAGGAATTGCTCCAAGGACTGCTTGGCTCGTTCTGCGGCCCAACTGTGTACAAAAGGCTCGCCAGAACTGGGACAGAAACTGACTACCCCTGTCCGAGACAATCACCTTGGGTAGCCCATGTAAGCGAAAGATCTCCCGAGCAAAAATGGAAGCCAGTTCCTTAGAAGTGGGCAACTTCTTAAGTGGAATACAATGACACATCTTTGAGAACCGGTCAACCACCATAAGGATAACAGTGTTGCCCTGGGAGTTGGGTAACTCCACAATGAAATCCATAGACAGGTGGGTCCAGGGCCTCTCTCCATTGGGTATGGGTTGTAGGAGACCCACTGGAAGGTGTTGTGGAGTCTTACTCTGAGCACACAGGGAACAAGCAGTTACGAAGGCAGTTACATCAGCACGTAGACTAGACCACCAGAATTGTTGGGAAATGGCCCAAAAGAGTTGATTCTTCCTAGGGTGGCCAGCAGCCTTGGGAGAATGGTAAGTCTGGAGCACGGCAGTACGGAGACTCTCTGGGACAAAGCAGCGGTCACAAGGTTTCTCAGAAGGAGCATGGACCTGAGCAGCAAAAATTTTGTTACCCAAAGGAGAAGTGAGACTGGTGCAAACTGTAGCCAGAATACGATCAGGAGGAATCACAGGAACCGGAACCGACTCCGACTTGGAAGTGGAGGAAAACTGTTGTGACAAGGCGTCAGCCCTTACATTCTTAGTACCGGGTAAGAATGAGACAATGTAATTGAAACTCGACAAGAAAAGAGCCCATCGTGCCCTTCTAGGAGAAAGACGTTTAGCCTCAGACAAGAATGAGATTCTTATGGTCAGTAAGAATGAGAACCAGCACAGTGGTACCTTCGAGGAGATGTCTCCATTCTTTCAAGGCTAAAATGATCGCCAACAGCTCTCTGTCACCAATCTCGTAATTGCACTCTGCAGGTGACAATTTCTTGGAAAAGTAGCCACACGGATGCATAGCGCTCTCAGAGTTAGGGTGATGAGACAGAAGGGTGCCAACTCCAGTCTCAGAAGCATCAACTTCTAGGATAAAGGGCAACGTAGGATCAGGATGTGCCAATACAGGAGCAGAAACAAAGGCAGCCTTGAGACTCTCAAAGGCCTTAATGGACTTTGGAGACCAACTCTGTGGGTTACCGTCCTTTCTAGTCATATCAATCAGGGGCTTGACCAGAGATGAGTGTAGTAATATGACTGAACTGTAGTGACTCCATCTTTATAAGTTCATATAAGATTAACTTGGGTTAATCTGCTAGTTAATTTAAGTTCTGTATTCTCAGGCTGTAACAGTTTTTGCAAGGCACACTTATAAAAAAATATAGCTTACAGCAACATCTATGCTCTGCACCTTTCTATATAAAGCTTTTGTGGTAAGAGTTGTCTGGGATGTTTTCCTGTGTAAAGGGAAACATCAAAGGCATGACTATGAGTCATGGAAGCAGATGGCATGGTTACTATGGTTGCTATTGTCAGCAATGTTTAAGGGGTTGGGCATTTGAGTATTGATGTTATGTAATGATATGTAATGATATGAAATGTACACCCCTGTATTAAATCACTCCCATGTTCTATGAAATGATTGGTTGATAATAACGTATATAAATTGTATACACGCCCAGAATTAAATCAGATAGCTTTGAACATTTAGACTATGTACTGTACAGTACTGGGAGGGTCCTGTGAGTGTGGTGATTGCCTTGATTATACCTATAAATAATGATATTTGAAGCGCTTCACAATGTGCATGAAAATGAATATATAAGAATAAATATAAATAGTCAAATAAATCCAGCGGTGAGTAAAAATTCCTAAAAAATCCAGCAATCAAAATAGTGTAAAATTATAAAAAATTAGTGACACCAAATGTGTAAAAAATTCACATAAAAAATCCACATAAAAATAAATATATAGGGATGTATTCAGAAGGTTCAATTATACAGGTGTAGAATCCTGATTGGTATAGAGCTTTTGATCACTAGCAAAGCTGTTTAAAAACACTTGCTTAATTAAGGTGCTCGTTGATAGTACCAATGTGTTTTTTGCTTCTATTCACAACCAATGTGAGAATCATAAACAGGCAGATAAGAGAAAAAAACAATCATTGTGCAATAGTTAGGATACCAAGGTACACAGGCAAACTTCAATCCACTCACGTGTGCCTTATAATGATAAGGCATATGCAGGTTTTACTATAGCAGTCAGCCGCCTTAGACAGGAGCAGATTCACTGCAGTACACTGCGTGATACTGCTGATCTGCACAGAGCGTCCTTGGCTATTCCCACGCGTTACATCACAGTCACGTGACTTTTTCAAGGATAATACAAGCTCTGACGGACTCAGCTTTATAGCACAACAGCAGAGTGGTTGCCATGGCTACAGCATGAGTTTGTCATCATTCTGCTTCCTGCATAAACTTCAATCCTGTTAAAACCTACTTTTATTAGACATGTAATTCATATGAATATCGTTGGTTTATCAAAACCACGATTCAATGTGTAAAAAACGCAGTGTGTAAAAAGTAAAAAATATATCTATTGATATCTCTAATCACGTTTACTTCTTCAACTCCCTCCAGTGGTCACAATTGGTATAACATCTCACAGAGGGAGTATATGGCAAAGCATTGTCTCTAATGGTTTTGATAATTGACCAGTGCCCCATGATATCACAAAAATGGGGTATCCACATGCTCTGCTCATAAATGTATGGAAAACGGAGTAAACAAGATGACATGATATATATATAAAATATACATATATAAAATTAAAATAAGATATGATATAAGAAATAGGGAAATAATATTAAAATATAAAATTAAAATCTAAAAATTCCATGATAGAATATTGCAAAAATGGATGATGACCATTATTTATAGGCTAGAACTGAACCAAATATTGCCACTCAGAAAAAACTGGTATTGGACAAATAATGAGACTATTGGACCAAAAAATAAATAAAAATAAAAAATAAAAAATAAATAAAAATAAAATATATACCATAAAAAAAAAAAAAAAAAAATATATATATATATAAATCTGAAAAACCTCTAAAAATCAGAAATAAAACAATTCAGGTCGAATTCAATGTTCAAATCATGGGGTTCTAATGTACCCATCTGGAATATCCATTTGGATTCATTCTTGCTGAGTTCCCTCACTTTATGGGAACCCCTCCAATGAGCCTTATACTTTTGAATAGCCCAGAATTGGAGACCCCTAGGGTCTCTGTTATGATACCTATCAAAATGTTTTGAAACACTGTGTTTTGGATAGCCTTTTCTAATGTTCTGGATATGCTCTCTTATTCTCTTCCACATTGGTCGCTTAGTTCTGCCAATGTATTGGAGGGAGCAGGAGCACTGTAAAGCATATACCACCCCCTCAGTCCTGCAAGATATAAAATCCTTTATTTCAAATTCTTGTCCAGTATTTGTTGAAGAAAATTTCTGACATTTGTATCCATTTTGATTAGTATTTATGCAGGCATAACACCTTTTACAGGGATAGAATCCTTTACCCTGAAAAAAGGTTAAATCAGTTATTCTCTTGGGTGGGTTGGGTACATTTTTAGCTATGATGTCCCTTAGAGTTGGAGCTCGTCTATAAATGAATCTCGGTTTTTCTGGGAGTATATTTGCCAAAGTAGTATCAGTTTTTAAAATAGACCAATGTCTTTTTATAATCCTCTCCATCCTCCTGTGTTGTATACTGAAGTCCATTATCAGAGGTATGTCATCTGTTTTGTCATTTACCTTGATTTTATCTTGGATCAGCGCTTCTCTTGAGGTTTGATTGACTTCTGTTATTTTTTCTTCTATAAAACATTTATTGTACCCTTTTTCTTCAAACCTCTTACCTATCCACTGAGCTTGTTTAAGATAGTCAATATTTTCTGAACAATTTCTCCGTAAGCGAATAAACTGGCCCTTCGGAATGTTGATTAACCATGGCTCATAGTGGCAACTCGTTACTGGTATATAGCTGTTCCTTTCCACCGGTTTGAAGAAAGTTTTTGTGCTGATGATATTGGCTGTTAGTTCTATTTCAAGATCAAGGAACTGGATTTTAGTCTCACTAATTTGATGTTCAAGTTTAATATTTTTTTGGTTCATATTCAAACGTTGGAAAAAGGATCTTAAACTCAGTTCATCACCCTTACAAATAAAAATACAATCGTCTATGAATCTTTTATATAGAACCAGTTCCTTTGGAGTATTTAACCACTTGCCGACCGCCGCACGACTATATACGTCGACAGAGCGGCACGGGCAGGCAAAAGGACGTATATGTACGTCCTTGCCTGCCCGCGGGTGGGGGGTCCGATCGGACCCCCCCCCGGTGCCTGCGGCGGTCGGCAAATCTCCCCCGGCGATCGGAGGTGAGGGGGAGGCCATCCATTCGTGGCCCCCCCCTCGCGATCGCTCTCAGCCAATGGGATCATTTCCCTGCCTCTGTATTGTACACAGAGGCAGAGGAAATGATGTCATCTCTCCTCGGCTCGGTATTTTCCGTTCCGGGCCGAGGAGAGAAGACTGCAATGTAAGTGCACCAACACACTACACACAGTAGAACATGCCAGGCACACTAAACACCCCGATCCCTCCCCGATCGCCCCCCGATCACCCCCCCCCCCCGTCACAAACTGACACCAGCAGTTTTTTTTTTTTTTTTTTTCTGATTACTGTATTGGTGTCAGTTTGTGACAGTTACAGTGTCAGGGCAGTGAGTGTTAGGCCCCCTGTAGGTCTAGGGTACCCCCCTAACCCCCCCTAATAAAGTTTTAACCCCTTGATCACCCCCTGTCACCAGTGTCGCTAAGCGATCATTTTTCTGATCGCTGTATTAGTGTCGCTGGTGATGCTAGTTAGGGACGTAAATATTTAGGTTCGCCGTCAGAGTTTTATAGCGACAGGGACCCCATATACTATCTAATAAATGTTTTAACCCCTTGATTGCCCCCTAGTTAACCCTTTCACCACTGATCACTGTATAACCGTTACGGGTGACGCTGGTTAGTTTGTTTATTTTTTATAGTGTCAGGGCACCCGCCGTTTATTACCGAATAAAGATTTAGCCCCCTGATCGCCCGGCGGTGATATGCGTCGCCCCAGGCAGCGTCAGATTAGCGCCAGTACCGCTAACACCCACACACGCAGCATACGCCTCCCTTAGTGGTATAGTATCTGATCGCATCAATATCTGATCCGATCAGATCTATACTGGCGTCCCCAGCAGTTTAGGGTTCCCAAAAACACAGTGTTAGCGGGATCAGCCCAGATACCTGCTAGCACCTGCGTTTTGCCCCTCCGCCCAGCTCGGCCCAGCCCACCCAAGTGCAGTATCGATCGATCACTGTCACTTACAAAACACTAAACGCATAACTGCAGCGTTCGCAGAGTCAGGCCTGATCCCTGCGATCGCTAACAGTTTTTTTGGTAGCATTTTGGTGAAATGGCAAGCACCAGCCCCAGGCAGCGTCAGGTTAGTGCCAGTACCGCTAACACCCACGCACCGTACACCTCCCTTAGTGGTATAGTATCTGAACGCATCAATATCTGATCCGATCAGATCTATACTAGCGTCCCCAGCAGTTTAGGGTTCCCAAAAACGCAGTGTTAGCGGGATCAACCCAGATACCTGCTAGCAACTGCGTTTTACCCCTCCGCCCGGCCCAGCCCAGCCCACCCAAGTGCAGTATCGATCGATCACTGTCACTTACAAAACACTAAACGCATAACTGCAGCGTTCGCAGAGTCAGGCCTGATCCCTGCGATCGCTAACAGTTTTTTTTGTAGCGTTTTGGTGAACTGGCAAGCACCAGCCCCAGGCAGCGTCAGGTTAGTGCCAGTAGCGCTAACACCCACGCACGCACCGTACACCTCCCTTAGTGGTATAGTATCTGAACTGATCAATATCTGATCCGATCAGATCTATACTGGCGTCCCCAGCAGTTTAGGGTTCCCAAAAACGCAGTGTTAGCGGGATCAGCCCAGATACCTGCTAGCACCTGCGTTTTGCCCCTCCGCCCGGCCCAGCCCAGCCCACCCAAGTGCAGTATCGATCGATCACTGTCACTTACAAAACACTAAATGCATAACTGCAGCGTTCGCAGAGTCAGGCCTGATCCCTGCGATCGTTAACAGTTTTTTTGGTAGCGTTTTGGTGAACTGGCAAGCGCCAGCGGCCTAGTACACCCCGGTCGTAGTCAAACCAGCACTGCAGTAACACTTGGTGACGTGGCGAGTCCCATAAGTGCAGTTCAAGCTGGTGAGGTGGCAAGCACAAATAGTGTCCCGCTGCCACCAAGAAGACAAACACAGGCCCGTCATGCCCATAGTGCCCTTCCTGCTGCATTCGCCAATCCTAATTGGGAACCCACCACTTCTGCAGCGCCCGTACTTCCCCCATTCACATCCCCAACCAAATGCAGTCGGCTGCATGAGAGGCATTTTTATGTCCTCCCGAGTACCCCTACCCAACGAACCCCCCCAAAAAGATGTTGTGTCTGCAGCAAGCGCGGATATAGGCGTGACACCCACTATTATTGTCCCTCCTGTCCTGACAATCCTGGTCTTTGCATTGGTGAATGTTTTGAACGCTACCATTCACTAGCTGAGTATTAGCGTAGGGTACAGCATTGCACAGACTAGGACACACTTTCACAGGGTCTCCCAAGATGCCATCGCATTTTGAGAGACCCGAACCTGGAACCGGTTACAGTTATAAAAGTTACAGTTACAAAAAAAGTGTAAAAAAAAAAAAAAAAAAAAACACAAACAAAAATATAAAATAAAAAATAATAGTTGTCGTTTTATTGTTCTCTCTCTATTCTCTCTCTCTCTATTCTCTCTATTGTTCTGCTCTTTTTTACTGTATTCTATTCTGCAATGTTTTATTGTTATTATGTTTTATCATGTTTGCTTTTCAGGTCTGCAATTTTTTATACTTTACCGTTTACTGTGCTTTATTGTTAACCATATTTTTGTCTTCAGGTACAGCATTCACGACTTTGAGTGGTTATACCAGAATGATGCTTGCAGGTTTAGGTATCATCTTGGTATCATTCTTTTCAGCCAGCGGTCGGCTTTCATGTAGAAGCAATCCTAGCGGCTAATTAGCCTCTAGACTGCTTTTACAAGCAGTGGGAGAGAATGCCCCCCCCCCACCGTCTTCCGTGTTTTTCTCTGGCTCTCCTGTCTCAACAGGGAACCTGAGAATGCAGCCGGTGATTCAGCCAGCTGACCATAGACCTGATCAGAGACCAGAGTGGCTCCAAACATCTCTATGGCCTAAGAAACCGGAAGCTACGAGCATTTTATGACTTAGATTTCGCCGGATGTAAATAGCGCCATTGGGAAATTGGGAAAGCATTTTATCATACCGATCTTGGTGTGGTCAGATGCTTTGAGGGCAGAGGAGAAATCTAGGGTCTAATAGACCCCAATTTTTTCAAAAAAGAGTACCTGTCACTACCTATTGCTATCATAGGGGATATTTACATTCCCTGAGATAACAATAAAAATGATTAAAAAAAAAAAAAAATGAAAGGAACAGTTTTAAAATAAGATAAAAAAGCAAAAAAATAATAAAGAAAAAAAAAAAAAAAAAAAAAAGCACCCCTGTCCCCCCTGCTCTCGCGCTAAGGCGAACGCAAGCGTCGGTCTGGCGTCAAATGTAAACAGCAATTGCACCATGCATGTGAGGTATCACCGCGACGGTCAGATCGAGGGCAGTAATTTTAGCAGTAGACCTCCTCTGTAAATCTAAAGTGGTAACCTGTAAAGGCTTTTAAAGGCTTTTAAAAATGTATTTATTTTGTTGTCACTGCACGTTTGTGCGCAATTGTAAAGCATGTCATGTTTGGTATCCATGTACTCGGCCTAAGATCATCTTTTTTATTTCATCAAACATTTGGGCAATATAGTGTGTTTTAGTGCATTAAAATGTAAAAAAGTGTGTTTTTTCCCCAAAAAATGCGTTTGAAAAATCGCTGCGCAAATACTGTGTGAAAAAAAAAATTAAACACCCACCATTTTAATCAATATATAATGTGTGGGGGTTCAAAGTAATTTTCTTGCAAAAAAAAATAATTTTTTCATGTAATCAAAAAGTGTCAGAAAGGGCTTTGTCTTCAAGTGGTTAGAAGAGTGGGTGATGTGTGACATAAGCTTCTAAATGTTGTGCATAAAATGCCAGGACAGTTCAAACCCCCCCAAATGACCCCATTTTGGAAAGTAGACACCCCAAGCTATTTGCTGAGAGGCATGTCGAGTCCATGGAATATTTTATATTGTGACACAAGTTGCGGGAAAGAGACAAATTATTATTTTTTTTTTTTTTTTGCACAAAGTTGTCACTAAATGATATATTGCTCAAACATGCCATGGGAATATGTGAAATTACACCCCAAAATACATTCTGTTGCTTCTCCTGAGTACGGGGATACCACATGTGTGAGACTTTTTGGGAGCCTAGCCACGTATGGGACCCCGAAAACCAAGCACCGCCTTCAGGCTTTCTAAGGGCGTAAATTTTTGATTTCACTCTTCACTGCCTATCACAGTCTCGGAGGCCATGGAATGCCCAGGTGGCACAAACCCCCCCCCAAATGACCCCATTTTGGAAAGTAGACACCCCAAGCTATTTGCTGAGAGGTATAGTGAGTATTTTGCAGACCTCACTTTTTGTCACAAAGTTTTGAAAATTAAAAAAAGAAAAAAAAAATTTTTTTTTTTGTCTTTCTTCATTTTCAAAAACAAATGAGAGCTGCAAAATACTCACCATGCCTCTCAGCAAATAGCTTGGGGTGTCTACTTTCCAAAATGGGGTCATTTGGGGGGGGGTTTGTGCCACCTGGGCATTCCATGGCCTCCGAAACTGTGATAGGCAGTGAAGAGTGAAATCAAAAATGTACACCCTTAGAAATCCTGAAGGCGGTGATTAGTTTTCGGGGTCCCGTACGCGGCTAGGCTCCTAAAAAGTCCCACACATGTGGTATCCCCGTACTCAAGAGAAGCAGCAGAATGTATTTTGGGGTGCAATTCCACATATGCCCATGACCTGTGTGAGCAATATATCATTTAGTGACAACTTTGTGCAAAAAAAAAAAAAAATAAATTGTCACTTTCCCGCAACTTGTGTCAAAATATAAAATATTCCATGGACTCAACATGCCTCTCAGCAAATAGCTTGGGGTGTCTACTTTCCAAAATGGGGTCATTTGGGGGGGGTTTGTGCCATCTGGGCATTTTATGGCCTTCAAAACTGTGATAGGTAGTGAGGAGTAAAATCAAAAATGTACGCCCTTAGAAATCCTGAAGGCAGTGATTGGTTTTCGGGGCCCCGTATGCGGCTAGGCTCCCAAAAAGTCCCACACATGTGGTATCCCCATACTCAGGAGAAGCAGCTAAATGTATTTTGGGGTGCAATTCCACATAGGCCCATGGCCTGTGTGAGCAATATATCATTTAGTGACAACTTTTTGTAATTTTTTTTTTTTTTTTCATTATTCAATCACTTGGGACAAAAAAAATGAATATTCAATGGGCTCAACATGCCTCTCAGCAATTTCCTTGGGGTGTCTACTTTCCAAAATGGGGTCATTTGTGGGGGTTTTGTACTGCCCTGTCATTTTAGCACCTCAAGAAATGACATAGGCAGTCATAAATTAAAGACTGTGTAAATTCCAGAAAATGTACCCTAGTTTGTAGGCGCTATAACTTTTGCGCAAACCAATAAATATACACTTATTGACATTTTTTTTACCAAAGACATGTGGCCAAATACATTTTGGCCTAAATGTATGACTAAAATTGAGTTTATTGGATTTTTTTTAGAACAAAAAGTAGAAAATATCATTTTTTTTCAAAATTTTCGGTCTTTTTCCGTGTATAGCGCAAAAAATAAAAACGGCAGAGGTGATCAAATACCATCAAAAGAAAGCTCTATTTGTGGGAAGAAAAGGACGCAAATTTCGTTTGGTTACAGCATTGCATGACCGCGCAATTAGCAGTTAAAGCGACGCAGTGCCAAATTGTAAAAAGTGCTCTGGTCAGGAAGGGGGTAAATCCTTCCGGGGCTGAAGTGGTTAAAAAGATGGCATCCTCCTCCCATTTTGCCATGAATATGTTGGCTACACTTGGGGCATATTTAG